>NC_065583.1:79282306-79907306 GCF_024542745.1 Macaca thibetana thibetana
GCTGGGACTACAGGCAAACGCCACCACTAATTTCTTATATTTCAGTAGAGACGGGTTTTCACCGTGTTGCCCAGGCTGGTCTCGAACTCCTGAGCTCAGGCAATCTTCCTGCCTTGGCCTCCCAAAGTGCTGGGATTACAGGCGTGGGCCACTGTGCGTGGCTTATGTATGTATTTCTTAATGATTTATGATTAATAAGATGAAAAGAAAAAGTATAGTTGCATTTCTTCTCAATATGATTGGGTATTTATGTGTAATTGCAATTTAAAACAGTGTTAAGAATAACACAGTTCAGTGTTAATTTTTCTTAGATTTAACTTATTTTTAACTATATGTTTTGTGAAACATTTAAAATTGAAAAGATAAATCAATAATACTAAGATGGTCACTTAGATTGTCTGGTTGCTTTTATTTAGTTAATATAAGATGCTGTGATATTAATAAACCTTTAATACTAGGATTTGTAATTAACCTCAACAATATTCACATTTGACCATGTTTGTAATCAGCCACTGTCAAGATCCCTCTAATTTTAATTTTCTATGAGCTCATAGTGTTATACTGCTAAAGGGTTCATATTTAGTCTAAACCCGGAAGGGAACTAATAAAGCATTAACAACACAGAGGGGAAAATGATAAAGTACTCAAGATAGGCATATCAAAACATTTTCATCCAGTATACGTATCTACATGACAGGCCCAAATCATAAGATCACTCTTAAGCATGGAATCAGAGCAAGGGGAGTTAGTAGGACAATCTTGATGACTTCTGTCATTAAGCCACTTCATCTTGTTTCATCCAGTTCCTGAAAGGAAAGATCTACTGTACATCCCAGAGAATGATATCCAGAGGCAGGGACTGCTTCTGTTTACAGTGTTGAAGCCTTACAATAATTTTTGGACATTGTTCTTTCTCCCATTCTCCACCCATGAAAAACATAGCAAATAAAATGCAAACATAAACATAAAAAACATAGCAAATAAGAAGAGTAAACTATCAATTACCTTCTGAAATTTAACATGGTATATTTTGACTGTGTTCATTAGAGGCAGATTTAACCTAGATTGATAATTAATTTTAAAATGGACATTTTTCCATAGAATTATTCAGAGATGAAAACTACCAAGTTTTTGTGTTTTGGTTTTTGTTGCAAACCTGAGTCCCTTCCTTTCATCACCACAGCGTAGAGAATGTAAGGGAACAGGAAATTGAAACTTTCAGTAAGAGCAAGATGTATTTAAGATGAAGCAATAGTAATTTCGCTAATCTTTAACCAAAATTCTCTCTCTAACACTGTGACAGTGGAGATTTCTTCTTAGTATGAATTTAAGTGCACGACGATTATGCTACTCTGATTTTGATAGTATAGCATGGATTTATTAAGTCACAGCTGCAAAATAGTCTTAAGCCATGATTGTATGTATCCACATCTTATCAAAACAAAATTTGCTGGTTGTGTAAATTACTTCATATTACATAGATACAATGGTGATCAAAAGAGTTACCTACTTTGAGTCCATTTTTATCTAAAGAAAGCCCAGGAGGATTACATACCATGCTTAATTTGAATACCTCCAAAATCTGAGGTTTTCAGAGCAGCATTAATCTTCTAAACTTCACAAATGTCAGAGAATTTTGAATTTTGATCTCTTAAAATTGCTATGCAATAGCTTAACCTGATGGAGATACACTGTAGTTATTAAAAGACAGAAAATGCAAAGTTCAGGGAAGACTTCTGGCTAAGAGAGCCAAGTTCAGATCCTTAAATGGCAGTTCACTTATTAGCTATGTGACTTTGGGACAGTTACTAATCTTTGTGGGATGTGGTTTCCTCAACGTGCAAACTATACATAACAGTGCAGCTGCTTTTGTAAAGATTTTAATAATGGGGCATATAGCAGACATTTAAAATGTTAGCTCCTACTTCTACTCTTTCCCCATGTTTTAGGCCAATATAGAATTTATTTTTATTTTTATTTTTTATTCTTATTTTTTTGAGAAAAGGTCTGGCTCTATGGCGCAGCTAGAGTGCTCATTGCAACCTCAGTCTCCCCAGTTGTAAGTGACCCTCCCACCTCAGCCTCCCTCCCATCTGGGACTACAGGCATGCACCACCAGGCCAGGCTAATCTTTGTATTTTTGGTAGAGACAGGGTTTTGTGTTGCCCAGGCTGGTCTCAAACTTCTGGACTCAAGGCACCTGCCCTGGCCTCCCAAAGTGCTGGGATTACAGGCCTGCACCTCCGTGCCTGGCTGGCCAGTCTAGAGTTTTTTTGATTGTGAGGGAACAGGCAACAGAATGTACCTCTGTCCAAAGTAAGATACATATTTTATATCTGTCTCTTGACCCAGTAAACACAGCATATATAATTGAAACTAAAGTTTCACAAAATAGTATTTATCATATTATGTGCCATGTACTATGTATTATTACTGTCTGTTTCCTATTAAAACATAAGCACCATAAGGGTAGGGCTATTTGCCAGTTTTTGTTCACTTGTGTACCCCTAGAACCTAGAACAATGTTTGGCACCCAGGACACAAGAATTTTTTGTGTCTGTGTTAAGTGAAAGAATGAATGACTAAATTGTAACTACCATGACACAATGGTGTTAAGCTCTTCAAAGTGTTTTTCTTATTCCACGGGTGGAAATGTATTATTTTATTATTATTATTATTTTTATTATTATTATTATTATGAGACAGAGTTTCACTCTTTCCCCCAGACTGGAGTGCAGTGGCACGATCTCGGCTCACTGTAACCTCTGCCTCCCAGGTTCAAGTGATTCTCCTGCCTCATCCTCCTAAGTAGATGGTATTACAGGCACGCACCACCACACCTCGCTAATTTCTGTATTTTTAGTAGAGACAGCGTTTCACCATGTTGGCCAGGCTGATCCTGAACTCCTGACCTCAGGTGATCCACCCGCCTCAGCCTCCCAAAGTGCTAGGATTACAGGCGTGAGTCACCGCGCCTGGCCCGGTAGAAATTATTTACATAATTGTCATCACTGTGTATCTTAGATATGCAATATACAGCAGAGAGACAATTTCTGGTCCTTCAGTTTCGGAGAAGTAAAAGCAAAGCGGTGGTTATACTGTGATGTTCATCCTGGTGGTGATGGGGGTGGGGTGGATTTCTTTTTCTAAGGAGGACTGAGGCAGGAAAATAGGATCTGGAGGCAGGAAACACAAGGCCTATTCACACTTCAGCTATAACAGGAAATATCCTCTCCATAGGGCGTAGGCCATAAATGACTTTGTAACTTTACTTCATCTTCTCCATTTACATAGGGCATACCCAAAGTAACCAATGGAATCCTCTAGGGGGTATTTAAACTCCCCAAAATTCTGTAACCGGGCCCTTGAGTCCCTATGCTCGCCTGCTCCCACACTGTGGAGTGTACTTTCATTTTCAATAAATCCCTTCATTCCTTCCTTGCTTTGTTTGTGTATTTTCTTCAATTCTTTGTTCAAGATGCCAAGAACCTGGACACCTTCTACAAGTAACAGGATGACAGGCAAAAGTCTTATCAAGATGCTCATGAACCAAAGTATACCTCTGAAGTCTTGATTCTTGGAGTCTAAGCCTAGCCTGGTTTGGTAAGCAGCAAAGGAAGAAAAACGCAAGATATTTTCTTGAACGATCTCCTGATGCAACTGTGTTCACAGGTTTCATGTCAGCACCCAGGGGGAGCTTTTGGCCAGTGACTCCCACAATCTCTGTGTGTTCCCAGTGCTTGGGCTCAAGGGAGGCGCGCTGCGGGCTGGAGACTCAGGTCAGAACCGCAGGTACTCGGGTGGAGGCGGACTCCGGTCGAAGGCTGTGGGGTGAGAACTCTGGCTCCCTCCACTCGGCTGCCGCCGGGTGGCACGCCCACGCCGCGCCTTCCGGTTGGCCCCTGCGGCGCGGGTGAGGCACAGCTGAGCGCCAAAGCCACAGGCTGGGGTACTAACGCCCCCGCTCCGCGCTCTGCTCTCTGCGCTCCAGGCAGCCGCGAGCTGGAGTAGGAAGGTCCGGGCGGTAGCAGAGAGCGCGCTGGAGGCTGGAGGGCCAGGAGGCGGGAAGCTTCCCGCACGGGGGCGCTGTCACCTGCCCGTGGGAGGAGCCAGAGAGGGACCTGGCTCTGCAGCTCTGAAGCACAGGAGTCGGGAGAACCCATCCAGACATGAAGAGCGCCAAAGGTATCGATAACTTGGCTTTCGTACCCTCCAGCCCAGACATCCTGCGCCGCTTGTCTGCGTCGCCCTCCGAGATCGAGATCTCTGCCTTTTCCTCTGATCCCCAGAAAGAGAATTCGCAGCCACAGGAGCTTCAGAAGCCCCAGGAGCCCCAGAAGTCACCGGAGCCATCTCTGCCTTCAGCGCCTCCCAATGTCTCCGAAGAGCAGCTCCGGTCACTGTCGCTGTCCGAGTTTGAGGAGGGGCCTTGCGGGTGGAGGAACTTCCATCCTCAATGTCTCCAGCGCTTCAACACACCTCGAGGCTTTCTGCTTCACTACTGCCTCTTGGCCGTCACACAAGGTAAAGTCCAGTGCCCGCTCGAGGATCGGGCCAGTGGAGAGCGAGGTGGGCACGGCGAGTCAGCCGAGGAAGAGGGCAGGTGCGCGGGGTCCGCGGGGCAATGGACGCGCCCTGCAAGGTGTCCCCGGGTTTGGAACTTGCGTGCGCTCTCACCAATGTCAACCTACTGGCTCCAGCCAGCCTTCCAAAGTTCAGCTTCTCCTTTATCGCTACAGTTCAAACTTGCCATACAAGCCTTTTTCTCGTTTGTGTTTTACCTCAGTTTAGCGGATTCAAGACTTCCAGGGAAGATTACAAGAACCTTCTTTTGGGAAAGGTATACCCTGGGGGAGTTTATTTTACATTATAAAGACAAAAATTTACCGAGTCCCTCCTTAAAGATACTTTACGTTTGTTTCATTGCCTCAGGGGAAGGAGTAATACATTTGCAGGTCAAAGTGGGATGCCTTGCAAAGAAGAAAGCTGTGTAAAATCTATCGTATAAATTAGATACAGACATTCATGTTTTGTGAGTGTATTTAGTTTGAGAGTATGTGGGCACCAGAGGAGCCCAGTGAGTAAATTAGCAAAGCCTCCCGACGTTGTTGAAGGGTGAGGCTTAATCTTCATTGTGTTACATTAGTTATCCAGTATCTGTTTTGTTCTAGGATCTCTTTTAGGTTCTCCTGGGAGTTACAGATTCAGTTCAGATTTATACCCTCAGGGGTTTGCAATCTAAGCTCAGTTCGGAGGAGTGATATTCTGAAGGGAGAACAACTCCCTTGAAAGAAAGCATGGAGAAGGTTAAGCTGCTATGGTGTGTTTAATATAGAGGTTGAAAGAAAATAGGAAGTTACTCTGAGGTGACTTTGAGGAAGGGTGGAGATGAGGTGGAGAGTCACGAAGGACATGCCGAAGCTTAGTTGAATTGGCACCTAGATATATTTTGGTCACTTGAGTCATAGTCTGATAATATTTTCTGTATAACCAGTCAAGGATTAATTGGAAGAAATACAACCTTAGAAATATATTTTTTAGAGGGTTGGAAACAACTCATTTTTTTTTTTAAGTTAATAAAAAACTAAGTCAAAGCATACTTTTTGTTCTTATTCTCCCTCTTCAAGTAACCCAGGGCCCCTTGCTTTGCGCATTAGATGCTAAGTACTATTTATTGATTGCAAGTCAGCTGCAGCTTTTCTACTCAAGGTAGATTTGTGTTGAAGAATTATTTCCCTGTCCACTTTTCTTGTCCCTACCAAAGTTCCCCTCCATTAATGTCTTGATAATAGTTTTACAAAACTGGTAATTGTGAAGCATCTCAGTGTCAAAGGAATGTGAAGGTAAAAAAGTTGGACACAAGTAAAAAAATGTCTTGTGTGTTATATTAAAAGTCCTCTGAAATTTCTATATTATTCCAGAATATGTCATTTTACATTTAACATAAAATATTGCCTAAAATTGTTATCAAATATAATTGTCACTCCTAGAAAATTGTGTCAGGTTTAGTCTGGAGCAGCATCTACCCATAGGTCCCCAATTTAAGAAGCTTAATCTGAGATTAAAATGACCCAGTAGGCCGGGCGTGGTGGTTCACGCCTGTAATCCCAGCACTTTGGGAGGCTGAGGTAGGCAAATCACCTGAGGTAAGGAGTTCGAGACCAACCTGGCCAACATGGTGAAACCCTGTCTCTACCAAACATACAAAAACTAGTTGGGCATGGTGACGCATGCCTCCAATCCCAGCTACTTGGAGGGCTGAGGTAGGAAAATCACTTGAACCTGGGAAGCGAAGTTTGAAGTATGCCGAGATCCTATCATTGCACTCTAGCCTGGGCAACAGAGTAAAACTCTGTCTCAAAACAAAACAAAACAAAACACCACAAAAATTAGCCGGGTGCGGTGGCACACGCCTGTAGTCCCAGCTACTCAGGTGGCTGAGAGGCAGGAGAATCGCTTGAACCCAGGAGGTGGAGGTTGCAGTGAGCCGAGATGGCGCCACTGCACGCCAGCCTGGTGACAGAGCGAGGCAAGAACATAAAAAAAAAAGAAAAAAAAAATTATGATAATAAAAAGTGTGACCCAATAAATTATTAGTTTACTTTTCAGTTTAAGTTTGAATGCCTGAAAACTTTATTGCCATGTTTCTCAAACGTGATCTTTAAGATTATTTCCATGGTATATGTAAATATACATTTAATGGGAAAGAAAAACAAAATTTGTCAAATGAGTTTATTTAACCCAGCATTTCTCAAAGACAAACAGGGGTTCTCTAAGTACTTAATTTTCTAATGTGCTTCCTACTGTCATTCATTTACAATAGAGAGATGTAGTATGGAGTGCTTCCAGATTGTTTTTGTCTTTTTAAGTAGTGTTCCTGGAACTTGTGTAGCATATAATTCACTTTAAGAGTCATTGGATTAATGTGCTATCCTTCCTGAGGAGTTTACGAATTTTTTTTTCAAAGAGAAGTTTTACCATAAAGACAACGCTTTCTATTAACTAATTTTTAGTCAGTATGGCAGGTAATAGGGAAGTTGATTTTATTTGATGGGGAAAATTTTGTATTACTAGATAATGCATAAAAATGTCATCCTAAGGTACTTTCGGTACTTTATCTTGAAATCCCAAGAATTGTAAATTGGCTTATAGTCTTATGAAACTGGTATAAAAGTAAAAAAGTTATGAGTTTTGAAACTTATTAAATTCGTTGAATTTATTTATTTATTTTTTGAAATATATTTTCAGCTACGGTCTTGATAAATCAAAATTTAAAGAGATTTGTGGAGATCATGACTTGTATGTATATACTCATTCTGTTATTGAATGAAAACAATTCATCATACCTAAATAATAAAAGTAGTTAATTCAATCAGATGTTTTTTATTTTCAATTTGTAGTAATGTTTAAACTCCTATAAGTTTAATATATATCTGGACTGTTAATGAAAAAAATTTATCAAACCTAGGTAAAAAGGAATCTCTAGTTAATTCAATCAGATTTTTAAAATTTTCAATTTATAGTTATGTTTAAAACTCCTGTAAGTTTAATCTATATCTGGACAGGACATTTTTAAGTAAGTCAAAATTTTCAGATTTTCAGTCTTATCTTGTTTACTTTCTTTTATTCCTTCACTATAGTTAGAATAAATGTATGTTTTTTTCTTTTACTTTGCATACAATTTAGAATGCAAGCGGTTGAAAGACTTATGTTTACTTTTGCTCTAGAATTCTTTACATGGTAACTTTAATATCTGTAAGAATGTTAGAAAAAAATAAGGGTTTGAGAGCTCAATTTCTTCTTCCTAAGACTAAATCAAGGTTATCTCTTTTTTTGGAGTTGGGGAGAGGAGGGAAGAGACAAAGTAATAGTCAAAGTTATCTTTTGTCATAGATAAATACGTTTAAGGATTGAATAATTTGGGAAGCAATTGAGCCTAACTGTAATGGCCTAAGGGGTCTCTTGTACCTTTTGTAGTCTTCTGAGTGAGGGCCATGGGAGTATGATATATTAATACTTGGAAACTCTAGCAAACTGACTTTCTGGGTCTTTACCAGTTTGACTTTGCCATTTAAAGAAAAATGAATTAAGGCAAGTTAACTATAATTTTGTATGTAGCAAGCATCAGGTTTGCTGGACACCTGAAAATTCACAAGTGTACAATTTAAAAAGCAAACTGGGCCGGGCACATTGGCTCACACCTGTAATCCCAGCACTTTGGTAGGCCAAGGCGGGTGGATCACCCGAGGTCAGGATTTCAAGACCAGCCTGGCCAACATGGTGAAAACCCATCTCTACTAACAAGATACAAAAAATTAGCCGGGTGTGGTGGCGTGTGCCTGTAATCCCAGCTACTCTGGAGCCTGAGGCAGGAGAATCACTTGAACCTGGGAGGCGGAGGTAGCGGTGAGCCGGTGAGCCGAGATCGCGCCTTTGCACTCCATCCTGGGCAACCAGAGTGAAACTCTGTCTCAAAATAATAATAATAATAATAATAATAATAATAATAATAATAATAAATAAAATAAATAAAAATAAAAAGCAAACTGATTTTCAAGGAAATATGTTTTGGTTGCCTAACTTTGAAACTTTGAGACTTTGAAAACTGGTACATTTAAAAAAACAAAAGAAACGAATAATCAAACTCTACTGCATTGTGTTAATAATCTTAATCATATGGTAACATTTTAATGATGCACATCAATTTTTCTCTTTTTTAGGTATTGTAGTTAATGGCCTAGTAAATATTAGCATTTCCACTATTGAGAAGCGTTATGAAATGAAGAGTTCCCTGACTGGCCTGATTTCATCAAGCTACGATATTTCCTTCTGTTTGTTGTCTTTATTTGTATCATTCTTCGGTGAAAGAGGACATAAGCCGAGGTGGCTTGCATTTGCAGCCTTTATGATTGGACTGGGAGCACTTGTATTCTCATTGCCACAATTTTTCAGTGGAAAATATAAGTTGGGGTCTCTTTTTAAAGGTAAGTTTCTGTTGTGTTTATGTTTGTTTTAATTTACAGAAGTGGATAAAACTAGGTCATTAACTTTATATTGCAATTCACTTATACAGTATGTTAAGGGTTTACATCTCTTCCACGGCTCACTGGTTTGTTCATTGTGTGAACTCTATGAGATAGGAGATTAGAGAGACTGTACATCATTCATCGTTTCAGTGGTTCTCCAAGTTTTTAAGCCTCTGATTCTTATTCCCCATATTATATACACGATCCTCCTCAAAAAGAGATGACTTGTTTTCCTTTGCAGGTTGTGACCTCATTGGAGTTCTGAGATTGTTAGCTTTTCCCTTTGTACTTTTATTTGCTGTGTTTACAGCTCTGCACCCTGGACGTGTTGATTCCTGATTTGAGACAAAGAGAGGTGACATTTAGAAAAGTGGAACTTTTCCTGAGAAATGAAACTAGCTCTACCTTTGTACCTAAATAAGAAACACAGAACTTTAGAGCAACCTACATCATAGGTTGCTCTGGTTAGATGGATAAATGTGTTATTCAAAGGCTCAGAAAGGAAATTTAATTATATACGTATTTTTTCCAAATGACATTTTTAATTAAAAAACTATGTAGTAGAGCCAGAAGGGTGGACAAATGAAAGTAGACCTTAACATTTTAATGTCCTTCCTGGGACTTCTAATAGCAGATATTGAAATAATTAGGAATAAAATCAGATGGTTATAAATTCAGAGGCTTTATTCACTTACTTAGCCCCTGAAAATAAAAGGCAAAGGATAATTGGAGCCTGTTATGCTATAGATATTATTTTTAAAAAGTTAAGATTGTTAGATTTGTGTGTTAATACTGAAAATTAATATTTGCTATAGTGTGGATGTTTGTTCCCCTAAACCTCATATTGATCCTCATGTTGGAGGGAGGTGTTTGGGTCATGGGGGTGGATCATTCATGAATACATTAGTGCCCTGGAGATGAGGGTCAGTGAGTTCTCTGTTTGTTTCCCCAAAAACCGTTTGTTAAAGAGAGTTTGAGCTAGGCATGGGGGCTGAGCCCTAAAACCACAGCACTTGGAAGGCTGAAGCAGAAGAATCCCTCGAGCTGAGGAGTTAGAGACCAGCCTGGGCAATATAGTCAGACTTGCTACAAACAAAAAAAAAGATTCTGGCCCCTCCCCTCTAGCTCTCTTGCTTCGTCTCTCCCCATGTGATCTCTGTGATCTCTGGCTAGTTGCCCTCTGCCTTCTGCCCTGAGTGGAAGCAGCTAGAGGCCCTCATATAGAAACAAGTGCTGGCACTGTGTTCTTGTACAGTAGAACTGTGAGCCAAATCAATTTCTTTTCCATATGAATGCCTCAGGTGTTCCTTTTTAGCAACACAAATGGACTAAGACAGTATTAAAGTATTAATCTTTCCCAAGATAAATTTTCCAATTCTAGAATGATAACAAACAGGAAAATATTCTCAGTAACAAAGCATGGTTTTAGAAGTGCACCATTTTAGAAGTAAAAATAGAATATGTAAGCGGATGAATGGAGAGTATTTTTAAAATATGGTAGAGTTTGGAATGAATAAGATAAGGAGAGTATGTTATCAGCAGAAAGAGCACGTACATAGATTCTAGCACATTATCCAAGATTGGACAAGACTGCACAAGGCAACTGACATATTTCACTGGGAGTAGTTTTAGGAACAAGCCACATATTTCAGCGTAGGCTTTAGTATAACACTATTGAAATCTAAATTGTAAGGGAATATCTAAATTTTAATCTGCCACACAAGAAAACATGATACTGATTCTATGACAGTTATTTGTTCATAGCGTTTAGATGGTAATCTTTGTGCTGTTTCTAGGCCCTTACCCTTTCAGTTGCTCAGATGCCTTTCTTGTTCTTAAGTAAACAAACCTGGCTCAAAAATCTATGACTCTCTAAACTGAAACATAAATACTTCTTCCAGTACAAAGCCTGATCTCTCTTCCACGATCTTCTCAGCTTCATCACTGGCCATTTATACCTCGAGTTATGGCCATTCTGAAGAACTTATTTTCCTAAAGGAAAATTGCCACAAATTAAGGTGTTTGTGTGTGACCAGAGATGAAGCTAAGATTACTGAAGCCAGATCATAAACTTTTAGTAGTGTACTGTGCAGGTTTTCACCAAGTTCTTGTTGATCTAATTTACATTTTTCATTATTTTGGTAGATGATTGAAATAGGTTAGATAGAGGAATTGGCTGATCTAAGATTTTTACTGTAAATTGACTCATAATTTAAATAATAGCTTAGATGTGGCAAATGAAAGCAAAAACTCAGCTTGCCCTCCTGTTATTCTGCCATTCACACAACATATATTTATTGATATGGACTACACATGGTGTTGAGATAACACCAGTAAAACAGTTCCATGCCATCTGATTTTATGTACTGGTGGGAAGAAATATGCAATTAATAAACAAATGAACAAGATAATTGAAAATTGAGGTGAGTGAGTAAAGAGACAAACAGAATGAAGTAATACTGTGTTAAAGGCTAAGTGTGTTTGCCGGGAAAGGCTACAATGATAATATCTGGATAATGAAGAGCTAACCTTGAAAGATACTTTCCAGGCTGGAGAAAAACATGGTTAAAGGCTCTGGAGCAGAGGAAGGCTCGGTAGGTTTTAGGAATTGTCAGTTTTAGCCAGCATCATCGAAGCAAGAGAGGCTGTTTTGGGGAGGCAGGTAGACACTAGGGAGGCATTTAGATTGTGCTTGAAGTGCAATGCAAAGTTGTGGAAGAGTTTTACAAAGGGAATTGCATGATCTTACTGGAGTTCAAGAGACAAGAGTAAATGGGAGCCAGTCACTGTAGATATTTTTATTGTAGTCCAGGTGAGAGATAAATGCAGCTGAGACTGGGGTGGTAGCAGTAGAGATCCAGAAGATGACTGATTCTCAGTGTGTTTTAGAGGAAAAAGAAATAGGACTCTGTTGGATTTATTGTGAAGGAGGAATGAAGAGCTCCTTGGTATTTGGCTTGATCAGCTGGGGCCATTTTTACTAGAAGATGGAATATGAGGTAGAACAGAATTGGAATGAAATTAAGAATTCGGGTTTGATTTTTTTTTTTTTTTTGAGACGGAGTCTCGCTCTGTTGACCGGGCTGGAGTGCAGTGGCCGGATCCCAGCTCACTGCAAGCTCCGCCTCCCGGGTTTACGCCATTCTTCTCCTGCCTCAGCCTCCCGAGTAGCTGGGACTACAGGTGCCTGCCACCTCACCCGGCTAGTTTTTTGTATGTTTTTTAGTAGAGATGGGATTTCACCATGTTAGCCAGGATGGTCTCGATCTCCTGACCTTGTGATCCGCCCGTCTCGGCCTCCCAAAGTGCTGAGATTACAGACTTGAGCCACCGCGCCCGGCCTGAAGTTTTTTAGTATGAACTGCATATTATATGTCCAGTGTTGCAGTGTGTATCGTCAAACATATGTGTTTACATACATGTGCAAGTCATTCATTTGGTTTGATTCCTAGAAGTGCAAATACTGGATTTGAAGGGCTTCTTCATTCTAGTTTTTGATAGATAATGTCTCACTGACTTTCAGGAAGGGGTATGTTAGTTACTCCCCCATTGTCGGTGAATGAAAATGCATCACTGTTGTGTTGAATTTTTGCATTTTTTTGCCCTGTGATTTTTCTTAACAGAAGTGTCATTGTGGTGTGTGTAGGTGTTTATAATATGACAGACACAAAATTCAGGATTGAAATTGCATTACACATTTAAAGGAGTACAGACATTTAGAAATGCAAGAGATGTTAGAAATAATAAATCCCGGCCGGGTGCAGTGGCTCATGCCTGTAATTCCTGCACTTTTGGAGGCCAAGGTGGGCGGATCATGAGGTCAGGAGTTCGAGATCAGCCTGGCTAACACAGTGAAACCCCATCTCTACTAAAAACAAAAAACAAAAGATTAGCCAGATGTGGTAGCATGCACCTGTAGTCCCAGCTACTCGGGAGGCTGAGGAAGGAGAATTGCTTGAACCTGGAAGGTGAAAGTTGCAGTGAGCTGAAAATTGTACCATTGCGCTCCAGCCTGAGTGACAGAGCAGAGATTCCATCTCAAAAAAAAAAAAAAAAAAGAAATGAAAAACCTCTTCTTTTTACAGTGTAAGCCTTAGGGCAAGAGGTGAACAGATAGTTAACAACAACTAAAGCTAATCCTAATTTTTATGGTTTGTTTATTGTTTTTCAAATGTGTATGCTTATTACTCATACTAAGTTATTAATGATATTGAATGATTTTAATATTTTTTATGAATGTCAACCATTTATTCTCCAATTTCTAGTAGTCCAGTACAGTGGTGTGTATTAATCTACTTTTGCAAGTATGGGAATCTGTAATGAAAAATCTGAATTATTTGTCAAACTTTAGGGAGAGTAGAGAAGAAAACTTAGGAAAAGGAAACTGCAAAAGGAAAACAGATTAGTTGAAAGCTTCCTGTAAATTAATTACAGGCAAAGGGATGTGTAATTTTCTTAAGTAACTTAACATAGAGCATAATGTTAATAAATGATTTTATTAATTGAAATTATACATATGATTTAATTTAAAATGGACAGTGAGGAAAGTAACATACCCTTGTGTGCTTTTTCTGTTGTTCTTGTGGGAAATCAAAGTCAGGACTCACTTTGGTTGGGATAATCTCTATAAGAGGAGACTAAAGTAATAAATAATGTAGCTAGTAAGTAGTAAGAAAGAAAAGAAAATATGATAAGCGTGTATAATTTCTACGGGTGTGAGAATAACACAAAAGGATGTTAAGAACAAAAGTTAGGAAGATATATTTGGAAACAGCTTGGACTTTTATTGTG
Organism: Macaca thibetana thibetana; assembly: GCF_024542745.1. Classification (NCBI taxonomy): domain Eukaryota; kingdom Metazoa; phylum Chordata; class Mammalia; order Primates; family Cercopithecidae; genus Macaca; species Macaca thibetana. The sequence continues at coordinate 79,296,124 of NC_065583.1, forward strand.
TTGTAAACAATAAATTTAAGTAGGTTGGAGAGAAAGTTTTTCTTTAAGGGAAGCTTTTAGAAAGACATAAGCATTAGAGGTGATTAACTTTGAATGGAGATGATCAAAGGGAAGTTGTGGTTGTTATTGGATTAAAAAAAGAGGAAGTATTAAAATTAAACAGAACAAATACATACTATTAAGGGCTAATTTTTTGTACAAGTTAACTCAAACATAGAATAGTGTCAAAACACTTTCAAATAAGTCATATTTGACATTCATTTTTGACTTACTTCAACTTAATATTAATATGACACAACATATTGCAATATGACTTTAAAATATTTAAAATGCAATAAATACATCTTTACTACATAATGTTTTCATGTAAGCAATTTTAATTTCTTTAAATGAGTGTTATTTTAATGTTCTTAGGCAAAATAATCTTTATATCTCCTTGAGACTTTGGGAGAGAGGCATTATTAAATACTGAGGAATTGTAGAAAAGTAGTTACTTAACCTAGTAAAGTTCTTTTTATTTATTGACCAATAATTGGATAATTTTTCCTACATTGCACTATATCTTTGTTTCTCTTTTCCATCCCCTTTCCCTCAAAGGAACCTTAAATGATAAAAATTCACATTAGCTGTAGCACTAAATTTCTAATTTTTTTTTTTTTTTGATTGGCATTTCAGAGAGAATGCTTCATCAAAGGACTTTGGTTATACTTGGTAACTACTCACAAAAGCTGTGCTAGGAAAATGATTAGAGTAGGACTCAAAGTGGACTTTATTTCTACTTACTATTTTATCTTTTGTTCTTGTTTTTTTTCTTTAATGGAATGCTTGCCTAGATTTGAGAAGACCTAGGGCAAAGAATCTTAGTGCTTTTCAAGCACAAATTCAATACAGGAAGCTTTAATTTTGCTTGGCCTCTGAGTGTTTTTCCTTTTTTGATATTATTTTTTCCTTTACAGAAATCACTTATTTTTTTTACATTTTACTTCTTTGTAACGAAATGAATAAAGGAATAATGAGGAGAGGTGATTTCTTTTAGATTAGAAGCTACAATGGTGTAATAAAACAAATGATTCAAATTAAATATAATACATACAATAAAAGGCCTAGAGCTACCTTTTAGCAATAGTCAATGCTCTAGATAAAACTATCACAATTTTTTTATATCAGAGGCTTTTCGGTCTTTCTCATATTTCCTAGATAATGTGAATTACCCTGAGACAGGCTCAACGGCTCACACCTGTAATCCCAACACTTTGGGAGGCTGAGGTGGGTGGATCACTTGACGCCAGGAGTTTGAGACCAGCCTGGCCAACGTGGGAAACCCCGTCCCTACTAAAAATACAAAAATTAGCTGGGGGTGGTGGCAGGCACCTGTAATGCCAGCTACTTGGGAGGCTGAGGCAGGAGAATCGCATGAACCCCAGGAGGCGGAGGTTGCAGTGAGCTGAGATTGGGCCACCGCACTCCAGCCTAGGCGACAGAGCAAGACTCCATCTCAAAAAAAAAAAAAAAAAAAAAAAAAAAAAAAAAAAAAAAAAAAAATATATATATATATAAATATTGGAGATCCTGATTCAGTAAGTTTGGAGTAGGACTCAAGAATCAATATTGTAAAAAAATTATCCAGGTTATCTTAGTCTAACTTAGGACCTACATGTCCATTTTAATGTCTGATTACTTTGTAAAGCTTTTAACTGTGGATATAGAGAGAAAGGTTTCTTTTCCTTTCTGGATTCTTGCTTTATGTCTTCCTTTAAAATAGGAGTTTCACAATCATCATGAAATGCTAGGTGCTCTAATGCAGCCAGTTTTGTTAAAATGCAAATGACCAAACTTCTGAAATAGAGGAAACTTACAGAGAAAAATAAGTAGGAAAAAAATATGTCAATGAAATTTTAGCACAAGCTCAATTCTCCTTGCTAACTGTAGTTTGCTGATAGGTAGAGGTTTAAAAAATCCGTGGCCTTCTGAAAGAGAAAAACATGTCCAAACATTTCTGAAAGCGTGATCTACAGAGAACAGTTTCTAGAGGTATTAGTAATATGTTAAAAATGTGTTCAATGGTTGAATGAGTTTGGGAAAAAAACAAAAAAGAAGAAAGCTAAGCAGGTGTCTTTATTGCAGCACTATAAAGCAAATGCATTTTGTGACTCTTTAGTTAGGGGTATGATATGTAGAGTTGATGAAGAGGCTCCATTGTTACACTTGTCCCCTTCATCCGGCTTTCACCCTTTATTTTGTCTTCCTCTAGGTAAAGGAGGCAGTGAACACACTGGTAAAATCTGCTCTATCTTGCTTTACGTTTAATTATGTGTATTTGAAAGCCCTTGTTGAGTTTAGAAACTTTATTATGATCAGCACCTAGAACAGCATGTGATATAGACTAGGTGCTTAAGAACTATTTGTTGAGTTGTCACATATATTAATTAATGGAGTCCTTTGATGAGGTATATTAAGAGCCCAATGCCTTGTCCTTCTACAGAAGACAGTAAGAGTAGGTAATGGCAGATAAAGGCAATTTGGGATTCTCTGTCCACATTTTCCATAAACTTGGGCTAAAAAATAACGGAACATTTAAAGAGAATTTTCTTTTTCTCTCTCTTATTCATTTTTTTTTTTCTGGTGACCGAATTGGGACAAATTACATTGTTACAGGTAAAAATTATTTTCCATAATCTTTTTGGGATCTGAAAAATTTGCAGTGTGAAAAAGTAAGCTAAAATGAGAAGCATATTCAGAAATAGCAGCAGAATGCTTCGATATTCTACTTTTGGTTTTTGTCTTAATGACTTGCTAAGATGTTGATTTCACTTCAGTGCTTCTAAGAAAATTCTCTTTTAATGTTCCATTGTTTTTTAGCCCAAGTTTATGGAAAATGTGAACAGATAATCCCAAATTGCCTTTATCTGCCATTACCTACTCTTACCGTCTTTTGTGGAAGGACAAGACATTAGGCTCTTAATGTTAAAATGTTAGCAATTCTCTTTTCATGGACTTTTTTAAAAAAAATCTTCATATATAAAATGAAATGCTCTGATAGGACATTGAAGTGGCCATAGACATAGTTGTGTCTAACCAGATATATTGTGTGGAAGGTCTTTCAGCAATGTCTTTTTTTTTTTTTTTTTGTAGCTTCTTTAGAAAGGTTGGAGCTTTGTGGCAGGAAATAAATGAGGAAATTCTAGTTTCTTAGTCACTGTTCTTAAAAATGCACAAATTTGCCAGTGTGTGTTTTAATGTATTTTTTTTGTGTGTTTCATTTTAATGCTGTTAGCTCATCCTATTTAATGAAAGTATTCAGCACTTTAGCAGAGATGTAAGAGTCAGAAATAAGTGAGTTTAAGTTTTTGCTCACACACTGTGATAGAACTATAGTGATCCTGGAGATAAGTTTCTTTGACTATAAATTATGTTAATAATAATCAATGCCACCTGGAAGAGTATACATATTTGGGGATAAGGTAGTGCCTGGTGTGTGATAAGTGCCCATTAAATAGTAGCAATGAACAATAAAGCCCTTTTCTTTTTGTGGATGTCATTTGGTGTTGACATATCCCCAAAGTCTGACCAAACACTTTTGAACTAGTACATTAGAAAGGGTTTTAATTAGCTATATTTCTAAGATCATATTGCTATGAGATAAGAAAATAATTCATTTGGTGTAGCTCAGTTTAATTGGGTCCACTTAGAATAACACATTGAAATATTGCCTTTTAAATAGCCGAGTTGCCTTTTGAAAATGTCTTGAATTTTTTGGCTTTGAACATGATATATACTTTGTAAAATGTTCAGAAAATAGGAACATACAAACAAAAATGGAATAAAGAAAGAGTTTTCGTGATAATACACCTCGATTATTCACTGTTAACACTCTTCAGTCTTCTTAAAATGTATATACACATTCATACATATATTATCACACATAAACTACACTTCACAGTCATTAACACATGTTCATGCACACATTCACACTCACATAATTTTATTAACATTCACACATCTTTAACTCACATTTGCACAAACACATTCAAAATCCTTGTTTTGTTCTTTTTTTGCCTTATTGTGCTGGTTAGAACTTCCAGTACTATTATGAGTAAGAATGGTGAGAGTGATTGTTCTTACCTCTTCCCTACATTCGGGAAAAAAGCTTTCAGTCTTTCACCACTGTTTCATGTTTTTAGAAATACTCTTTATCAAGTTGGGAAAGTTCTACTTTATTACTCTTTTTCTGAGAATTTTTATCAGGAATCATTGTTGAATATTGTCAAATACTTGTTCTGCATCAATTGTTCATGTGATTTCTGATCATATGATCATGATCATGTGATTTTTTCTTCTTCAATGTGTTAATACAGTCACTAACATTTTTTAATTTTTTGATTTTTTTGATGCCAGCCTTGCATCCCAGAATAAATATCACTTGGCAATGGTGTACAATTCTTTTTTTTTTCTTCTTCTTTTTTTTTGAGACGGAGTCTCGCTTTGTCGCCCAGCCTGGAGTGCAGTGGCATGATCTGTCTTACTGCAAACTCCGCCTCCAGGGCTCACGCCATTCTCCTGCCTGAGCTTCCCGAGTAGCTGGGACTACAGGCTCCCGCCACAACGCCCGACTAATTATTTTGTATTTTTAGTAGAGACGGGATTTCACCGTATTGGCCAGGATGGTCTCAATTTCCTGACCTTGTGATCCGCCTGCTTCGGCCTCACGAAGTGCTGGGATTACAGGCGTGAGCCACCACGTCTGGCCAATGGTGTACAATTCTTTCAATATATTTGTGAATTCCGTTTGGTACTATTTTGTTAAGCATTTTTTGTGTCTGTATTCATAAGGGATTTTAGTTTTAATTTTCTTTTATGTAATGTCTCTATTTGGCTTTGAAGTTTTTGTGGATTTTAGGGGATTATAAACTTCATACAATAAATTGAGAAATATTCCTCCTCTACTATTTTCTGAAATTGATTTTAATTTTTCTTTATATGTTTGTTAGAATTCTGCGAGTGAAACTATTTCAGCCTATAGATTCCTTTTTGGGGAGTTTCTCAATTAAAAAGTTAATATTCTTAATAGTTATATTTAATAGTAATTCAAATCTATTAGGTTGGTGCAAAAGTAGTTGTGATTTTTGTCATTACTTTTAATGGCAAAAACTGCAGTTACTTTTGCACCAACCTTATACTTCATTTTGGGTGAGTAGATGTAATTTATGCTTTTAATGGAAGTGGCCCATTTCATCTGAGTTGTCAAATTTATGTATACAGAGCTAACTGTTCCTGGTATTTATTATATTTTCTTTGTCTGCTGTATCTGTTGTGAAATCCTTTGCTTGATTTCTGGTATTGATAGTATTTGTCTACTTATTCTTTGTCAGTCTTGCTAGATGTAGCCAATTAAATTCATCTTTTCAAAAAATGAACTTTTAGTTGCATTGATTTTTCTCTGTAGTTTTCTCTTTTCCAATTTATTGATTTCTGCTCTTTATTTTCCTCCTTCTGCTTGTTTTAAATTTATTTTATTATTATTTTTCTCCAGGTGGCTGGCATGGAAGCTTAGATTATTGATTTTATTTTTTCTAAGATATGCATTTTAGTGCTATAAAATTTTCTTTCAGTATTGCTTGAGTTGTATTTCACAATTGTTATATATTGTGTTTTCATTTTTACTTAATTCAGTGAATGTTTTTATTTCCTTAGAGACTTCTTTTTTGACCCATAGATTATTTGAAAGTGTGAAAGCATGTTGTTTAGTTTCCAATGATTGGAGATATTCTTGTTATCATTTTGTTAATGATGTTTAGATTCCATTGTAGTCAGAAAATGTGCTATGTAGGATTTCAATTTTTAAACATTTATTAAGGTTTGCTCTGTGATGCAGGGTGTGGTCTGTCTTGGCATATGTTCTGTGGGCATTTGAAAAGAAAATGTATTTTGCTGTTGTTTGACAAAATGTTTAAAAAATGTTGGTTAGATCCTGTTGGTAGATGTGGTCAATAAGTTAGTTTATACCCTTGCTGATTTTTTGTTCTATCAGTTGCTCAGAGAGGGATTTTGAAATCTTTGATTGTAATTGTGGGTTTGTCTGTTCCTCCTTTCATTCTATAAATTTCCGCTTTATGTTTTACAGCTCTATGATGGTGAATACATGTTACTCTTCTTGGTAAATTGACTGTTTTTTCAATACGTAATGTCTCTCTGTGTCTAGTAAATTTTTTTGCTCTAAAGTCAGTTTCAACTGATATTAATATGGCTACTCCTACATTATTTTGATTAATGCTTGGATGATATTTTTTCCCCCAATCTTTAAATTTCAGCCTGCCCACATTACTGCATTTGAAGTGAATTTCTTGTAGATGGCACAGTTGGGTTGTTTTTTTTTTCACTATGTCAATATCCTTTAATTGTAATATTCAGACCATTTACATGTAATGTAAATACTAGTACGTTAAGGTTTAAACCCGTACTTTTAATATTTTGTTTTGTGTTTGTTCTTTGTTTTTTGTTTCTCTATTATCTGCTTCCTGCTTTCCTGAATGTGGGTTGGTTGAACATTTTTACAATTCCATTTTGATTTATCTATAGTGTTTTGAGTGTATTTCTTTGTGTAGCTTTTTGAGTGTTTTTTTTCCAGCTATTGTATTAAATGTATAGAAGTATATTCTTGGTATTATATTATTAGACTCTGGTTCTTATTTAAATCTTCTGTCTTAACTACTTGGAACTGCTCTGATGGCTTTGAAGTGGGGTGGGTGTTATCTTATTTGCCGAGTGGCATCGAAATCCAAGTTTACCTCTTGGCCTCAGTTGACAACTACTAGGAAGACAGGCTCCTTGTTATTGTTGGGTGGTGGTGGCAATCCTGGATCTCCACTAGAACTCCACTGATATCACTCTGTCTGGGAAGGGTAGGAGTGACTTGCTACTCTTCTACTGACACCACAGAGGAGAAGTATGACCTAATTCCAACTCGACTACAGTGTAAATTTGGACTCTTCACTAGGCTTCCTCTTGTACTAGCAGAGAGGGAGGAGGGGTGCTTCTGTTGCTACATAGAGCTGGAAACCCAGGCTACCAATGTAGATGTCACTGGCACCAGGGGTGGGGATCGTTACCTCTTGATGGGGGTAGAAGTGCCGGGTCCCTTCTCAGCCTTCTCTGACACCACCCTGGAAGGGGGATGGGCAACCTTATTACACTATATATTGCGGGAGTGAGTGTGGGTGAGATTGCAGTCTTTCTCTGTGGTGTTTGACTAGAGTAGCATGGTTACTGTATAATATTTCTGCCTTGCCAAGCTGCTGCTTTCATGATCTTTTGGCTAGAATGATGATAATTTTCTTGTGGCTTTTTGTTTGTTTGTTTGTTTTGTATGCAGCCTTTGGCATTTGTGGGTTGCTGACTTATTCATCTGCAAATCTGGGATAGATAAGCAAAAATAAAACCCAGGAAAAACTCACCACTATGTTCGTTGGGTACTGTCTAGGGAACTAAGGAGCGGCAATGAATTGGTGCCTCTCACTACTGTAGCTAATAATCCACTTAGTGGAATTCTTATACCCTGCCTTGTTGAACTCTAGTACCCAAGGGATGCAAGTTTCCATCAAAGCACACAGTCATTATTCCCTTAAGTCCAAAGCTTAACTATAATGTTTGCTAATCCTTTTTGATCGCTTCATAGTAAATATTCAACAGGGAGAGAAGTTCACTAAATTGACAGAGCTAATGGATCCTAGTTACCGAGGGAAAATTGAGTTGTTCCTTTCCAGTTGCAAGGAACAGCATATTTTTGGACTGCAAGATTCACTTAGATGCCTCTTAACACTCCCATACCCAACAGTACTTGTTGAGAGAAAACTTCAGTAGCTCAATAGGGAAAGAACAGCTGGAGACTTGTAAAAGACTGTAAAATACCTGATCAGTTAAGGTATGGGCAGTGGTAAAGGGAACAAGAACTGCGTGATAGAAGGAAGCTATGCTTATTAGTCAGGCCCTCTGATCAACTATAGAAAGAGAACTATGGAGCTGGTTAATTGTCGCCTTGCTCTTGTTTTCCTCTGCCACCTTTGATGCAGACCACAGCTGGGGCTAACACTTCAGTGTTGCTTTCAGGTGGGAGAATAACTGAATGGATGTTACCTCACGATGATATTTTGCTGATAGCTTTTTGTGGGTTTTTTAATGTGGGAGACATACAGATTTTTTAATTCAGACAAATAAGTTAATATTTAAATATATATTTTAATATTTAAAAGTATAGATTTTTAAATTCACACAGATAAAAGCGGATGCTAAAGAAGGAGGGGAGGGCCGGGCGCGGTGGCTCAAGCCTGTAATCCCAGCACTTTGGGAGGCCGAGACGGGCGGATCACGAGGTCAGGAGATCGAGACCATCCTGGCTGACACGGTGAAACCCCGTCTCTACTTTAAAAATACAAAAAACTAGCCGGGCGAGGTGGCGGGCGCCTGTAGTCCCAGCTACTCGGGAGGGTGAGGCAGGAGAATGGCGTGAACCCGGGAGGCGGAGCTTGCAGTGAGCTGAGATCCGGCCACTGCACTCCAGCCTGGGCGGCAGAGCAAGACTACGTCTCAAAAAAAAAAAAAAGAAGGAGGGGGAGCTGTGTTGGATATTCTGTGTCCTTCCGGAGCCAATATTCACGATTTATCACTTTCGCTTTGTGTTTTAGTAGAAAAACCCAACAGACTCTGTCAATCTGGCACTTTTCTCTGCCCTGGATTGTAGTTGGGTTAGCTAACAGGAGTGTGCATGTTGGGAAGAAAGAGGTCCTAAGTGTGTATTTTCCTGGTGTCCTCCCCACTGGTGTGGTTTGGAGTGGCTGTGTGCCACTGTAACCCTCTAGGATTTAAGTCTGTTTGTATAAGGGCTAAATTTAAATATTTTTAATGACCTAGTACTGTTTTGTTTCTTTTGACACTTTTGTCATGCTTCTAAACAGTCTTTTACCAAAGTGATTTATAGAGCACTAGTTCTGGGAGATGTTAGACATTAATGAAGAAAAAACTAGCTTGAATATATGGTAGATGATTTTTAAAGTTAACATTCTTTATCATGTTACGTATAAATAAGTGATTAGTCCACTTGTTATTCTCCAAGAAGGAAAGATAGAAAGCACACAAAGCCTTTGTTTGCCTGTGCATTCTGAAATTATTCAGAAGTGCTTGTGACACGTAATATACAGTATACTGCTGGTGTTCTCTACAAAGAAGATTCTCAATAGTCCAAGTGTGTCTGCAACTTGGAGTCTCTCTTCGAAGTCTACTCTAAGCTATGTCCTGGTGATGACCATTCATGTCATAGTTTCTTGGCCTCCAATTATGCAGGTTGACCTATAGAGATTTACATACACACTTTTAAAGTATAGTGATATTTCTTTAAATTATATGTTTAAGTATTTTGTTCTATGATTTTAGTTTTCTTAGGTACATCAACTACTTCAACTATGTGTATATATGATCTTCTTTGGCCTCCTTATATTAACATTTCTTCCTTTTTTATCATTAATTTTGCTCACTTTTCTCATTTGTATTCTATATGCCCATAACTGTGTTTTCTCAGTCAGTTTACCCATGTGCCCCTTTCCATTGTGTCTTCTTTTCTATGAGGTTTTAGTTTTTTCCTTTTACTCTTTTCTGCCAACATTTGATCTCTTTCTTTCCTTCATCATTTCTTTTCTGTTACTTCATTTCTTTGTATAAATAATTGCCTCATCTCATGATGAACTGTGTGTTCACATTTCTAATTTGCTCCCTGAAAATATTTTTGTGGTCAGTGCCCTAATCTTAACTGTAATAAAATTATGCTGCTTTTTTTTTCTTATGACATCTTTCTGTAAATGCCATGGTAGCTCTGTTTGAAAATCACTTTATTGACTCCGTTGGGCTCCCATAGGGTGGGAGTGACTTATTTGGCATCCCAGGCGTTGGTTGCAGGGATGAAGGCTCTTGGCTTTTCAGTTCCCACAGAGAAGGCTGAATTGTCTGTGAGATTCTTTGTGCAACCTCTTCTTACCCTACCCTCTGTTTTTATGAGTCATAGCAGCCCAGAAGGTCCCTACTGACACCTATTACAGGCAAGAGATATAAATTTGGACTTTAGAGTGTTTCTTGTCACCTTTAGGAAGAGTATTTCTCTTGCTGCCTTCTTGGATCTTCTGCCACCAGCTGACATGAGGCCTGGATAAGAAGGGTCCTGCCCTGAGCCCTGTGCTTAGCGGGACCCACATTATCACAAACATTGAAACTTGAAGATACTTTACTTTTCTTTCTCGAGTTTTATAAGGGGAGGTTTTGAAAGATTGGTAACAGGATAAGTGAACAGAGATGATAGGAGAGGAATGTAGGATTGGGCTAAATTCTCCAGGCCAGAAGATACTGTTTAGACTAGGAGGTGGTCAACTATAAACAAAAGCAGCAACTCTTTCTCCTTCCTCAGGGCAGTGGTTAGGAGGTTAGGAGATGAGGAGTGAGACTGAGGGAAGAAAAGTACAGCTACCCCCTGGGAAAGGAGAAAGAGAGACTATTTGTTTAAAGTTAGTCACCTCAAAGCACCTGATGCAGGTAATTGGGGAGACTTGGTTCCCTAAAAACTATGCTTCTTTACTCCCCTCTCCAGGATGCATAGATAGGCATCTCCTGGGAATCTTATCAAATATGTGGCTGGGGAAGACGAATCACATCACAGCGGAGTCCATTCTGCTCTACCCCTGGCAGCAGGATAGGCCCAGAAGAAAAGACGTACCTTTAGCCTCTAGGTCTTTAGGGCAAATGCCTGGAGAGCAGCAGGCCGTGGGTCTTTGAGCATTTGGCTGAGCTTGGTATTTATCTTCTAAATGTTTTGACATATGGTATGTGGATTTCCTTTTGTCCTTTTGTCACAGCCCTGCCAATGTTAATGGGTAAGACTGGACACTTCTTTGTTCATTAGGTAAAGTTCTAATTCTTAATTTTATTGGCAATGTTCCTCCAAATTTATAAAGAACATAGGACCTTCCTCTTGTGGTGTATTGTCAAATCACATACTTTTTAATTAATGTTGAAAGTACAATATCCATGGGGGATTGGTTCCAGGACCCCCATGGATAACAAAATTTGTGCATGCTCATGTTCCTTCTATAAAATGGTGTGTTATTTGTATACAACCTACCTACATTGTCCTATAAACTTTAAATCATCTCTAGATTACAAATAATAGCTACGCAGTGTAAATGCTATGTAAATAATTATAGTATATTTTTATTTATATTTTTTAATACATTTTATTTATTTTTTTAAATAAAATTTTATTTTTTATAAAATTTATATAAATTTTATTTATATTTTATAAATATATATTTATTTATTTATATTTTATAAATATATATTTATTTATTTATATTTTATAAATATATATATTTATTTATATATATTTTATATATAATATTTATTTATATTATTTATATTATATTTTATTGATGTGTTGTTATTTTTCTTCCCTGAATATTTTTGATCTGTGGTTGGTTGAATCCACAGATATGGAACCTGTGGATATGAAGGGCTAACTGTATTTGGTCAGAAATTGTTTGATTTTTCATTAGAAGTTGAAATTCTGGGTTCAAATGATTTCCTCAACTAATAATCTCACAAAATTACTTGAATAGGTAAATCTAGCTATTTTATGAACTATGTTATAAAATATATTTTATGTATTTTATATAAATTTCCCTCTGATTATCTTGAGGTACACATGGCATCTCTGAATGAAGTATTTCTCTATAGGCTAAAATGTACCCTTTAGTAGTGTTTATCAGGGCAAGTTCATTTTATGAGATTTAATAGGTTTAAATAATATAGGTTTAAATATTTTTCTTTGTCTTTTCACATGACAGTTTGACTAAGCATAAAATATGAGGGTCGCATTATCTTGCAGTGGTTACTTTTTTGGCATTCCTTTACTTCCTCTATGGGATTAATGTTGCTTTAGAGAAGTCTGAATGTAAGCTTATGTTTTTTATTTCCTTCTGCCTAAGTGGCTTTACCTTCTTGTTTAGCTGTTCAAAAAAGTCTTTTCATCTTTAAAATTCACAAACTTTACCAGGGAATATTTTGGTGTTGAAAGTCCTGCAGCAAATTTTCCTGGGATGCTCTATATCTTTTTAAATTATAGATCAATCGTTATTTCAGAAAATTTTCCATAATTTTACCTTTAAACATATTCATTTTTCTATTTTGGTTGATTAGACATATGTTTGATTGCCTTTGTCTGAATTCTATATCCGTAATTTTCTCTGTAACCTTTTAAATCTTGGTGTCTTATTTTTCCTTTATTTAATTTTGTTCTTATTTCTCAAGTCTATTCTCTCTGTCATAATTCTTACAGTCTCTATTCTTTTTTTGACCATTCCAGGGTGACTTCCACTTCTGATAGTTTTGTTCTTTTATGTTTTATAGAACAAAATTTGATACTGAGTTATTTTAGCCCATGTTTGAGTTTTTTTCTTTTTTCTCCTTCCTTCCTTCCTTCCTTCCTTCCTTCCTTCCTTCCTTCCTTCCTTCCTTCCTTCCTTCCTTCCTTCCTTCCTTCCTTCCTTCCTTCCTTCCTTCTCTGTCCTTCCTTCCTTCCTCCCTCCCTCCCTCTCTCTCTCTCTCTCTCTCTTTCTTTCTTTCTTTTTCTTTTCTTTCGATGGAGCCTTGCTTTTCTGCCCAGGCAGGAGTGCAGTGGCTCACTGAAACCTCCTCCTCCTGGGTTACAGCAATTCTCCTGCCCTTAGCCTCCCAAGTAGCTGGGACTACAGGGGTGTGCCACCAGATTTAGCTAATTTTTGTATTTTTAATAGAGACGGGGTTTCACCATGTTGGCCATGATAGTCTCAAACTCCTGACCTCAAGTGATCCGCCCACCTTGTCCTTCCAAAGTAGTGGAATTACAGTTGTAAGCCACCACTCCCTGCCTCAACATATATCTATGAGCTTATTAAATCCCTGTTTTGAGCTCTGGATTTTAAGAGGCAATTGTTTCAATTCCTTTTTTAAGTATGGCAATATAGTACTTTTAAAATCTACGTTAATAACAGCATTTTTCTGGAGACTGTTCTCCCTTACTAGTCATTTGTTTTTCTTTTTTGGTTATTATTTAACTTTTAATGAGGTGAATTATTCCTTGTCAGCAGTATTATGAAAATGGATCAATTAAATAGAACTTTTCATGAAGCACTGTAAAATAAGTTGTAGCTGGGTTGACATATTGATGCCTTTAAACCTTAGAAAGCTGCAGTAATAACAAGAGTTTTGTGCTGGAGTAGGATTGCAGAGATTAGTGACACAAGATCAAGCGGCCATAAATAAATTCACAAATAGTCAAGTTAGTAAAAGATGTGCTTTTTGGTTAATGCAATAGAATGCTGGATCTCTGTCTTCTCCCACTTAAAGATATTACATATGAATTAGCACATCACAGCCCTGCTTCCTTTCTCAATGTAGGCCTGTATTATCAACATTTTCTACTGGGGGCCTGCTTGGATGCCTCTACTTTCTCAAGTTAGCTAATTGACTGATTATATTCACCAGTGCTGATCTAATTGGCTTATTGCAATCACCTGGGCTGAGCTAATTGGCTTAAGGTATTTACCCTAGTTGCAGAAGATGACCTCTGACCTACTTTTCTTCTGAGGCTTTTTTTTGCAACATATACACACACATTACATAGACATAGCCATGTGATCCCTTCTGTGTGTATATGTTTATCCACCTATCTTATATCTAAATCAAATAGTAAAAATGTTAGGATAAAGCCATTGTTTGTGTAATTATGGAACAAGGAACAGTCATGTATCAAACTCTGAACCTAGGAAAATTGAACTAATTGAAAAATTAGAAGAAATGTAAGTGACAATAAATATATGGAAAAATGCTTAATGTCACTGAGGATTTTTAAAATGAAATTAAAAAATTATATATATTTTTTAACCAATGAGCTTGGTAGTCATTTAAGTCTTATTATGTAAAGTGTTAATGAATTGTTGGTGGGACTGCATATTTGTATGACTTTTTGATAAAGTGGTTTGGCAGTATCAAAATATAAATATTTATTCACTTTGACCCAGCAGTTTCACTCATTGTAACCTGTCCTATAGATATAGATAGGATTACCCAAAATGTGCCAGGGTAAACTTAAAAAAAAATGTACCTCATAACATTCTAATGGAAATAACAAAATGGTCTAAACCTATGTATAATACAATATAATATTAACAATATTTATCATTAAATACATGTACTGGACTAGGCAATAAAATTACAGGACATTTATGCTGTAGAATATTATGACAGTGCCAATAAATAAATTTATAGCTTTAAGTGCCCATATCAGAGATGTCCAGGACATAATAAGTGAAAACTGGACATTGTTGAATATAAAGATAGTATGTTTTATTATGCCTATAATTGTGTGGAAAATTAAGTGGGTATACAACATGTAACTATATGAGTAAATGTCTGAAAAATTGAAAAGAACTGTTAACAGTGGTTACCCTCATCTAAGTGACCTAGGTGAATAGGGGTTACCTTCATAAAGTGAGGGCAGGCTGGGGTAAGAAAGTATATTTTTCTCTTGATTTATTTTTAAATAGTTTAAATCAAAGTAAAATGATTGGAAGAAATAAATAAGGTTATATCATATTAGGCAAATATAATTTATATGATATAAATTTAAATTATTAGTTAAATTTCTGTTAATTCACAATTTTGTTGTTTTTTTTTCCCCAAGACACTTGTGTAACAGCAAGCAATAGCACCAGTTGTACCTCTTCAACTTCTTCACTTTCTAACTACTTGTATGTCTTCATCTTGGGACAACTATTGCTGGGGGCAGGAGGAACTCCTCTTTATACTCTGGGAACAGCCTTTCTTGATGATTCTGTGCCCACACACAAATCTTCTCTCTATATAGGTAAGTTTACTCTCTAAACTGTCTCAGTATCAGTTTATCTTATTATATGTTTACTTTAGAAGTAAAGTATAACATAGGCTTATTAAAAAGTTAGTTGTAATGCCATAGGTATTCCCAATAAATACATGCAGTATTACTTTTATTTTCTGCCATATAATGTCAGTGAATACAAATTGTCATCATTTTTGTTGATCCTCTGCTGTATTTCTTGGTATTGGCAGGCCAGCTTTGCAGGATAAGAAGAGCCATTTAAGCAGCATTCTCTCTAGATTGCTTGAATTGACATAGAGGCAGATGTCTGCAAGGTGTTGAGATTGAGCTCTGCCATTCTGTGTGATTTATTACATCCTATATTGACATACAGTCCACAAAACAAACCATTGTTTCTCCTTTGTGATCTAATTCCTGGTAGCATAAGTTTCTCTTAAATTCCTTCTCTTATGTTCCTGAAAGGTAAAACTAACTAGACAATGCACAGCCCTACATCTAATTATTGAGTACTTTATTTGCATATGAGTTTTCTCTTTATCAGTCTGTTAATCTAACATAGGAGATTCATTGCCATAGGGTTAGTAAGATAGTATGTTCAGTGCAGCCTAAGCTACTGAGGAACTCACAGATACCATTGGCCTTGATTACAGCCAGAGGATTCAAATGGAGACTACACTGCCGCACCCACCCAGAATCAAACCCAAAGGGTACCTACCCAACCAACACCATAGATATATCTATAGGAATATGTCTTATCTTATGAAAACTACTCATTAAAATTGCAAGAGTTACTGTTGCTCCAGCTGTGCAGACATCAATATAGTAATAAGCAAAAACAAAAACATGAAAAATCAAGGAAACATGGCACCTTGAAAGAAATACAATAATTATACAGTAACAGAACCAAAAGAAAATAAAAATCTATGAAATGCCTAAAAAGGAATTTGAGCTAATGGTCTTAAAGAAACTCAGTATGATATCAAGGAAACTCAGATAAACAATATAAGGAAATCAAGGAAACAACTTATGATCTGAATGAGAAATTCAAGAGAGATAGATATCATTAAAAATAATCAAATATAAATCATGCAACTGATGAGTTAAATGAATGAAATTACAAGTGTAGTTGAATGAAAAATTATATTTGAGAGGTTTAACAATAGACTAGATCAAACAAAGAATTTCTGACCTAGAAGAGAGGTCTTTTGAAATAACCCAGTCAAACAAAACAGCAAACAATATGAAAAAAAATAAAGAAAGCTTATGTGCCATATGGGCACTATTAAGTAAACAAATATTTGAATTTTAGGAATTTCAGAAGGAGAAGAAATGTGAAAAGGTATAGAAAATCCATATAATGATATAATGCTGAAAACATCCCAAGTTGTGGGTGAGAAATTAGACATCCAGATACAGGAAACTCAGTGATTCCCAAATAGATTCAACCCAAAAGGGTCCTCTTCAAGGTATATTATATTCAAACCAGCAAAAATCAAAGATAATTCTAAAAATAATAAGAGAAGAGCATCAAATCACCTATGGAGTAATTCCCATCAGAAAGATTTCTCAGCAAAAACCTTACAGGTCAGGAAAGAATTGGATGATATATTTAAGAATGCTCAAAGGCAGGGGTCTGGGGGTCAGAGGGGGGACACAGCTGTCAGTCAGGAATACTACATCCAGCAAAGCTATTCTTCAGAAATAAAGGTGAAATAAAGTCTTTCCCAGGCAAGCAAAAACTGACGGAGTGCATCATCACTAGACCAGCCCTATAAAAAATGCTTAAGGGAGTCCTACATCTGGAAGCAAAAGGACAATAATTACCACCCTGAACACAAGTGAAAGTATAAAACTTAGTGCAAAGCAGATACTCAAGAAAAAGAAGGGAATCAAATGTTATCACTACAGAAAACTGCCAAAATGCTAAGATGAACAAGAGAGGAAGAAATGGACAAAAGATGTATAAAACAATCAGAAAACAATTAACAAAGTGACGAAGTCCTCACCTATCAATGATAACAACCTTGAATGTAAATAGTTTAAATTCCCTAATTAAAAATATAGATAGGCTGAATGGATTAAGAAAGTATATCTAACCATGTGCTGCCTAGAAGAAACTCATTTCAACTGTAAAGATACACTTAGACTGCAAGTGAAGGGATAAACAATATATTTAGTGTAATTGTAAACCAAAAGTGTGTAGAAGTAGCTATACTTAAATTAGACAAAAGAGTGTAAGTCAAAAAGTACAAGGGGCAAAGAATATCGTTTTACTCTTATGAATACACCAAGAATACAAAAATAAATTCACCAAGAAGATACAGCAGTTATAATCGAATACACACCCAACACTAGAGCATACATGTATATAAATCAAATATTATTAGAGTTAAAGAAATGGACCCCAATATAATAGCAGTTGGAAACTTTAATACTCCACTTCCAGCACTGGAAAGATTATCTAGGCAGAAAATCAGCAAATAGTACTGGACTTAAACTTCAGTATAGACCAAATTGACCTAACAGGTATTTACAGAACATTTTATTCAGCAGCTACAGGATACATGTTCTCTTCAGCACATGGAACATTCTCTAGGATAGACCATATGAAACCACAAAATAAGTCTCAATAAACTTTAAAATATTAATAATATATTAGGTATATTATCAGACTAGAGTGAAATAAAACTAGAAATTAATAATGAGCAACTTTTGGAACTGTACAAATACATGAAAATTAAACATCATGCTCCTGAGCAACCAATATGCCAATGAAGAAATTAAGAAGGAATTACATGAAAATAGAAATACAATAAAC
Source organism: Macaca thibetana thibetana (assembly GCF_024542745.1). NCBI lineage: Eukaryota > Metazoa > Chordata > Mammalia > Primates > Cercopithecidae > Macaca > Macaca thibetana. The sequence continues at coordinate 79,313,868 of NC_065583.1, forward strand.
CAAATCTTATGAGGTACCGCAAAAGCAATGCTAACAGGGAATTTTATACCAAGAAACACCTACATCGTAAAAATAGATTTCAAATAAACCGCCTAATGATGTACCTTAAGAAAATGGAAAAGCATGAACAAACAAACCCAAAATTAGTAGAAGGGAAGAAGTAATAAAGACTATCTCAGAACTAAACAAGAGTAAAAAAAAAAAAAAAAAAAAAAAGAAAAAAACTACAGAAGATCAATGAAATGAAAATTGGTTTTTGGAAAAGATAAAATAAAGCCATTTAGTAGACTAAAAAAAAGAGAGAAGACCTAAGTGAAATCAGAAACAAAATAGAAGGCATCACAGCTGATACCACAGAAAAACAAAGGATTATTAGTCTTACGAACAAATATATCCAACAAATTGAAAAACCTATAGAAAATGGATACATTCCCAGGCACATAAAACCTACCAAGATTGAACCAGGAGGAAATAGAAAACTTGGTCAGACAAATAACATGTAATGAGATTGAATCAATAATAAAAAGTCTCTCATGAAACAAAAGCCCAGGGCTGGATGGCTTCACTGCTGAATTCTATAAAACTTGTAAAGAAGAACTTAGTACCAGTTCTTTTCAAACTATTCCAAATAGTTGAAGAGGAGAGAATTCTTCCTAACTTGTTCTGAGACCAGTATTACCCTGATGCCAAAACCAGAGAAAAACAGAATGTAAAGAGGAGCTACAAGCCAATATCCCGAATGAACATAGATACAAAAATCCTCAACAAAATTATAGTTGGCTGAATTTAATAGCACATCAATAAATGATATACCATGATCAAGTGGAATTGATCTCAGTGATGCAAGAATTAGTTCGTCATATGGAAATCAATGAATGTGATACATCACATAAACAGATAGAAGGACAAATATCACATGATCTTCTCAATAGATGTAGAAATGTATTTCATAAAACTCAACATCCCTTCATGATAAAAACTCCTAAGAAATTAGGTATAAAAGGAACATACATCAACACGATAAAGGCCATGTATGGCAAACCCACAGCTAACATTATACTGAATGAGAAAAAGCTGAAAGCCTTTCTTAGAACTGAAACACAAGAAAGCCCACTTTCTTTTTTCTTTTCTTTTCTTTTCTTTTTTTTTTTTTTTTTTTGAGATGGAGTCTCATTCTTGTCGCCCAGGCTGAAGTGCAGTGGTGCGATCTCTGCTCACTGCAACCTCTGCCTCCCGGGTTTAAGCAATTCTCCTGCTTCAGCCTCCCAAGTAGCTGGGATTACAGGTGCCCACATCATGCCCCGCTAATTTTTGTATTTTTAGTAGAGGCCGGGGTTTCACCATGTTGGCCAGACTGGTCTTGAATTCTTGACCTCAGGTAATCCACCTGCCTCGGCCTCCCAAAGTGCTGGGATTACAGGTGTGAGACACCAGGCCTGGCTGAAGGCCCATTTTCATCATTCTTATTCAACATGGTACTGGAAGTCCTATTCAGAGCACTTAGGCAAGAGAAAGAAATAAGGGACATCCAAATTGGAGAAGAGGAAGCCAAATTGTCTGTCTCCACAGATAACATAATCTTATATAAAAACATCTAAAGACTTCACCATAAAACTCTTAGAACTACTAAATAAATTCAGTGATGTTTCAGGGTAAAAAATCATATTAAAAAATCAGTAATGTTTCTTTACACCTTTGATGAACTAGCTGAAAAAGATATCGAGAAAGTAATATCATGTATAATGGTTACAAAGAAATACATAGGAATAAATTTAACCCAGGAGGTGAGAATCTATAAAGGAAAACTACAAAACACTAATGACAGAAACTGAAGACAGAATAAAAATGGAAAGGCATCCCATGCTCATGGATTCAAAGAGTTAATATTGTTAAAATGACTGACTATACTACCCAAAGCAATTTACAGATTCAATGCAATCCCTATCAAAATTCCAATGTCACTTTTCAGACATGGAAAAGCAGTCCTCAAATTTATATGGAACTGGAAAAGATGCCAAAACAATCCTGAGCACAAAGAACAAAACTGAAAACATCACACTATCTGATTTCAAATTATACAACAAAGCTTTAGTAATCAAAAAAGAATGGTGTTGATATCAAACCAGACACATTGACCAATGGAACACAATAGAGAACTCAGAAATGACCAACTAATTTTTGCTAAAGATACCAAGGATATACACTGGGGACTCTTTAATAAAAGGTGCTGTAATAACTGGATATTGATATGCAGAAGAATACAACTAGACCCCTATCTCACACCATATACAAAAATTAACTCAAAATGGATTAGACACTTAAATGTAATACTCAAAGCTATAAAATTGCTGGAGGAAAACACAGGGGAAACACTTTATTACCTTGGTCCTGGGAAAGATTATATGGCCAAGACTGCAAAAGCATAGGCAACAAAAACAAAATTAGACAAATGGGACTATATCAAGCTAAAAAGTTGCTGCACAGCACACGAAACAATCATCAGATTGTAGAGACAACCTATAAAACAGGAGGAATTATTTGCAGACTGTTCCTCCAACAGAGGACTAATGTCTAGAATATATAAAGAGCTTTAACAACTCAACAGCAAAAAGTCGAAATAATCTAATTAAAAATAAGCGAAGAATCTATATAGCCATTTTTCAAAATAAGATATACAGATGACCACCAAGTATATGAAAAACTGCTCAACATCAATTATCAGGGAAATGCAAATCAAAGCCACAATGACATATTATCTCACTTCAATTAGAATGGCTATTATCACAAAGACAAAATGTCAAATGCTGGTGAAGATGCAGAGAAAAGAGAACTTTTTAATAGAATGTTGGTGGGAATGTAAATTAGTACAGCCATTATGGAAAATAGTATAGACATTTCTCAAAAACGGAAAGTATAATTACCATATGATCCAGTAATGCTACTATTGGGTATTTATCCAAGGGAAAGGAAATCAGTGTATTGAAGAGATAGTTGTGTCCTCATGCTTATTGTAGCACTTCTCACAATAGCTAAGAGATGGAATCAAGCTAAACATTCGTCAACAGATGCATAGATAAAGAAAACGTGAAATGTACATACAACAGGATACTATTCAGCCATGAAAAAAAAAAAAAATCCTGTCCTTCATAGTAACGTGGGTGAGCCTAGAGGACATCCTGTTAAATGAAACAAGGATACAACAGGATACTATTCAGCCATTTAAAAAAAAAAAAAAAAAAAATCCTGTCGTTCATGGTAATGTGGGTGAGCCTAGAGGACATCCTGTTAAATGAAACAAGTCAGGCACAAAAAGTAAATACTACGTGTTCTCACTGATGTGTGAGAGCTAAAAAGAAAAAATACCAGCTCCTAGAATTCAGGAACAGAATTATGGTTATTAAAGATTGGGGAAGATATGGGAAGGGGAGGATATAGAGAGATTTGTTAATGGATAGAAAACTACAGTTAGGAGAAATAAATTCTGGTGTTCTATATAGCACTGTAGATTGAATATAGCTAACCATTACTCATTGTATATGTTCAAAAAGCTAGAAGAGGGGATGTTAAATGTTCCCAACACAAACAAATCTTAAATGTATGAGGTGATGTGTGTGCTAATTAATCTGATTTGATCATTACACATTGTATAGATGTATTGACCCATAACCATGTATCCTCTAAATGTGTACAATGGTTATGTGTCAACTAAAAAAAGGAAAAAAAAATGAAACTATATTCAACTAACTCCCCAAAATACTTGCGAGCTTAAATAAACAGCAACAACAACAATAAAAAGACATGAGTGGTCAAATAAGTTTTGTTTTATGAAAATTCAGAGTTATATATGGCAACATTTTAAATGTCTCACAGATAGAAATAAGCTCAATTTAATTCCACTGCAAGTAAAAATAGGGAGAGTCCCTAAGAGGAAGAAGTTTAATGACTTACTTTTAAGAAGTTTAATGACTTACTTTTAAGAAGTAGACTTCTCAGCAGATCCAGATTTGAAGTCAGCTGCTGTAGTGCAAAATATAAAATTCTTTTTGAGTTGCACAGAGTAGAAAAGGCTTCTTGTTTCACGTTGCTCGCATTATTTTCTTCCGTGATATTGTAAACAGTAACTATGATCACTATCAGTAAAGGATAAATAGTAGATATACTACCTCTACTGCCAGTTAACAACACTTTCCATGGATTTATAATTTTTGGTTTTGTTCTAATTATTACTACAAATAGCTTTTACATTGAATTACATGTTTTAGACTCCTTGACTGTCTATTCAAATGTTATTGTTTTAATGAAAATATGTGTGATTTTGGTATGTTTAATTGTTTAGATTTTTCTATAGTAAGACATTTGTTTTCACTGTTAGATAGGCAAAGTGAAGTTGTGCATATGACTGTATTCAATGTCTCTGTTCTTCTTCTAGGAACTGGTTATGCTATGTCAATCTTAGGCCCTGCTATTGGCTATGTATTGGGAGGACAACTGCTAACCATGTACATTGATGCTGCTGTGGGAGAAAGGCAAGGCAGTATCTAGTTTTCTTTTATTTAAAGTCATTTTATTTTAATTATGCCAATATCATAGACAAAACATTTTCACAGTACTTCCCTCAGTATAGCATGAAGAATTATTCAGGAAAAAAAAATTGAATACAAAAGATTCTTATATAATATCTAATTTGGCTGCATTACCTTTTGGGTTAATGCTATACCATCTTTTATTATAATAACATATTTTCATAAATAATGACATTTAATAAAGTCATCTGGTGAAATTTTTAAAAATACATATGTAGGACCCCATGCATTGTTCAAAAATAAGAATTCAATAAAAATTAGCAATATTTTCCGTGGATTTAGTTGGGACTAGATAGTCTGAAGAGTCTCAAGAGTCTATGATTCTCAGAAAATGTTCCAGAATAACTCTGATAATGTCACAGAGATCACAATTATGCCATTTTAACAATGATGACAATGAAGGATAGTAATAGATAATATTTATTTGTCCTATACTGTACACCAGACACCATATGTTTTGTGTGTTAACTTATTTTACATGCTATCTTATTTAATAATCTCAAGTATTCAACAAAGTAGTTGATACGCACAGGTTGGTAAGTGTCTAAGACATGAATTAAAATAGATCTCTTTGACCAAAATCCAACACTGAGTTAGTTACCTTCTCTATTTCCTGGTTAGAGAAATTTGTGCCTTTGCTGAGGTCATATGTTTTTTCATTTTGCCACTGGGAATTATAACTGCACAATCCTCTACATGACCATGAGCAGTGAATACAAAAATAGGGTCATAGGTATGTGATTTGTTCTCTAAACTGTTAGTCCTAGGTTACTCTTTCACAGACTGTAAAAAGGCATGCAGAAGAACTCTTGAAGTAGTGACCCCGAGATTTAAGAAAGGACACTTTAATTTCAGTGGAAAATTACGTGAGTTGTAGGAGTAGTGTATTTTTGGAAAGGGTCAAAGTGTATTAAAATACGAGATCCCTGGCTGGGCACGGTGACTTATATCTGTAATCCTAGCACTTTGGGAGGTCAAAGTATAAAGATCACTTGAGGCCAGGAGTGACTTGTGCCTGTAGTCCCAGCTACTTGGGAAGCTAAGATGGGAGAATCGTTTGAGCCCAGGAGTTCGAGGCTGCAGTGAACTATGATCATGCAATTGCACTCCAGCCTGGGTGATAGACTGAGACCCTGTTTCAAGGAAATAAATAGACAAATAGTCACTTTAAGAATAATTTTACATTAAAGAAGTGCTCTAATTGAAGCACACTCTATGGGCTTTTAACACAGATCAGTGATTTGCTGTGATATATATATATTTATTTATTTATTTATTTTTTTTTTTTTTTTTTGAGACGGAGTCCCACTCTGTCGCCCGGGCTGGAGTGTAGTGGCCGGATCTCAGCTCACTGCAAGCTCCACCTCCCGGGTTTACGCCATTCTCCTGCCTCAGCCTCCTGTGTAGCTGGGACTACAGGCGCCCGCCACCTCACCCGGCTAGTTTTTTTTTTGTATTTTTTAGTAGAGACGGGGTTTCACTGTGTTAGCCAGGATGGTCTTGATCTCCTGACCTCGTGATCCGCCCGTCTCGGCCTCCCAAAGTGCTGGGATTACAGGCTTGAGCCACCGCGCCCGGCCTGCTGTGATATATATTTAATACAGTAGAGAAGAAAATTTAGCCAAAGTTAAAAGAATGTTGAGAAATTCTATGTATCTTTTCAAATATTTGTCATATTTACTATTAGATATTTTAAACTTTCATGTCATATTTGCCATTGTTAAACATTTTGTAAACCATTATTCTCATAACTCTCAATTATGTCTGCTACCTGTTTTCTGATTCTTTGCAATGGCACCATTAAACTGTTGGATATTATAATCGTATTCTACTATATGCACTTGAAGTATAAAGTATATAATTATCTTAACTGAGTTTTAATTAATAAGGTAGAGTTGACTTTTACCTCTTGTTTTTCTATTGTATAGCACTGATGTCACTGAGGATGATCCACGATGGTTGGGAGCTTGGTGGATTGGATTTCTTCTATCATGGATCTTTGCTTGGTCTTTAATAATACCTTTTTCTTGCTTTCCAAAACATTTACCAGGTAAGCATGCTTTCTTTAAAACCAGAGAGGTTTATTTTAATTGTAGGCCAGTTGTTCTTTTCTATATGATTAATAAGAACTGTAGATTCACCCTGTTTGTTTTATAGAATCTCAACTGTCTGCCTATGTAAATTTTGAATATTCTTCATTCTAGAAATTATTGGGTAACAATCAATATTCATGGTTTTTCTTTCAATTTCCAATTAATGATAGAACTATGAATATTTACTTCTTTAGTACTTAATAAATTTGTTTCTTATGTTTTATTTGGAATTCTGCTTTATGTGTATACAAGGTACAGTATCTTTTAATCTATTAGTTTGTATTCAGTTAGTCATTAATTTCAGTCTGTCTTAAATCATTCATATCAATTATTTGTAGTTAAAAGTGCAAGTACTTATTTTTTTTTAATTATCACTGAAGTCATCCTGTAGTGTACTTTTTTAATTTTTTTACTGTATGTGAATATTAAACATTCTTTTCTTTCTTTTTTTTTTTGAGACAGAGTCTCCCTCTGTTGCCCAGACTGGAGCGCAGTGGTGCGATCTCCGCTCACTGCACCCTCTGCCTCACGAATTCAAGCAATTCTCCTAACTTAGCCTCCCAAGTAGCTAGCACTACAGGCATGTGCCACCACACTCGGCTAATTTTTGTATTTTTATTAGAGATGGGGTTTTGCCATGTTGGTCAGGCTAGTCTCGAACTCCTGACCTCAGGTGATCTGTCTGCCTCAGCCTCTCAAAGTGCTGGGATTACAGGCGTGAGCCACCACTCCCAGCTTGAATATTAAACATTCTATACCAAAAGAAAAGGTTAATTAGAAGTAATATTCATTTTTCTCTATGAGCTCTTGTTTCTGTATAATCATGTAGTTAAAAAACATATCTGTAGAAGTATTTTTCTTTAGGTTGGAGGTATTTAGTAGTTTACTTTGCTATTTTCAGCAGGATAGATGATTAACTTTTGGAAATGGGCAAGAGAAAATCTGACAGACTGGGAGTAGATAGACTCATTAATTTCTTTCTACCCTGAGCCATTCATTTATAGTTCCATATGTTAACTGTTTTCTCAAATTTGTTGGCAGTACCATTATTAAAAATCAAAAGGACATGGTAATAAGATGGTAAATATTTCATTTGTCGAGCATGTTAGGATTAATAGAGCAGAGGAAAAAAGCCACAAAAGTACTTTAATATGTAAAGGATCAAAAAGAGAACCATTTGAAAGGAAGAAAAAATGTTAAGAGATTTTAAATGAAAAGCATAGATATGTGATTGGAGCAAAATTGTCTCATTTGAATGTTTAGACTAGTTGGAACTTCCTTAGCTAGTACTAATGAATACTGGTTCTTGGGGCATCCTGATTACAGACATAGATATTTGAACAATTTTCTTAACAGAACAACTAGCCTCTTATAGAATTTATATACTAGCGGAAGTATGTGTCAATTAGAAAGTAAGCACATTTTTATATGAAGAATAAAGTGATAGAGCAAGTTTAATTACTACTTTTTTTTTCTTTTTAGGTACAGCAGAAATTCAAGCTGGAAAAACTTCCCAGGCTCATCAGAGTAATGGTAATGCAGATGCGAAATTTGGGAAAACTATTAAAGATTTTCCAGCTGCTCTAAAGGTAAAATAAAACTCTTCTCTGTCTCTCTCTGTCTCATACACACATATGTATACACACACACAACTCACATGTACATATGTATAGATGTGTGTGTATATTATATATAGTATGTATAATATGTGTATAATATATATTATATATAACAGGTGTATAAATATATAATATATATTATATATATATATTATATATATAATATATATTATATATTTTATATATAATAATTATATATAGTTATATATAAATATAATGTATATTATATGTACTATACATAATATATAATATATAATATTTATTATATACTATATATTATGGATATTAATATACATATATTATGTATATTATATACTATACATTTTATATATATGTATAGTATATTATATATTATGTATAGTACATTATATATATAAATACATATAAACATGCACATAAACCCACACACACCAACACATACCCACACATACACACACGCACGCCATCTTTTCAGAGTACAATTTTGTTTGCTTGTTTACTACAATTGGAGCTCTTATAAACAACTCTTTGGATTCAGTTTTATTGTCCTTTGAGTAAATGAAAACTATTCTAGGGTAGAATGGTTGAAAGAGCATGAATTGTCTTATTGGCAATATCACATTCAGTGGTTCCTTGTTAACGCTAGCAGCCCATTATTCCATGACATTTTCCTTATGAAATTGATTAGTCACTTGTCACTGAATTGTAAATGTATTTGAGAATTCTGAACCAATATTTTTCTTTTGTGAAAGAAGTCGTTAGTGGTAACTTGGTTTGAATTTGAGGAGAAAGAACAAAAATGTTATGGTCCATTCAGTTGTACTCAGCAGAAAAGTATTCTATTTAGTGTTATTAAAGTTTTATTCATAAAGGACTTTATAATTACCTTTTCAAGATGTGAAATTGTTTGCTTTTCATTGTTTTTTGTTTCTTGTCAAATAAAAGCCTTAGAATGTTTTTACTTCTCCACACCATACATGCACATTCTTGTGTTTTGCTGATATTGTTCATGCTTTAATTACAACTACTAATATTTTCTCTTACAGTAGTTCTATTTCATTATCCCTGTTTAATTTATCTTATACATTTTAATTTACATTATCATCTAGAGTCATTACTGACCATTACTTTTTTTTAATCCTTGTGTCCTCCTGCTTAGTGATCTCTATTCTGATTTCAATCTCTATGAATTCGACATTTTCTTGTTGGTTTTCCTTAGATAGGATACCACCTAGATATCCTTGAATGTTTGAATAATGTATTTTACTAGGTGAATACTTTTAGATTATTCCTTTTTAATCTCTGTAGCCTGTGAATATTGCTTGCTCTTCTCTACTTAATTGTGTTGTATTTGAGAAGTTTTATGTTAGTGTGATTCTGGCTTATTCTTTTCATCTGTATGTTGGTAAGTTTTTTCATTTATCTTTGATTACAGGAAATTTACTTAGTTATTCTGAAGTATATGTCTTTTCTCATTAATTCTTCTCAAGAATTGATTGTTTTCAATCTGAAGGCAATTTTTTAAAATACCGCTATTTATTATTATTATGAATTATTTTAAATTATTGCATGTTTTTAGGTACGTTTTCCTTCCTTTATCGGTCTATGTGGCTCTGACTTCTAAAGCTGCCATCTTGCTCCTTTGTGATTCTGTGTGTGTGTGTGTGTTTGTGTTTTGCTTCGTTTTATGAAAAATTTTTTGACATTTAATATTTGAGAACTATAATTTGGTTTTCATTTCGTGGTTAAATATATTAACACAATTAACCTCCATACTCCCCTCTGTCAATAAATAAGATTCTGAGAGGTCTAGCCATATAGACACCTATCTAAAGTTGCTTAACTGTGTTTCTAAAGTTTTTAATTGCTGAGTCTAATCATGGAACAATACTATGAATTTGATACTTACAGACTATTCTCATCTGTGCTCATAGTCTCAAACTCTTTCTTTACTGGACATAGGAATTCAAACACAATAAAATACCAAATAGGTGGTAGATTTGTAGTGTGTAGATTTACAGTAACACTTGGGAAGAGAACTTTTCCAAGAAGGCTTTTACTTTCTTTCCGTGGCCCTTGGAATGCAATAAAAGCATAACCACCATATTGAGGAATCATCTATCAATTTTCTAGGTATTCCACATATAAATTTTCTTATCATGTATATGTAAATCTATTAATTATCCCTAGCTACATTTTTGTTTTGGAGGAAATGCTGAAATTTTACAGACGATTGTAAAATTTTATTATTTCATCATGCTAACCTTCTAACCCTATACTTTGCAGTATAATCATAGCTATTCATTTGAGGAACTGTATTTTTTCTTTAGAATTTGATGAAGAATGCTGTCTTTATGTGTTTAGTTCTATCAACTTCTTCAGAAGCCTTAATTACTACTGGATTTGCTACATTTTTACCTAAATTTATAGAAAATCAATTCGGATTGACATCCAGCTTTGCAGCTACTCTTGGAGGTAAAACATTTTCTTTATTTTAACTTAATCTAAAAATTTCACTTTGCCATATTAAATTTTTATTAGGATAATGTATAATTTGAGATAGCCCCTCCTTGAAATTTAAACTGAAACCAGCCTGGCCAACATGGTGAAACCCTGCCTCTACCAAAAAACATAAAAATTAGCCGAGTGTAGTGGCATGTGCCTGTAGTCCCAGCTCCTTTGGAGGCTGAGGTGGGAGAATCACTTGAATCTGGGAGGTGGAGGCTGCAGTGAGCCGAGATTGCACTGTTGTCCTCCAGCCTGGGTGACAGAATGAGACCCTGTCTAAAAAAAAAAAAAAAAAGACATTTAAACTTAATTTTGGTACAAAGTTCTGATTTTCTGACATTAGGCAGTCTATTGTATAAACTAGAGAAAGACAAAAGCTAAAATGGCTAAAGAGAATATGTATTAATCTTAATTCTTAATGTTCAATACATTAATTTGACTAATTCCCTACTTAGTGGACCTGTTAAGTCATTTGTACACATATTTCTATATCAGGTGAATAAATATAAGTTAAAACCATATTGGCATTTGTTTTTGATGTTTTTCAGTTGTCAGTATGAGTGAGTATATGTGTATGATTTCTCACAATCCCCATTCTTCTTTCTTATTAGGGGCTGTTTTAATTCCTGGAGCTGCTCTCGGTCAAATTTTAGGTGGCTTCCTTGTTTCAAAATTCAAAATGACATGTAAAAACACAATGAAGTTTGCATTGTTTACATCTGGAGTTGCATTTACGCTGAGTTTTGTATTTATTTATGCTAATTGTGAAAATGAGCCGTTTGCTGGTGTATCCGAATCGTATAATGGGTAAATACATCTCAGTGCTTTTTGATATTAATACCAGAATAATAGACTAAGCATTTCCAAGCATATGTTTTCTTAAATAAAATGGTGAGAAATTGGCGTTTTAAAAATTTGGAAGGCCTTTTTTCCTATGTAAGAACATGTGGTTTTGTTTTTAGTTTAGATAATTGATGTCTTCTTAAAAGTTGGGGATATTTATACAAAGAAAATTTAAGGAGCAACTTTCATATACTGGGCACTATACTTCCTCAGGGATACAAAGATTAATACAGTAGGATTTTTGCCTCTAAGCGATTCATATCCTAGGGAGAATTTCACATTATATGTTTTTATTGATTCAAATTTTTAAAAATACAAATAACTCCCTATGATAAAAATTACCTTATTAGGTTGGTTGCAAATAGACAAGAAGAGAAATTAGAATAAAGCTAGTCCTAGCTAATACTAATCATTATTGTATCTACTTAAAAGTTTGTTTATTGTAGATAAATAAATAACTTGTTCTCACCTGTAGACATGCTTCTAGCTATAACTGATTTGACCATTTATATTTCTTTGTTTTCCTTTGAAATTTTAAGCCCTAAGTAAGTGGTCAGGCAAGAGGATATTGCACAGCAGTACATTTTATACCTCACAGTGCTGCTTTGTTCCATTACATGTGTTTGAGGCTGTCAAGGAAGGTGGTACGTTAGGTCAAGGACTCCATAATTTTGTGTAATATGACCTACAGATGATATAAATATAATCTACTTCGGAAAAGTTTGCCAATGACAATTACCATGACCTGTAGTTGCTGCTAATATATCTGTGATTCTTTTACATTAATGCTGAGCATTCTAAAGCAATATTTAGTTAAGCTCCATTACATTTTTTTTTTTTTTTTTTTGAGACAGAGTCTTGCTGTGTCACCCAGGCTGGAGTGCAGTGGCACAATCTTAGTTCCCTGCAACATCCGCCTCCCGGATTCAAACAATTCTCGTCTCAGCCTCTGGAGTAGCTGGGACTACAGGCGTATGCCACCATGACCAGCTAATTTTTGTATTTTTAGTAGAGACAGGGTTTCACCCTGTTGGCCAGGTTGGTCTCAAACTTCTGACCTCAAGTGATCCGCCCGGCTCGGCCACCCAAAGTACTGGGATTACAGGTGTGAGCCACCACGCCTGGCCAAGCTCCATTACATTTATTCGATGTTTGTTGAATGCTTCCTCTGGCAGACCTTCATGGCAAAATCCCTGTTCTAAAGGAGAGATTGCGGAAGAAAACAGTGAATGAATAGTCAATTAGATAATGGGGGATAAACAAATTGCTATGGAATTGAAAAGAAGGTGAGCTTTTCAATTTTATTTGATTAGAATCTGGAAGGGCTTCATAGCATAATAGTGAAATGGGGTTTAAAAATCCTTCAAGGATACAAAGAATTTTGAGAAATAAAGATTTGAGAAGAGAGAAAGGGAGAGGGAATGTGCTAAACCAAAGTTATAAATGCTATTAAGTGTGAAGGCTAGTTTCAGAGACCAAGTTGAATGGAACTTAGATTAAATGTCTAGAGATAGTATAAATATGTTTTGGAATGTTGAAAGGTAGGTAGAGGTTAAGTTGCGGAGACCTGACTTTCACCCCTGTAAACTTCACGCAAACTTATCCCACTAAACTTTTTCTGTATGTTCCTTTTAGGAAAAAAAAAAGAGGAAGTTCTGGATAGTTTAACACATAGTTTTATCACCTTGAGTAACAAAGTACATGTGAATCCATTTAATATTGTCTACATTAAATGATAGTTACTACCAGGTGTGCTGTCCTTCATGTAATCAGAAAGGAAGGCATGTGTGATGGGGTAATTCTGAGGTTCGTGTAGGAGTTGGCCATTAAGATATATTAAGATCTGGTACATAGTGTTTAATACACATACACATTTCTTAGTGATGAGAAAAACTGAAAGTAAATATACACATACACACACATAAATGTCACTAAATGTATGTGTTTTTACTCACATTTATGTATGTGTATGTATATAGATAGAAATAGGGACACAATTTAATGTCACCAAGTAGGTGTGACATTTCAGATCATATTTTTCTCATCGCCCCAAATTCTTAGTTTTAGCTTCTGTACCCTGAGTATTAAAATGTGTATATTACAAACTAGTCAGTCAAACTAGTCTCATCTAAGAAACATGTGTAGCAGAAAAGGTACAGGCATATGTTGAGGATATGTGGGTTTGGTTCCAGACCACCAAAATAAAGCATATATTGCAATAAACAACTCAAATGGATATTTTGGTTTTCCAGTGCTTATAAAGGTTATATTTACTCTATACTGTAGTCTATTACATATGCAATAACTTTATGTCTACAAAAGAAATGTCCAATGTACATACCTCAATTAAAAAATTATTTATTGCTGAAATGTACTGACAATCATCTGAGCCTTCAGCAAGTTGTAATTTTTTTTGCTGGTAGAGAGTCTTGCCTCAGTGTTGATGGCTGCTGACTGACCAGGGTGGTGGTTGCCAAAGGTTGGGGTAGTTGTGGCAACTTCTTAAAATAAGACAATAATGAGCAGTCAGAACACACACATCATTTATTGATTAAATTTTACTTCTTAAAGGGGCATGGTTCACGGTGTCCCAAAACAATTATTTTAGTAACATCAGAAATCACTGATCACCATAACAGAAATGATAATGAAAAAATTTGAAATTTTGCAAGGTTACCAAAATATGAAATAGACATAAAATGAACGTGCACTCTGGGAAAAATTGCACTTGATAGACTTACTGAATACTATCACTATCACTACATTGCCACTAACCTTCAATTTGTACAAAACACAAGATTTGCCAAGTGCAATAAAACAAAGTGAAGTAAAGCTAGGTAAGCCTATCTATGGAAAGAACAGACTAAGAAGCTCAGGAAATACCTTTTCAGGGAGTGAGAGACAGAAGAGGTTCTGAGGATGCAGGGTTTCTAGTAGAGGGATGCAAAGAATCTTTGACCTTTACCATGGTAAGCACAGATGAGTAAAAATAGGTTTTGCATCTATGAATTAATGAATTAGGTTCATTGATATATTCTTTGAAAGCTCCTGTTTAATATAACAGCATATCCAAAAAATGTAAGATCAGGGGATATATATATATATATAAAATTTCAACTTTTAGATTCAGGGGGTACATGTGCAGATTTGTTACCTGCATATATTATATGATGCTGAGGTTTGGGGTACAATTGATTCTGTTACCCGGGTACCAAGCATAGTACCCAATAGTTAATTTTTTTTTCTTTCCTTTTTTTTTTTTTTTTTTTTTTGTGAGATAGAGTCTCCTTTGGTCAGCCAGGCTAGAGTGTAGTGGCATGATCTCAGCTCGCTGCAACCTCTGCCTCCTGGGTTCAAGCGATTCTCCTGCCTCAGCCTCCCGAGTAGCTGGGATTACAGGTGTGCCATCACACCCACCTAAATTTTGTATTTTTAGTAGAGAAAGGGTTTCACCATGTTGACCAGGCTGATCTTGAACTCCTGACCTCAGGTGATCCACCCGTCTCGGCCTCCCAAAGTGCTGGGATTACAGGTGTGAGCCACTGCGCCTGGCTAATAGTTTTTCAACCCTTGCCCCACTTCTTCTCTTCTCCCTCTTGTAGTCTGCAGTGTCTATTGTTGCCATCTTTATTCCGTAAGTACTCAGTGATTAGCTCCCACTTTTAAGTGAGAGCATGTGGTATTTGGTTTTTTGTGCCTGTGTTAATTTGCTTGAGATAATGGTCAGGATATTTTTCAATAATATTTTAAAGTAATTTATTATTAAATCTTCAATTGGGCACAATACTAAATTCGATTGCATGAATACTGTTTATTTTCCCACTGTTTCCCACTGCTGTTTTGTTGCCTTGACAATCTATAGGAACTTTGAGTCTTATTTTGGTGATCAGGGGTGGTAATGATGATTTGTGTTTTACTTAATACTTAAAAACCTCATAGAATATAGAAATACCATAGTGTATACACACAGTATTTTTTTCTGTATCTGGCCTTTAGCTAGAATTTTACTGATTATATGAAATAGCATCTTTAAGAGGCATATTAATATTTTGCAATGGTTTTAGGGAAATTTTAGCCTGTTATGGAGACGTAATTATAGAATAATACTTTGTATTTAAGAAACTAATGTTTGAATTCTACTTGTGACAAATGTATATATGCACGCTTATTTTATTATATCTTAAAAACTAGTAAACATTTCAAAATAGGATATTTTTATATTTTTAAAATAATATGTATACACTAAGAAAATTTAATAAACTTCACAAGCATCCGCTGTTTTTCTAATAGTTTTCTAGTTACCTCAAGAAGTAAACCTTTGTAAAATATGTAGACAAGTGTGACCAACCCTTGATATTAAGGAATCTAAGCTAGACTTCTTTGTTTCTACTATAATTTGCATCATGCTGTCTTATACTTTGTATGATCTCAGTAATTATTTATCAATAATATGAGAATTATCTATTGGGAACTTTAAAAGTTGCTGTGTAAAGGCTATTTCTAAAGTTGCAGCAATGGTTTTTCTCTGATTATCTTATTTCTGCATCTGTGTTTTGAGCTCTGTGAGCAGACACTCGTGATTGTTTTTGTGAACGTGACCAACCCTTGATATCATCATACTTGATAAAGATAAATCTGGCAGCATCCTGTGGAATAGATTTCAGTAAGATGAGACTGCAGGCAGAGTGGAGATTACTATCTTGATCACTCTTTCCTTCAGACTCTCTACTGATTTAGTCATTTTTTTTTTCTCTTTAATCTGTTTTCTTCATGACTTTCTTGTTCTCCACCTACTTTGTATGTCATCATTTTCCAACATAGTGTCGATTATCTTCTAATATTTCCAGAAATCACTCATTTACTGTGTTTGACCCCTGATGCAAGAAAGTTCCTTCATGGGGGCAGTGGTTTCCTTCTTTTCCTCCCTCCCTTCTTCCCTTCCCCTTTCCTTCTTTCCCTTTCCTTTTCTCTTTCCCTTCCCTTCCTCCCTTCTTCCCTTCCTTCTTTCCCCCTCTCTCCCTTCCTTCTCTGTTTTCTCCCTTCCTTCTTCCCTCTCCCTCCCTCTGTCTCCTTTTCTTCTTCACTCCCTCATTCCCTTCCTTCCATCTATTTCTCTCTCTCCCTCTGTCTGTCATTTTTAGTTCTAGCTCTAGCTCCTTCTTTCTTTTAAATATAATGCTACCACTTTGAGTAGTCTAGCACATAATTGGTGTTCATTGTGTGTTTATTAAATAAGTGGACTCCCAAGACCTCAGTACTCTCCTCATTCCACACACTATATGACTGATCTTATAAATGCTCGTGGTTTCAGCTACATCTATGTCCAAATGGTTATTAAGAAATTTAGCTCCATTCAAGATTTCTTCACTAAATTTGAGATACTCTTAATCTCAATAGGTACAATACCATACTCATCATCTTTTCTCCAAAACTTGTTCTCCTATACCTAAACATCAACATCAAGTTAGATATTATGAGTCACCTTTGACTCTTGCATTCTTTTTTTATTTAGAGATGGGATCTCACTGTGTTGCCCAGGCTAGAGTGCAGCACAGTCGTAACGCATTGCAGTCTCAAACTCCTGGGCTCACGTGATCTTTCTGCCTAACCCTCTTGAGTAGCCTCTTCCATTTTTAACAGGAAGAGTCATCTTCAACCAATCCATCACCTAATCTTACTGATTCTACATCCAAAAGTTTTCTTTAATCTGCTTCCTATCATCTTATGTTCTATCTTAGTTCTCCTTTATATTGTCATCACCTACTGCCTAGGGTATTGTAACTGGTCCCCTTTCTTCAAATTCATACTCTGTACAACTCCTAGAATTATTTCTTTAAAATGAACTTTTGACAGTGTCACTTTCCAGTCTAAAACTACCTTAATGATTACCTTTTGTCAGGCCCATGTGGTTCTCAATTAAACTGGTCCTTTACTCCTCTCCAGCTACATTTCCTATCACTCTGTGCCTCAGCCAACATTCATATTTCTCCACAGAGGATGCTGTTTCTCTACTCTATGCCTTTGTACCAGCTTTTTCTGAAATACGTTTCACCTTCCCCATTTGACTGGCTTACTTGTACTCTTTCTTTATATATTTTTTATTTTTTTTGGAGTCTCACTCTGTTGCCCAGGCTGGAGTGCAGTGGCATGATCTTGGCTTACTGAAACCTCTGCCTCGTGGGTTCAAGAGATTCCCCTGCCTCAGCCTTCTGAGAACTGGGACTACAAGTGCCTGCCACCATGCCCAGCTAATTTTTGTATTTTTAGTAGAGACAAGGTTTCACCATGTTGGCCAGGCTGGTCTGGAATTCCTGACCTCAAGTGATCCACCCGCTTTGGCATCCCAAAGTGCTGGGATTACAGGTGTGAGCCACTGCACCAACCTCTTACTCATTCTTTAAATTGCATCTCAGGCAGTAGCTCCTCCAGCCCCTTTTCTCCAAACTGTGGCTTGTGATAGATGTCCTTCCTTGGTGCTTCTAAAATGCACTTTGCAGATATCTGTAACCACACTTAGCATATTAGTAAATAATTATCTATGTCCCTTTCTACCTCTAAACTGTGAAATCCTTGAGGACAGAGACTGTCTTATTCTACTTTGTATTCCTGTTACCTAGCATAGGGCCTAGCAGTTGCTCAATATATGTTGTTTGAAAGAATAAATAAACAAATGAGGTATGAGGGATGCATTTTTGATTAGTGTAACCCTTTATATTAGGGAAGATATTTTCTGTAAGAGGCAGCTTGAAATGACACTGATCCTGGAGACTGGGAAAATTATATTTGGTAAGGGAAGAAAAGTAACTTAATCTCCCTGGACCTCAGTTTTCCCACTGATGAGATGATTATGTTCAACAGCATGATTTTGTTCATCCTTCCAAGTTTGAAATATTGTCTGCATCCTGGAGGTATTTGGCACTGTATGGAGATATTTTGGTTGCTGTAATGAAGGAGAGTGCTACTGGTATCTGGTGGAGGTCATGGATGCTGCTAAACATTCTACAGTCCACAGAACCAACCCCACAAGAGAATTATCTGGTGCCAGATGAGAAATTCTTGTTTTCTTCACTTATTCTGCCTTATATTTTTAATTACTGACAGATACTATACTATATGACTATTGTTTTTATTGCCTCTCTCTGACAAGAAGTTAAACTTTATGTGCAAAGGAAGACTTCTTATTTGTTTAGTAATTATGTGTTGAGTGAGTGAATAAATGTTCTAATGGTAAGATATAACAGTGCTTCGAAACTGTTAGTTAAAAGTTATGACATAGATCATTTACCCTTCTTTCATTTCTTATTTACAGGACTGGAGAATTGGGAAGCTTGATAGCCCCTTGTAATGCCAATTGTAACTGTTTGCGATCATATTATTATCCTGTCTGTGGAGATGGAGTCCAATATTTTTCTCCCTGCTTTGCAGGCTGTTCAAACACAGTCTCACACAGGAAACCAAAGGTAGCTTATGTCTCCTACTTTTCCCTTAGTGAGGCAATGTGTTTGTGGGTTTCTATCTTGACTTCGCTAATGGGGTTATGCAATGCCTATTCTTGCCTCCCTGCTCCACTGCCTCCATTAAGCAGCCCATGATGTCTCCAACTGAAATGGATTCTTGTTCCTTCATGCCTCTTGCAGTTATTGTTGAAAAATCAATTTGGAAGTTACAAACATTTTAGCAATATCACTTTGTTGCAGTTGTGAAATATCTTTTACCTTTTCAAATTGTTTTATGGTCATCCCTCAGAATACATGGGGGATGGGTTCCAGGACCCCTGCATATACCCAAATATGCCATACTTAAGTCCCGCCGATGGCCTTGAAGAACTTGCTTTAAGTCAGTGCCTCAGTATATATGGGTTTTGCATCCTGCGAATACGTATTTTTGATCCATGTTTGACTGAAAAAAAAATCCGCATATAAGTGGACCAGTGCAGTTCAAACCTGTGTTGTTCAAGGGTCAATTTTATTTTTCCTTAAATATACTTTAAGATCTTTGACGGCAAGAGAGTTTTCCTATTTTCACTAGGTACAGTTTATATAATAGAAACTTAGTATTTATTTGATGTACCATGAATACATTTAAAGTATTCAAATCAATTTATTTTTAAATACAAATTCATATTTAATTCTGGATCTGAATACTAATCAATGTGCCTGGATGTTATTTCTTTTTTGTATGGTTAAATAGTTTAAAAGAACTCAATGCAATTTTATTGTACTATATCTTAGAAACTAAATATTTCTAAACTTAGCTAAACTTAAGAGCCTTGGAAATAAATAATATTCAGGTTATGAGTAGTACACAGTATATTATGCATTAGTAGATAATGTGATAACTTTAAAAGGATCTGAGGGAAATATATACTGTGGTATAAACAAAAACAATGAATAAGACATGTAAGAGTTATATGACAATTTTGAATATTTGAATTTTTTTCTGTATATATAACCAATAAACGCTATTGGCTAACTTTGATTAGAAGCGGATTATGACAAGGAGTTATTAGGAAGGGTTTTAGTTACGTAAGTAAATATATATAGACACAAATACCATACTGCACAGGGAAACAACACAGAAAATCTAATACCCAGAGCATACTTAAAATAGTTTTGGTTATTTTGATATGGTTAATTTAATATTTATATTTTTCACCAAATGCTAAGATAATTACTGTCTTACACAGCAAGTTGTCTTCTAGAATTTTTTGGGAAGAGAAAATGATTTTGACTTGCAAATTTTCTATTTGTCCTGACTTTTTTATGTCCAATCAGTCTGTGAAATAATCAATTGATTCACAATATTTTGTTCTTATGAAATATTTCAGATAGGCAATATACATTTATAATACTTTTAATAAACACCCATATACATTTGTTCACAGCAATACAGTTTTAATCTTATATTTCACACCAGTGACCCAAACTACAAAATCTGACCTTGACTAACTGCTATATTGCAGGTGAATGAGAGTTGTAAAGTTTCATTAGGATAGAAAATACTGTTCTCAGTTTCTCTCCTTAAAATTTTAAAGGCTGAATTACCTCATTATTTGATATATCTGATTGCTGAATATGTAATAGTCAATTTTGGAGGTGTCATCTGCATATTTGGTTTTCCTGAATTGGTACCAGAGGTCTTAGAATGGCTTTAGCACCAAAAAAAAAAAAAAAAAGTTTCTGGCCTTTCGAACAATGAAAGCACTGCTTCTCTTTGATATCTCTGGCTGTGCTCTGATTTCGTTAAGGCCTTAATGTCTAAAAAAGATTTACAGTAAGGATAAAGGATATGGAATGATGGAGTTGAGATGTAAAATGCCTTTAAGAAATAATTACTGTTGTAAGAAGCCTAGAATGTGCAAGATCACATAACTTATATTCCCATCAAATTGTTCTGTAAGTCAGTAATTACTATAGCAGGGTAGAAGCTGAAGTAATGGCCACAAAAGTCAAATACAAGTAATTCCACATCATAAATATGGTTTGTTTCCACTTGTTTAATTTCTTAAGGGTTAAATATTCTCTCAGCATAATTTGTTGTATATGGATTAAGACAGTATGAGAGTGTTTGCCGTGTCTAGAGAATACCTAATTTACAATAATTTATTTTCTAAATAATCACTTTCATTGTTTTTGTGTCTAATATTTTTAGGTATATTACAACTGTTCTTGTATTGAAAGGAAAACAGAAATAACAACCACTGCAGAAACTTTGGGTTTTGAAGCTAAAGCTGGAAAATGTGAAACTCATTGTGCGAACCTGCCCATATTCCTTTGCATTTTCTTTATTATAATTATTTTTACCTTTATGGCCAGTACTCCTATAACTGTGTCTATCCTAAGGTATGTAGTATGTTGAGAAAGTTTCATTCCCAAGGCAACATGTTGATGGAAAGCAAATGGACTTGGGGTTCATTTGGGGTTCATATTGACCATTGATTCAATACCAATCAGCCCTTACAAGATCATTAGTTCTGTGGCATTGGATAAGCGCCTCCATAGAACCCCAGATGTAGAAGATTTAAGTGATATGCACGTGAAAGTGTCTTCACATTGCCTGCCTGGCTTGTGCTTGGTGTTTTCTCTGCTTCTTTCATGAAACTTCAGCTGTGAGCTGGAGAAATGTTCAATTTTGAGTATCACAGAAATAAAATGCATTCCAATATGCCAGAATCAGAATAGCAGGCATTCTACCTTATGCATTAGGCACTGTGTCATTAAATCTTCCTTAAGCAGTGCTAATCAATAAGAAACTGGCTGTTACCTGTGTTGTTCACCTGTTTTATGTTTCCAGTTGCTCTTCTTCCTTCTATCCCACTGTACAAACACATTTCATACCTGTACATTTCATACCTGTCCTTCCATAGAGTCATCAGTCTTTGTATATCTTTCCTAATGAATTCTAGCTCTTTTTTTTTTTTTTGTTCCTCAATATTTACTCATTACCTTTCTTTTTTTTTACTGTTTGATTTTTATTTTAAGCTCATGGGCACATGTGCAATTTTGTTCTCTTTGCTTAGGATAGCTTTGGCTTTTCTGCACTGAAGCCATTGGGTCCTGGGCTTTTCTTTACTGGCAGACATTTCATTACAGCTTCAATCTTGCTGCTTGTTATTGGTCTGTTCAGGCTTTGGATTTTTCTTGATTCTGTCTTGATAGGTTGTATGTATCTTGGAATTTGTCCATTTCTTCTAGATTTTCCAGTTATTGGCATGTTGTTGCTGATAGTGGCCACTCATGATCCTTTGAATTTCCACAGTATCACTTGTAATGTGTCCTTTTTTATTTCTGATTTTATTACTTTGCATCTTCTCCTTTTATTCTTAGTCAGGCTAAGGGTTTGTCAATTTTGTTTAATTTTTCATTGATCTTTTGTATTGTTTTCTTCATTTCAATTTCATTTATTTCTCCTCAGATCATTATTTCCTTTCTTCTACTAATTTTAGGTTTGGTTTCCTCTTGTTTTTCTAATTCTTTAAGATGTATCATTAGATTATTTGTTTGAAATTTTTCCTCTTTTTTTGATGTATAGCTATAAACTTCCCTATTAGTACTTCTTTTGCTATATCCCATAGATTTTGGCATGTTGTTTTCATTATCATTTGTTTCAATAAATTGTTCTATTTTCTTCTTAATTTCTTTATTGACCCACTGGTCATTCAGGAGTATGTTGTTTAATTTCTATGTGTTTGCATAGTTTCCAAAATTCCTCTTGTTATTAATTTCTTGTTTTATTCCATTGTGGTCAGGGAAGATGACTGATATTATTTCGGTTTGTTTGAATGTTTTAAGACTTGTTTTGTAACCTAACATATGGTCAATCTTTGGGAATGATCCATGTGCTGACAAAAAGAGTATGTTTTCTGCAGCCATTGGATGCAATGTTTTATAAGTCTCTATTAGATCCATTTCATCTATAGTACAGATTAAGTCTGATGTTTCTTTCTTGATATTCTATCTGGAAGATCCGTCCAGTGCAAAACATGGGGTGTTGAAGTCTCCAGCTATTATTGTATCAGGGTCTGTCTCTCTCTTTAGCTCTAGTAATACTTGCTTTGTATATCTGGGTGCTCCAGTGTTGGCTACATATATATTTAAAATTGTTATATCCTCTTGCTGAATTCACCCCTTTATCATTATATAGTGACCTTCTTTGTCTCTTCTTATAGCTTTTGTTTTGAAATCTATTTTTTTCTAGGTATAGTGACTCCTATTCTCTTTCAATTTCCATTGGCATGGAATATGTTTTTCCATTTCTTTATTTTCAGTCTGTGTGTGTCTTTATAGGTGAAGTGTCTTGCTTGTCGGCAACAGGTCAATGGGTCTTGTTTTATCATCCATTCAGCCAGGCTGTGTTTTTTCACTGGAGAGTTTAGTCCTTTTAGATTCAGTGTTATTGATAAAACAAACAAGTAAAAAGAAAACTAATAAAAACTCTACACCTTAACTTTGTCCCCTGGCTTTTTATCCTTTTGTTGTTTCTATGTATATCTTATTGTACTATGTCTTAAAAATTTGTTGGAATTATTATTTTTTATTGGTTCATCATTTAGCCTTTCTACTTAGGATAAAGGTGGTTTACACACCACAGTTACAGTGTTATAATAGTCTGTGTTTTTCTTTGTACTTATCATTACCAGTGAGTTTTGTGCCTTCAGGTGATTACTTACTGCTCATTAATGTTCATTTTCTGATGGAAGTACACCCTTTAGCATTGCTTATAGGACAGGCCTGGCATTGATGAAATCCCTTGACTTTTGTCTGGGAAAGATTTTACTTCTCCTTCATGTTTGAAGGATATTTTAACCAGATATACTATTCTAAGGTAAGAGTTTGGTTCCTTCAGCACTTTAAATATGTCTTGCCACTCTCTTCTGGCCTGTAAGGTTTCCACTGAAAAGTCTGCTGCCAGATGTACCGAGGCTCCACTGTATGTTATTGGTTTCTTTTCTCTTGCTGCTTTTATGATCCTTTGTTTATCCTTGATGTTTGAGAGTTTGATTATTAAGTGCCTTGAGGTAGTCTTCTTTGGTTTAAATCTGCTTAGTGTTCTACAACCTTCTCGTACTTGGATATTGACATCTTTCTCTAGATTTGGAAAGTTCTCTGTTATTATCCTTTCTTTTTTTTTTTTTTTAATTTATTTATTATTATTATACTTTAAGTTGTAGGGTACATGTGCATAATGTGCAGGTTTGTTACATATGTATACTTGTGCCATGTTGCTGTGCTGCACCCATCAACTCGTCATTTACATCAGGTATAACTCCCAATGCAATCCCTCCCCCCTCCCCCCCCCCATGATAGGCCCCGGTGTGTGATGTTCCCCTTCCTGAGTCCGAGTGATCTCATTGTTCAGTTCCCACCTATGAGTGAGAACATGCGGTGTTTGGTTTTCTGTTCTTGTGATAGTTTGCTAAGAATGATGGATTCCAGCTGCATCCAAGTCCCTACAAAGGACTCAAACTCATCCTTTTTTATGGCTGCATAGTATTCCATGGTGTATATGTGCCACATTTTCTTAATCCAATCTGTCACTGATGGACATTTGGGTTGATTCCAAGTCTTTGCTATTGTGAATAGTGCTGCAATAAACATACGTGTGCATGTGTCTTTATAGCAGCATAATTTATAATCCTTTGGGTATATACCCAGTAATGGGATGGCTGGGTCATATGGTACATCTAGTTCTAGATCCTTGAGGAATCGCCATACTGTTTTCCATAATGGTTGAACTAGTTTACAATCCCACCAACAGTGTAAAAGTGTTCCTATTTCTCCACATCCTCTCCAGCACCTGTTGTTTCCTGACTTTTTAATGATTGCCATTCTAACTGGTGTGAGATGGTATCTCATTGTGGTTTTGATTTGCATTTCTCTGATGGCCAGTGATGATGAGCATTTTTTCATGTGTCTGTTGGCTGTATGAATGTCTTCTTTTGAGAAATGTCTGTTCATATCTTTTGCCCACCTTTTGATGGGGTTGTTTGTTTTTTTCTTGTAAATTTGTTTGAGTTCTTTGTAGGTTCTGGATATTAGCCCTTTGTCAGATGAGTAGATTGCAAAAATTTTCTCCCATTCTGTAGGTTGCCTGTTCACTCTGATGGTAGTGTCTTTTGCTGTGCAGAAGCTCTTTAGTTTAATGAGATCCCATTTGTCAATTTTGGCTTTTGGTGCCGTTGCTTTTGGTGTTTTAGACATGAAATCTTTGCCCATGCCTATGTCCTGAATGGTACTACCTAGGTTTTCCTCTAGGATTTTTATGGTATTAGGTCTAACATTTAAGTCTCTAATCCATCTTGAATTAATTTTCGTATAAGGAGTAAGGAAAGGATCCAGTTTCAGCTTTCTACTTATGGCTAGCCAATTTTCCCAGCACCATTTATTAAATAGGGAATCCTTTCCCCATTTCTTGTTTCTCTCAGGTTTGTCAAAGATCAAATGGCTGTAGATGTGTGGTATTATTTCTGAGGACTCTGTTCTGTTCCATTGGTCTATATCTCTGTTTTGGTACCAGTACCATGCTGTTTTGGTTATTGTAGCTTTGTAGTATAGTTTGAAGTCAGGTAGCGTGATGCCTCCAGCTTTGTTCTTTTGACTTAGGATTGTCTTGGAGATGCGGGCTCTTTTTTGGTTCCATATGAACTTTAAAGTAGTTTTTTCCAATTCTGTGAAGAAAGTCATTGGTAGCTTGATGGGGATGGCATTGAATCTATAAATTACCTTGGGCAGTATGGCCATTTTCATGATATTGATTCTTCCTATCCATGAGCATGGTATCTTCTTCCATTTGTTTGTGTCCTCTTTTATTTCACTGAGCAGTGGTTTGTAGTTCTCCTTGAAGAGGTCCTTTACATCCCTTGTAAGTTGGATTCCTAGGTATTTGATTCTCTTTGAAGCAATTGTGAATGGAAGTTCATTCCTGATTTGGCTCTCTGTTTGTCTGTTACTGGTGTATAAGAATGCTTGTGATTTTTGCACATTAATTTTGTATCCTGAGACTTTGCTGAAGTTGCTTATCAGCTTAAGGAGATTTTGGGCTGAGACAATGGGGTTTTCTAAATATACAATCATGTCATCTGCAAACAGGGACAATTTGACTTCTTCTTTTCCTAACTGAATACCCTTGATTTCTTTCTCTTGCCTGATTGCCCTAGCCAGACCTTCCAACACTATGTTGAATAGGAGTGGTGAGAGAGGGCATCCCTGTCTTATGCCAGTTTTCAAAGGGAATTTTTCCAGTTTTTGCCGATTCAGTATGATATTGGCTGTGGGTTTGTCATAAATAGCTCTTATTATTTTGAGGTACGTTCCATCAATACCGAATTTATTGAGCGTTTTTAGCATGAAGGGCTGTTGAATTTTGTCAAAAGCCTTTTCTGCATCTATTGAGATAATCATGTGGTTCTTGTCTTTGGTTCTGTTGATATGCTGGATTATGTTTATTGATTTGCGAATGTTGAACCAGCCTTGCATCCCAGGGATGAAGCCCACTTGATCATGGTGGATAAGCTTTTTGATGTGTTGCTGAATCCGGTTTGCCAGTATTTTATTGAGGATTTTTGCATCGATGTTCATCAGGGAT
Source organism: Macaca thibetana thibetana (assembly GCF_024542745.1). Lineage (NCBI taxonomy): Eukaryota > Metazoa > Chordata > Mammalia > Primates > Cercopithecidae > Macaca > Macaca thibetana. The sequence goes on from NC_065583.1 coordinate 79,340,577, forward strand.
ATTGGTCTAAAATTCTCTTTTTTTGTTGTGTCTCTGCCAGGCTTTGGTATCAGGATGATGTTGGCCTCATAAAATGAGTTAGGGAGGATTCCCTCTTTTTCTATTGATTGGAATAGTTTCAGAAGGAATGGTACCAACTCCTCCTTGTACCTCTGGTAGATTTCAGCTGTGAATCCATCTGGTCCTGGACTTTTTTTGGTTGGTAGGCTATTAATTGTTGCCTCAATTTCAGAGCCTGCTATTGGCCTATTCAGGGATTCAACTTCTTCCTGGTTTAGTCTTGGAAGAGTGTAAGTGTCCAGGAAATTGTCCAGTTCTTCTAGATTTTCCAGTTTATTTGCATAGAGGTGTTTATAGTATTCTCTGATGGTAGTTTGTATTTCTGTGGGGTCGGTGGTGATATCCCCTTTATCATTTTTAATTGCGTCGATTTGATTCTTCTCTCTTTTCTTCTTTATTAGTCTTGCTAGTGGTCTGTCAATTTTGTTGATCTTTTCAAAAAACCAACTCCTGGATTCATTGATTTTTTGGAGGGTTTTTTGTGTCTCTATCTCCTTCAGTTCTGCTCTGATCTTGGTTATTTCTTGCCTTCTGCTAGCTTTCGAATGTGTTTGCTCTTGCTTCTCTAGTTCTTTTAATTGCGTTGTTAGAGTGTCAATTTTAGATCTTTCCTGCTTTCTCTTGTGGGCATTTAGTGCTATAAATTTCCCTCTACACACTGCTTTAAATGTGTCCCAGAGATTCTGGTATGTTGTATCTTTGTTCTCATTGGTTTCAAAGAACATCTTTATTTCTGCCTTCATTTCATTATGTACCCAGTAGTCATTCAGGAGCAGGTTGTTCAGTTTCCATGTAGTTGAGCGGTTTTGATTGAGTTTCTTAGTCCTGAGTTCTAGTTTGATTGCACTGTGGTCTGAGAGACAGTTTGTTATAATTTCTGTTCTTGTACATTTGCTGAGGAGTGCTTTACTTCCAATTACGTGGTCAATTTTGGAGTAAGTACGATGTGGTGCTGAGAAGAATGTATATTCTGTTGATTTGGGGTGGAGAGTTCCATAGATGTCTATTAGGTCTGCTTGCTGCAGAGATGAGTTCAATTCCTGGATATCCTTGTTAACTTTCTGTCTCGTTGATCTGTCTAATGTTGACAGTGGAGTGTTGAAGTCTCCCATTATTATTGTATGGGAGTCTAAGTCTCTTTGTAAGTCTCTAAGGACTTGCTTTATGAATCTGGGTGCTCCTGTATTGGGTGCATATATATTTAGGATAGTTAGCTCTTCCTGTTGAATTGATCCCTTTACCATTATGTAATGGCCTTCTTTGTCTCTTTTGATCTTTGATGGTTTAAAGTCTGTTTTATCAGAGACTAGTATTGCAACCCCTGCTTTTTTTTGTTCTCCATTTGCTTGGTAAATCTTCCTCCATCCCTTTATTTTGAGCCTATGTATGTCTCTGCGTGTGAGATGGGTCTCCTGAATACAGCAGACTGATGGGTCTTGACTCTTTATCCAGTTTGCCAGTCTGTGTCTTTTAATTGGAGCATTTAGTCCATTTACATTTAAGGTTAATATTGTTATGTGTGAACTTGATCCTGCCATTATGATATTTACTGGTTATTTTGCTCGTTAGTTGATGCAGTTTCTTCCTAGCCTCAATGGTCTTTACATTTTGGCATGTTTTTGCAATGGCTGGTACCGGTTGTTCCTTTCCATGTTTAGTGCTTCCTTCAGGGTCTCTTGTAAGGCAGGCCTAGTGGTGACAAAATCTCTAAGCATTTGCTTATCTGTAAAGGATTTTATTTCTCCTTCACTTATGAAACTTAGTTTGTCTGGATATGAAATTCTGGGTTTAAAATTCTTTTCTTTAAGAACGTTGAATATTGGCCCCCACTCTCTTCTGGCTTGGAGAGTTTCTGCTGAGAGATCTGCTGTTAGTCTGATGGGCTTCCCTTTGTGGGTAACCCGACCTTTCTCTCTGGCTGCCCTTAAGATTTTTTCCTTCATTTCAACTTTGGTGAATCTGGCAATTATGTGTCTTGGAGTTGCTCTTCTCGAGGAGTATCTTTGTGGCGTTCTCTGTATTTCCTGGATTTGAATGTTGGCCTGCCCTACTAGGTTGGGGAAGTTCTCCTGGATGATATCCTGAAGAGTGTTTTCCAACTTGGTTCCATTTTCCCCCTCACTTTCAGGCACCCCAATCAGACGTAGATTTGGTCTTTTTACATAATCCCATACTTCTTGCAGGCTTTGTTCATTTCTTTTTCTTCTTTTTTCTTTTGGTTTCTCTTCTCGCTTCATTTCATTCATTTGATCCTCAATCGCTGATACTCTTTCTTCCAGTTGATCGAGTCGGTTACTGAAGGTTGTGCATTTGTCACGTATTTCTCGTGTCATGGTTTTCATCTCTTTCATTTCGTTTAGGACCTTCTCTGCATTAATTACTCTAGCCATCAATTCTTCCACTTTTTTTTCAAGATTTTTAGTTTCTTTGCGCTGGGTACGTAATTCCTCCTTTAGCTCTGAGAAATTTGATGGACTGAAGCCTTCTTCTCTCATCTCGTCAAAGTCATTCTCCGTCCAGCTTTGATCCGTTGCTGGCGATGAGCTGCGCTCCTTTGCCGGGGGAGATGCGCTCTTATTTTTTGAATTTCCAGCTTTTCTGCCCTGCTTTTTCCCCATCTTTGTGGTTTTATCTGCCTCTGGTCTTTGATGATGGTGATGTACTGATGGGGTTTTGGTGTAGGTGTCCTTCCTGTTTGATAGTTTTCCTTCTAACAGTCAGGACCCTCAGCTGTAGGTCTGTTGGAGATTGCTTGAGGTCCACTCCAGACCCTGTTTGCCTGGGTATCAGCAGCAGAGGCTGCAGAAGATAGAATATTTCTGAACAGCGAGTGTACCTGTCTGATTCTTGCTTTGGAAGCTTCCTCTCAGGGGTGTACTCCTCCCTGTGAGGTGTGGGGTGTCAGACTGCCCCTAGTGGGGGATGTCTCCCAGTTAGGCTACTCAGGGGTCAGGGACCCACTTGAGCAGGGAGTCTGTCCCTTCTCAGATCTCAACCTCCGTGTTGGGAGATCCACTGCTCTCTTCAAAGCTGTCAGACAGAGTCGTTTGCGTCTGCAGAGGTGTCTGCTGCGTTTGTTTAGTTTACTGTGCCCTGTCCCCAGAGGTGGAGTCTACAGAGACAGGCAGGTTTCCTTGAGCTGCTGTGAGCTCCACCCAGTTCGAGCTTCCCAGCAGCTTTGTTTACCTACTTAAGCCTCAGCAATGGCGGGCGCCCCTCCCCCAGCCTCGCTGCTGCCTTGCTGGTAGATCACAGACTGCTGTGCTAGCAATGAGGGAGGCTCCGTGGGTGTGGGACCCTCCTGGCCAGGTGTGGGATATGATCTCCTGGTGTGCCTGTTTGCTTAAAGCACAGTATTGGGGTGGGAGTTACCCGATTTTCCAGGTGTTGTGTGTCTCAGTTCCCCTGGCTAGGAAAAGGGACTCCCTTCCCCCTTGCGCTTCCCAGGTGAGGCAATGCCTCGCCCTGCTTCAGCTCTCGCTGGTCGGGCTGCAGCAGCTGACCAGCACCGATCGTCCGGCACTCCCCAGTGAGATGAACCCAGTACCTCAGTTGAAAATGCAGAAATCACCAGTCTTCTGTGTCGCTCGTGCTGGGAGTTGGAGACTGGAGCTGCTCCTATTCGGCCATCTTGCTCCGCCCCTCCCTCAAGAATCTGTTATTATCCTTTCGAATAGACTTTCTTACCCATCTTTTTCTCTACCTCTTCTTTATGACCAATAACTCTTAGATTTTCCCTTTCGAGGCTATTTTCTAGATGCTGTAGGCATGCTTCATTGTTTTTTATTCTTTTTTCTTTTATCTTCTATGACTATATATTTTCAAAAAGCTTGTTTTCAGTCTCACTAATTCTTTATTCTGTTTTATCGGTTCTGCTACTAAAGGACTCTGATGCATTATTCAATATGCCAATTGCATTTTTCAGCTCCAGAATTTCCACTTGATTCTTTTTTTTTTTTTTGAGATGGAGTCTTGCTCTGTTGCCCAGGCTGGAGAGCAGTGGCCATGATCTTGGTTCACTGCAACCTCTGCTTCCCAAATTCAAGTGATTCTCCTTCCTCAGTCTCCCGAGTAGCTGGGATGACAGGCGTGCACCACCATGCCCAACTAATTTTTGTATTTTTAGTAGAGACAGGGTTTCACCGTGTTGGCCAGGCTGGGTCTCAAACTCCTGACCTCAAGTGATACATCTGCCTCAGCCTCTCAAAGTGCTGGGATTGCAGGTGTGAACCACCATGCCTGGCCAATATCATTTCGTCTTTTTGTAAAATATATCTGACAGAATTCTGAATTCCTCCTCTGTGTTTTTTGAATTTATTTGAGTTTCCTCAGCACAGCTATTTTAAATTCTCTGTGTGAAAGGTCATATATTTCTGTTTTTCAGATTGGTCTCTGATGGCATGAGCTCATTTGGTGAGTTCATGTTTTCCTAGATGGTGTTGATTCTAGTACATGTTCTTCAGCATCTGGGTATTTAAGAGTTAAGTATTTACTGTAGTCTTCATTGTCTGGGTTTATTTGTAGCCGTCCTTCTTGGGATGGCTTTCCATATATTTGAAAGGACTTGGGTGTTGTGATTTTACTTGGATCTGCTTTAAGGGGCACCCTAAGGTCAGTAATGCTGTGGTTTTTGCAGAGTCTCTCTCTCTGTGTTCTGAGCCACCTAAAGCTGAAAGTGGAGTGATGCAAACACCTCTGTGGCCACCACCACTATGATTGCACTGGGTCAAACCTGAAACCAGCACAGTGTTGGCTCTTTCCCAAGACCTTCTGTAACCACTCCCTGGTTACTGGCTCTGCTTGCTTAAGGGCCTGGGGCTCTACAATCAGCAAGTGGGAGAGCCAGCCACGCCTGTGTCCTTCCCTTCAGGGTGGGGAGGTCCTACAGGCACTGGTGGGTCTAGAAGTGCCACCCAGAAGTCAGGGACTAGAGTCAAAAACCTTAGAAGTGTACCTGGTCTATTGTATTACGGCTAAGCTAGCATGAAAACCACACAATGTAGTCCTTTCCACTCTTCTTTCCCCTTTGCAAAGGCAGACAAGCATCACCCTATAGGCACCTCCAACCCAGGCCACGAGGAGCACTGCCAGACTACCACCAGTGTTCCCTTATGGCCCACTGCCTCTTTAAGTCAGCTTGTTGTGAATGCTGCCTGGCCTGGGACTCACCCTTCAGGGCAGAGGGCTCCCCACTGGCCCAGGACAGGTCCAGAAGTCAAGTTCTGGAGTCAAAGAGTCAAGTTCTGGAATTGGGAACTCCAATAACCTGTTTGGTGCTCTACCCGCCTGTGGCAGTGATGGTACCTAAAGTGTAAGACAAAGTCCCCTTTACTTTTCCCTCTGCTTTTCTGAAGCAGAACGAGTTTTTCACCATAGCCACCAAGCTGGTAATGTGCTGAGTCTTATCGGAAGCCAGCAAGTCTCAAGAGTTCTCGCCCAAGGCCCTCAATGTAGTACCTGGGTACTGGTGCTGGCTGTTCAGGCCCAAGGGCTCTTCACTTAAAAGGAGATGAATGTGGTCAGAACTGGTGTCTTTCCTTCAAGGCAGTGAGCTCCATTCTGGCCCAAAGTGTGTCTAGAAATGTTGTCTGGGACCTAAGGCCTCAAATGGGAGGGACTCACGACTCTGACTGGTGCTCTGTCTTCCTGTGGCTGAGTTGGCATCCTAGATGCAAGACAAAAATCCTCCCCACTCTTCCCTCTCTTCTCCTCAAAGTGGCAGGAAAGGGTTTCTTTTGGAACCTGCAGCTTTGCAGCCTGGGATTAGTGGAGGATTAACACCAGGACTCCATTGTCTGTCCCAGCTGGCGTCTCGGTGTGTCACGTGTGCCTCCAGTCCACTGTCTATGAGCCTAATTCAGCACTAAGACTTGCCCAAGAGTTGCAGTCCCTATGGTCTAGACTGCCTTTCAAGTTAACTTGGAGACACAGTGCTGTAGCTCTTGTTGGTGAGTTGTTTTGTAAGCACTCAAGTTTGGACTGCTGCCTAGGAGATTACCCCCTGGCTAGGGCTGGTTTAAATGCTCCCTCTGTGGGCAGGTGTCAGATGAGTTGGTCCTTTCCTTTCTGCTCTAACAGGACAGCGCTGATTTTATTGCCTCACAGTTGCTATATTCTCCCTCCCCACCCCTGAGAGTCTCTCTCTACTAAACTGCCACTGCCTGAGTTGGGGAGGGGTGGTGTCTGAGATTCAGGACTGTTTTGTTCAATCTCTTCAGTGCCTCTTTCAGAAATATAAAGGTCAAACCACGTTTTATAAGTGCTCACCTGACTTTTGATTCTTGTTAAAGTGTTTTTCTTTTTTCTTTCTATGTAGATAATTATTAACTTGGAGCTTTTCAGTCCCTCATCTTGTGCTACCCTCTGGCTGTTTTAGCTATTCTGAATTTTTTTTGTTGTTGCATATGAATTTTAGCATTGCTTTTTCAATTTCTGTGAAAGATGCTATTGGAATTTATTGGAAATTACACTGCATTCTGTAGACCACTTGATGCAGGATAAATATTTTAAAATATTTATTCCTCCAATTCATAAACAAGGGATATCTTTCCATTTATTTGTGGCTTCTTCAATTTCTTTCATCATTGTTTTATAGCTTTCAGTGTACAAGTATTTTACCTCTTTGGTTAACTTTATTCCTAAGTATTTTATTTTTCAATGCTATTGTAAATTTTGTTGTTTACTTGATTTCTTTTGTTCATTGTTGGTGTATAGAAGTGCAACTGATTTTTGTATTATGATTTTGTATACTGAAACTTTACTAAATACATCTGCTAGTTGTAGTGCTTTTTTGGCAGGATCTTTAGTGTTTTCTACATACATGACCATGTCATCTTCACAGAGATAATATTACTTTTACTTTCCAATTTGGATACCTTTTATTTTTCTTGCCTACTTGCTCTGGATAGGACTTGTAGTACAATGCTGAATAGAATTCGTGAGAGTGGGCATCCTTGTCCTGTTCATCTTAGAGGAAAAGCTTTCAGGTATTCACCATTGAGTATGATGTTAGCTGTGGATTTGTTATATCTGGGCTCTGTTATATTGAGGCACACTCCTATACATAATGTATTGATGACTTTCATGGAAAATATGTCTTGTGAATGAATACCCTTTCTCCTTTACATTTATTAAAATTAATAAAGACTAGTGACTCTTTGGTGTTATTTGCAATATTTTAGGTCAGATAACATTTTTCTTCTTTTATAATTCTGGGAAGATTAAACCATTTATAAGCTCTTACAAATACATTGTTTATATTGTGTTTACAACATTTACTTTTAATATAGGAATGCTAACCTCTTATAAATGTGAACTTGCTCAAAGAGAGAATATACTATTCCACGTTTTTCGGTCTCATATGTATTTAATATTTCCAGGTGTGTTAATCACAGACAACGGTCCCTAGCCTTGGGAATACAATTTATGTTCCTTCGATTATTAGGTATGCCATTTCTCTTTATTCATTGCTAAGTGTCGGCTATTGTGGTTCAATAGTGTTATTGATTTTTTAATTTATGGCCTGTGACAAAAAAAATTATAGTGGAAGACTAGGCTACATCATACTTGTTGAAGGAAGCCATTTTCCAATGTTTCAGATATAGGATTATTTACATATTGCATACTTTTAACCTACCTGCCTGGTTACCTGTTCTAACTCTATTGCAAATAAAACCTTAAAATGTGTATCATGTCTGTTTCAAATATAAAATATGATCATCAACATGTAATTCGTTTTCTCTCTGCTTTTGTCTCTATTTGTGACACTATTGTGTTACATTAGCAATTAGAAATAATGTTAAAATGTTTCAATAGCAACTGTGGTATGGATATTGTGACTAGTTAAGAATTATTGGAAGAAAGAATTTATACCAGAGAATTTTATAAAGTTCCAGATACAGGACAAATTACAAGAAAGGCAGACATAGTAAACATAATATTAAGATTATTTATTAAAACAAAAACAAAAAGTGAGCGCGTTAGAGATCACCTAGTGCAACTTGCCGATTTTTTCAGATGAGTAAATTAAGGTCCTGAAAAGTGCAGGGTTTTGCCCATAGTTACACAACTAGTAATATAAATGAAACTAGGAAAACGATTCCTAACTGTGAGTCTAGTATTCTGACTGTATCATGCTATAGGTCATGAAATAACTGACTGGATGTAACTGAAATCTTTGCCTAAAAATTACTACCTCAAATAATTGGAAATTCCTTAGCTATATGGAAGTTGAGTACCTCATGGCTTCCTGGAGATGGTGGCGGGTATATAAGATAGTGATATTCCTAGATATGGTATTATAAGACTATATATCTGTATATACATACACTAATACATAAGAGGTCCATGTTAATTTATGTACACATGCACACTCACATAGATATAACATATACTGTAGTTCAACAGATTTATTTGTGCATCATGAATAATTTATTTTGATTTTTAAAAAGTATAATAGCTAATTTCAAAGGCACATTTATTCATTATATTAGAAAAGTGGTGAAATGAAATATTAACTGTTAGCCCAATATAGATTGGATATTTCTATTAAAATAAATACTTTTTTGAATTGATTAGAAATACATAGTAATTACATATAATTATTTTAGAATATTATATCTGTGCTTTATATTCCTTTGACTCATACATGAATTAATTTGCATGTGGACAGATGAATATCTATTTTTATTTCTATAAAATATATGTATGATCATGTATAAAAAGATCTGTAATTCTAAACTGTAATCTTTACCCTTGTGTATTTCACCCATAATTCTTTTAGGAACAATACCTGGACCAATTATATTTGGTTTCACAATAGACAGCACATGTATTCTTTGGGATATAAATGATTGTGGAATTAAAGGAGCTTGCTGGATTTACGATAACATCAAGATGGCCCATATGCTAGTAGCCATAAGTAAGTGGTGACTTCTTGATAATTTTAGAGTAAACTAAGAACTTAAAAAAAAAAATCTCATTGTTGGTTACTTAGGTCACAGTTATTTTCAATTGTTCCATCCACATTGTTGAACCATCCAGTAGTCTTCCTGAAGCAGAGAACTCTTATCACAGCATGTTATGAGAGGCTTTGAATGGATGGAGTCTGCAACGCTCAGTATTAAATACAAGAAAATAAAATTCTTGCTGTCATTATATCATACAGTATATACTTTTAATAACTTATCTCAAACATTTTTGAAAAGTATACTTGAAAGGTAAAAGAGAATTCTGAGAAACTCCCTGGAATGATTGTCATCTAGGTATCTAGGTGCTGCAAACACGGACAGCTCAGGCAGGGAAGTACCTTTTGTCTCTAAGGCACATTGTGAGGAAGGTTTTTATAGCTTAGAAGGTTAGCTGTGATGTTTAATTCTTTTTTGCCTTTTGCAGTTTGTAATGTCTTGGTTAAACAATGAATGAAATTTAAGGCAAGATTAAGGAAGTAGAACAATGTATCTAGTTTATACTAGTAAAATAAAAGTTGAAATTTAAAATTTGAAAAATAACCTAAGAAACTAAAATATCTTAGAGAAATCCTGAACGTATGTATACATATGTATCTAATATAATGTGTGATTTTCATTGTGATTATTTTGACACAAGTATCAAGATAGGCTTATGATTACTCTTTACATGCATGTAAATCCAGAGTATACTTTCTGAGTTGATAGAGTAATAGAATATTTCCTGAAGAAATATGTATAAATTCATATAGCACTTGGGGAGTAAGTATTGACAAGTATAAGCAAAATGAATCATCCCATTACTTTACTTGTTTTTAAAAACCATTTTTTATTCAATTTTTTAAACTATATATTTTTACCACAATCATGACTACATACGATGTTTTTATGTTTAAAATTTATTTAATTCATTTTGTTTATACTTTTTGGTCAAAGATATAGATAGATAACAAATTGTTCATTTTCCTACTCAGTGATGAATGTGGGAATTCCCCCACAAAATACATAAAAATCTTAAAATTTTCAGAATGAAACAAATAAAAAAATATTGTAAGTTGTACCTATGTAACTAATCATTCTATAAATCTAGTAATGTCTAGATGAATGAGCATTCCTGTTTTTAAACAAAATATTAATAATCAACACAAAGAAACCAGCTACTGCAAGAACTATGCTGTGAGACCACATTGAATTTATCAGGCTGGCAATTATTAAATGCTTATACTGTGGTTGGAACTAGTTTAAGTTCATATAACTTCATATTAAAATCAGATTTACTTGAAAATAAATCAAAGTTTGTGAAGTGAATCTTAATGTTTCATATTTTTAGCTGATAAGAAGAGTAGATTGGTTAAGTATTGAGTGTGATATTCTCCCACAGAGGCTTTCTCTTAAGAACTCCAAAACCTTTTTAATTTTTAGAATTATTTTCTATCCTGGACCAGAATGTTCTGTAATTTATTCAGGTTCAAGAATGTTACAAACTACTTTCCCTCATTATTGACTTTTGGTTGCTTGCAATTTTTTATAGATATGATATTGTGTTAACAAATTTATTTATTTATTTTTGAGACAAGGTTTCTGTCTGTCACCCAGGCTGGAGTGCAGTGGTGTGATCTCAGCTCACTGCAACCTCCACCTCTAGGGGTCAAGTTATCCTCTCACATCAGCCTCCCAAGTAGCTGGGACTACAGGCTCATACCATCATACCTGGATATATTTTGTACTTCTTTTGGTAGAGACAGGGTTTCCTATGGTGCCCAGCCTGTTCTCAAATTCTTGGACTCAAGACATCCACCTCTCTCAGCTTCCCAAAGTACTGGGATTATGGGCTTGTGTTAACAAATCTAGATTGTGGCCCAATTCCTATTTAGTTCTATACAATACTTATTTTACCAGAATGCACAAGCATAACCAAGAATAAGTTAATTTTTGTACTCTATTACTGCTTAGAAAGAAAATAAATACTACTGCCTTGAATTGTATACAAATATTTTTTCTTTCCCCTTAAAGTTTCAAAAATTTTAAACATAGAACTCTAATGGTTATGTAATTATTCTCTTTGAAAATGTTCTATTCATGAAGATTTTTCTCAGTGATAATTTTTATCATAATTAAAAACAAAAACCATGACTAATTTTTTTTTTACTTAGGTGTTACTTGTAAAGTTATCACCATGTTCTTCAATGGATTTGCAATCCTTTTGTATAGACCACCTCCACCAGCCACAGATGTGTCATTTCATAATGAGAATTCAGTTGTGACTAATGTTTTAGCAGAACAGGATCTCAACAAAGTAGTAAAAGAAGGGTGAAATGAGAAAAGAGAAGACTGTTTTACACCTGGAAAATTTACCTCGATTTTTAAGAACAGACGTTGCCGTGACAACATTATCTATCCAATATGGACAATCATATTTACAAAATTGATGTTTTCATAATCAAATGTATTTTTTTACATATGTAGTTTTTGTTTTATGCAAGAAACAGACCTGTGCCTTCAAAGCCCTCCAAAAGCCTCAAAACACAGCACACACACACACACACACACACACACACGAACACACACACACACACTTATTTCCCATTCCCATTGTCTAGATATGAAATCCTCAAGCAATAACAAGAAAAAAGGCCCACAATTAGAAAAGTTTACATTTAAAAAACAATGATGTTTCTATCCCCATTACAACTTGTTTAATTTTAAGTTTCATTGCCAATATTTTGAGCTTAGAACATTTATGGTATAAAAATTTAAACTAATCAAAGTTGTGTGATGATTTCCAGGAATTATTATTGAAAGCCTATGAACTTAAAACCAGGTTTGTCACATAATTTGTTTTTAAATTTATGTATACTAGTCTGGCCTTTCTCAAATTATTGAACTATTAGAATATGTTAGTTATCATCCTTGTGTCTTGGTATATAGTGAATACAGAAACATCAGCATTGTATACACATAGTTTCACTTTAACTCAAGAATTCCAAGAGGTAATTTGTTGATATTACAATGTTTAACACATCTATGATTCTGTGATAGTATTATTCAATTACATATATTTCAGAGGAAAGTACCAGTCAGTAAAGAAAAATGCCAAATAAACATGAAACTATTGATCAATACTTATAATTTTTCTTACTTGAAAAGCCAATCACTTAACACATTACTCATAGCGCCTAAAACAGTGCCTTGCATAGTGTAGTCATCTATTATTGTTGTTTAATTAAAACATTAACCCTACCCTTTAACTCAGCAGTCCCCAACCTTTTTTGCATCAGGGACCAATTTTGTGGAAGACAATTTTCCCATGGGGGAAGAGGGTATGGTTTTGAGATGAAAGTGCTCCACCTCAGACCATCAGGCATTAGTTAGATTCTCGTAAGGAGAGTGCAACCTAGATCCCTTGCATGTGCAGTTCCCAGTGGGGTTTGCACTCCTATGAGAATCTAATGCTACTACTGATCTGACAGGAGGCGGAGCTCAGGCAGTAATGCTCACTCACCTGCCTCTCAGCTCACCTACTGTGTGGCCTGATTCCTAACAGGCCACACACAGCTCAGAGTTGGGGACCCCTGCTTTAACTGATGCATTGATTTAATAAAGTATTTTACAAGCCTGATAATATTATAACCCTATTTATACAGGTGCTATTTATGCCAACTTTGCTGAGAATATGGAGGGTATAGATGAGTGAACATCAACAAACATAACTTCTACCATGGTTAAGAATTTTAATTAAGAAAAGTATTGAAGTTTAAATCCAGATATTATTACATTTGAAATTTTTATAAGGGTTATTAATTTAATAAAATTCATTATCAGGTTTCCCCTATAAGCTTTCTCCTAGGTTAGTTTTCCACAAGCATTGTTTTATATACACTGTAATAAGGATAACACAAGCCTAGTGTTAGATCTTGTAGGAAACCAATATTAGAAACATTAGAAATTTGCAGAATTTAAGAAATTTGCAGAATTTAAGAAATTATGTTTTGTGGTAATCCGTGGCCAAGGATGATAGAATGTAGTGCAATTGTAAAGTGAAATTCAAGGAGAAGGAATGAAAAGTTAGTCAAGTAAGCACACTTGAATATTAGAGAAGGAGAGGAGCTGTGGGTCAGGAATCAGAGAGACCTGCTAAAACCAGACAGATACAAACACCAAAGACGGAAGCCAAGTAGGTAGCCAAAAATCCAGATATTTGAGAAGCAGGAAATTTATAGCAGCCAAAGAAACAGGGCAAGATGGGCAGGTGAACACACGTGATACCTCAGTTGACAATCTCCCGCCCACCAAGCTAGACACAGTGTAAATGCTGCTTCCTGTTGGAGCCCAGAAAAAAGGAAAGTTTAGGCTTTCTGTGTCCCATGTGTGGAAGCAGGAAATTGGATTGAAGACTTTCATAGTTGTGAAATAAAGGCAAATCCTGAGGAACTCACTGATAGAGATGTGAAATGACAGTAAGGAAGAAAACAGAATAACTATACAAATATGTTAGTCTAGGGCCACTTAATTTAGAGGAAGAAAAAAAATCACCTCATCCATAGAAATAGTTTGATAAACAGGTGACTAAATAATTGGCATTTATAAAGATTCTTAGTTATCAAGGGCTGCATCGTATTTTATATATTCAGTTTTATAAGGTGATACTTTTTAAATAAGCTTTTTATGAAAATGGTTAAACTGAACATAATTTTGGTTCTTAAAAGGAGTCCAGAGCTTTTATATATAATGCACATATTTTAAAAGAATACCTCCTTTACAACAGGGTTTTATAGACACTACCATAATTTATGATCATTGTTTTTTACTTTGGGGTTCACCTAGATCATATGAGTTGTTATGATACTTCTAGAACAAAATTATTCAAAATGTGTTTTTTGTAATTTATGATTTTTAAGTAAGATTGACTTATAAATTGACATTGTAATTTTGTACATAATTGGATATATGTGTTAAAATTTAACATTTAGATTTATTTAATTGTAGAAAATATATGTGGAAAGAACTGTATGCATTTGACTTTACTATGTAAATTGGAGGGAAACAAAGTTTTAGATCCATTTTCTTTCAAAATTGTCTTTATTGTAAAGTATGCAAAATATATATTCATACCATTTATTAAATCAGAGTGTTTATTACAAAATTGTCATGTTTGAGCTTATTAAATGACACAGGTTTGAAAATTGGCTTATCTCTGTGAATATAAGCATATTTTATGGATGGGAAAGGGAAATTAGTATTACTTTTGAACTTGGTGAATGTATTAATAATTTGATCCAGAGATTTCTTGTATCTCAACAGATGTTTTTAATTCAATACAAACCACATTTATTATGAAATATATATTAGGAAAATTCTCTTACACAAGTTTCTATATATGACAGATTAATATATATGATTTATATGAGTAGGATACATTTTACAGATGGTTTATTTTTAAAATATCTGATAAAAAAGTGTGGGATGTATTTATCTCAATTTATTATAATAGTAAAATATTTTAAGGAAATACTATTAGATATTAATTTGAAATATAATGTTCTTTTCTCCCTAGGCTCCTTCAGCTTTTTTTTCAGTAAAGTCCAATAAACACTAACTTTTACAGCACATATGAGTAATCAAAAATAGGTGAAAGACAATCCACTTTGAAAAACTCAGTAGGTAAATTGTACTATAACATTTTAGTGCTTCAGCTAAAATTAATTTAGCTTTTAAAAATTACCAAGAATTTATCATTTTTTTCTTTTCAAATTTAGTGTGTCTGACTTTCCATTTAAAAATTTATTTTGTGACTTTGTAAAATAGTACACATAAAATTCCTCTATAAGCTTTCCCTAGTGTTAACATTTTAAAAATCCATAGAACAATTACCTAAAACTAGAAACAATTACAAATAAACTAGCATTGACATGATGCTATTAACTAATCTACAGATTTTATTATAATTTTGCCAATCATAACACTAGTGGTGACAAGGACAGGAGGCTGAGAAATTCTAGGCAGAAGAGAGAGGGTCCTGGTAAAGGCCCCACCCTCAAGTCTGGAACCACAGCCCAAAGTGAGAACATGCATTCCTGTTTTCCTACTCAAATGTTACCTTTTCCAAAACTACCCATGGCCCACTCCACCCCGCATCCTGTGCCATCCCAGGCTCTGCCAGTAGAGTAGGACAGGAGAAGATGAAAAGCAGCTGGACATTGGAAACTATGGTTTGGGGTTGGAGAGAAGAAGTCCAGGCCGCTGGACTTCGGGAAAAGATCACCTTCCTGCTCCATCCGTTTTCTAGCTCCCCTTCCGGCTGAGAGCCACTTTCATAGGCAATGAAGTCCTTCACATTCACCACCCTTCAATTTTTTCATGCAACCTGATTTTTCCTGGATGTTGAACAACAGCTCAGGTGCCACAGGTGTGAACGCTAAAGGCTATCACTCTCACCCTCTGCCCTCACTGGTGGAGAGCAACTGCCTCACGCCAAAAGACAGAGGGCCTACTGAGCTGTTTCACACTTAAGCCGTCAGCAGATAGCAAAGCTAAAAGAACACTGTAAAGCATGCAACTGGGGCTTCGGGGGTCGCAGGTACTCCCCATTAGATGCTTCCATGGGGCCTGCATGGAGTTTCCCTTTGGTGCCCAGAAGCACTCACCCTAGCTCCTGCATCCACTCACTTATGTGCTCTCTTCCACAAGGGGTTGAGCACAACAGGTTCTACTGAGTGGAGTTTACACCTGCTGGCACCAAAGCAACCAGCTAGCTCCAGTGCCCACACTCCAGTTCCTGCCTGCAAAGGGATCAGGGAAATTTCCTGCTTCAGTGGTCTTTATCTGATCTGAACCCAGTCAAGGATCCCACGTTAAATTTATTTATTACTGCTTCTTAATCTCTTCCAATCTGGAATGGTTCCCCAGTCTTTTTTCTTCATGATATATTTCCTCTCTATTTCTATGTGTCCAATAACTCTAAACTTCAGTGGCTTAAAACAGGAAACATTTCTTATCCTACCATTTCTGTGTGTCAGGATTTCAGGAACAGCTGTGCTGAGTGGCTCTGGTTTGAAGTTTCTCAAGAGGTCTCAATAAAGATATTGGCTGGGGCCGTAATCATCTGAAGGGTTCTCTGGGATTGAATAATCTGCTTGTAAGAAAGTGTGCTCACATGTTTGTTTGAAAAAGAACTTCATTCCTCAACATGTGAGCCTCTTCACAGGTCTGGTGACATGGCAGCTGACTGCCCCCAGGGTGAGTGAGAGCAACCAAAACTGAAATCACAGTGTCTTATATGATTTAATTTTAGAAGTGACATATCTTTTCTACCACAGTCTACTGGTCATACAGGTGACCTTAGTAATCTTAATTCCAGCTGCAAAGTCCTTAAAAGGATTTAAAAGAACTTTGCAGTAAACTACAACGCCTTGATTCATATACTTGGTTGAATACTCCAGGGAGGAGAAGATGTCTTTACAATTCTGCCTACCATGCCTGGTATAGTGTGGGAAGAAAAGACAAAAGGTGAGTACCAAGAGGCATGAATATTGTGATTATCATTGGGATGATATTGGGGGCTGGCTACCATATATTACTTTGACAATTTTGAAAAGGATTGGCCAATTATTTTGTAGAGTATCAGTTTGGATTAGTCTGATGTTTTCTCATGATTATATTAACATTATATATATTTTTTTCAAAAATGATATATTCTTCTCAGAGCACATATTAGAGAGTACATGTTGTCTAAATATGATAGAACTTTGATCACTTGGTTAAGGTATGTATCTGCCAGCAATAACCACTCTAATTTTATTTTCTCCTGCGTTATTAATAACTAGCTCTTGAAGGGATACTTTGAGAGCATGCAAATATCCTGTTTCTCAGCAAACTTTCCACTAATTTTAGCATCCATTTTTTATTCTTGCATGCTTAATGTGGTTTTTGCTAATAGTGATTTTCTGTATTCATCACTTCTTTAACATGTATTAATTGGTATTGTAATCTAAGAAAGAACCGTCCCTTTTTGTTTATTTAAAGTTACTTCATTATTTGAATAAATATAAATTAATTGACTAGGTTATTATCCACTAGTTTTTTTTTTTTTTTTTTTTTTTTTTTTTTTTTTGTCAATTTGTTTTATATGTAGACATTGGAGCCCCATTATGTTGGCTCCTGTGTCTTTTGGACATATTTACATCATTATTTGAGGACATCCTTACTGTTTAGCACCACAAGATACTCCAGGCTCCTCTTATACTTTCCATTATTTAAGGATCAAATAATTGAAAACCAAAATGTGCATGCATAACATCTATTTCTATATTAATTTATGTGTGTGTGAATATGGATACCTCCAATTGCAATCCAACACCATAGAGTTCATGTTAATCTTCCTTTTCCTCATTTGTAAATACTTTCTTAAAGAGTGAGAAAACTGACTTTTGTTATTCACAACACATCATTTGTCCAACACTAGATGGAGTATTAGTTTCTATTGCTGACATGACAGATTACTACAAATTTTATGTCATAAAATAATACCCATTTACATCTCACAGTTTTGTAGGTGAGAAGCCCATGAATAGTGTGGTTCAGGTAGTTCTCTGTTCCAGGATTCACAAGTTGAAATCAAGTTGTTGTCCAAGGCTGTATTCATTTCTGGAGGCTCTGGGGATGAATTAAATCCCAAGCTCATTCAGGTTGTTGGGCAAATTGATTTGCATGATGATATGGTTTGGCTGTGTCCCCACTGAAATCTCATGTCAAATTGTAATCCCCACATGTTGAAGGAGGGGTTTGGTGGCAGGTGATTGGCTCATGGAGGCAGTTTCTAATTGCTTACCATCATCCCCCTAGTGCTGTCTTATAAGTGAGTTCTCACGAGATCTGGTAGTTTAAAAGTATTTAGCACTTACTTCCACCCTTCTGTTCCACCACGGTAAAACATGCTTGCTTGCTCTTCACCTTCTGCCATGATTGTAAGTATTCTGAGACCTCCCAGTCTTGGTTTCTGTGAAGCCTGTCAAACTGTGTGTCAATTAAAGCTCTTTTCTTCATAAATTACTCAGTCTCAGGTAGTGCTTTATAGCAGTGTGAAAACAGACTAATACACATAGCAATGTAGGACTTAGGTCCCTGTTTTTTGTGTGTTTTTTTTGTTTTTTTTTTTTTTTTTTTTTTTTTGTTTTTGCAATAGTGTTTGGAGATTGTTCTTGGGCCCTAGAGAACATCCACATTTCCTGGTTTATGCACCTCCCCCGACTTCCTCCATTTTCAAAACCAGCAATGACATGTGGACTCCTTCTCAAGATTTGAATCTCTCTGACTTCCCCTGTGTCTCATCTTTTCTGCTCTCTTTTGCTGCTGCTTTTATGACTCTAGCTGGATAAAATGATCTGCTTTTAAGAGCTCAAGTAATTAGATTGGGCCAACCTGGACAACTCGTGATAAACTCTCTGCTTTAAGATTCACCATCTTAATTACATTTACAAAGTCTCTTGACCACAGTATCCAGTTAAGAGCTTCTTTGAATAGCCCAAGGTATAGAATGTTGGGGAAGAAGCAGCTTTAGAATTCTGTCTAATACACCTTATAAGTGTATAAATTAGTTTCAGTATTTCTGCACATACATTGTAAAAACATGATCTACTGGAATGATGGAATGAGAGGTTCATCAAATCCTCTCCTAAAATGCAGCAATACAACAAAACTGTACAAAATTGTCAAAAACAACCACTTAAGGTCCTGGAAATCAAGCACAGGCATATGACAGACTGGGAAATATTTATTTACCAAAAAAACCTACTAAATCTTGTATAAGAAAAGCGGACCATGCATGGTGGCTCGTGTCTGTAATCCCACCAGCCTGGGTGGCCGAGACGGGAAGATCACTTGAGCCCAAGAGTCTGAGACCAGCCTGGGCAACATAGGGAGACCTTGTCTCTACAAATACTATGAAAAATTAGTCGAGGATATTGCCCATGTCTGTGGTCCCAGCTACTTGGGAGGCTGAGGTAGAAGGATCACTTGAGTCTAGGTAGTCCAGGCTGCAGAGAGCTGTGGTTACGGCACTCTAGACTGGATGACAGAGTGAGACCCTGTCTTGAGGGGGAAATAAAAGATAGGAGTTTCTGATGTATTTTAGCCTGGGGATGCTCTTGTTCCTTCACCAGCTTCATCATCGTGGTGGTACTATAAGGGTGCCAGACTGTGAAAACCAGCAGTTTTGCAGGTAGAGGAGCCTGTCTTGGCTTGGAGTGGAATACAGTGAAATTCAAGGTCCATGGGCATTTTCTCAGTCACTGACAATCTCAGTGGCCAGTGTTGCAGCTAGTCTGAGGTTGAGATGCTGGTTAAAACATGCAGTGCTATCAGAGTATCAAGAAATTTAACAGGGATCTCTGGACTCACCCAGAGGGGAAAACAAATTCAAAGTTTGCTACAGTATATTTTCTTCAGTGTCTGGATTCAAAGAAAAAATTGTGAAACATCGAAAGCAGAAGATCATCACCCATACTCATCACACTACCCGTCTCGGTCACCCAAGCTGGTGGGATTACAGACATGAGCCACCATGCATGGTCCGCTTTTCTTATACAAGATTTAGCAGGTTTTTTTGGTGAGTAAATATTTTCCAGTCTGTCATATGCCTGTGCTTGATTTCCAGAACCTTAAGTGGTAGTTTTTGACAATTTTGTATAGTATTGTTGTATTGCTGCATTTTAGGAGAGGATTTGATGAACCTCTCATTCCATCATTCAGGTTTTTACAGTGTATGTGCAGAAATACTGAAAATAATTTGTACTCAGGGAAAATAATGAAACCTGTCTTGAAAGGGAGCAGATATTAGCCTTAGCATGCCAAGACTTTAATACAATTATTACAAAATGCCCAAATAACTGAAGAAACCATGTTTAAAGAGTTATATGAAATTATGATAAAAATACCTCAAAGAGAATATTAATAAGGAATAATTTTAGAAAAGAAAAGGGAATTTTGGAATTGAAAAGTATAATAACTGTAATGAATGAGAAATTCACTGGGGAAACAACATCAGATTAGAAATGTCAGATGAAATAATCAGCAAGCTTGATGATCTCCCAATTATTCTATCTGAGGACTAGAAAATAAGACAAATAAGTAAAAATAAGAGCCTCAGCAACTATGGGAAACCATCACACATACCAATATACAAGGTAATAGGAATCATAGAGGGAAATAAAGCTACAGAAAATATTTTAAGAAGTAATGGCTAAAAGCTTCCCAATTTGCTGAAAATTTTAAATTACATAGCCAAGAAGATCATCAAAGTCCAATGTAGGGTGAACACAGAGAGATTCATAGCTACAAACATCTTATTCAAATTATTGAAAGAGAACATTTTGAAAACAGCAAATGGAAACCCAGTCAACATGCACAGGAGGAAAACAATGCAACTAATGGCTGACTTCTCTCCAAAAATAATCAAGGCTAGAAGGTAGGGGGAAATGACAGAATCAAAGTATTGAAAGAAAAAAAATCATTATAAAATATATATTTAGCAACTATATGCTTCAAAAGTGAGGGTGAAATGACATTCCTAGATAAACTAAGAATGAAAGAATTTCCTCCTATCAAACCTGCCTTACAAGAAACACTCAAGTAAGTTCTGAAAGAAATAGAATGACGTGCTGAAAAGGCTAAAAAGAAATGACGCTAGATTGTAACTAATTCACATTAACAAAAAGCACTAGAAAAGGTAAGTCCATGGGTGAATATGAAAGATTATATATATATTTTCTCATATTTATCTTAACTGATTTAAATGATAATTTATCCATATGCAAAAATGCAGTTAGACCCCTACCTCACATCCATATGAAACTAAATTCAAAATAGAACATAAGTTTAAATGTAAGAGCTAAAGTTTGTAAATATTTCTTTTAAACTATTTAGAAGGAAAAAAAAGGTAAATCTTGGTGATCTTGGGTTAGACAATGGTTTCTTAGATATGACACCAAAAGCACAGTGACAAAATTAAAAATGGAAACATTTGACTTAACATTAAACACTTTATACTGTAAAAAATATCATAAAAAATAAAAAGGTAACCCAAAAATAGCAGAAAATATTTTCAAATAATGTATCTGATAAGGGACTCATTTGCATCCAGAATATATAAAGAACTGTTACAACTCAACAATAAAAAGATAAATGGGCCAATGAATACACGGGCAAAGCATCTGAATAGACATTTATCCAAAGAAGAGACACACATGGCAAATAAGCACATGAAGAGATGGAATAGATTCTGTTTGTCAAAAAGGTTGGAGATACTGGTAATCCAGCAGTAATGAGCACATGTAAGCAGACAGATGTTGCTTTCCAAAAACTATGTTTTAAAAAAACAAACAAACAAACAAACAAAAAAACTAGAGCTCTCTGGCGATATGGCTAACGCTTGATTGGAGAAGGGCACAGCAGTGATGGCAATGTTAGTGTCTTTTTTTAAATCATTGAACTGTGTACTTAAAAATGGTGCATTTTGTGATATGTATTTTTTCCCTAATAACACTGATTTGAAAATTTTAGAACATAATATTGGAAACAATGATTTTAAAAAACTAAGCTATTTAAAAAACAAACAGCTGTTGATCGGTTCCACCAAGTTGAATGAGAAAGTCCTAGTGATGAAGGTGTAAGAGAGGAGACTGATAAAATATTTGTAGTTGGATGCTTGTTGAATTGCAGTCCAACCAGAATGGAGTATGAACCTCAATATGTTGAGGTGTAAAGGAACTTGGAAATGGGTTACTGTTTTAAGCCTAGGGCCCCCAATGCAAAGAGAAGGAGTCTTACAGGAATAGCTGCATTCCTAACATCTGAGGATGAGAATTTCCCATGCAATAAGATGCCATGAGGCATTACTATACTTGATGGAACTCTGCCTCAGGGGCTCCTTGCTGTGAGGTCCTTCCTACTAAAGTAAGGAACAAGGGAGGATAGTTCTGTAAGAAGTCAGCTCAAGGGAGCGTCAATCTGTCTGGGAATTGATCAGTTCAGAGGTAAACATGGACCTAATATTGCACCTTATAAATGAAGCAGTCTTTGAAGCCATGCTGTAATGGAGGGCATGGAAGTCAGCCAGTGTCAGCCAAGAGAAGATGGTGTAGGCCCTGGTCACGTAAGGATTTTGCCCTTCTTCCTGTATTTCTTTCATCCCTTCCCTGATGCAAAGAGCACAGAGAACAAAATGGACTAATGAAGAACTACCCTCTCTTCCCTTATTGGTACCTTTTACATGAGTGAGTTCTAATTTGGGGGTATAAGAGAAATGAGTCTTTTCTATTGCCTAAAATTGCCATATGGCGATGAAATTTTAGACTGTTGTCAAGAAAGTGGGGAAGGCAGATCCTACAAAATACACTTGAAGATAGCAATGGGATAAAAATAAGGCCCTTTATAGATTGAATCCTGTCAGTTCCACCTCTTTCAGTTACTTTACTATCTTTGTATTCTTGCTTTACTTATACAGAGAAAACAAACATAATTTTAGTACAATTTTCCCTTCCAAACCTATGAAAAAACCTATTCCTTACCTCGTGAAATTTATTAACTAGGGTTTAGGTCGAGGATTAGCAACAATGGCTACAATTGAAGTCACTCGTGGAATTTTTAAAATTAACAATGTTCAAGCTCCATCCAGAACAAATTAAATTAACTTCTTAAAAATTTACCAGATGATTCTAAAGTTAAGTTAGGGTTGGAAACCGCTGAATATAAACTATCGCATTGAAGAAGATGCAGTGCGGGAGGGAGACATGACTCACTCTTTGTTGTCAGTGATTTAATCAAGATTCTTATTTCTGACTTTAGTCTCAGAGAATAAACATTTAGTTTTGAAAGTAAAAGAGACATGAAAAATAATGGGGTAATTTGAGGTTGAGACATTACTCAGGCTTCATCTGAAAATATGGAAGCATGTGTTCTTTGGGTTGGATGAGGTTAATTGGGGAAGAAAGGGTGTCAGAAAATTGGGAAGCAGGGAAGAGAAATTTTCGTTTTTAAATTTTGCCCAGAGTTCTTCCTTTCAGAAATAACCACAACAACAAATTAGAGAATATCGCTTGGTAAATTCCCTCTTTCTCGGCATTCGTGAGCTACTTCAGTAATAGTATGAACACAACACTACTGGATATTTCATGAATAGATCCAGAAGTAATTTGGCAGAGTACAGGCAACATATGGTGATAGTAATATGAGAAATTCTGATAAGGAAAATGGGGCAGATTTGGCATAACTAAGGTACAGGTGCTAAAGACACTCAGACATAAAAAAAAAGACATCCTAGGACATGCTCTGCAGCTATATTCTTGAAATCTTTCTAATAAAATGGAAACAACTAATCCATCTGTCTGCATAATGACACAATATTTTGATTGGTCTCTTGACTGTTGTCAGCAAAGCTTACCCAAGGAAGTGGAACATAAATCACAATATCAGATATTTTCAAATTTTTTCCTTCTTCCCTCTCTTTTCCTTGTCCTATATACATCCTGTTTGGGGCCTGGTAAGATTAAATAAATCTGTTATTGGCTTTCCTTTTATATAAGTAAATAACATATTGATAATTACCATATGTCTTTATTTATTGAGACATGGTCTCACTTTAAAATCCAATCTGGAGTGCAGTGGCACCCTCATAGTTCACTGCAGACTAGAACTCCTGGGCTCAAACAATCCACCTGCCTACGCCTCACCAATAGCTAGGACTACAGGTATGCTCTACCACACCCAGCTACCAGGTATCTTTGACAGATTATTTGAAGGTCTGAAAATTAATTAATTATAAGCAGCAAAACCATGTTGAATAACATTATCTATGAAAACACTTTCAAAAAAGCATAGCAGAAATCAGGTAATTCTAATGAAAATGAGGTAGTTATCAGTTATTGCTTATCTACTCGGTATGACAAAATGTACTAGATGTATCACACATTTTACGCTCGCGACACCACTATTGTTTTGCATGTGAAACAACTGAAACCCGGGGAAATTAATTTGTCAAGGCCACAAAGGTAGAATCAGAGGTAGAACTTGAATCCAGGTATCTGCGGTTCCAAAGTTCAGGCTTTCTCTTTTCACTAGTATATGCTGAAGTTCACTTTGTAGGTTAAAAGGAACATAACCCGCAACTTTTAGTCATGGATATCATACAGTATCTCTTTTAATCCTAAAAATCACATTTAATTAAGCAATTGAACAAATTTGAGGCCCTAGACATAAAAATGTGATATTTTCAAGAAAAGAAAATCTTCACTAAGTTTTGGACCTTCAACAAATAAAAAAAAAGAAGAAAGAAAAAAGAAAAAAAATGTGTTATAATGTCCTTTCAGTCTTTCTGGGATTGCAATTTATATTTTTACCAGAAGGTGGCGGTGTTGCTTTTTATAATGCTAAGACAGTGAGGTGCTTTGTTTGCTGAACTTTTTTCCTGTTCTTGGAGTAAAAACTGCATTTGCATTTGCATTTGTTCATTTTCTTTGTTCCCATACTCCTACTAATTTTGTAAGAATTCTTTTCTCATTGCAGATCATTAGAAAGATTTGCAGTTAAAAGAAAAACTAGTAACGAATGAGAATTATTTTGTGGATGCCGCTTTCACTATTTTCAGTTCCTTTCTAGGTTGGAAATAGAATAGCACATTTCTCATTTCACAAGTTTCACTGCAGATATAGACCAAAAGCAAATTTTTGTACTATTCTGTAGTTAATTTTAAGATACCGAATAGCTATTTATATTGTCATCCGTAGTACATTTGGAAAAATGTACTAACAAATAAAAAACTTCAAAATTTTTACAAGATTGTCTTCTCACTGATGAGCATGAATTCTGTATATACTAAAAATATTAACATGTTCTACTATTAATACTAGCATTTTCTCCCATGAATATCAGTAAGACTGCTTCAACATAAAATTTAAAAATCAAATCTGAAAAAATTGATATGTTCTTATACTTATTATATAATTTCTATTAAAATATTTCAATTGTGCTTATAAGTCTCAAACCATTTTTTGCTAGCCATGGGATGAATTATGTAATGTGACTTTCTTACAAAATGCCTCTCCCAAAGTTTTCTTTTTAAGTCAATTCAGGCTTTATTTAATATGGGATGTTGTAACTAGAATTACTCTCCTCAAAAACTTAAAATCTAATTGGGGAAATAAAGCATAAATATGTGAAAAGTTTAAAAGTAAAGCAATACAAGATATAAACAAAAAGTCAAAGACAATACAGTCATCTTCCAGAAACATTTATTGACCATTTACTTAATGCAAAGAACTATTGTGAGCTCCAAAAATGAGCAAAGGGAGATAGATAAAGAGAGGTACTCTGTCAATATTTATTCTCAGAGGCCCATGGATTTCTGTAAATACAGGCATACCTCAGAGATACTGTGGGTCTGGTTCCAGATCACTGCAACAAAGCAAATACTGTGATAAAGCAAGGCACACAAGTGTTTTTGGTTTCCCAGTGCCTATAAAAGTTAATGTTTACACTACACCATAGTCTACTAAAAGTGCAGTATTATTTCTAAAAGTTGGTAAACTTAATTAAAAATAGTTTATTGTTAAAATAATAGTAAGAACCATCTGAGCCCTCAGCGAGTTGCAGTCTTTTTGATAGGTTCTTGCCTCAGTGTTGATGGCTGCTGAATAATTAAGGTGGTGGTTAGTTGCTGAAGGCGGGGGTTGCTGTGACACTTTCATAAAACAAGACAACAATCAAGTTTGCTACATTGATTGACTGTTTCAGGAAATATTTCTCTGCAGCATGTGATGCTGTTTGATAAGCATTTCACACATGGTAGGACTACTTTCAAAATTAAAGTCAATCCTCTGACTCCCCGCTGCTGCTATTTTACCAACTACATTTATGAAATATTCTAAATCCTTTGTTATCATCTCAACAAGTGTTGAAAGCATCTTCACCAGGAGTAGATCCATCTCAAGAAATCACTTTCTTTGCTTGTCCATAAGAAGCAACTCCTATTCCTTCAAGTTTAATCATGAAATTATAGAAATTCAGTCACATCTTCAGGCTCCATTTCTAATTCTTTTTTTTTTTTTTTTTTTTTTTTTTTGAGATGGAGTCTTGCTCTGTAGCCCGGGCTGGAGGGCAGTGGCCGGATCTCAGCTCACTGCAAGCTCCGCCTCCCGGGTTTACGCCATTCTCCTGCCTCAGCCTCCGGAGTAGCTGGGACTACAGGCGCCCGCCACCTCGCCCGGCTAGTTTTTTGTATTTTTAGTAGAGACGGGGTTTCACGGTGTTAGCCAGGATGGTCTCGATCTCCTGACCTCGTGATCCGCCCGTCTCGGCCTCCCAAAGTGCTGGGATTACAGGCTTGAGCCACCGCGCCCGGCCTCCATTTCTAATTCTAATTCTTTTGCTCTTTCTACCACATCTGTAGTTGCTTCCTTCACTGAAATCTTGAACCTCTCAAAATCATTCATGAGGGTGACTCCATTAGAGC
The DNA here is from genome assembly GCF_024542745.1 of Macaca thibetana thibetana. NCBI lineage: Eukaryota > Metazoa > Chordata > Mammalia > Primates > Cercopithecidae > Macaca > Macaca thibetana. Next base: position 79,367,103 of record NC_065583.1, read on the forward strand.
CCTTGGGTGACTTGGTGCATTGTCAATGAGCAGTAACATTTTGAAAGGAAATTTTTTTTTTTCTGAACAGTAGGTTTCAACAATGGAGTTAAAATATTCAGTAAACCAAGAACTTTTTCTGTTTATGTGTTGTCATTCAGGCTTTGTTGTGCCATTTGTAGAGCACAAGCAGAGTAGATTTAGCATAATTCTTTAGGACCCTAAGATGTTCAGAAAGGTAAATGAGCATTGGCTTCAATTTAAAGATGCTGGCTACCTCTAAGAGGAGGGTCAGCCTTCCTTTTGAAATTTTGAAGCTAGACATTGACTTCTTTATAGCTAGCACAGTCTTAGATGACATCTTTTTCAATAGAAGGCTGTTTTGTCTACATTGAAAATCTGTTGTTTTATCTAAATGTAATAAAAGCCAGATATGACAAACCTACAGCCAACATTACATTGAATAGGGAAAAGTTGAAAGCATTCCTCCTGAGAACTGGAACAAGATGAGGATGCCCACTCTCACCGCTTCTATTCAATATGGTACTGGAAATCCTAGCCAGAGCAATCAGACAAGAGAAAGAAATAAAGGGTACAAAAATCGGTAAAGAGAAAGTCAAACTGTTACTGTTTACTGATGATAGAATTGTATACATAGAAAATCCTAAAGACTCCTCCATAAAGCTCCTGGAACTGATAAATTAATTCAGCAAAGTTTCAGGATACAAAATAAATGTTCACAAATCCGTAGCTCAGCTATATATCAACAGCAATCAAGCTAAGAATCAAATCAAGAACTCAACCCCTTTTGCAATAGCTGCAAAAAAACTCCAAAATACTTATGAGTGTACCTAACAAAGGAGGTGAAAGACTTCTCCAAGGAAAACTACAAAACATTGCTGAAAGAAGTCACAGATGACACTAACAAATGGAGACACATCCTATGCTCATGGATGGGTAGAATCAATATTGTGAAAATGACCATACTGCCAAAAGCAATCTACAAATCCAAAGCAATTTCCATTAAAATACCACCATTATTCTTCACATAACTAGAAAACACAATCTTAAAATTCATATGGAACCAAAAAAGATCTTGCATAGACAAAGCAAGACTAAGCAAAAATAACAAATCTGGAGGCATCCCATTACCTGACTTCAAATTATACTATAAGGCCATAGTCACCAAAACTACATGGTACTGTTATAAAAATAGACACATGGACCAATGAAACAGAATAGAGAACCCATAAAGCCAAATAACAGTCAACTGATCTTCAACAAAGCAAACAGGAACATAAAGTGGGGAAAGGACAACCTATTCAACAAATGGTGTTGAGATAATTGGCAAGCCAGATGTAGAAGACTGAACTGGATCCTCATCTCTCTAAAAAACTTCAACTCAAATGGATCAGGGACCTAAATCGAAGACCTGAAACTGTAAAAATTCTAGAAGATAATATTGGAAAAACCCTTCCAGACATTGACTTAGGCAAAGACCTTATGACCAAGAACCCAAAATCAAAATGCAACAATAACAAAGATAAATAAATAGGATGTTAGTAAACTAAAAATCTTCTGCACACCAAAAGAAACAATCAGCAGAGTAAACAGACAACCCACAGAGTGGGAAAAATTTTTGCAATCTATACCTTTGACAAATGAATAATATCCAGAATCTGCAAAGAACACAAACAAATCAGTAAGATAAAACAAACAATTCCATTAAAAAGTGGGCTAAAGACATGAACAGACAATTCTCAAAAGAAGATATAGAAATGGCCAATAAGCATATGAAAAAATGCTCAACATCATTCATAATCAGGGAAATGCAAATAACATTCACCTTACTCTGGCGAGAGTGGCCATAATCAAAAAATAAAAAATAATAGATGTTGGCATAGATACGGTGAAAAGGGATCATTTTTACACTGCTGGTGGAAAAGTAAACTAGTACAACCACTATGGAAAACAGTGTAGATATTTCTTAAAGAACTAAAATTAGAACTACTGTTTGATCCAGCAATCCCATTTCTGGATATCTACCCAGAAGAAAAGAAGTCATTATACATAAAAGATAGTTGTAGATACATGTTTATAGCAGCACAGTTCTCAGTTGCAAAATCATGAAACCAGCCCAAATGCCCATAAATCAATGAGTGGTTAAGAAAATTGTGGTATATACATACCATGGAATATACTTAGCCATAACGAGGAATAAAATAATGGCATTTGCAGCAACCTGAATGGAATTGGAAACCATTGTTCTAAGTGAAGTAACTCAGGAATGGAAAAACCAAACATTATATGTTTTTACTCATAAGTGGGAGCTAAGCTATAAGGACGCAAAGGCATAAGAATGATACAATGGACTTTGCAGACCTGGGGGAAAGAGTAGGAGAGGGGTGAGGGAAAAAAGACTACACATTGGGTACAGTGTAGTTTGTTCGGGTGATGGATGTACAAAATCTCCAAAATCACCACTAAGGAACTTATTCATGTAACCAAACACCATCTGATTCCAAAAAACCTATTGGAATAAAAAATGAATTATTAGATGTTAAACAAAGAAAAAGAAAATCTGTTGTTTAGTTTAGCCACCTTCATCAATGATCTTAGCTAGATGTGAGTAGCTTGCTGCAGCTTCTACACACTTGCTGCTTCATATTGCATTTTTATGTAGGAAGTTGGCTTATTTCTTTAAACCTCATTAAACAATATCTGTTACCTTCAAACATTTCTTCTGTAGTTTCCTCACCTCTCTTAACCTTCACAGAATTAAAGAGGGTTTGAGCCTTGGCCTGGATTAGGGTTTGGCTTAAGGGACTGTTGTGGCTGATTTGATCTTCTATCTAGAACACTCAAACTTTCTCCATATCATTAATAAGTCTGTTTTGCTTTCTTATCATTTGTGTGTTCACTGGAGTAGCACTTTTAATTTCTTTCAAAAGTTATTTCTTTTTGCACTGACTACTTGGCTGTTTGGTGCAGGAGGCTTAGCTTTCAGCTTATCTCACTTGTTGACATGCATTTTTCATTAAGCTCAAACATTTCTAGCTCTTGACTTAAAGTGAGAGATGTGTGACTTCTTTTCACCTGAACACATAGAGGCCATTGTAGGGTTATTAATTGGCCTATTTTCAATATTGTTGTGTCTCAGAGAATAGAGACACCTAAGGAGAGGGAGAGAGATGGGGGAACGCCCTGTCATGGAGCAGTCAGAACACACACAGTATTTGTTTATTGTTAGCCATCTTAAAGTTGTATGGTTCATGGCACATCAAAACAATTTTAATAGTCATGTCAAAGAGCACTGACTACAGATCACCAGAACAGATAATAATTAAGAATTTTGAAATATGGTGAGAATTACCAAAATGTGACACAGAGACAGAAAGGGAACCTATGCTGTTGGAAAAATGGCACTGACAGAGGTGTGCAACACAGATTTGTCACAAACCTTCAATCTGTAAAAACTGCAAAACTTGCAAAGCATGATAAAGTGAAGCACAGTAAAGAAGATATGTCTGTAGACATGGAATTAATCAATTTTATTAAAACAATTCAATTTTTCACAAGGTACTTTATTGAGGAGGTGTTTAGAGAGTCAAGTTTAACACCAGTTTTATAGAGATATACTCCACCCCTGCCACCAGTGCTTACATACAGTCAATAAAGCAGTGAAGACATACAATATAGAGTGTTCAAATTGTCACCACAACACACAATGAAAGTGACTCACCAACTCTGAGATTGTTATGCAGGACAGTGACAGCTGTGTTAGTGATTTAGAAAGTGATGAATTGACATAATGTTACAAAGCAATGCCTGATCACAAATGACTTGCACAGCTCTACGCTGAAAATGGTTTAGTTAGAGCTATCTCCATAATGGAGGAGACATCCAGAAACTTCTATCGTGCTTTGCATCCTAATATTATTTGCCATGGATGGTATTACTTCTTACTTCAGAGAGAAAAGACAGACTGTTAAATAGGATCATTCTCATCTTTCATTTACATCACTTTACCTCCCATTTACAAATTAACATATATCTATTATTTCATCTCATCTCAATGGCAAAGAGGTCCCTTCTTTTTCGGGGTCACCTACTAACCTAGTCCTTTCATTCTATTATGAATCTTCCTGATCATCTTATTTGGGGCCTTGATCAATTAATTTTTCTCTGCTCTCTAGAGTATATTAATTGCTTCTCTCTTTCATCTTTTTCCCATCTGAAGACCAAGTTCTCTCTTCTGTAGAATATTCTCCCCCTCCCCTCATGCTTACCAAATGCCCAATTCCAAGCCTAATCTGTCTTCTCATATCTTTGCTCATAGCAGACATCTCTTTTGGGGTAAATCATAAGCATCATAAACTCAATTTGTCAGCAACTGAACTCAACATCTAACTTCCCTTCCCAGGAGTCTACCTTTCTTGCTTTCTTCTTTTTGAGTAATGGCAGTACCTTACCTGTTGCCTTTGCATTCTAAACCCATCAGCAGTCCCTATGTCAACAGTGAACTATAAACTAGCATCAAATATTGCATGTAGTGACTATAATTTCACAGAAAGGATAATGTACAAACATCATTTAAAATTTCTTCATTGAATAGATATTGGATTACACCATGTAAAAGCAGAATAATGGAATGCCATATGTAGATATAGACTAAACATTTTCCTATATTACCTATATATATTCTCAAGAAATAATTAGAGAAAAATCAAGAGTGACAAAATATTTAATTTAATTTCTTGGCTTAATTTTTATTTTCAAGCATTATTTCTCTCATGAATATATATGACAATTTAATAATCTTCAATATGAATCACTTTCTGATGTAAATTGGAAATGGAAATGCTTGTTCTTTTTGAATTCTTATTTTCCAGCTTAATAATACCTGGCTGATAGCCCAGAAGCAGTCCCAGAAAAAGCTACAAAGTAAAACTGGTAGTTTTAAAAATTTTTATAATTTTGTCCAGCCTTGGGGTGTCAAAGCCAAAACTGTATCAGGCAAAGGTAAATAGACAAGAAAGCCTTTATTCAAGGTTATTCGCAATAGAAGAGGAAGACCAGAACTCAACTCTGCTCAAACAAAAGCAGGTAAGGTGTTTAGGAGGTAGGTTAAGAGAAAGATCATAAGCCATCTGTGTTTACCAGCTGGCTTTAATCCAAGAAAAAGTAATTTTTTTTTTTTTTTTTCAAGACAGGAGGTAGTTTTACAACTTAGAGTGAGGGGCCCACTGAAGTTAGGCTCCTATTCTGCAAAAACTCGGAAATAGGGGCACTACCTTCCTTGATGATTGAATTTTCGTGGGATGGCCCCTAGCTATTTGAGAAAGACATTCTCATTATTTACATCTCAGAGGGGCAGGGAAGGTATGAATTACAAGTTTTTCAGAGTAAGTGCTCTACGAAAAGAGATGTCAGGTGCCTAGAATCAGGAAAAAGCAAGTCTAAAGTTTAGTCAAACTGAGGGAAATGTGAAAGCTGTCAGAGTTAAGGGGGATGCAAATTCTTTGACTTGGTTTCAATTTGTTTAAAGTTTCTCTAAGTAAGTTTTATGTAGCTTATCCTGTGGTTGCTAGGTATTTGATTTTGGATTCAGGTACTCACTAACATAGAAGCCCTTCTTAAATTTCAGTCAGGCTTAGCCTATTGTTTTTTCATTAAACAGCATATCTGTCAATGGATTTGTGGTTTTAATCAAATGAGTATAACAGAGCAATTAGTTGCTAGAAACTGAAAAACTAAGCCACAGTGTCCTCGACAGACATTGATCCTATTTTTCTGCTTTGAATTCTGATATAGGAAGGGTACTCATAAAAGACTGCTGTGAACAGAGCAGGCTGAGATAACACAGGCTCAGACAGACTAAAGCTAATTACCTACAGTAAATGGTTTGAATGTGGGCCAAAAAAAGACTGGGGAGTAAGCATATTAAAACCACTATAATAGAAGACATGAAATGAGACAAAAGAAATGAGGGATGGAAATGTGATGCACAAAAGGAAACTCATACAGGAGATTAAGAAAATTACTTCGCTATTGTGTTTTATTCCAGTTAAAGTGAATGACCTTCTCTGGAAATGGTTCATGAATCTAGTATTTATAAAAGAGCACAGAGTCATTCAATAGTTGATGGCATACAGGTTAATTCCTTTTTGCTTTTCCTTGTTTCTTTCCTTACCATTTTCCCTTTATGGGTTGGATAATTAGCTGCATTGCAGATACACAATGTATACACATAAAATCACCAAGAATGGAGATGCAATGGGCTATACTTAGAAGATTGGACTGAAGATTGGACTTTTCCAATGTCACACCCTCTTCACCAGTCACAAAACTGCTGTACTTAGACATTAATAACTATTTGGTTTATGAAGGGATGTGTTTTGAGAGCATTTTCCCAATTTTCAGTGAGTTACTAGGCCCAGGTAGTCTGGTGCTCTGTTGGATGGATGTTTCTATTTTGGTGGAAAGTTATTTTTTTCATAAAATCACTCTCAGGCACATATAAATGTGAATAATAAGCCTTGTTATTGCCATGACAATAGAGCAGCGGACCCCTGCTGGGAGTGGGCGGGGTAAACAAAGCATTAGTTAGGCGCCGTCTTGGATTTGTGTTTTTTTCCTGCTAGGTAAAAAGATCGTCTTCAAATTATTCCCATTCTAATGAATATAACCTTAGCTCTCAGAGGATGGGAGGGAGCAAATATCGTTCTGCCATTAATATGAAGAAAAGGGCCAGGCGCGGCAGCTCACGCCTGTAATCCCAGCACTTTGGGAGGCCGAAGTCAGGAGTTCAAGACCAACCTGGCCAACATGGTGAAACCCGGTCTCTACAAAAATACAAAAATTAGCCGGGCATGATGGCGGGTGCCTGTAATCCCAGCTGCTCAAGAGGCTGAGGCAGGAGACTTGCTTGAACCTGGAAGCGGAGGTTGCAGTGAGCCGACATCACGCCATTGCATAACAGCGTGGGTGACAGAGGAGATTCCGTCTGAAAGAAAAAAAAAAGAAAAATGAAGAAAAGGCGTACACACTGAGGTGAGTTTACTGTAACTCTATAAATTAGTACAGCAGTTTTTCAGACATTAGATACTAGTCCAGGGGTTCCGCCATTTTCTCTGTTCACAGCAAACTTAATGTTTCCGTAATTCTTTTTTTTTTTTTTTTCCTAGAATACCTAGACCCTAAGAAATGGCTAACATTTTTTTAAATTAACTAAATAGGTCCAAAAATTAGTAAATATTTATTTCCTAATTAATTAATTTGATCATTATAGGAAAACAATACTCAAAGTATATGTATTAATATATTTTTATTTCATTATTAAATAGTCACAATTACTAATGTGTGTACCTTGCCGGAGACTGCATAACTTAAACCTCGTAACTGGTTTGGATAGTGACTTCCTTTTTTCCTTTTTTTTTTTTTTTTTTTTGAGACGGACTCTTGCTCTGTCGCCCAGGCTGGAGTGCAGTGGCGCGATCTCGGCTCACTGCAAGCTCCGCCTCCCGGGTTCCCGCCATTCTCCTGCCTCAGCCTCCCCTAGTAGCTGGGACTACAGGCTTCCGCCACCACACCTGGCTAATTTTTTTTGTATTTTTGGTAGAGACGGGGTTTCACAGTGTTAACCAGGATGGTCTCGATCTCCTGACCTTGTGATCCGCCGGTCTCGGTCTCCCAAAGTGCTGGGATTACAGGCGACTTCCTCCTTTTATATCTCACATTGATTTTCACCAGTAATTTCTTTTTATCATAGCGATTGTTGAAGACCCAGCTTTGCAAAGATACGACGTCGCCTAAGGAATACAGTACAATTAAATGTTAACACTCTGAATTCCTCAATCTAGCAGTTTGTACCAAGTTCAACAGATATGAAGTATTCCTTTACTTTTCTAAAAATTTTAAAAATATTCCGCAGGGCTTTTGTGAGTTTGCTACCACACGATGGGGTGTGTAAAGTAAATGCAAATTAAAAATAAAAGGTTTAATTCTCCCTGTTGAAAATAAGGAGACTTCTCTCCCCTCCCTTTGCTTAGAGCATTTATTTTACAAAACCTGTAATTGTAACTTATTTCTGTATCTTTGAAATGTATGTAAATCTTTTCAAAAGCTAAAAGAGCCTCTTGCCCACTTAATGACCCAGGAATGTTTTTTTCTTCAAAACCTGGGGACCATCTCTTTGAAATGTAATCATCAAGGAAGATAGAACCCCTATCTCCCAGGTTGTATGGGAGGGAAGGAACTTAAGGTAGTCAGGTCTTTGGTCTCAAGCTACCTCCTGTTACCAAGATAGGAGAAGTTTATTTTTCCTTTGAATAAACCAATTCAGTTACTAAGTAAATTTACAAATCTTAATTCTACGTATGGCAGATGGTGCTGATAGGTCCGTTTACTGAGGAACTAGTTATTGTTTACTCTGAGAATATGCATGTGAGTTGTATCTATTTGGCTGTGTAACAGTGCGATAAGCCTTTCTGCTCTTGGAATCTCTTTAGTGGATCATGCTATGATGTACATCACATTCTGGTTTTATTGCTTGTTAGATAATAAAATTGCTTTATTTCTCTTTTACCTTTGTGAAGAAGTTTTCAGGACGAGGACGAGATTTTATTTTAATTACATTTTTCCAAGAAGTGCTTTTAGCTTATTATGGAAAAATGGTCCTGTTTCAGGAAAAACTGCCCATTGTTCAAAAATAAGTACCATGAAAAAAAAAAAAATTGCCAGGCAAACACTACCACAAGGGTTGACAGGAAAAGACACATAATTGCAATATGCTTACTTGGTGAAGAAATATGTGGTAATACACACAATACATGAATAAATAGAGTTTAGGCAAAAATTATAGTATGGTGGATAGATGAGTGGAGGGCAAGACAGATTGTAATGGACCTGATATTTTCACTTACTATAATGGGAAGCAAAAGGATAATTGCTAGATTTGATGAACAAAGATCTGACTACAAATATATTATTTAGTAATAGAAAAGTAAATAAATAACAAGAAATGGGCAATAAACATGAAAATGGTTGCCTATGGTCAGTAGGATGATGTTTGTGTATGGGAGAGGTGAAGAGGTAGGGATATGTGAAAACTTGTTTTTGTTAAGCTTTCAGAACTATTTGACATTTCAAACGCTTTGAATATTTTTTGATAAAGACTAAATTAAAGTTAAATAACCTCTTGATTCTTAGAGCAGAAGTGATTATTTTAAAGGGAAAAATGACTTAGGAGAGTTTAGTGAATTTTTTAGTGCAATATCTAGAATGTTCCTTCAGTTATGATTGCTGAAACTTTGAGACACCTTTCATAGGATATCCTCTTTCACTCTACTTTTCCCGTGTACTTAAGAAGAGGTTGCCCCAAAATTGATGGATCTCAAAGTGAAACATGGAGTTTGAAGACATTGTCCAAGTGCCAATTTGTGAGATCTGTGATTTGTCAGGAAATTTAGAATAGACAGAATACTAATATTCTGTCTACAGTATACATGATGCCAGGATAATCAGCTCCAAAGTGAAGAATTTAGGCAATCAAGGGAATGCAAAAAGTCTTTTGTCTCATTGCCATTTTTTTTTTTCAGTCTTTTACAGACATTTAGTCATTTAGTCATTTCTAGCATCTAGGGAAGTTTTTGAAAGTAAATCTGCTTTGTAATTGACTAAATTTTGTAATTTCTAGCTTTTGTACATACACACAAAACCCTATAGGAGTAAACATTTTTAAACAAAGTAATAAAAATATGTGGAGACAGAATACTTATGTTTATGGTCAGAAGCATGACCTTAAATTTATTTGATTGAAAACTAAATATTGTCAGCTTGTGGCATGAAAATAATCAGGAATTGGTCAGAAAGGCAAGTTCTGTGATTTTTTTAATGTGAGATAAATTTTGGCTCAATATGGCCTTTAAGAACTATGTGCTTCACATGGCTTTGTTAATCTAATATCTGTGGATAAGTTACCATAAAACACTCTGAAGAAAGTAATCATTATTTTTCCATTACTGATAAGCAGGCTTAAACTAAAAGGCTGAAAAAATGAGAACTAATCTACTAAAATTATCACTGAGTTCATTTAATATCTGGATATTAGAAGCTTTAACATTAAACAGAAAAAGAAAACCAGTTATTTATGCTGCTGAGATACTACAATGAGAGATAATAAACCTGAAGAATCTCTCAAAAAGGACTTCATTGTCTTTTCCCTCTTTCTTCCTGCTAGCACATTTCTGGCATGCTTTTATTACCTTATATTTTTTCTAGTCACAAAACTGCTAGGCACCTGGACCTGAAGTATGATATTGATTAGGAGAACAACATTTGCAATCCCAACAATAGCTAACTTTGCAGTGGCAGTGCCATTTTAATTTCTTTCTGAATTAGGAAAAAATGGAAACAAAAATGGAAAAGAAACAAAATAATTGTTTCTTATTAAACAAAGGCAAAAGTTGTTTGGACCAAATGACTATGTTAGGGGTATGTAATAATGAATACAATAGCTAGGATTATAAACTAGCTTTTCACAAAATATGCTGTCTTTAATTTAAATAATTTCCTAATCATTGATTTGTGTGTGTGTGTGCGCGCATGTGTGTGTAATGAGAACATTTAAGGTCTACTCTCTTAGCAAATTTTAAGTGTACAATACAGTGCTGTTAACAATATTCACATTGCTATATGGAAGGTCTCCAGATCCTGCATAACTGAGACCTACATAACTGAAATTTCAGACCTATCACTCACATTTCCTCATTTTCCCCTTCCACTACCCGTCCCTGGAAATCACCATTCTACTTTGTATTTCTGTGAGTTTGATTGTTTCAGAATCCATATATAAGTGAGATCATGCAGTATTTGTCTTTTTCTGTCTGGTTTATTTCAGTTAGCACGGTGACTTCTGGATTCATCCATATTGTCACAAATGTCAGGATTTTTTCCTTTTTAAAGACTGTATAAGATTCCATTGTGTATATATACCACACTTTCTTTATCCATTCATTCACAGATGGACACTTAGGTTGATTCCATATCTTGGTTATTTTGAATAATGCTGCAATGAACATGGAGTAGAGATCTCTCTTAAAGATGCTGATTTCATTTTCCTTATATTTATACCCAGAAGTAGGATTCCTGGGTCATAAGGTAGTTGTACTTTTTAATTTTGTGTGGAACCTTTGTGCTGTTCTTTTAATAATGGCTGTACCAATTTACATTTCCACCAAGAGTGTACAAGGGTTCCCTATTCTCTACATCCTTGGAACACATCTTTTCTTTTCTTTTTGATAATAATCACTTTAACAGGTGTAAGATGATATCTCACTTCCATTTGACGTGCATTTCCCTGATGATTGGTGATGATGAGCCCCTTCTCATTATCTGTTGGCCATTGGTATATCTTTGGAGAAATGTCTGTTCTAGTTCTTTGCCCATTTTAAGATTAGATATTTGTTTTCTTGCTACTGAGCTGTGTGAACTCCTTTTATTTATGTATATATATACACACACATATATATACACACATATGTATATATTTTAATAAAAATATGTATATATTTAATAAAAATATGTGCATATATGTATATTTTAATAAAAAACACACATATATGTATTTTTGAGACAGAGTCTTGCTCTGTTACCCAGGCTGGAGTACAGTGGTGCAATCTTGTCTCATTGCAACCTCGGATTCCCGAGTTCAAGCAATTCTCGTGCCTCACTCTCCTGAGTAGTTGGGATTACAGGTGTGTACCAGCACACTCAGCTAATCTTTGTATTTTTAGTAGACTTGGAATTTCACCATGTTGGCCAGGCTGGTCTTGGTCTCCTGGCCTCAAGTGACCCACCACCTTGGCCTCTTAAAGTACTGGATTTATAAGCATGAGCCACTGTGCATAGCCCTCTTTATATATTTTGGATATTAAACTCTTATCAGAGGTATGGCTTGCAAATATATTCTCCCATTCATAGGCTACCTTTAATTTTGTTAATTGTTTCCTTTGCTCTACAGAAGCTTTTTAGTTTGATGCAATCCCATTTGTCTATTTTTGCTTTAGATGCTCATACTTTTGGTGTTATAATTTAAAAATCATTGCCCAAACCAATGTCAAGAATTTTTTCTCCTCTCATTTCTTCTAATAGTTTTATGGCTTCCTGTCTTCCTTTTAAGCCTTTAATACATTTTGAATAAATTTTTGTATATTTTCTGGGATAAGGGTCTAATTTCATTATTTTGCATGTGGCTGTCTAATTTTCCAAACAGCATTTATTAAAGAGACTATTCTTTTCCCCTTGTGTGTTCTTGGCATCCTTGTCAAAGATCAGTTGATTGTAACTAAGTGGATTTATTTCTAAGCTTTCTATTCTGTTCTCTTATTCTATATGTCTGTTTTTATGCCATCACCATAGTGTTTTGATTACTTTACTGTAGCTTTGTAACATATTTTGAAGTCAAAAAGTTTGATGCCTCCAGGTTTGTTTTCTTTACTCAGGACTGCTTTGATTATTCAGGTCTCTATAGTATAATTTCCTCTGAATTTTATATGTATTTTTTCTATTTCTATAGAAAATGGTATTGCGATATTGATGGGGAGTGCATTGAATCTGTAGACCACTTTGGGTGGTGTGGAAATTTTGACAATACTAATTCTAATCCATGAACAATGGATGCCTTTCTATTCATCTATGTCTTCTTTAATTTCCTTCATTAATGAAATTTATAATTTTCATTGTACGAGTATTTCACTTCTTTTGTTAAGTTTATTCCTAAGTATTTTATTATTTGTGTTGCTATAGTGAATTATTTTCTTAATATCTGTAGTTTGTTATTATTGTATAGAAATGCTATTGATTGGCTGGGCATGGCAGCTCACACCTATAATCCCAGCTCTTTGGGAGGCCAAGGTGGGTGGATCACTTGAACCCAGGAGTTCGAGACCAGCCTGGCCAACATGGTGAAACTCCATCGCTACCAAAATTACAAAAATTACCTGGGCATGTTGGCACATGCTTGGAATCCTAGCTACTTGGGAGGCTGAGGGAAGAGAATTGTTTGAATCCGGGAGGCAGAGGTTGCATTGAGCTGTGATCGTTCCACTGAACTACTGTACTCCAGCTTGAGTGACAGAGTGAGACTGTTTCAAAAAGAAAAAGAAAGAAATGCTACTGATTTTTGTATCCTGATTTTGTACCCTGGAACTTTACTGAATTTCTCTTAGTTCTAATAAAATTTCTGTTGAGTTTTTAAGGTTTTCTGCATATATTATTATGTCAACTGCAAACAAAGATAATTTTACTTGTTCTTTTCTGATTTAGATAACTTTTGTTTCTTTTTTTTTCTGTCTAATTGCTCTGCTTGGGACTTCCAGTACCATGTTGAACAGAAGTGGTGAGAGTGGGCATACTTGTCTTGCATTGAATCTTAGATAGAAGCTTTCAGTTTTTCTCCACTGATTATACTAGCAGGCCTTGGTTGTGTTAAGCTTAAGTTCTTCCTACGTCAATTTTGTTAAGGGTTTTAATCATGAATGAGTATTGAACTTTTCACATGCTTTTTCTTCATTTACTGAGGTGATTTTCCCCCCTTTTGTTTTGTTAGTGTAATGTATCACTTGATGGATTTGTGTAGTTGAACCATACTTGTATCCCAGGAATAGGTACCACTTGGTCATGATGTATGATCCTTTTAATGTGCTGTTGAATTTGATTTGTTAGTATTTTATTGACAATTTTTGCATCTATGTTTATCAGGGATATTGGCCTTTAGCTTTATTTACTTGTGCTGTCTTTTTCTAGTTTTGGTATAAAGGTGATGCTAGCTTCATAAAAAAGTTTTTTTTAAAAATTTATTTTATTTTAAGTTCCAGGATACATGTGCAGGATGGGCAGGTTTGTTACATAGGTAAATATGTGCCATGGTGGTTTGCTGCACCTATCAACTTATCATCTAGCTATTAAGCCCCACATGCATTAGCTATTTATCCTGATGGTCTCCCTTCTCCCACCCCTCTGTTCAGGCCCCAGTGTGTGTTGTTCCCTTCCCTGTGTCCACATGTTCTCATTGTACAGCTCCCACTTATGAGTGAGAATGTGCAGTGTTTGGTTTTCTTTTCCTGTGTTAGTTTGCTGAGGATTCTGACTTCCAGCTGTATATACCATGTCCCTCTAAAAGGCATAATTTTTTTCCTTTTTATGGCTGCATAGTATTCCATGGTGTATATGTACCACATTTTCTTATCCAGTCTATCATTGATGGGCATTTGGGCTGATTCCATGTCTTTGCTATTGTGAATAGTGCTTTAATGAACATACTCGTCCATTCATCCTTATAATAGAATGATGTATATTCCTTTGGGTATATACCCAGTAATGGGATTGCTGGCTTGAATGGTATTTCTGGTTCTAGGTCCTTGAGGAATTACCACACTGTCTTCCACAAAGGATGAACTAATTTACATTCCTACCAACAGTCTAAAAGTGTTCCTATTTCTCCACAACCTTGCCAGCATCTGTTGTTACTTGACTTTTTAATAATCGCCATTCTGACTGGTGTGAGATGGTATCTAACTGTGGTTTTGATTTGCATTTTTCTAATGATCAGTGATGTTGAGCTTTTTTTTCGTATATTCATTGGCCACATAAATGTCTTCTTTTGAGAAGTGTCTGTTCATGCCCTTTTGCCCACTTTTTGATGTTTTTTTTTCTTGTAAATTTCTTTACGTTTTCTACAGATTCTAGATGTTAGATCTTTGTCAGATGGATAGATTATAAAAATGTTCTCCCATTCATAGGTTTTCTGTTCACTCTAATAATAGTTTCTTTTGCTGTGCAGAAGCTTTTTAGTTAAGTCCTATTTGTCAATTTTTGCTTTTGTTGCAATTGCTTTTGATTTTTTCATCATGAAATCTTTGCCCATGCCTATATCCTAAATGGTATTGCCTAGATTTTCTTCTAGGGCTTTTATAGCTTGGGGTTTTACATTTAAGTCTTTAATCCATCCTGAGTTAATTTTTGTATAAGGTGTAACGAAGGGGTCCAGTTTCAATTTTCTGCATATGGCTAGCCAATTTTTCCAGCATAATTTATTAAATAGGGAATCCTTTCCTCATTCCTTGTTTTGGTCAGGTTTGTTGAAGATCAGATAGTTGTAGATGTGTGGTCTTATTTCTGAGATCTCTATTCTGTTCCGTTGGTCTATGTGTCTGTTTTGGTACCAGTATCATGCTATTTTGGTTACTGTAGCCATGTAGTATAGTTTGAAGTTGAGTAGCATGATGTCTCCAGCTTTGTTCTTTTTGCTTAGGATTGTCTTGGCTATTCAGGCTCCTTTTGGGTTCCATATTTTAAAGTAGCTACTTCTAATTCTATGAAGAACATCAATGGTGGTTTAATGGGAATAGCATTGAATCTGTAAATTACTTTGGGCAGTATGGCCATTTTCACAATATTGACTCCTCCTATCCATAAGCATGGAGCATATTTCCATGTTTATATCCTGTCTTATTTCCTTGAGCAGTGGTTTGTAGTTCTCCTTGAAGAGGTCCTTTACATCCCTTGCTAGCTGTATTCCTAGGTATTTTATTCTCTTTGTAGCAATTGTGAATGGGAGTTCATTCATGATTTGGCTCTCTGCTTTTCTGTTGTTGGTGTATAGGAATGTTTTTGATTTTTACACATTGATTTTGTATCCTGAAACTTTGCTGAAGTTGCTTATCAGTTTAAGGAGATTTGGGGCTCAGATGATGTGATTTTCTGAATATAGGATCATGTTGTCTGCAAACAGAGACAATTTGACTTCCTCTCTTCCTATTCGAATACCTTTATTTCTTTCTGCCCTGGCCAGAACTTCCAATACTATGTTGAATAAGAGTGGTGAGAGAGGGCATCCTTGTCTTATGCCAGTTTCCAAAGGGAATGCTTCCAGCTTTTGCCCATTCAGTATGATATTGACTGTGGGTTGGTCATAAATGGCTCTTATTATTTTGAGATATGCTCCATCAATACCTAGTTGATTGAGAGTTTTTAACATGAAGTGATGTTTAATTTTATCAAAGGCCTTTTCTTCATTTATTGAGACAATCGTGTGGTTTTTGTCATTAGTTCTGCTTATGTGATGAATTACATTTATTGATTTGTATATGCTGAATCAGCTTTGTATCCCAGGGATGAAGCTGACTTAGTTGTGGTGGATACACTCATAAATAAGTTTTGAAGTGTTCCTTTTTTTATTTTTTGAAAGAATTTAAGAAGGGTTAGTACTAATTTTTCAATGTTTGATAGAATTCAGCTGTGAAGCCATCTGGTGCTATGCTTTTCTTTTTTGGAAAATTTTTAATTACTAATTCAATCTCCTTCTTTGTTATTGGTCTGTTCAACTTTATTTTTCTTCTTGATTCAGTTTTGGTAGGTTGTGTGTTTCTACGAATTTACCTGTTTCTTCCAGTTTATCTAATTTGTTGGTATGTGTTAATAATGGTCTCTTATGATTCTTTGTATTTCTCAGGCATCTGTTGTAATGTTGCCTCTTTTATATCTGATTCTATGAATTTGAGTCCTCTTTCTTAGTCTAACTAAAGTTATGGCGATTTTATTTATCTTTTAAAAAAGTATTCAGTTTTATTGAGTTTTCTTTTTTTAAATTCTCTATTTGATTAATTTGTGCTCTAACACTTATTATTTCTTTCCCTCTGCTAACTTTGGGCTTAGTTTGTTCTTCTGGTGCCTTAAGCTATACATTTAGATTATTTGAGGCTTTCTTTTTTTATGTAGGCATTTATACAAACTTCTCTCTTTTTAGTTAATTTCAAGTGATCTAAAATAATGCATTTAAGGTGGTATTTAAAATTAGGTTTGATTTTAGTTAATTCCAAGTGGTTAAAACCTTGTTTAAGTAAAATAAAATCAAGTTAAAATCTAGTTGTAAGTTTTTGACATTTGTTCTATGGCTCTCCTGAGGATAATGTTTCTGAAAGTGGAAGAATATTGAGCAGTACTAGAAAACTGAATCTCCGGAAACAATGTCTACTTTTGTAAATATTAATCTGTATATTTTATCTTATTGCCATTCTTAAATCAGCAATAGATGCAACTTAATATCCTAACACTTAATATTCCATAAACTTTGGTACATCTCTGAATTATTATTGGTCCAAATATAATTATGGCTTTTGCTATTACTTTCAATGGCAAAAGTCACAAGTACTTTGCCCCAATCTAATAATATTCACGGAAAATTAATTTGAATAAAAATTCTATGTTATAAAATTAGCATAATGCTATTAGTTCAATGCCACTAAAGTCTGGCTCTCTTTCAATCTTTATGCTTACTTTTTAGGGGGTCCCTTTTCTTCTTGCTTCCTAGATGTCAATTTTTCTACTGTTACCAATCTCAGTCTTGTTCATGCTGTGTAAGTATTACTCGCATCAGTTCTCAGGTTTCAGACACATGTTTCTGATTGTTCCAGTAGCCTCACTTGCCTAGTGCTACCAAGACTAGATTTAGAGTCCAAACAGTGCTGTTCTTTTTGACTGCACTTATTCCATTACTTGCGTCTCAGTTACACAGATTCAAACAATCTTAAATGTTTTTGACTCGTTGGCATTGACAGAGCAGGAACATTGCCATGAATGTTGCTTCTATGTCATCCAGTTGGGCCAATTAAGAAACGCTGCTGAAAAACTTAAAGAAAGGGCTAAAATGCCAAAAGCATACCAAAACAACCAAATAGATTCTTGGTTTTGGAACAAAATCATACCATGGGTCATCCCATTCCTGGGCCATCTCCTAATAATATGCCTAACACTAATGTTTTCACCCTGCCTAATTAACCTTTTTCAAAGATTTTTAACCAACCATGAGATCATGACCATCTCACAGGCAACTACCCAAAAACATCTACAGACAACGTTACTCCTACAGTCAATCTGAGATCAAAGAATTCTCTGTCCCCACCTCAGCAGGAAGTTGCCAGAAAGAACATACTGCCCCTTGTCCTTTTATAACTATAGGATCTGGATTGATAGAGCAGGAGCATCACCATTGTGGACAAACACCACCATTTTAAGTTCCCCCTTGATTAAAAACCACCTAAATCTAGTCCCAAAACAGCCTAATGGCTAATGTCAGCATGACCAGAAACATTCCAACCCTGAGATAAACCCCCTTCTGACCAGAAACATGCCAATCCTGAGATAACCTGCCCTCTGACCAGAGACATTCCAACCCCTCAATCAAACTCTCCTTCACACAGAAACATTCCAAGCCTGCAATAAGTCCCCACCCTCTAAACCCTTAAATACCTTTAGTTTGTAAGAGAGACTGCTCCTGATCAAAATCAACCAGAAGCCCCTCTCAAATTTATTCTCCAAAATAAACCTGTCTTTGACTGTTAAGCCGCTTTTCATGTTTCTTTTCTCTTTCTTTGACTCTTACAAGCATTCCTTACTCTACCAAGATACTGTCAATGCCCAACCATATCCCTTCAGTTCATTCCATGAGGAAAGTCTCTGTGGGAGTATGCTTGTGTCATGTATAGGGCAAGCTGGAAGTGTCAGGAGGTTGATGGCTTAACATTTAAGCTAACATTTAAGATATATGAACTTGGAAAATATTGAAGTTAATCACCTAAAGAAAGGTTTCTGTGATTTTTTCCAGAGATATAGAATCATGATTTTATATACTTAGCTACTGATTTATGAAAACATTAGAGAGAAACTTGTAAAACACTTGTCATAAAATGAAAAGAAATGTCAAGATGTCCTTATGATGTTAGCATAACACATACATTTATTTTATTGTGTTGCCTAATCTTTTAAAGAAGATATGGACATTCTTGCCTTAAATACATCACAGAAATTACACTCTTTGTCACACAAATCTAGCAAATGGGTTACCTATTCCCCTAGTTCCTATAGCAGGATATTATCTGTCAGTTATTTTGTTCTATGGCATATTAATTATGAGACTTCTATTTCCTATGTGGCTTACCTATGACCTGTTAGAAATTTTGCCCTAAGCAGTAAAGCAAGGTGATAACTGGAATGATAATGAAGCACCATGGGTCCGGGAAGAGAAACATGGTGGAACTAGAGCCAGGGTGCCTTATGCAGACCTCTAGCCCAGTGAGAATCTTCATGTGCTGCAGATGATGCTGGTGTCACTGACTAGTTAGTGCTGTAATAGTTCTGAGTTTCTGGTAGAAAGGCTCCTGATAGCCTAGGTAAGAAGTACATAAAGGACTTCTCACAAACCATCATTAGGGACAGAATACTAGTATGTAACAAGGTTACTGGGTCATGCTTCAGGTTCTGCTACTGATCTAGTCATGAATGTGCCTCAGAAATTTGGAGTATGATATATTCCTATGTATCCTTGCCTACTTCATAGTGGGCACTTAATGAATCAGTAAAGATTAGGTATATTAGGAACCTGTTTTGTGCCTGAAACCGGTTCAAGTGTCTTCACGTATGCTAACTTCTTTCGTCTGCATAACCATTCCGGGTGGTTTTAACAGATGAAGAAATAGAAATTTGAGAAGGTTAAATTGCTATTTGTTATCTAAACTTACTACTATAAAATGAATGAAAGAATATACTTTAAGGCTGAATAGGTACAATAACATCAAGATTTCAGTCCCTTTTCCTTCCACAAAACACACAGAAAAGATGTCTTTGAGCGATTTTGGGTCTAGTAAATAATTGTTCTTAACAATTATAACTAAAGATAGTCCAGTAAGTGAGCTTCAATACTTATAATTAATAGCGTATGTCACAAAATTTACTGTATACTAATGGAAACTCTGAATAAGTAGAAAACAATAGAAATAATCTGGATTTTTAAAAAATATTTTTGATTTTCTTTTTCTAGTAACTAAATAATAAAGAAACAACAAAATGAAATACATCAATTGCAGTCACTATATTTTATATTTTGTAACTTTTACAAAATATATTTTACAAAAAATATTTAACTTTCCCTGAGCCATCTCCTAATAATATGCCTAGCACTAATGTTTTCACCCTGCCTAATTAACCTTTTTCAAAGATTTTTAACCAACAGGATCGTGACCATCTCACAGACAACTACCCAAAAACATCTACAGACAACATTACTCCTGCAGTCAATCTGAGACCAAAGAATAAAGATAGTCCAAGAAGTGAGTTTCAATACTTATCATTAATAGCATACATCATAAAATTCACTGTATACTAATGGAAACCCTGAATAAGTAGAAAACAATAGAAATAATCTAGATTTTTTAAAAAATATTTTTGATTTTCTTTTTCTGGTAACTAAATAAAAAGAAACACCAAATTGAAATACACCAATTGACACTTGAACTGGTTTCAGGCACAAAACAGTTTCCTAGTATACCTAATCTTTATTGATTCACACAGTATGAAGTAGGCAAGGATATATAGGAATATTTCATACTTTAATATATTTTGTAACTTTTACTTTTCTTCATAAAATGACTTAGAACTTAGGTTATATTGGTATCAAACACATCTAGGCCAGCATTGCCCCTGCAGGGAAATCATAGTAGAAATGTGAATGCTACTTTCTCTACTAGACATCTCTTCACCTTCCTCTAATCTATGATTGACTCCTTCCTCACCTTCTCAATCCATTCTTTTGGCTTTTATTGCCACTGACAAATATGAAGAAGTGAGAAATTGGGAAACGTCCCTAGAGAAACTCTGCAAGATTGCTGTCTCAGAAGAAAAAAAAAAAAATGATTGCATTAGTTTTTCCTACTTTTCTTCTGATTTACTTCCCAATAACCTATTTCCCAGTATCAAGGGTCATAATCCTCTAAAAAATTTGGTTCTTTCTCTCCCCACTAATCACACTTAAAATAATCTCTTCATTATACTAATATTTCTCAAAAATCAGAAAAAAAGTCTTAACTTCAAGAAGATTTTGTTTTCCTTCCTTGAAAAACTCTCTTAGGAGGGAAATATTACAGATCTACTTATCTCCTTGATAGTAGAAAAGGATAAACTATAACAAGTATAAGTACATTGACTTGTTTTTATTTATCTCACAAAAAATGTTGCTTGAAAATTCCAAATTCAAACCTTAAAAAGAAAGGTTTGATGATTGATCTTTTTTCCTCATGATTAGATACATTCTTCTCTGTGGAATTAAATAGTTAAAAGGAATAAATATTAGGAAATAGAGGTCTTAAGAGTGCTCTTTTATTTTTAATTAACTATATACTTAATTAAAAGGAAATCTTACATACAGTCATTATTCTTCATTCAGTGGTAAGATTTAATGAATATGTTGAAAGTATCCATAGATCAGAATCCGGATGCTTGTATACCTCTTACTTACAAGAGAAATACCTAATGTAAATGATGAGTTGATGGGTGCAACAAACCAACATGGCATATGTATACCTATGTAGCAAATCTGCATGTTGTGCACATGTACCCTAGAATTTAAAGTACAATATAAAAAGGACCTCTTCAAGGAGAACTACAAACCCTTGCTCAATGAAATAAAAGAGGACACAAACAAATGGAAGAACTTTCCATGCTCATGGATAGGAAGAAACATTGTCATGAAAATAGCCATACTGCCCAAAGTAATTTACAGATTCAATGCTATCCCCATCAAGCTACCACTGAATTTCTTTACAGAATTGGAAAAAACTACTTTAAAGTTCATATGGAGAAAAAAAAAAATCTGCATAGCCAAGAGCATCCTAAGCAAAAAGAACAAAGCTGGAGGCATTATGTTACCTGACTTCCGACTATATTACAAGGCTACAGTAACTTAAACACCATCATACTGGTACCAAAAAAGATATATAGACCAATGGAATGGAAGTGAGGCCTCAGAAATAACACCACATATCTACAACCATCTGATCTTTGACAAACCTGACAAAAACAAGAAACGGGGAAAGGATTCCCTCTTTAATAAATGGTGCTGGGAAAACTGGCTAGCCATATGTAGAAAGCTGAAACCGGATCCCTTCCTTATACCGTATACAAAAATTAACTCAAGATGGATTAAAGACTTAAATGTAAGACCTAACACCGTAAAAACCCTAGAAGAAAAGCTAAGCAATACCATTCAGGACATAGGCATGGGCAAAGACTTCTGAGTAAAACACCAAAAGCAATGGCAACAAAAGCCAACATTGACAAATGGGATCTAATTAAACTAAAGAGCTTCTGCACAGCAAAAGAAACTATCATCAGAGTGAACAGGCAACTTACAGAATGGGAGAAAATTTTTGCAATCTACTAGTCTGACAAAAGACTAATAACCAGAATCTACAAAGAACTTAACAAATTTACAAGAAAAAAACAACCCCATCAAAAAGTGGGCAAAGAATATGAACAGACAAATTTCAAAGGAAGATATTTATGCAGGTAACAGACGTGCAAAAATGTCCATCATCACTGTCATCAGATAAATGCAAGTCAAAACCACAGTGAGATATCGTCTCACGCCAGTTGGAATGGTGATCATTAAAAAGTCAGGAAACAACAGGTGCTGGAGAGGATGTAGATAAATAGGAACATTTTTACACTGTTAGTGGGTGTGTAAATTAGTTCAACCCTTGTGGAAGACAGTGTGGCAATTCCTCAAGGATCTAGAACTAGAAATACCATTTGACCCAGCAATCCCATTACTGGGCATATACCCAAAGGATTAGAAAGCATTCTGCGATAAAGACACATGCACACCTATGTTTATTGCAGCACTATTCACAATAGCAAAGACATGGAAACAACCCAAATGTCCACCAATGATACATTGGATTAAGACAATATGGCACTTATACACCATGAAATATTATACAGCCATAAAAATGGTTGAGTTCGTGTCCTTTGCAGGGACATGGATGAAGCTGGAAACCATCGTTCTAAGCAAACTATCACTAGGACAGAAAACCAAACAATGCATGCTCTCACTCATAGATGGGAGTTGAGCAATAAGAATACATGGGCACAAGGCAGGGAACATCACACACCAGGGCTGGTTGAGGGGTGAGGGGCTGGTGGAGGGATAGCATTCAGAGAAATACCTAATGTAAATGATGAGTTGATGGGTGCAACAAACCAACATGGCATATGTATACCTATGTAGCAAATCTGCATGTTGTGCACATGTACCCTAGAATTTAAAGTACAATATAAAAAAAAAAAATTTCGGTGGGACCATACTATTTGTTTGATTTTTCTCTTCCCATTAGAATTCAAGCCATGTAACCATCTTTGACTTAAAGGTGAAAATTGCATTGGGATTTTTTTTCTCTCTTGATATATAGGAAGGGTACACAATTGTCAGTATAGCCATTGAACTAACATCTTTTGTTCACAAAATTAGTTTTCTAGGAACAAGAAATATTCTATGTGAAATCATGTGTAGTAGGGTTAAATATTTATTTTTGATACTTATCTATTCAAATAAAAGGATGCCTTTACATCCTGTAATTTATATGATCTTTTCAATGCCTTGACACTGTAGGGTGAAACAGAGTCCCCATGTCCTCCCATCCACACCTCACTATGTTCATTTGCAATACAGTAAACTCTTCACATCCAGCAATCTAAGTCCTTTTATTCCAATTAACTTGGAAACTTATTCTTTTTGGGATGACTTAATTTCTCAAATGTTTTTTCTGTCATCCTCAGCTGTTTGCCAACATGCCTTCTGATAATATGATATGGGGTTTATGTGCCCCCATAGTGGTGTCAGGATACAAGGTCTGTGGAATCCAGTCATTTTCTTTGACCTCTGCTGTTGGTGTGACTAGTTATTTAGATTCTTTGAACTAGTGATTGCTGTGCTGGGGCAATGGATGCTTGGGCATTGTGCTGACATGTACTATTGAAATACATGGATAGCACCTTTTGTCATCGATAATACAATAGGTACTCAGAGCATTCTCTTTATGCCAATCCTATATTCTTCTGAAGGTCCACTGTATCTCTTTAGGAGGGTTTAAGAAAACTATTTAAACCTCTTTAGGGTCCCCCACAATTGGAGGGGAGCCAGAGGAGAGGGCAACTTTAGACTATCTCTCTAACCATTTCCGGCTGCCAACCCTGTATGATTTCTGACATGCCATGTTGAACATGGCCACATACAAGTCTTCTGTTAGAACAAGGGTGTGCAAACTACAGCCTATAGGCCAAATCCGCCTGCCGCCTGATGTGAAAAAGTATTGTATTTGAACGCAGCCACACATTCATTTATATGTTATCTATGGCTGCTTTTGTGATAGGAGGACGAAGTTTGAGTAGTTGTGGCAGAGACCACCTGGGCCAGAAAGCCTGAAATTACTATCTGACCCTTCATAGACATTGGCTGACTCCTGCTCTAGAGACTTAGAGCCTTCTCAGGGTATCCTGGATAAAATGTGTCACTATCCTCTCTCCCTCTCTCCTGTTCTTAAGATTTACCATGCCCATTAGGATTTTTCCAGAAAGGAAAAATGAGGTGGTGGGTTGACCTCTTTCGTCATCATCTTTTCTTCTTGGGACCTCAAGGGGTACCTCTCTATTCTCTTCTTGTGTGTCAGCAATTCCCTTAAGTCAATATATCCTTTCTTAATTGTATTCTCTCTTTTTCTTGATATCCAAATCACAGGCAGGGAGTATGGAGGAGGGAAACAACTTCAAAAAGAGGATACTATAAATTGGGAGATATTTCAACATATGTTTTTCTTTGATTTTCCTACTTGTGTAAGTTTATACCAATCAATAGACACTTGAAAGACTGAATTGCTACTTCGTTTTTCTTAGTAATGCTAAAATATTCATATCACATCTCTCTTTTTTCTCAAATAAATTAAGTAAAACAATGATCATGAATGATTTAAGTGAAAAACTAATCAGAAGGACAGTTTAGGAATAATATTGTAGCATTAGCAACTATGTGCAGTGCTCAAATTGTGTTTACACCACACATGGTGTATCAGCTTCTAAAATTTATAGTTTATATTCTTCCATCAAAACATACTTATTTATATATTTCTTAACCTCACATCAAATTGGATTGACTAATGCTTCGATTCTTAATAGTAGTAGGGTTTTGTTACAATTTTTGCATCACAAATTATTCATAAAGCATGATGTTTGGATGCTTGAATTCGTATCTGTTACCTGGTGTCTAAGGTTTCCTTGAGCTGATCAAAAGCTATTCTGATTTTTCAGCATATGCTGTATCATCTCCTTTGTGAGAGTTCATCTTAACATGGTTAAAAAACTTCAAGACACTTGTACATAGTATGCTTGAATATGCAGCAAACTTAGGAATATTCATATGACATGTAAGTGCTATGTTTATTTGATATGTATGGATGTGTGTATGTGTGTGTGTGTGTGTGTATCTGTGCATGCATACAAGCAGTGGGTTGCCAGGGAAGCAGGAGGCATTGGTGATGATTAGCTAAGAGAATCTGAAGTACAAGACCATCTAACTCCCTTGCTTTTCTCTCCATCAATTGTACTCATTCCACAAAAGACTGACTTCTTTAAATCCAAATTTCTATCCACTAGCTACTTGCCCCCAACTAGCTGAATGTGGTTAGAGAAAAACACCCAATTATTGTCCTCATTTTAAATTTATGATCATAAATCTTAAGTGGTCCTCAGGATTGTCTAGCAAAACCATTAACCAGTAGAGAAGAAGACATTGAACATGCTGAGGAGCAATGGTTTAGCTGCAGGAAATTCTTGATGTTAGAGTGGATGGTATCACTGGTCACAGGATGGGCAAGACTTGAGTAAGAGCATGAACTATGTAACCATAGTGATAGAAGTAAAGGCAGAGTGTCCACTCATTCTTCTACTTCCAAGAAAACTATTTGCCCATTTCATCTCACCTCAAATGTCTAGACTAACTCTCACTCATCTTAACCCTTTGCTGATTTTATCTCTACTTTTACCAAGAAAATCTGAGGAATCCTAAGAAACTATGTTATCTTTGCACCTCCAACTCTGCACACTGACTTGCATCATCATGTTTTTACTCTGTCTTCTCTTCTATAACTGTGGTTGAATAGTCTGTGCTTCCACCCAAGTATTGTTCATTATGTGACCAGTCGATAACATTCACTTGAACATCATGAACCTCCTGCAGTTAGCCCACTGCTTCTCAGCATCTATATTAGTCCATTTTCACACTGCTGATAAAGACACACCTGAGACTGGGAAGAAAAAGAAGTTTAATGGATTTACAGTTTCACATGGCTGGAGAGGCCTCACTATCACGGTAAAAGGCAAGGAGGAGTAAGTCACATCTTACATGGATGGCGGCAGGCAAAGAGAGAGCTTGTGTGGGCAACTCCCCCTTTTAAAACCATAGTGAATCTTGTGAGACTCATTCACTATCATAAGAATAGCATGAGAAAGACCCACTTCTATGATTTAATCACCTCCCACCAGGTCCTTCCCACAGCACATGGGAATTCAAGATGAGATTTGGGTGAGGACACAGCCAAACCATATCAGCATTTATTTCCTCCTATAATCTTAAATGATACATCTTATTTAAAACTATTTTTTTCTCATATTTTTCTCCGTGACCTAAAATTAGGAAGAAAAGAAACAGCTATGAAAGAAACAAAACTAAAAACAAAATATGTGATAAAAATTGATGGTATCAGTATGTGGAGATATTGCGAGTGATTAGATCATGAGGGTGGGGCCTTGATGAATTACATTAATGCCCTTATAAAAAGAGAATTCAGAGACCTAGCTTCCACTGTGTAAGAACACAATGAAAAGGTGCCAACCATGAACCAGAAAATGTGCACTCATAATACACTGAATCTTCTGGTGTCTCACTCTTGAAGTTTTCAGCCTCAGAATTATAACAAATACATTTCTCTTGTTTATAAGTCACACAATTTATGGCATTTTGTTATAGCAGCTAGAATGAACTAAGACACTCTGCTATGCTATCCTTAGCATACAGCTTTCATTCATCAAAATCCACTCCCGGGAAAGTATCTGTTAGTTTCATTATTAAAGGTTTCATTTGTAAGGGTGCAGGTGTTAGGCCAAGGTTTTTCAAAATTCAATCATTTTAGCACCATTTCCAACTTTTTGCCACATACCATTTGTAATATTACTTAACACCTTTATTTTATCTTAAATAGATTTGGAATTATTATTTGCAGTAATCTGCTTGATATCTTAGATTTAATACTTTAGTTATGTTTTTTCAAGTACATGTAGAAAGAAGTATCATATATAACTGTTTCAAAAAGTTTATTAATATCTCATTTCCAATCAGTTGTACACAATTAGTTGTCCATATACTATCTGTGATAATATAGTGTGTCAACATGGCTTAGCTACGGTGCCAACATGTGTGGTCAAACAGTAGTCTGGATGTTGCTGTGGAAGTATTTTTCAGATGCAGTTAACATTTATGATCAGTAGACTTTGAGCTGATTACCCTCCATAGCCTGCTTCATCCAGTCAGCTGAATGCTATAAGAACAAAGAGTGAAGTTGCCTTCAGAAGAAGAAATTTAGCTTCAAGACTGCCACAAAGAAACCCTGCTGGGGCCGGGCGCGGTGGCTCAAGCCTGTAATCCCAGCACTTTGGGAGGCCGAGACGGGCAGATCACTAGGTCAGGAGATCGAGACCATCCTGGCTAACATGGTGAAACCCCGTCTCTATTAAGAAATACAAAAAACTAGCCGGGCGAGGTGGCGGGCGCCTGTAGTCCCAGCTACTCGGGAGGCTGAGGCCGGAGATTGGCGTAAACCCGGGAGGCAGAGCTTGCAGTGAGCTGAGATCCGGCCACTGCACTCCAGCCTGGGTGACAGAGCGAGACTCCGTCTCAAAAAAAAAAAAAAAAAAAAAAGAAACCCTGCTGGAATTTCTTGCCTGCTGGCATGGACTACAGATTTCGGATTTGCCAGCCCATCACAAGCACATGAGCCAATTCCTTAAAATAAATCTTTCTTGATATATATACTATTGGTTGTATTTCTTTGAAGAACTCTAATACAGCATCCCTTAAAAAACATTGCCTTAACACAAGAGAATAAATCAATAGTAGAATTTTAATTAATATTTAAAAATTATGTTTGAAAATAAAATACTTGTTCACAGAATAAAATTCAATTGATATACAGGATATAAGGTAAAAAAAATAATACTCCCTTCCACGTTTCTCTCTCCAAAACATCTGGTTCCTTCCTTAGGGAAAACCCTTATTACCACTCTCTCCCATATCTCCAGGAATATTCTGTATATATAATCAAACATGTGTGTACTTAGTTACACAAACATACATACTTCCAGACATTTAACATTTCTGAAATCAGGGAGATTTTTCCTGGCTATAATGATTATGCTTATCATTTCTGCTTGGTTTTGTTTTTATGTGGCATAACTGGACAACTTAACTGAAATATATTTTCACAAACAATTCAGTCTTAAGGGTTATTTACAGACTGGGTGCAGTGGCTTACACATGTAATCCCAGCACTTTGGAAGGCTGAAGTGGGTGGATCACTCGAGGCCAGGAGTTCAAGACCAGCCTGGCCAACATGGTGAAATCCCCATCTTTACTAAAGTACAAAAATTAGCTAGGCATGGTGACACATGCCTGCAATCCCAGCTACTCCAGAGGCTGAGGCAGGATAATTGTTTGAACCTGAGAGGCAGAGGTTGCAGTGAGTCCAGATTACACCACAAAAACAAACAACAACAGCAACAACAACAATAAAAACTACTTACAGGAATATGAATGATTTTGATTATTTGGAAAATAAATTTGTTGATACATTCTGGGAGACCAAGAGAACATTACTATTAAAATCTGCAGAATGAGTGTTAGCCCCTTGAAGGAAAATCCCAGAGATAATATCCATTCTAATAGGCATGAGGTAATCACCTCATTGAAGATTTGATGTACATTTCCACAATGATTAGTGTTGTTGAGAAAAGCCTTTTCATATTTCTGTTGGCCATTCTTTTGTCTGTCTTCTTTGGAGAAATGTCTGTGTTTTCATAACTCCTTTGTATATGTTAAAATCAGGCTATTGTTATTTTTTGCTGTTGAGTTGTATGTGTTCCTTGTATGTTTTGGATGTTAACCCTTTATCAGATGTATGGCTTGCAAATATTTTCTTCCATTCTTTAGGTTGCCTTTTTTTTTTTTTTTTTTTTTTTTTTGACTCTTTCCTTTGCTGAAGAGAAACTTTTTAGTTTGATGCAATCTCATTTGTCTACTTTTTCCTTGCTTTTCGTGTCATACCCAAACAACTATTTCCAATGTTAAATATAAGTTCTACATTTCTCTTCAATGAATCATATGTTAGTATGTTCAATTCTTTGCCTTCTGCTTTTAATCCTAATTCCTTGTAAAGCAACCTTTTTTGATTACCTGCTCCACCCTGACTCATTCCAATTACCTGCTTCACCATGACTCATTTTGATTATCTGCTCCACCCTGACTCATTCCAATTACCTGCTCTGCCATAAGCATTTTTCCTGCCAAACCACTCATCCCATTACTCTCTTTAAATTTACCAATCGGGATTAGTTTAGCCTTTGCAGTCTAACCCTAGCCACTAGAGGAATGACACAGCAGCAAGGGCCACGTTCATCAGGAACAAGAACCCCTTCCCCTCCCTTGTCCAGGTGTGTGCTCACCATTGCTCCATCTGTAAGGGCACACCTTTCTGTAGAAGTACATTGCCTTGCTGAGATTAAACACAAAATTTTATATTCGAGTGCTATTTCTTTCACAGCACCAAAACTTTATTTATACCAATTTGGGGCCTGGTCTGGGATTACATTCCCCTCTGGGGGTGGTCTTGGTTCTCTCTTGTGAAGAGGCACACCCCACCCCCTGTGGTGGCCTCAGGGGTGAGAAATCAGGACCCTCCCAGTGTGAGGAATAACCGGAGTTCTCAGCAACACAAAAATAAACTGCCCAACAACCTAGCTTAAAGGATCCTCACATACTGCAGTGACGACTCTGTGCACAGACCAAGGAAGGAGAGGCCATGGGAGCCAGTAAAGTACTTCCTTGGTGGTCAAATTCTGGAAGGTTAAGTGTGTGTGTGCACGTGAATGATCACAAATAACCCTGCTTGCGGTGTTGTTCGTGTTGATGTGGACAAGCCCTACTGCTGGACGGAGTGAGTGGGTCCTCTCCATGGTTCCGTAGCTACTTCATTATGGCTTCGGGTTGATCCTGCCTTGGGATTTAAACTGGCACACCAACACTAAGAGGGGCCTAATTTTTCCTTGGTGGAGCAGCCAGAGAGGACAACACGAGTGGGAAATGTGCAAGGGACCTTCAGAGGGGGAAAGGGAGGAAACAGGTCAACCTTCCAGAGCAGCAAGACAAGATACCCCCTGGTTTGAGGGGTTGAGCCCTCCAGGACAGGCAAGGCAAGACCTCCCTGGTTTGAGGGGTTGAGACTTCTGGGACAGGCAAGGCGAGACGTCCCTGGTTTGAGGGTTTGAACCTTCTGCAAATTTCAGGGGGTTGAACCTCACACAAACCTCCAGTAGTAAGAAAAATATTCAGAACTCCCCTTTCCTTTCTTCTCGGGGGAAGAAAGAGCAGCTCCACTCCTGCTGTTCCCTCCCCTAGAGGAAGGGGAAGGACAGGGGAGAACAGCAGCATAAGCAGGTGGCAGAGGCAGGGAAAGCAGCAGAGAGGAAAGAGAAACTGGGAGAGGAAGTCAGAGAGAAAAAGAGTGAAAGAGAGTCAAAGACAGAGAGAGAGAGAGAGAGAAGTAGTAGAGAAAACAGTGTACCCTATTCCTTTAAAAGTCAGGGTAAATTTAAAACCTATAATTAATAATTGAAGGTCTTCTCTCTGACCCTGTAACACTCCAATACCACCTTGTTGTCAGTGTAAACAAGGGAGTAGCCTGAAAGCACTGAGGTCACTGACAATCCATAGCCTTCCTAATAAAAAGTCCTTAACCCAGTAACCCGGAGATGGCCTAAATGCATCGATTATGTAACGGCAACTGCTTTGCTAACAGAAGAAAGTAGAAAAATGCCTTTTAGAGGAAATCTCATTGAGCATACCTCATCAGGTCAGAACTATCCTAATTAAAAAAAAAAAAAAAAAAAAAAAAAAAGGTGAAAAGGTAGCTTACTGACTCAAGAACCTTAAAGTATGTGACTATTCTGTTAGAAAAAGACGATTTAACATTAACCACTGAAAATTCCCTTAACCCAACAGGTTTCCTAACAGGGGATCTAAATCTTAATTACCATACAAAAGTCCGACCAGACCTAGGAGGAACTCCCTTCAGACAGGATGATAGATGTTTCCTCGCAGGTGATTGAGGGAAAAAGACACAATGGGTATTCAGTAAGTGATAAGGACACTCTTACAGAAGCAGAGATTGGAAAATTGCATAATAACTGGTCTGCTCAAATGTGGGAGCTGTTTGCACTCAGTCAAGCCTTAAAGTACTTACAGAATCAGGAAGGAGCCATCTATATCAATTATAAGTTAATATGGACTGAATGAGGTCTTATTAATAGCAAAGAATAATTGAAATCCCAAACTTACAAGGTTTTCAACAAAAGTAAAGTTTGCTAAAAGTTGACAGTGTAACATGTATTATCCTAACTTCTAATCTTGTGGCCTTAGACAGTCTAGTCTGCAGACATGAAGGAAGTTCACTTCTGAGAAGAATGGTTATCATATTTGAGGGAAAAAAAAAGTGGGGCGGGGGGAGAATATATGTAAATAGGAATGTTATATGGTAAATTCTTGTCCTAAAATAAATTTGGTTGTTTAAAGTTGGTTGTTTACTCGGTGCTTATATCCATTACTAGTCCTACCACTAGTCCTACCACTAGCAACTCTAACCCCACTTTGGAGCACTTCTATGGTTTAGGAGCAGAGGTCACTGGAAAGGATCCTACAGACTTCTTTAAGGTGCCCTTTATTCTCCCTCCTCCACCTCCTATGGCTGCCCTTTTCCCAAACCTACAAAATCAAACTATGACGCGCCTCATGCCAAATGACAAAAGCAAGGTCTCAATAGCAGAAATAGGAGACCTAAGGCAAACCATAGCCATTGAAACAGGGTATAAAGATGTAAATGCCTGGTTAAAATGAATTAAACATTCTGTCCACACGTTAAACAAAGGTAAGTGTTATGCTTATGCACACGGCAGGACAGAGACCCAAATTATCCCTTTTCCACTAGGGTCGTCTTCCAGTCGACTATGCCTGGGCTCTATGGTGGCTCTTTTCCAGGATTCTACAGCCTGGGGTAACAAGTCATGCCAAGCTCTCTCTCTGCTATATCCCGAAGATTGATACCCTGTGGGTCAGCCCTCAAGGACCATCCAACTTCCATCTCCCAACACTTAAGTTCACTTCATGTCTCTCATGACAGGGAGGGAAACAGCATTCCTTGGAGACCTGAAGGGATGCAGTGAGCTTAAAATTTTCAAAAGCTTACCAATCAGTCAGCCCTTTTTCATCCCTGAGCAGATGCATAGTGGTATTATGGTAGACCTTTACTGGACACTCTGCTGAGTAACTGAAGTAACTGAAGTGGAAATCCCTTTCACCCTTGCATTTCAGAAACCAGAGAAAGGAAAAATAAGACATTGTACAAAAAGAAGCCCCTTATGGGTCTTTCAACTCTCAAGTCTATTTTGACACAATTACCATCCCATGGGGAATACCAGATCAATTTAAAGTCGGAAATCAAATAGCTGCAGGATTTGAGTCAATATTTTGGTGGGTGACAATTAACAAAATGTAAATCGGTTAAACTACATCTATTACAATCAGCAGTGATCTATTAACTATACTAGAGATGCTGTTAAGGAATAGCTGAGCAAATTAGGGGCTACTAGCCAGATGGCTTGGGAAAAATAAGATAGCCTTAGACATGATATTAGCAGGAAAAGGAGGAGTATGCATCATAATTAAAACTCAATGTTGTACCTTCATCCCAAACAACATTGCCCCTGATGGAAGTATAACAAAGGCATTGTAAGGTCTGACTTCTTTGTCCAATGAGTTAGCCAACAACTCAGGGGTAAATGACCCCTTTACGGGATGGCTTGAAAAGTGGTTTGGTAAATGGAGGCCGGGCGCGGTGGCTCAAGCCTGTAATCCCAGCACTTTGGGAGGCCGAGACGGGCGGATCACAAGGTCAGGAGATCGAGACCATCCTGGCTAACACGGCGAAACCCCGTCTCTACTAAAAACACAAAAAATTAGCCGGGCGAGGTGGCGGCGCCTGTGGTCCCAGCTACTCGGGAGGCTGAGGCAGGAGAATGGCGGGAACCCGGGAGGCGGAGCTTGCAGTGAGCTGAGATCTGGCCACTGCACTCCAGCCTGGGCGACAGAGCGAGACTCCGTCTCAAAAAAAAAAAAAAAAAAAAAAAAAAAAAAGAAAAGTGGTTTGGTAAATGGAAAAGAAGAATAGTCTCAATTCTTACTTCCCTCACAGCTGTAATGGGTGTACTTATTCTTGTCAGGTGCTGTGTCACACCATGCATCTGTGGGTTGGTGCAGAAGCTTATAAAAATAGCACTTGCTAAAAGTTCCCGTAACTATCCTCCACCTTATCCAGAAAAGCTGCTTCTTTTGGAAAATCAAGCAGAACAACTAAGCCAAGACATGTTAAAGAAGTTTGAAGAGAAACAACTGTAAGGAAATGCAAGAGGAGGGGTTGTTAGATATGAGTTATAAATTTATCTTCAAAGAATCAATATGTCAGTATGTTCAATGCTTTGCCTTCTACTTTTAAACTTAACTTCCTAGTAAAGCAACCTTTTTCGATTACCTGCTCCACCCTGACTCATTCCAATTACCTGCTCTGCCCTGACTCATTCTCCACTCTGACTCATTCTAATTTCCTGCTCTGCCATAACAATTTTTCCTGCCAAACCACTCACCCTATCACTCTCTAAATTAGTCCATGGGAATTAGTTTAGCCTGTGTGGTCTAATCCTAGCCAGCAGGGGCCACGTGCATCAGGAATAAGAACCACTTCGCCTCTCTTATCCAGGTGTGTGCTCACCATGACTCCATCTGTAAGGGCATACCCTTCTGTAGAAGTGCATTGCCTTGCTGAGAATTAAAAATAAAATTTTATATTCAAGTGCTATTTCTTTTGTGGCACCGAAACTTTATTTATAATACCAAGAACAATGTCAAAGGAGCATTTTCCTTTGTTTTCTTCTTGGGTTTCAGGTAAAACATTTAAGTCTTTAATCCACATTGAGTTGATTTTTGTGTATGGTGTGATATAAAAGTTCAATTTCATTCTTTCACATGTGGATATCTAATTTTCCAAACATCATTTATTGAAGACAGCGTCCTTTCTTCTTTTGTATTCTTGGCATTATTTTAAAGATCATTGGGCCATATATGTGTAAGTTTATTTCTGGGCTTTCTACTGTAGTTCATTTTTCAATATGCTTATTCTTAAGTAAGTACTATACTGTTTTTATTACTGTAGTTTTGTAATACATTTTCCAATCAGGTAGTGTAATACCTCTTGCTCTTTCCTTCTTATTTAAGATTGATTTAACTATTCAGGGTCTTCTATAGTTTCATATGAATTTAAAATTTTTATTTTATTTCTATTAAAATTACCATCGAATTTTGATAGGTGTTGCATTAAATCTATAGGTCACTTTTGAGTAATATAGACATTTTCACAATACTAATTCTTCCAATCAATTAGCCTCTCCATTTATTTGTGTCTTTTAAAATTTCTTTCATTGATGTTTTATGGTTTTTAATAAACAGATCATTTGCCACCTCACTTAGATTTATTCCTATTATATTGGATATTATTCCACATAACTTCACATGTGTTTGTTTCATGTTTTAAATATTGTGTTATGTTTTCACTAATGACATACTATAGTTTACCAATTTACTCTTTACCACTATTTCAGTTTGATTAAGCTATTTTTAATATTTTGCTATTTAAGAAATACTGGGGACTTGCTGGCAAGATGGCTGAATAGGAACAGCACCAGTCTGCAGCTCCAAGTGAGACTGATGCAGAAGGTGGGTGATTTCTGCATTTCCAACTGAGGTACCTGCTTCATCCCATTGGGACTGGTTGGACAGTGGGTGCAGCCCACGGAGGGTGAGCTGAAGCAGGGTGAGCCATTGCCTCACCCAGGAAGCACAAGGGGTTAGAGAATTTCCTCTCCTACCCAAGGGAAGCCATGAGGGACTGAGCCAAAGGAGCTCCAGCACAGATACTGCTCTGGTCCATGGTCTTTGCAACCTGCAAACCAGGAGATTCCCTCTGGTGCCTACCCCACCAGGGCCCTGGGTTTCAAGCACAAAACTGGGTAGCCATTTGGGCAGACACTGAACTGGCTGCAGGAGTTCTTTTTTTTTTTTTTTTTTTTTTTTCCCATACCCCAGTGGCAGCTGGAAGGCCAGCAACACAGACCGTTCACTCCCCTGGAAAGAGATGCTGAAGCCAGAGAGCCAAGTCATCTGGCTTGGCAGGTCCCACTCCCATGGAGCCAAGGAAACTAAAATCCACTGGCTTGAAATTCTCACTGACAGCACAGAAGCAATCTGAGATCAACCTGGGACAACAGTTTGATGGGGGTAGGAGTGTCCACAATATCCAAAGCTAGAGTAGGCGGTTTTATGCTCACAGTGGAAACAAAGCCTCTGGGAAGTTCGAACTGGGTGGAGCCCACTGAAGCTCAGCAAGGCTGTTGTGGCCAGACTGCCAGATTTTTCCTCTCTGGCCAGGGCATCTCTGAAAAAAAGGCAGCAGCACCAGTCAGGGACTTATAACTGACTTAAACATCCCTGCCTGATAGCTCTAGAGAGAAGTGGACCTCCCAGCACAGCGTTCGAGCTCTGCTAAGGGTCAGACTGCCTCCTCAAGTGGTTCCCTGCCCCCCGTGTATCCTGCCTGACTGGGAGACATCTCCCAGTGGGGGC
The DNA here is from genome assembly GCF_024542745.1 of Macaca thibetana thibetana. Classification (NCBI taxonomy): domain Eukaryota; kingdom Metazoa; phylum Chordata; class Mammalia; order Primates; family Cercopithecidae; genus Macaca; species Macaca thibetana. The sequence goes on from NC_065583.1 coordinate 79,403,017, forward strand.
TGACAGATACCTCACACAGGAGAGCTCTGGCTGGCATCTGGAAGGTGCCCCTCTGGGACAAAGCTTCCAGAGGAAAGAACAGGCAGCAATCTTTGATGTTCTGCAGCCTCTGCTGGTGATACCCAGGCAAACAGGGTAAGGAGTGGACCTACAGCAAACTCCAGCAGACCAACAGCAGAGGGGCCTGACTGTTAGAAGGAAAACTAATGACCAGAAAGGAATAGCATGTCCACTCAAAGACCCCATCCAAAGGTCACCAACATCAAAGACAAAAGGTAGATACATCACAAAGATGGGGAGAAACCAGAGTAAAAAGGCTGAAAATTCCAAAAATCACAAAGCCTCTTCTCCTCCAAAGGATCACATCTCCTCACCAGCAAGGGAACAAAACTGGATGGAGAATGAGTTTGATGAATTGACAGAAGTAGGCTTCAGAAGGTGGGTAATAGCAAACTCCTCTGAGCTAAAGGACCATGTTCTAACCCATCACAAGGAAGCTAAGAACCTTGAAAAAAGTTAGATGAATGGCTAATTAGAATAAGTTAGAGAGAAGAACATAAATGTGTAGGGAACAACATAAATGACTGGATGGAGCAGAGAAGAACATAAATGTGTAGAACATAAACGTGTAGAACATAAATGTGTATGTTCTTCTGTGTAGAGAAGAATATAAATGACTGGATGGAGCAGAAAAACAGCACGAGAACTTCGTGAAGTATACACAAGTATCAATAGCCAAATCAATCAAGTGGGAGAAAGGATATCAGTGATTGAATATCAACTTAATGAAATAAAGAGAGAAGACAAGATTAGAGAAAAAAAAATAAAAAGGAACGAACAAAGCCTCCATGAAATGTGGGCCTTTGTGAAACAATGAAATCTACGTTTGTTTGGTGTACCTGAAAGTGATGAGGAGTGTGAAATCAAGTAGGAAAACACTCTTCAGGATATTATCCAAGAGAACTTCCCCAACCTAGCAAGACAGGTCAACATTCAAATTCAGGAAATACAGAGAACCCCACAAAGATACTCCTCAAGAAGAGCAACCCCAAGACACATAATTGTCAGATTCACCAAGGTTGAAATGAAGGAAAAAATGTTAAGGGCAGCCAGAGAGAAAGGTCGAGTTACCCACAAAGGGAAACCCATCAGACTAGCAGCAGATCTCTCAGCAGAAACCCTACAAGCCAGAAGAGAGTGGGGGCCAATATTCAACATTCTTAAAGAAAAGAATTTTCAACCCAGAATCTCATATCCAGCCAAACTAAGCTTCATAAGTGAAGGAGAAATAAAATCCTTTACAGACAAGTAAATGCTGAGAGATTTTGTCACCACCAGGCCTGCCTTACAAGACCTCCTCAAGGAAGCACTAAATATGAAAAGGAACAACCGGTATCAGCCACTGCAAAAACATACCAAATTGTAAAAAGCATTGACACTTTGAAGAAACTGCATCAACTAACAGGCAAAACAACCAGCTAGCATCATAATGACAGGATCAAATTCACACATAACAATATTAACTTTAAATGTAAATGGACCAAATGCCCTAATTAAAGGCCACAGACTGGCAAATTGGATAAAGAGTCAAGACCAATCAGTGTGCTGTATTCAGGAGACCCCATCTCACATGCAAAGAGACACATAGGCCAAAATAAAGAGATAGAGGAAGATCTACCAAGCAAATGGAAAGCAAAAGAAAAAAAAAGCAGGAGTTGCAATCCCAATCTCTGATAAAACAGACTTTAAACCAACAAAGATCAAAAGAGACAAAGAAGGGCATTACATAATGGTAAAGTGATCAATGCAGCAAGAAGAGCTAACTATCCAAATATATATGCACCATATACAGGAGCACCCAGATTCATAAAGCAAGTCCTTAGAGACCTAAAAAGAGACTTAGATTCACACACAATAATAGTGGGAGACTTTACTACCCCACTATCAGTATTAGACAGATCAATGAGACAGAAAATTAACACAAATATTCAGGACTTGAACTCAACTTTGGACCAAGCAGATCTAACAGACATCTACAAAACTCTTCACCCAAAATCAACAGAATATACATTATTCTCAGCGCCACATCACACTTATTCTAAAATTGACCACATAATTGGAAGTAAAACACTCCTCAGCAAATGCAGAAGAAGGAAAATCATAACAAACAATCTCTGAGACCACAGTGCAATCAAATTAAAACTCAGGATTAAGAAACTCACTCAAAACCACATAACTACTTGGAAACTGAACAACCTGCTCCTGAATGACTACTAGGTAAGTAATGAAATGAAGGCAGAAATAAAGATGTTCTTTCAAACCAATGAGAATGAAGACACAACATACCAGAATCCCTGGGACACATTTAAAGCAGTGTGTAGATGGAAATTTATAGCAGTAAATGCCCACTAGAGAAAGCAGGAAATATCTAAAATGGACACCCTAACATCAAAATTAGAAGAACTAGAGAAGCAACAGGAAACAAATTCAAAAGCTAGCAGAAGACAAGAAATAACTAAGATCAGAGCAGAACTGAAGGAGGTAAAGACACAAAAATCCCTTCAAAAACTCAAGGAATCCAGGAGCTGGATTTTGAAAAGACCAACAAAATTGATATACTGCTAGACAGATTAATAAAGAAGAAAAGAGAGAAGAAACAAATAGATGCAAGAAAAAATGATATAGGGTATATCACCACTGATCCTACAGAAATACAAACTACCATCAGAGGATACTATAAACATTTCTATGCAAATCAACTAGAAAATCTAGAAGAAATGGATAAATTCCTGGACACATACACCATCCCAAGTCTAAACCAGCAAGAACTCGAATCCCTGAATAAACCAACAAGTTCTTGCCTTGAGGCAATAATTAATAGCCTACCAACCAAAAAAAGTCCAGGACCAGATGGATTCACAGCCGAATTCTACCAGAGGTACAAAGAGGAGCTGGTATCATCGAGAGGTGACAATGTGCTAGCAGCCCTTGCTCACTCTCGTCGCCTCCTCAGCCTTGGCACCTGCTCTGGCCATGCTCGCTTGAGGAGTCCTTCAGCCCACCACTGCACTATGGGAGCCCCACTCTGGGGCTGACCGAGGCCAGAGCCGGCTCCCTCTGCTCCCGGGGAAGTGTGGAGGGAGCGGCGCGGGTGGGAGCTGGGGCTGCCTGCAGTGCTCGGGTTCCGGGTGGGCGTGGGCTTGGTGGCCCCACACTTGGTGCAGCAGGCCGGCACCTGGTGGGCTGGATCTGGGGATGAGCTCTCTCTGGGCTGCCAGAGTGACCGGGCTAGGTGTCACAAAGTCCCATGGTGAGTGCCATTGAGAGGTGAAGCCAGTTGGGCTTCTGGGTCTGATGGGGACCTGGAGAAATTTTCTGTCTAGCTGAATGATTATAAACACACCAATCAGCCTCTGTGTCTAGCTAAAGGTTTGTAAACACAACAATCAGCACTCTGTGTCTAGCTAATCTGGTGGGGACTTGGAGAACTTTTGTGTCTAGCTCAAGGATTGTAAATGTGCCAATCAGCACTCTGTGTCTAGCTAAAGGTTTGTAAATGCACCAGTCAGCACTCTGTCAAAGCGAACCAATCAGCTCTCTGTAAAATGGACCAGTCAGCTCTCTGTAAAATGGACCAATCAGCAGGATGTGGGTGGGGCCAGATAAAGGAATAAAAGCAGGCCACCCAAGCCAGCAGCCCAACCTGCTTGGGTCCCCTTCCACGCTGTGGAAGATTTGTTCTTTTTCTCTTTGCAGTAAATCTTGCTGCTGCTCATTCTTTGGGTCCATGCCACCGTTATGAGCTGTAACACTCACCGCAAAGGTCTGCAGCTTCAGTCCTGAGGCCGGCAAGACTAGAAACCCACCAGAAGGAACGAACAACTCCAGATGTGCCACCTTTAAGAGCTGTAACACCGTGAAGGTCTGCAGCTTCACTCCTGAAGCCAGAGAGACCACGAACCCACCAGTAGGAAGAAACTCTGGACACATCCAAACACAGAAAGAACAAACTCCGAACACACCATCTTTGAAAACTGCAACACTCACCGCGAGGGTCTGCGGCTTCATTCTTGAAGTCAACAAGACCAAGAACCCACCAGTTCCAGACACACCATTCCTTCTGAAACTATTCCAAACAATAGAAAAAGAGGGAATCCTCCCTAACTCATTTTATGAGGCCAGCATCATCCTGATACCAAAACCTGGCAGAGACACAACAAAAACCAAAAAATTTCAGGCCAATATCCCTGATGAACATCAATCAAAAATCCTCAGCAAAGTACTGGCAAACTGAATCCAGCAGCACATCAAAAAGTTTATCCATCACGATCAAGTTGGCTTCATCCCTGGGATGCAAGGCTGGTTCAACATACGCAAATCAATAAATGTAATCCATCACATAAACAGAACCAATGACAAAAACCACATGATTATCTCAATAGATGCAGAAAAGGCCTTTGACAAAATTCAATAGCCTTTCTTGCTAAAAATTCTCAATAAACTAGGTATCTATGGAAAGTATCTCAAAATAATAAGCACTATTTATGACAAACCCACAGCCAATATTATACTGAATGGCAAACACTGGAAGCATTCCCTTTGAAAACTGGCACAAGACAAGGATGCCCTCTCACCACTCCTACTCAACATAGTATTGGAAGTTCTGGCTAGGGCAATCAGGCAAGAGAAAGAAATAAATGTATTCAAATAGGAAGAGAAGAAGTCAAATTTTCTTTGTTTGCAGATGACATGATTGTATATTTAGAAAACCCTGTCATCTAAGCCCCAAATTTCCTTAAGCTCATAAACAACTTCAGCAAAGTCTCAGGATAAAAAAATCAAAGTGCAAAAATCACAAGCATTCCCATACACTAATAACAGACAAACAGAGAGCCAAATCATGAGGGAATTCCCATTCACAATTACTACTAAGAGAATAAAATACCTAGGATACAACTTACAAGGGATGTGAAGGACCTCTTCAAGGAGAACTACAAACCACTGTTCAAGGAAATAAGTGAGGACACAAACAAATGGAAAAATATTCCATGCTCATAGATAGGAAGAATCAATTGTGAAAATGGCCATACTGCCCAAAGTAATTTATAGATTCAGTGCTATCCCCATCAAGCTACCACCGACTTTCTTCACAGAATTGGAAAAACTACTTTAAACTTCATATGGAACCAGAAACAAACCTGCATAGCCAAGACAATCCCAGGCAAGAAGAACAAATCTGGACACATCATGCTACCTGACTTCAAACTACACTACAAGGCTACAGTAACAAAAACAGCATGGTACTGGTCCCAAACCATATATAGACCAATGGAATTGAACAAAGGACTCAGAATTAGCACCACACATCTACAACCATCTGGCCTTTGACAAACCTGACACAAACAAGCAATAGGGAAAAGATTCCCTATTTAATAAATGGTGTTGGAAAAACTGGCTAGCCATATGCAGAAATCTGAAACTGAACCGCTTCCTTACACCTTATACAAAAATAAACTCAAGATGGATTGAAGACATAAATATAAGACCTAGGACCATAAAAATCATAGAAGAAAACCTGGGCGGTACCACTCAGGACATAGGCATGGGCAAGGAGTTCATGACTGAAACCCCAAAAGCAATGGCAACAAAAGCCAAAATTGACAAATGGGATCTAATTAAACTAAAGAGTTTCTGCACAGCAAAATAAACTATCATCAGAATGAACAGGCAACCTACAGAATGGGAGAAAATTTTTGCAATCTGTTCATCTGACAAAGGGCTAATATCCAGAATCTACAAAGAACTTAAACAAATTTACAAGAATAAAACAAACAACCCCATCAAAAAGTGGGCAAAGTATATGAACAGACACTTCTCAAAAGAAGACATTTATGCAGCCAACAGATATATGAAAAAATGCTCTTCATCCCTGGTCATTAGAGAAATGCAAATCAAAACCACAATGAGATACCATCTCACACCAGTTAGAACAGCAATCATTAAAAAGTCAGGAAACAACAGATGCTGGAGAGGGTGTGGAGAAATAGGAACACTTTTACACTGTTGGTGAGAGTGTAAATTAGTTCAACCAGTGTGGAAGACAATGTGGCAATTCCTCAAGGATCTAGAACTAGAAATATCATTTGACCCATCAATCCCATTACTGAATATATACCCAAAGGATTATAAAACATTCTACTATAAAGACACATGCACCTGTATGTTACTGCAGCACTATTTACAATAGTAAAGACTTGGAACCAACTCAAATGTCCATCAATGATAGACTGGATAAAGAAAATGTGGCACATATACACCATGGAATGCTATGCAGCCATAATAAAGAATGAGTTCATGTCCTTTGCAGGAACATGGATGAAGCTGGAAACCATCATTCTCAGCAAACTATCACAAGAACAGAAACCAAACACCACAAGTTCTCACATTTGGAAGTCGAACAATGAGAATACATGGACACAGGGTGAGAAACATCACACACTAGGGCCTGCCAGGTGTGGGGGGCTAGGGGAGGGATAACATTAGGAGAAATACCTAATGTAGGTGACAGATTGATGGGTGCAGCAAACCACCATAGCACATGTATACCTATGTAACAAAAGTCCCCATTCTGTACATGTACCCCAGAACTTAAAGTATAATAAAAAAAGAAAAGCAAACAAACAAAAAGAAATACTGAAGTATATATACTCACATATATAAATTCTATCACAGAGTGAGTATATTTTTAGATTGAATTATTAAAAGTGGAATTGTGAGGCCAATGATTTGGTTCATTTTATATTCTGGTCAATATCAACAAATCATTCTCCATAGATGTAGTGTCTTATTACATCTGTACCAGAATGTGTGTGAACATTTCCTTATAATTTCCTTACAACTTAAAAGTGGAATTTATAATGTCAGAAAGTCTTGGCAAGGAATAGGATTGTATAAAATAGTTATATTAATTAGAACTTATTCAATTGCAAATAACTGAAACAGTTTGAACTGTAATAAACCTAGCAAAATAATTAAAAGTAAATAAAATATTTATTCAAAAAATATGAAGAAGACTTGAACAAATGGATACAAAAAACAAAAAAACTTGTTATGTTTATAGATTAAAATTAGGAAATTATGCAACATGGATCCTCCTTTGCAACTCCTCACTTTTTCTCTCAGGGTGCCACCTTCATTTCTTCAGACTTCTTTCCTTGATAAAGAGCCTGGCCCTGAGCATCCCTGAAGTCATGTTCTTTTAGTTTCTATCCAGAGGGAAGTTCTTTTTCATCAGCATCAACAGAAAATTCACCAGGGTAAGATTCTATTTTGCCTGATTCACGTCTCTTGCCCCAAACTTAGCAAATATGAGTAGGGTACTATTATTGCCCCAGCCTTGATCATCTATCCACAGATCATCTGGACAATAAGAACTGCTGCCACTGCAGGGGTGTCATTATTTGCTCATGAGTAACTTCCATTTGTCTCTCAGATCACACTGTATGGGGGGATCACACTTCTTAACATCTGGCTCTAGAGAGAGCAGAAGACAAAAGTTCTTGTGGCTGTGTGTGAAGAAGAGCAGGAAGAAGAGAAAAGGACAAGGAGAAGGGGAGGAGAGAGAAAAGACAGTAAAGCAACACCAGTAAATGAAGGAGAGATGGAGAAACTAGAGAAAGCAAAACAATGGTGGAGGATGGAGGATGATTGAACAAGGATCCTTATGGTAGTAAAGAAAAAAGTGGGTCAGGCGTGGTGGCTCACGCCTATAATCCTAGCACTTTGGGAGACTGAAGTGGGAGGATCATCGGAGGTCAGGAGTTTGAAACCAGCCTGGCCAACATGGCGAAACCCCGTCTCCATTAAAAATACAAAAATTAACCAGGCATGGTAGCCTGTGCCTGTAATTCCAGCTACTCGGGAGGCTGAGACAGGAGAATCCCTTGAACTCGGGAGGCAGAGATTGCAGTGAGCCGAGAAGATTGCACCATTGCACTCTAGCCTGGATGACAGGACAACTCTGTCGTTAAAAAAAAAAAAAAAAAGAAAAGAAAAAAAGAAAAGAAAAAAAGAAAAGAGAAAAAGATGGAGAAAGAAAGAACATGAATTATCAACAAATTGAGTATACAGTCCTGCCTCAGAGCTCTGTGCTTTAAGAAAAACTTACATGTCCATGGAAAATTGCAACTACACTTTGAAAAACACGCCTCTAGATGAAAAAGCACTGCTTATTTGGAAGACTAGGAAGGATATTTTGCTAAAATCTCTTTTGAGTGTTGCTGCCTGACTGCATATAATTGAAAATTGTTATTATCTTATAAGTGTTTTATAATGTGAGTAAAATGTGCCCTGAACTCAACCCCTTCAACACACTCCATACATCTCTTAGCCATGAAGAGCAAAGCACTGAGTACATTTTATACTCTGTTTTGAAACCACGCATAAAGAGGGAGAATTGGTCTGCATATCTGAATTCTTTGACTAAGGCCATGGAGAAACATGATAAGATCTAAACCAGTTATTCCTCTCAAATCAATGATAAAATAAAATAAAAAAACCCAAGTATATCACGTAATTGGCCTCATTTCTATTTGTGAATAATTTTCTTAAGCTAATAGACACACATTTATTTGGTGGTTAATGTGAACTCAGTTTCCATAAATATAAACATGTTGTCTCATAGGAGGGACGCTGGAAATCTTGGTGGCATTTGGCTTTATTGATCTAAAGTGACATGAAATATTTGTGTACAAATATACTCTAAAACATATTGCAATGAGATTTTTGGCAAGGAATTCTTTTTTGAATATCAAACTTAATCTTAAAGTTTTCATCACAACACTTTGCAGCAAAACAGTTACTGTTTCTCCATGACTAATTAGATGACTCTTAAATCTGACCATCTGTATCCACTATTGCAGTACTGTTGTCTGATGAGTGTAGTCTTCTTTCTTCAAAAATAATGGTGCATTCATTGAAAGCAGGGAGAAAACGTTATCTTGCATATGCTCTTAAAAACGTCTAGTGTAGATCTAAGCATGTGGTGTATACTTAATCCAACTTCATTGACTTGATGTGGTTTACCTTATCTTTTTTTTTTTTTTTTTTTTTTTTTTGAGACGTAGTCTGACTCTGTTGCCCAGTGTGGAGCGCAATGGCGCCTTGACTCACTGCAAGCTCCGCCTCCCGGGTTCACGCCATTCTCCTGCCTCAGCCTCCGGAGTAGCTGGGACTACAGGCTCCCGCCACCACACCCGGCTAATTTTTTGTATTTTTGTTAGAGACGGGGTTTCACCGTGTTAGCCAGGATGGTCTCGATCTCCTGATCTCGTGATCTGCCCGCCTCGGCCTCCGAAAGTGCTGGGATTACAGGCGTGAGCCACCGCGCCCAGCCCTACCTTAACATGACTGTCTGCAATATGGTGTGGGTCAGCCTACAAAGTTACTTCTTTCCAGATAATACGATTGCCTAACCCCTCTGTCCTTGACATTCCTTTCAAGCTATCCAATATACTATCCCTGATCCTAATCTTGGTGAAAGCCAAAGGAGGGCATAAGGATATGTGAGTCACCTTATGTTCTTTCTCTTTATATCTAATTTTTTTTTTCCAGTCTATAGGGCCATATTATGCGACTTTTTTTTTCTGCTTTTATTACTGAAACTTCTCATTATATTTTTAGATAGATTAATGGCTTGCTATTTCCTCACTGTTGTATTTTTATAGCTGAATCAAGGCTCATGGCTCTGCATTATGTTTTCTCATATCCAATTTGGCAAAGCAAGTCACACGGCTGGTCCTAAAATCAGAATTGGTACAGCTAAGGACTGAACTATGCCCTCCATCTTCCCAAACTAAAATTCACATGTAGAAGCCCTAATCACCAATGTGACTATATTTGGTGGTAGAGTCTTTTAAAAGATAATTTAGGTTAAATAATGCCATATGGATGGAGCTATAATTCAATATGACTGATGTCCTCATCAGAAGAAAGAGAGACACCAGGGATGTAAGAGACGGAGAAAAGTCCTGATGAGAACACTGTAATGAGATGGCCATTTGCAAGCCAATGAGAGAGACCTCAAAAGAAATCAAACTTGGTGGCACCTTGGTCTTGAATTTCCAATCTGCAGAACTGTGAAAAATTAATTCCTGTTGCTTAAGCCACCCAATATGTAGTATTTCTTATGGTAGCCCTAACAGACTAATGTAGGTGGGTTGTATAAAATTTCAGAAGAAAAGGAATGGTTATATTATAGACAGGACATTAGTGTCATCAATGTATAAAATAAATCTGCAAGGATATTTTCTATAGTACCCTTCTTAGTGTATTCTAATATTTAATGCTAAAGAGTTACTACATAAATACATACTATTTACTACATAAATATGTAAAATTGTACATATTTACGTAACATAATCTGACATATAATACACATAAAGAAAAGTGCACAAATGAGTGTGAAGTATGACTTTTGCCCAAAGTTAACACACCCGTGTAATCACCATCAAGATTAAAATATACAACACTGATTCCTGTGTGTGTGTTTTGAGATAGCAATGAATTCATATTTAAATAGATAGCCAATAAATCATAAAAAAAGTGATTAGAAATATAGCTGTTTCCTACTGCATGCCAACTTTGCTGTAAATCAGGTTTGATGTGTGGTTCTCACAGCATATTCTGTTCTATTGTGCTATTTATACCAGTACCATATTCTCTTAATTGCTGTAGTCCTACAAATTTACTGTTCTTATTTAAGACAGCCTGAGGCATATCTGCTTTTTTGCCTTTTCATAGACATTTTAGAATCAGCATGTACATAAAAAGACCTGCTTAGGTTTTGATTGGAATGACATTAAATCTACAAATCAATTAAGAAAAAAATGATATCTTTACAATATTGAGTTTTATGATTCATCAATGTTTTATGTTTTTATTTATTATATCTTAATTCTACTCAGAGCTTTTAGTGTAGCCATCTTCCAAACAGCATACATTGTACCCATTAAGTAATTCCTCATCTCCCACCCACCTACATTTCTGCTTCTTCACTATTTCTTCACCATTTATGTCCATGTGTGCACGTTATTTAACTCTCACTTATGAGTGAAATGTGATGTTTTGACATTCTGAGTTATTTCACTTAAGATAATGGCCTCTAGTTCTATCCATGTTGCCACAAAAGATGTGATTTTATTCTTTTTTTATGGCTGAGTGGTAACCATAGTGTGCATACAAATACAAACACACACGAACACATACTTTCTCTCTTTACACACACACACACGCACACACTCTTCTCTACACACACACAAACATACACACACACAAGCACACACCACATCTTCTTTATCCAACCATCTGTTTATTCCATATCTTTGTTATTATGAATAGGCTGCAAGAAACATGCATGCTGGTAGCTTTTTAGTATAATAATATTTTTGGGGGAGGTAGATAACACAGTAGTGGTATTGCTGGATCAAATGAGACTAGTATTCAGTATTTATTTTAGGAGAAATATTCCTTCAGTTTCTTTCTATCTAAAAACATATTTATTGTGCATTGAATTCTAACAGACACTAATGCACTATTTTAATTAATTTTTTATTTTATGGTAAATGTAGATTCATGTGGTATTGCAAAAAAATATATAAAGGTATTCGGTGATCCTTTATATCTTTTGTCTGATTTTCCAGATGCTAACATCTAGTAAAACTATACTATAACATCACAATCAGGATATTAACCTTGATACACTCTACCGATCTTACTAAGATTTCCCCAATTTTGTTAATTTCCTCATTTGAGTTTGTATTTGTGCATGTATTTAATTATATGCAAGTTTATCACATGCACAGATTTAAGTATCCACCATCACCTTTTTTATTAGTCCATTTTCACACTGCTGATAAAGACACACCTGAAACTGGGAACAAAAAGAGGTTTAATTGGATTTACAATTCCACACGGCCGGGGAGGCCTCAGAATCAAGGCAGGAAGCAAAAGGCACTTCCTACATAGTGGCAGCAAAAGGAAATGAGGAGGAAGTGAAAACAAAAACCCCTGATAAACCCATCTCGTGAGACTTATGCGCTATCATGAGAATAGCACAGGGAAGACTGGCCCCCATGATTCAGTTACCTTCCCCTGGGTCCCTTCTACATCATGTAGGAATACTGGAAGATACAATTCAAGTTGAGATTTGGGTGGGGGCACAGCAAACCACATCATTCCTTCCAAGCTTCTCCCAAATTTCCTGTCCTCACATTTCAAAACCAATCATGCCTCTCAACAGTCCCCCCAAAACTTAACTCATTTCTGCATTAACTCAAAAGTCCACAGTCCAACATTTCATCTGAGACAAGTCCCTTCCACCTATGAGCCTATAAAATCAAAAGCAAGTTAGTTACTTCCTAGATACAATGGGGGTACAGGCATTGGGTAAATATAACCATTCCAAATGGGAGAAATTAGCCAAAACAAAGGGGCTACAGGACCCACCCAAGTATGAAATCCAGCGGGGGAGTCAAATTTACACCTCCAAAATGAACTACGTTGACTCCAGGTCTCAGATTCAGGTCATGCTGATGCAAGAGTTGGGTTTCCTTGCTATTGGGCAGCTCCACCGTTGTGACTTTGCAGGGTACAACCTCCCCACTCCAGCTGCTTTCGTGGTCTGGCATTGAGTGTCTGTAGCTTTTCCAGGTGAATGGGGCAAGCTGTTGGTGGATCTACCATTCTAGGGTCTGGAGGATGGTGGCCCCCTACTCACAGTTCCACTAGGTAGTTCCCCAGTAGGGCGTCTGTGTGGGGGCTCCAACTCTACATTTCCCTTCTGCACTGCCCTAGCAGAGGTTCTCTATGAGTGCCCCCCTCCCTGAAGCAAACTTCTGTCTGGACATCCAGGCATTTCCATACATATTTTGATATCTAGGCAGAGGTTCCAAAACCTCAGTTCTTGACTTCTTGCCTCCCTCTAACAGCCTGATCCTCACCCCAGTCAATAGCAATTGCAATCACGAATCTTTTCTTCATCTCTATACTTTCTGTCATTTCAAGAATCTTATATAAATGGACTCATACAGTACGTAACTTTTTGGGATTGGCTTTTTTCACTTGGTGTAATTGCCTTGACATTTATCCAAGTTGTTGTGTATGTCAGGAATTATTCAATTTATTACTAAATACCATTTCATGGTATAAATGTACAACACTTTGTTTAACATCCCCTCATTATAGAATATCTAGGTTGTTTTTAGTTTGGGCCATAATAAAGCTACTATGAACTTCATATATACATTTTTCTGATGTTTTCATTCTCTGGGAAAAACAGCATATAGTTAGAAATGTTATTTTAAATGTAATATTTTTTATTATTAAGAATTAGCATGTATACTAGGAAGAAAGTATACAAAATAAATATACTCATGTAATCACCATCCATGTCAAGTTACTGCAAAGATAATACCTATCTCATCTTTGAACACTCTGAGTTAGTTTTGCAAGGTTTTGAATATTCAAGAATTAAAACATGACATTCTTTTGTGTCTTATTTCTTCACAATATAGTTGCCATATTTATCCAATGATTTCATATAGTTGCAGCTCATACCATATTCTGTCATATAAATATCACACAATTTTTAAATTGACATTGTACTTGTTAAGTTGGGGAAATCACAGAAAATGCTGCTATAATTATTCTTATACATATTTTTTAGGCATACAGTTATCCATTTCTGTTCAGTACACACTTTGGGTAATAATTTCTTAGAATGTAATATGAGTATGTTCATAAATATGAGAAATTGGCAGTTTTCTAAAATAATTTTATCGATTTACTCTCCTTCAGTGGTGTATGAGAGTGCAAATATGGTTGCATTTCATTTGTGCCAACATTTGAAAATGTCTTAAAAATTTTAGCAAAACTTGTGGAAGTATAATGGTATCTTTTGTTTAATTTGCATTGTCCTGATAAATAATGAATTTGAATACCTTTTAAAATGCTTACTGATCATTGGTATATCCTTTAGAATATACCAATGCGTATGCTATGTTGTAAAATACCTTTTTAAGTCTGGTTTTTATTTTTCTGTTAGATTGACATTTTGCTGAATTGTAGAGATTGTTTTTGTATTTACATTTTAAGCAATTGTATTGCAAATATTATCTAAATATATAGATTGCTCACTTATTGTTTCAATAAGTTTTTAATATACAACATAAATTCATTTTCAGTACAATCTCAACTTATAATCTTTTTCTTTTTATGCTTTTTATGCTCCACTTGAGAAATATTTTTCTTAGTCAAATTGTGACAATATTACCCTCTTATATTTCAGAAACTTTATTCCTTTTATTTTTTACATTAAGTCAGCAATCCTCTTGGCATTAAATTTTGTGTATGATGTGAGGTATGAGTTAAGATTCATTTTTCCTCTCTTTGGGTAAATGATTAACTCAATAACATTTATTTTGAAAAACATTTAATGTTCTACATTATGGTATTTGTAATTAAATAATAAATCAACATGTCAATTCTGTTCATTCATCTATTTGTTCATTCTTGCACCAATATCACGTTTTAATTATTAATCTTAAAACTAAATATCTGTGCCTGAGAAATTAAGTTCTTCACTTATTTCCTCCATCTTCAATATTTTTTTATCTTTATGAGTTTTGAAGTCAATTTGTCAAATTTTATAAAAATCCTATTGGGATTTTGATTGGGTTTGCTGAATTAAGAAGATACTTTTGTAATATTGAGCCTTCTAATCCATGAATATGGCATATACCTCCACTTATTCTTATCTAGACCTTCCTTCATTTCTTTCAGAAATATCATATACTCTTATTATTAGCAATATACACTACATAATAGTGTATATCAATTAATATATAATAATATATATTATGTATATAATATATAGTATGTTAACATACATATAGTCATGTTTTGCTTAATGATGGGGATATATTCTGAGAAATCAATCAGATCAGATCAGATCAATCAGGTGATCTCCTGATTGTCTGAACACCACAGAGTATACCTACACAAACCACATATATTATATAGTTTAGGATATATCATATAACATAGGTGTGTAGTGGGCAATACCATTTGTGGTATTGCTCCTAGGCTGCAATCTTGTACAGCATGTTGCTATGCTGAATGCTAGAGGCAATTGTAACACACTAATAAGTATTTGTGTGTCTAAACATATAACATAGAAACATAGAAAAGATACAATTAACATATGGTATACAAGATAAAAATTGATACACCTATATTGGACACTTACAAAGAATGAAGCTTTCAAGACTGGAAGTTGCTCTGGGTGAGCCAGGAAGTGAGTGATGAGTGACTGTGAAGCCCCAGGATGCTACTATAGAATTTAGAAATGCTGTACATTTAGTGTACAGTACATTTATAAATTAATTTTTCTTTCTTCAATAATAAATTAACCTTAGCTTACTGTAACATTTTTACTTTACAAACTTTTTTATTTTTTCAACTTACATATTTATTTATTTATTTATTTATTTATTTTGAGACAGCATCTGGCTCTGTTGCCCAAGTTGGAGTACAGTGGTATAATCACAGATCACTACAAACCTCGATCTCCTGGGCTCAAAGGATCATCCCAGCTCAGTCTCCGGAGTGGCTAGGACTACAGGTGTGTGCCACCATACCCAGATAATTTTTTGTAGAGATGAGAATCTCACTTTTTTCCCTAGACTGCTCTTGAACTCCTGAGCTCAAGTGATTTTTAAAATTTTTTGACTCTTTTGTAATAAGACTTGCTTCAAACACAAACACATTATACATCTGTACAAAAATATTTTCTTTATTTAATCTTTATTATATAAGTTTATGTCTATTTAAAAGAGTTTTTTATTTTTTACTCTGTAAACATTTTTGTTAAAACTAAGACACAAAGTCACATATTACCCTAGGCCTACACAGGGTCAGGATTATCAAGATGTCTCTAGGCACTAGGAATTTTTCAGATCCGTTATAATCTTAGGGAATTACCTTTGTATATGCAGTCCATTTTGGACTAAAATGCATGCTTTGCCAACTCTATTATGCGTAATATTGTGTTCCTCTTGTTTCAATAGATTTATTTCTGTTTTTGATGTGGAGTCTTGCTCTGTAACCCAGGCTGGAGTGTAGTGTGACAATCTCGGCTCACTGCAGCCTTCGCCTCCCAGGTTCAAGAGATTCTCCTGCCTCAGCCTCCTGAGTAGTGGGGATTACAGGTTCATGCCATCATGCCCAGCTACTTTTTATTTTTTTCATAGAGACGGGGTTTTACCATGTTGGCCAGGCTGGTCTTGAACTCCTGACTTCAAGTGATCCAACCACCTTGGCCTCCCAAAGTGCTGAGATTACAGGCGTGAGCCACTGCACCCTGCCTATTTTTGATAATTTTGATGGATTAAGTAGTACCTCTGTTTTTTTTTTTTTTCCAAATGCACAAATTGAATTGCTTTATTGTCACTCCTTGGTTTAGAGCTGATGTAAAATAATCAGATTCAGGATTGTTTTTTTGAGACCAGATTCAGGATTTTAAGAAAGAAGGGTATAAGATAGGTATTTCAACTAGATTAGGATAATAATTTTATTATTTAATCTTTAAAAAACAATTTTTGAATTAGAGAAGTTTTTGATTTACAGAATTTTTGCATGCAAGTTTTTGCAAGATAAGTTTTCTTAGATACCCTGAACCCAGTTTTCCTTATTAGCATTTATGTTAACTATATTATTATATGTTTGTCAAAACTGATACACTATTATTCACTTAAATCCACCTTTTATTCAAAAGTCATTAGTTTTTCTATAATGTCCTTTTTCTGTTCCAGGGTCCTATCAAGTAGCTATGTTTCTGCAGGATCCTCTGGATTTTGACAGTGTCTCAGAATTTCATTTTTGATGGTCTTGACAGTTTGGAGGATTATTGGTCAGAAGTTTTGAAGAATGTCTCTCAGCTGACTTTTGTTTGTTGTTTTTCTCATGATAAGACTATGGTCGTGGATTTTGGGGAGGAATATGACAAAGGTAGTGTCATTTTTATCATGTTATATTAAAGGTATATAATATAAAGGCATCTTACTACTGTGATATTCCCTTAATGTTATTTGTCAGTGTTCTTTTTATTTTTAAATTCAGTCTGCCAATCTCTGTCTTTTAATTAGAGTATTTAGATTATTTTAGTTAAGGTAATTATTGATATCTTAGGGTTTAAGTTTGTCATTTTATTATACGATATCTTTTCATTCCCTCTGTTTCTCACTCTTTGTTACTCTTTTTATAACTTCTTGTTGGTTAGTTGAACATTTTTAAAGATTAGATCTTAATTTATTTAACACTTTTTGGAGTATATAGTTTGTATAGTTTTTTATTTTTTTTATTTTTTGAGGGACAGAGTCTCACTCTGTCACCCAGGCTGCCAGGATGGAATGCAATGGCATGATCTTGGCTCACTTGCCTCCCAGGTTCAAGAGATTCTCCTGTCTCAGTCTCCCAAATAGCTGGGACTGCAGGCATCCACCACCACGCCTGGCTAGTTTTTGTATTTTTAGTAGGGATATGGTTTCACCATGTTGACCAGGCTGGTCTCGAACTCCTGACTTCTGCTGATCCGCCTGTCTCAGCCTCCCAAAGTGCTGAGATTATGGGCATGAGCCACCGTGCCTGGCCTGTTTGAATAGTTTTTATAGTGATTTCTCTAAGTATTACAATATACATATGCGACTCATCAGTCCTCTGACATCAATGTTTTAACATTTCAAGTGAAGTATGGAAAACTTACTTTCATTTAGGAACTTTACTCTCCATGCTATTGTCTTGAGTATCAGTTAGTGTTAAACATTTTTGTTTCAGTTTTTGCATATAGTTTGGAAAACTGGTGGGGAGGAGAAAAGGCTATTGTATGTACCTATATATTTCTGCTTTATCTATTGCTATTTATCTCTTTGTGTTCTAAGATTCTTTTATCATTTACTTTCTGTTTGTAAAACTTCTTATAGCCATTCTTTAATGTTAGGTCTTCTAGTCACAGATTTTTTAAATTTTTCTTTGTCTGAGAATGTCTTTATATCCTCTATTCTTGAAGGATAGTTTCACTAGAACTCACTTTTTATACTTTTCTTCCTTCCAGGATTATACCAGTCAGCAAATGCTATGTAATAAACCACTTCACAAATTAGCAACTTACAATAACAAACATTTATTGAACTATGATTGTGTAGTTTTGCAATTTAGGCAGGCTCTGCTGAGAACTTTTGTTTCAACTAGATTTTCTCAATTGTCTTAAATCAGCTACCAATCAACGAGAAAGTTCCACTTCTAAAGGTTGGTTGGCTGTAAGCCTGAGCACTTTAGCTATTAGTATGTCATCTTACATGTATGTCTCATTTACAGAACACGTACACATAGCAGTAGAAGGAACCAAGAGAGAAATCAGAAAACTTAAAAACTTTCCAAGTCACAAATACAGCCTATATACAAGAGATATCGGAAGAGAGTCTATCTTTTGATCATATGATCTACAAAGTCACACTGCAAAGGCAGTGGGTTGAAAAAAAATGTAGGGACCTGAGGCCGTTTTTGAAATTGGTTTACTACAAGGATCTGAAAACTTTAACCTGTCTTTGTAAGCCCTTAATGGTACCAAAGAGATTTAGAAAATATTTTATCAATATTTTCTGTTTTCTTCTCATTGGGAAAGTATGTCTCACACAATTTAATTCTCCATAGCTAAAGGGGAAGTCCTACAATGATATTTTTTAGAACAATGATTCTGAGGGAGATGAAGATTATTTGTACTTCTGGAAAAGGTAGGCATCTAAACCATAAGACTAAAAATGGTATAAACAGCTTAAAATAGAGTTCAAAGCACTTTTGATTTCCTTCATATATGATGAATATGAGAATTAAGATAATTTAGCAACAGCTGTCTAATCAAGATAGAAATAGAACAGTAAAAGGAACATGGCAATCGTTGTTGTGAAAGAGAAATAGAATATAAATGGAGAATCAACATGAAGCAGTGGATCTATGTTTAATATTATGACAAAATAAATGAACTTATGTGTCAAGAACTATGGTAAACACAATAAAAAAGGCAAGGTGGAGTTCTTTACAATAATAATACTCATGTTTTATTTTTATTGCAATGGAATTATTTTCTAAAGATAAAGATCAATAATAAGACAAATCATGCAGTCTCAAATTCAGTTCCCTGAATTCAACATAGAATTTTTAAGATGTCTCCCTGTTGTAATATGTGACTATAAAGTTTAATTTTTCATAGTGACCTTCAATAAAAGCAAATTAAAAGTCATATTTTTCTGAATCAGAAAAAGGATATTTGTTAATTATGTGTTTTAAAATAGAATTCTAGGATATTTATTAAGGCTATTTAAAAATTGTATTTTAGAATGGTTAATAGTAAAAATATCCAGGATGTTTGTTTTTAAAATAATGAAAAAAAACAAGCATAAACATGTTGTAGTGTATACATTGAGGACAAATGTTTTTAAGTGTCAAAGGAAAATGGAAGTCGAAAATATTAAATTGGAAAACTGAAATCAAACAATATAATTATTATAGCAATGACAGTATGTGGTCTAAATTTTTTTAATTAATTGTTAAGGAATCTCAGATTTTTATTTTTGTTTTTACTTCTTTACTTTTTAAGTTTTATTTCAAGTTCAGGGGCACATGTGCAGATTTATTATACAGGTAAATTTGTGACTTGGGGGTTTGTTGTACAGATTATTTCATCACCCAGGCATGAAGGCTAATACTCTTTAGTTATTTTTCCTGATCCTCCTCCTCCTTCCACCCTCCACTCTCTAAAGTCCCCAGTGTGTGTTGTTTCCCTCTGTGAGTCCATAGGTTCTCATCATTTAGCTCCCATTTATTAGTGAGAACATGTGATATTTGGTTTTCTGTTCCTGTGTTAGTTGCTAAGGATAATGGCCTCCATTTCCATCCATGTTCCTGCACAGGATGTGATCTCATTCTTTTTTATGGCTGCATAGTATTTCATGGTGTATATCTACCACATTTTAAAAATACAGTCTATCTTTGATGGGCATTTAGGTTGATTCCATGTCTTTGCTATTGTTAATAGTGCTGCAATGAACATATGTGTACATGTGTCTTTATAATAGAATGATGCATATTCCTTTGGGTATATACTTAGTAATGGGATTGCTGGGTTGAATGGTATTTCTGTCTTTGAGTCTTTGAGGAATTGCCACACTGTCTTCCACAATGATGGAACTAATATACACTCCCACCAACAGTGTATAAGCATTCGTTTTTTTTCCACAATCTTGCCAGCATCTGTTATTTTTTGACTGTTTAAAAATCCAGTTCTGACTGGTGTGAGCTGGTATCTCATCGTGGTTTTGATTTGCATTTCTCTAATCAGTGATGTTGACTATTTTTTCATACTCTACCGATAGCTTCTTTTGCAGTGTAGAAGCTCTTTAGTTTAGATCCCATTTGTCAATTTTTGCTTTTGTTGCAATTGCTTTTGGCATCTTCGTCATGGAACTCTTTGCCCATGCCTATGTCCTGAATGGTATTACCTAGGTTTTCTTCCAAGGTTTTCATAGTTTTGGGTTTTGCATTTAAGTCTTTAATCCATCTT
This sequence comes from Macaca thibetana thibetana, assembly GCF_024542745.1. Classification (NCBI taxonomy): domain Eukaryota; kingdom Metazoa; phylum Chordata; class Mammalia; order Primates; family Cercopithecidae; genus Macaca; species Macaca thibetana. Next base: position 79,423,688 of record NC_065583.1, read on the forward strand.
GAGTTAATTTTTGTATATGGTGCAAAGAAGAGGTACAGTTTTAATCTTCTGCAGATGGTTAGTTATTCCAGCACCATTTATTGAACAGGGAATCGTTTCCCCATTGCTTGTTTTGGTCAGGTTTGTTGAAGATCAGATAGTTGTAGGTGTGCAGTCTTATTTCAGGGTTCTTTATTATGTTCCATTGGTCTATGTGTCTGTTTTTGTACTAATATCATGCTGTTTTGGTTACTGTAGCTCTGTAGTATAGTTTGAAGTTGGGTAGTGTGATGTCTCCAGTTTTGTTCTTTTTGCTTAGGATTGCCTTGGCTATTTGAGGTCTTTTTTGGTTCCATACGAATTTTCAAATAGTTTTGTCTATTGTGAAGAATGCTAATGGTAGTTTAATGGGAACAGCATCAAATCTATAAATTGCTTGGGCAGTGTGGTCATTTTAATGTTATCAGTTCTTCCTATCCTTGAGCATGGAAGGTTTTTCCATTTGTTTGTGTCATCTGATTGCTTGCAGTGTTTTGTAGTTCTCCCTGTAGAGATCTTTCACTTCCGTAGTTAGCTGTATTGCTAGGTATTTTATTCTTTTTGTGGTAATTGTGAATGGGAGTACATTCCTGATTTGGCTCTCAGTTTAACTGTTGTTTGTATATAGGAATGGTATTGATTTTGCACATTGATTTTGTATCCTGAAGAGTCTCAGATTTGGTAGTTAAAAAGCAATTCAGTTCAACAACATGCCATTTTCAAGCTTATGGATTGAAGAGTGTTGGTAACAAGGTAGCCAGCAACAAGGCCTTAAATGGAGTGAGAACACCAGCAGCATCTTGCTCAGTGTTGTCAGGGCAACTCTAGATATATACACTTCCGTTCTAAGGTTTATTGAATTTACTGTCTGTATCTTTTCTATTTTGGCAGTTAAAAATGAAAAGACTATGTGATTATAATAAAATTAACTGAAGAAAACCCATGAAAGTAATCTGCAAAATAGTATTCAAGTGTTCTATATTCATTAACCAATTATAATTTCTGTATCAATTGCACTGTCAGACTAAATGCATAATTTTTCAGAGCCTGTGCTGTGAACTCAACTGATTATCACAAAATTAAGCTGCATGCTTTCAAATTAATACATATCACCAATGCTAAAATTCCTGAAGAATGAATGACGTTTGCAATCATACTGATGCAGGAGGAGGATTAGAACACCATGGCTGGTTTTGCTCTGCAGTACTGACTCTTGGTAAAGGCTCCAGGTGAGTAACCTGCAGTCACACTGCTGCACTCGTTTTTGAGGCATTGGGAGAGGAGAGTTTATGGTTCTGTAAAAAGGTAAAATATCAGGCCAGGAAAATGACCTTATTAGACTTGGGCTTGGCTAAAGGCTGATGCTGTATGTTAGAAGGCTTGCTCTTGATCATGCTGCTCACTGCCAATCCACAGGAAGATAAAGAAAGGGCAGAAAGAAGATGCAAAATGTTTTTCTCTCTTTGGTTACCTTGTGGACATCTGCCATATTCTTTCTGTGCGTCTCCGACCCTCTCAGCAGCTGTTGGCTATAAAACTTTGGGTATGTGTCTGTCAGTACTGCTAATGCCCACTGCAACAACGGCAGGATCAGTGTCAGAACCCAGATTCTGACACTTGAAAAACTGAGATTCAGAGTGGTGAGTGCTACAGTCCAATGCCGAGTATTTAGTAGAACTGGAGAGAATGTTGATTATCTGCAAAGACTAGCACCAAGGCTAATATGCCATAAATTTTATTTGCCCTCAGCCACATTCACCACTTGGCTCAGATTGCAGTCTGGAATAGGCTAAGACTCTGTGCATCTACTTCTCATAAAGATCAGCTGAAGCTACAAAAGTATCTGCTTGTTCATTTTCTTCTGCAGATGTCAGACATGTGTGGTCAACTTTGGTTCTCAGCAAACAACACAAGGTGGGCTCAAGATGGGGCCTCTGACACACACTAGTAGACATATTCAGAAATCTTAAGTTGAACTCAAGATTTTGTAAATTTAGTAATATAAATATTCCAAGACCCAGTGGTCTCACTCTCCAGAGCTTGTTTCTTTGACAAACGACTGCACCTAAATAAAGATGTCAGTTAAGACTGAAGTGTTTCAACTTTCCCAAATGTTAAAAGTTTATTTTTAATTTTCTTAAGCCAGAAATTCTTGTAATATTCTTTAGCTTTATAAGAATTTCCTAAAACAAATGGTTCTTCAGAGGATTGATATTTGAGATGAGTAGAACCTCTATTTCTATTAAAATGATTTCATCGTTTTCTTCTACTTCAAGAGCAGGTCAATTTTTAAATTTTATTTCTAAATACTTCTAGTGACCTGTTGACCACTGGCAGGCAATTACCATAGTGATCAGACTGTAGGTAGATATGTGGGGTGGAGTGACAGCTCTAACTTCTAACTTCTTCTTCTTCTTTCTTTATTTATTTTGAGTCAGAGTCTCGCTCTGTCATCCAGACTGGAGTACAGTGGCGCAATCTTCTTGGCTCACTGCAACCTTTGCCTCCTGGGTTCAAGTGACTGTCCTGCCTCAGCCTCCTAAGTAGCTGGGATTACAGGCATCAGCCACCATGCCCAGCTAAGTTTTGTATTTTTAGTAGATATGGGGTTTCACTGTGTTGGCCAGGCTGGTCTCGAACTCCTGACTTCAAGTAATCTGCCTGCCTGGGCCTCCCGAAATGCTGGTATTATAGGTGTGAGCCACTGCACCTGGCCAAGATCAAACTTCTAAAGTGAGCATTCATAAATATAAGCACACTGATGTTCCACTAAGTATGGTTTTGATACAAACCTCTTAAGAGTAGACAATAAATACAAAGAGTAGAAATAATTTAATGAGTTGGAGATACATATGTGTGTTATTTACAAAAATTTACAAATCCAGAGTCAATGGGAGACCAAGTAAGACAACACAACATTTTTAAAATTAAAAGAAATTTGGGGATTCAAGGTAAACGGAAAATGGCACTTTAAACCTAATAAACCATGTAACTGTTTCCCACCATTTGATGATAGCTGAGGTCAGTTGAAGAGTGGCAATAATTAGTTTTTACTTTGAGGTTATTACTCAGTAAAAATCTTCCATGATGAATAGGGTTTTGGAAATAAATATAATGCGTGCATAGTGGTTTAGCTGTGTTTTTGGAGGGTTCACTTCCAGAGACGCTCTACCAAATAAGCTGGAGGTCTTTGAGCCTTTTCATCCTGTGGTTGCTCATTCTCTTTACAGTGGCAGCTTCTTGGGAACTTCCACTTGCTTTCTATCCCTTGCATTCTCTCCTTAGAGTGCCTAGGGAGACAGTTACGGGTCTTAGATTGCAAAGTAGTCTCAAACTGAGACACTAGGATGCAATGTTCCAGATTTTGTAATTTTTCTTTAAATTCCCTGGGCTGCCTTATTTCCTCCTTTCCTCCTTCCAGGCTTCCTGAGTAACTACCTAACCCCTGCTCCACCTCTCCAGTCGACTTAGCAGGAGCTTCTTCCTTTGTCACCCAGCTATATCATCTATTTTTTTGAAAATTGTCCTGCCTTGGAGTATTATTGAAAAACAACCCACTTCTACTTTCCAAAATTCATACTTTTCTTATTAGATCTCAATACGGAAGTTTACAAATATTGATGAATTAATGATTCCACAGGCAAATGTAATGAGATGTTTATACGTAGCCACACCAGAACATGCCATTTATGTTTCAGATGAAGATTATTTGAAAATAATAACTCAAAGTAAAATGGGTTGGGAATTTAAGGCAACAGAGTGGGCACGGGAATTATATTTGTCTTGAGGCAGGTCTTAGTGGAGCTCTCAGAATCAGGCAATTTGCACTAGAGGGGCCTCTGCTTTAAACTGGACCTGGAACTGCCTGAATCAGGTGTCTGGAAATTTGTTATGCCACTGGAAGCATTCATTCTGTAAATGTCAGAGTTAAAGAAAATAGTAGAGGCTGCTGAACAAATTTTGACCTCATGGGTCCGTCTCTGGAGTACAGTGTAATGCTTTGTACCAAGACCTTTTCAGATTTCAACTTAGTTTTCACTTATTTTATACTTATTAGATGCTTTTGCCTGCACAGCAATCACACTCCCTATATAATACATAAATTCTTCAATCCTGTATCAGGTCCCCGTGAGAGTAAGAGCACTTTTATCCTCACAGAACTCAGGCAGTTGTGATAGCATCATGCAGAGGGGCAAGGCCTCAGGGCCCCACAGTAATGATCAGTTTCCTCTTTTACCCATTGCAGCCACAAGATGGCAATGTGACAATTTAAATACAATCTAGAATTCTGTTTCATCTAGCTGGGAGGCTTTTAAAGACAGTGGAATCCACTTAAAGCAAATAGCTTACCTGATGATATTCCACAACGTATTAATGTTTGTGTGTGGTTCAGGAGATGGGTGACCTCTATAGTCAGAGTGATTCAGCCTGGGACAAAATGTGATTCTACAGCCACACCTCTTGCCTTCTTGGTTTCTTCTCTAAAGTGCTCCTGTATAACGGTTGATGCAAAAGTCCTTGGAATCTGCTTTTACACAGTAATGAGAAGGTTTCAGATGACATTGACTGGCATTAGAGGACAATGGCAGTCACTGTGGTCTTATTTTCTTCCAGGGAGAGGCAGTCAGACTGAGTAAATTCCCAGCAAGGAATTAGCTTTTGTAGGGCAATAAATCTTATCCCTTTACAGCTAAGTCATTTAGCAATTCCTCCAAAGTTCATTGTTTTTCTCAGTGAGTGAATGTATGATGAGCTTTTCTTTATGAAAAATGTATCATTTAGGTACTTGAATCTGTGTTGTAGAATACAGAAGGATTCATTTTAGAGAAATGTTTAACTTATTTGAGGGCCACACAGTGTGAAATATGTATGTATATGTTTACTTTTTAGTAAATTTAGGGTATATTTCCTTTCTTATAACCTAGAATTTCAAAAAAATATAAAAACTAACTGCTTAATAGAAAGTTTGTGCAGATCAAGACAATAATTCACGTAAAACACTTAGCGTAGTCCTTGGCAACGTAGACATCAAACATCAAATGTGTTAATTATTGTAATATTATTATTTCTGTTGTTATGTTTGTAGTTGATGTCACATTGATGCTTTTCCATGGGAAACAGCTTGAGTCTGTCACAAAGTCACAGATAAAATTTCTTACCCAATTATCTGTTTTGGAAACGGAAAGACAGTAATATTGATAGCTAATTCGTGTTGATTAAAATGGTAAAGTATATGTGTCTTATACAAATTATCTTGATTAATTTTCACAATACTATGAGGTGTGTAAGTATATATACACATATACTATATACGTATTTATATGGTAATGTCAATAATATGTATATTATATCTCTATATGAGAAAAAAATAAGAATTTTTGTTTCCTTTGTTTAATCTCTATCTCTTTATTGATCTATTTGATGGGATGTTGTCATCATACATTTCTTTATTTTTTTAAGCATGGTTTTTTATTTTTATGAACATATTTGTAATGGCTGCTTTGAAATCTTTGTTAAATATGCCATCTGGGTCAGTTCATGGGCAGTTTATCTTGCCTGTTGTCTTTCCTATGAGTGGGTCGCACCTTCGTGTTTCTTTGCATATCTCATAATTTTTTGCTGAAACTGGATGTTTCAGGTAATCTGCGTAGCAACGATGAATACTGATCCATCCATCTTCAGGTTTTTGTTGTTGTTGTTATTGTTTGCTTGTTTATTTGTTTAATGATTTAAATGGAAATCTAAGTGAAGAATATTTCCCCCACAGTCTAAAGTCTCTGTTGTAATAACACTCAGAGGGCAGCACTGGGAGTGTGCAGTCACCCTGGGATGATGGCAGTTTTAGCAAGATTCTCTTGGACCCTATCTTTCCCCTAGCTCTCTCTAAGTAAAGGTGTCTGCCTTGGTTGGTATCATATCCTGCTGTTGGCCTCTGCTAATTGACAGTACACTACTGTTTGTTTTTGACAATGCCTTGGACACAAATTTCTCCATGGTCATTTGGTTTCCTTTATAGGGTTGGTTTTTGAGGACTGATATGAGTTTTTGAGGTGTGTTATGAACCCAGGAGATCACTTCTTAGGTGTCTTTTTACCTGATTCTCCCTAATAAATGTGCATTCTATAGCTCCGCCTGTTCTCTTAGAACGACTAGCCCCCTCTTACTTGCTTTCTTCCCAAATCTTCATTGTTTTGAAAGCACCCTTATGTGTAAGTTTTAACATGCTCTGTTTCAAATAAAGCTAGTTCCTTTGGGGAGAACTTTGCACTGCCTCCACCCTTTAGCAAAACCTCTGAGCCGCTTCTCCAAGGTCGGGGACAGAAGTGACATCTCTATTTTATGAGCCCAGGACTGGGCAGGGATGGTAGCCTCTAGTTTTCTTGCTTTTCTGCCCATATAGAACCTCCACTGTAGAGTGAGCTGGTGTAAAAGCATTAGGGCCCCAGCACTTTTGTCTTGCTGTTATGAATTGAATATTTTTTGCCCACCCTGCCAATTTATGTGTTGCAGTTTTAACCCCCAACATGATGGCATTGATTATATTAGAAGGTGGGGGCTTTGAGAAGTGATTAGGTCATGAGGGTAGAGCCCTCATGAATGGAATTAGTGCTGTAAACCCAGAAAATCTGAGACAGGTCTCAGTTAATTTAGAAAGTTTATTTTGCCAAGGTTGAGGATGTGAGTCTGTGGCACAGCCTTAGGAAGTCCTAACCACATGTGCCCAAGGTGGTCGGGGCACAGCTTGGTTTTATATATTCTAGGGAGACATGAGACATCAATCAATATATGTAAGAAGTACATTGGTTCTATCCAGAAAGGTGGTGACAACTTGAAGTAGGGAGAGGGCTTCCAGACCACAGGTAGGTGAGAGAAAAATGGTTGCATTCTCTTGAGTTTCCGATATGCCTTTCCAAAGGAGGCAATCAGAATATGCATCTATCTCAGTGAACAGAGGGATGACTTTGAATAAAATGGGAGGCAGGTTTGCCCAGAGCAGTTGTCAGCTTGAGTTTTTCTTTTAGTTTAGTGATTTTGGGGGCCCAATATATAGTACCTTCATAAAAGACATCCCAGAGAGCTCTCTCACCTCTTTCTGCCATGGAAAACAGAGTGAAAAGATGGTCATCTGTGAACCAAAAAGTGGTTCACTAGACACCAAACCTACTGGCGCCTTGATCTTGGATGCCAGAACCATGAGAAATCAATGTTTGTTGTTTAAGCCACCCAGTTTATGGTAGCTTTGTTATAGCAGCCCAAATGAACAAAGACACCTACCATTCCTGGGGTAGATCTTCTGCTCTATGAATGTGGGCTGGCTGAGTAAAGGGAGCCCTGACCTCTTAGCTGAAATAATCAGGAATAAATCTGCAAATTGAAGCTGAAGTGACAAGAAATAGAAATAAGCTTTCCTCGTCTTATAGGGAGATACTATATTCCTTGACAAGGAGCTGAGGGGCCACATCAACCTTGAATTGAGCTTCTTTGAAAATGAGCTGGCATGGGGGAGACAGGGAATGCACTGTGACTCAAGTGCCATGGATTCTTGGGGTTTCTGACAGGATTTAGTATATTTTCTCCAATAAATGTTTCTTCTTTACTGTATGTCCTTAGGAAAATTGCCAGACTGTAAGGGGTTATTTGTAAAAAATTTTAATCATTTATGATTGTTTTGCTGGGGAACATGACTGCAGAGCTCCTCAAACTGCTACTCTGGAAATGTACTTCCTATATATCCTATATTCCTGAATGCTTACAGTATTTACTGTAAATGTAAGCATCTACTAAATGGCTTATATTTACTGAATGTCATCGAGGAACAAACATTTAAGTGCTATCTCATTTATTTTTTATTTTTATTTTTAAACTTTAAGTTCAGTGGTACATGTACAGGTTTGTAATGTAGGCAAACCTGTTTCATAGGGGTTTGTTGTACTGATTATTTCATCACCCAGTCATTAAGTCCAGTACTCTTTATTTTTCCTGATCCTCTTCCTCCTCCCACCATCCACCCTCTGATAGGCCCCAGTGTCTGTTGTTCCCTTCTTTGTGTCCATGTGTTCTCATCATTTAGCTTCCACTTATAATTGAGAACATGTGGTATTTGGTTTTCTGTTCCTGCATTAGTTTGCTAATGATAATGGCTTCCAGCTCCTTCCATGTTCCTGCAAAGGACATGACCTCATGCTTTTTTATGGCTGTTAGCATTCCATGGTGTATATGTACCACATTTTCTTTATCCAGTCTACCACTGATGGGTATTTCGGTTAGTTCCATGTCTTTGCTATTGTGAACAGTGCTGCAATAAACATACCCATGCGTGTGTCTTATACACAATAATGGGATTGCTGGGTTCAATGGTACTTCTGTTTTTAGCTCTTTGAGGAGTCACCACACTGCTTTCCACAATGGTTGAACTGATTTACACCCTCACCAACAGTGTATAAATGTTTCCTTTTCTCCACAACCTTGCCAGCATCTGTTATTTTTTGACTTTTTTTTTTTTTTTTTTTTTGAAAATTATACTTTTAAGTTCTAGGGTACATGTGCACAACCTGCATGTTACATATATATACATGTGCCATGTTGGCTTGCTGTACCCATTAACTCGTCATTTACATTAGGTATTTCTCCTAATGCTATCCCTCCTATAGCCCCCTGCCCACTGACAGGTCCTAGTGTGTCATGTTCCCCGCCCTGTGTCCAGGTGTTCTCATTGTTCAATTCCCACCTGTGAGTGAGAACATGCAGTGTTTGGTTTTCTGTCCTTGTGATAGTTTGCTCAGAATGATGGTTTCCAGATTCATCCATGTCCCTACAAAGAACATGAACTTCTCGTTTTTTATGGCTGCATAGTATTCCATGATGTATCTATGCCACATTTTCTTAATCCAGTCTATCATTGATGGACATTTGGGTTGGTTTCAAGTCTTTGTTATTGTGAATAGTGCTGCAATAAGCATACGTGTGCACGTGTCTTTATAGTAGCATGATTTATAATCCTTTGGGTGTATACCCAGTAATGGGATGGATGGGTCAAATGGTATTTCTAGTTCTAGATCCTTGAGGAATTGCCACACTGTCTTCCAGAATGGTTGAACTAGTTTACACTCCCACCAACAGTGTAAAAGTGTTCCTATTTCTCCACATCCTCTCCAGCACCTGTTGTTTCCTGACTTTCTAATGATCGCCATTCTAACTGGTGTGAGATGGTATCTCATTGTGGTTTAGATTTGCATTTCTCTGATGACCAGTGATGATGAGCACTTTTTCATGTGTCTGTTGGCTGTATAAATGTCTCCTTTTAAAAGGTGTCTGTTCATATCCTTTGCCCACTTTTTGATGGGGTTGTTTTTTTCTTGTAAATTTGTTTAAATTCTTTGTAGACTCTGGATATTAGCCCTTTGTCAGATGAGTAGATTGCAAAAATCTCCCATTCTGTAGGTTGCCTGTTCACTCTGATGGTAGTTTCTTTTGCTGTGCATAAGCTCTTCAGTTTAATTAGATCCCATTTGTCAATTTTGGCTTTTGTTGCCATTGCTTTTGCTGTTTTAGTCATGAAGTCCTTGCCCATGCCTATGGCCTGAATGGTATTGCCTAGGTTTTCTTCTAGGGTTTTTATGGTTTTAGGTCTAACATTTAAGTCTTTAAAGCCATTCTGACTAGTGTGAAATAGTATCTGATTGTGGTTTTGATTTACATTTCTCTAATGATCAGTGGTATTTAAGCTTTTTTTCATATGCTTGTTGACTGCATGTATGTCTTTTGAAAACTGTTCATGTCCTTTGCTCACATTTTAATGTTTTTTTTTTTTTTTTTTTTTCTTGTAAATTTAAGCTCCTTATAAATTCTGGGCATTAGACCTTTGTCAGATGCATAGTTTGCAGAATTTTTCTTCTGTTCTGTAGGTTGTCAGTTGACTCTGCTGATGTTTTCTTTTGCTATGCAGAAGTTCTTAAGTTTAATTAGATCCCATTTGCCAATTTTTACTTTTGTGAAGTGCTATGTCATTCAATCCTCACAATTACCCTTTGTGCTAGATAGATATGATTTATCATCATCTATCATCTGATAGATTCAGATGATCTATCTGAATCTAATATTGAGACTCAGATTACATAGCTTGTACAAGGTTACACAGCTAGTAAATATTGGAGCCTAAATTTCAACTAAAGTCACTCTGACTTCAGAGCAGCTTCACTTTGGCCATAATGAATGTGCAGTGTGGTGCTCTATAGCCAGTCTTCCTTGAGCTAAACCCTGGTTCTGCCACTTACTAGGTGGGAGACCTGGGGTAAATGACTTAATTTCTTTTTGTCTCAGTTTCCCCATACATAAAACTAGTACTTTCCATGTAGTATTGTGATAAACATTGAAGGAGGAAGTATATAAAAAAGTATTATGAGAGTTCTTGAAACATATATGGACTTAATAATTATTAGTTTTTGTTGCTTTATTTTCTACTTTTATTCTTATAATTTCTTTCTTCCATTTACAAATAAATTGTTTTGTTCAACATGAAAACAGAGAAAAAATCCTGTTCACTGAAACTGACATACCTGTTGAGTCTCTGAGTAGAGTTTATACTCTATCTTTTGAAGAAGGGGAGAAAATACTTTCAATCCCCATAGCTCATAGCATTTCCTTTGGCGGACTTTGAGTTATTAGCCTTTTAATAGTTACAGTTTTTTAACATAGAACCACTTTTACTATAAAGTAATAATACTTTTCCCTATCTTTTTCGATAAAATGGCAATTTTCTGCTTTAGAAACACTTATAATCTTTTGTAAGACAACATGTACTCCCTCGGAATTTGCCTCCTGGTCATTAGGCAACAACTGAGATGAAGTCACAGCACAACCCTGCTGGGGAAATACTGGGCCTGGCGAAGGAGGAAAGAGATTGTATTAGTTTTCTATGGTTGCTATAACAAATTGCCATAAACTTGGTAGTTTAAAACAACAGAAATTTATTCTCTCATCATTCTGGAGGCTAGAGGTCCAGAATCATTATTACTGGGTCAAAACTTAGGGCTGTGTCCTACCTACAGTCGCTAGGGGAATCTATTCTTTGCTTCTTTCACCTTCTAGTGACCACTGACATTCCTTGACTTCTGTCCACATCACTCCAATCTTTGCCTCCATGGTCACATTGCCTCCTCCTCTTCTGTGTGCATGAAATCTCCTTCTTTCTTATGAGGACACTGGTGATTACATAGAGGGCGCATCCATAAAATGCAGGATAATCTCTCCATATAAAGATCTTTAATTTAATTATATCTGCAACGACTCTTTTTCCTTACTAGGTAACATTTATAAGTTCCAGTAATTAGGGAGCTCTAATCTGATAAGACTGGTGTTTTTATAAGAAGAGAAAGAGATACCAGACTTGCTATTCCCATGGCATTCACATCAAAGAAAGCCATGCAAGGACACAGAAGCTGGCCATCTGAAAGCCAGGAGAAGAGGCTTCACTATATACCAACCTTGATTTTGGGCTGCCAGTTTTCACCACTGTGAGAAAATAAATTTCTGTTGTTTAAGCCACCCAGTCTGTACTATTCTATTATGACAACTTGCTATGGTAGGACTGTGACCCCCAAAGTTCAAGTGCTGGAAACTTAACCCCCAGGACAACAATGTTGAGGGGTGGGAACTTTATATAAAGGGATTAGGTTATGAGGCTCTGCTCTCATGAATGGATTAATGTTATCACAAGAGTGTGTTGTTATAAAAGAGGATTCATTCTCTTTCTCTCTCTCTCGCCATGTCATGAAGCAGTAAGAAGGCCCTCACTAGATGCATGCTTTTTGATCTTGGACTTCCCAGACTTCAGAGCCAGGAGCCAATATATTTTTGTCCTTTATAAATTACCCTGTCTCAGGTATTCTGTTATAGCAATACAAAATAGACTAAGACACAGCCCAAGCAGACTAATACACCCCTGTTGCCCAATTATTACTGTAAATGGTCAGTTACAGCAACTCCAGCCTAAGAATGGCATGCTGACTTGGGCCCAGTTTTGTGTGGTGTAAGGGTTTGGGTCATGCCACTAAATAAGCCCTTGGGACCAGCAGATGTAGTAGCTGAGAGTCAGGGGAATCTAGCATTAGTGTTGGAAGAATGTGAAAATCATTGTCAACGATAGATCAAACAGCAGTCTCTATCTACTACTAATCTTCCTCTTACATATCTCCCAGGATGTGAGGCTGACTAAATTCCTGAAGATGCAGTTCTAGGAACATATATGCAGATGTGGTTCTCAGTGGTGTGAAAGGGTCTATAGGGATAGGAATATCAGCCACCCAGATCTCCCTTCAAGAAATAAATTGCCTCAGGTGCTGCAGCAAACAGCTTTCAGCTGTCAGCTTGTTGAGTTATTGTCTCCACTGCACAACTGTTTTCAGCTAAAAGCATGTTTTTCCAGGGTCATTTTACATCTACTGACTGATACAGGCAGGGTTGTAAAGGCCCACTTGTTTTGTTCAAAAGCAGGACAACTCTGAGGGGCCATTTTAGCTTCAGGTGATTCCTGGGGTCTGGTGAGGCTGTCAGACCTGCACTGCAGTTTGACCTTTTCCTCTGTGCACTTCTGCTTCCTTCCCTTCCTGTCCACATCTGCGGAAACAACTAGTACTCCCTTACACACATCTTTTATTGTAAGCTCTATCTTGGAGGCTGCTTTCCAGAGATCTCACGTTTAGCATTCACTGAAAATTGGGGTAATCTTATTATAATGGGGAAAATTTAAAGCCTCCAATTTTCCTTTAGGGTCCTAGGCACGAATTTTATGGCAAAATGCAAAGTCACTCTTTCTCTCCTTGAGTTTAATTTTTTTAACTTTTAGCTCCCACACTCATGTTGTTACATGAAACAATTGCCTTTTGGTTTACCTTTGTGTGAGTTTGTTTATAATAAAAAATCTTAAATGTACCTAACAGATGAGGAATTTATACATTAAGATATGTACCTATGTTTTACTGTAGTCTGCCCTAATAGAATCTTAGCACTTTGATGCATCCTTTCCCTAGAAGGCTTTAAATGTTGAAGGCAGATGGGAAAAGACTATTATAATAGAGCCAAGAAATATTAAATTTTTCTTCCATGGGTGATATATAACAAGATATAATCTTATAATTTTTGTTTCAGAATTGTGTCAAAGCAACAGCCACTGTAATGGATATTAAAGGGGACCAAAAAATGGGACAAGCTATGTGTGATCTGTTTATGTTGAGATTAGCCATCCATCCTGAGTAAGACAATCTATAATTCTGTAATTACAATCTGCAAACTACGTGAAACAGCAACAAAAAATTTTCAGTATGTGTATCACGATAGGAACAACACAATAAGTCTATCCTACTTTGTTAATTAATTGCTTTTCTGAACAGTTCCCTTAACATATTTCTTTGATGTCATGAGATACCGTTTCATACCAGTTAGAATAGCAATCATTAAAAAGTCAGGAAACAACAGGTGCTGGAGAGGATGTGGAGAAATAGGAACACTGTTACACTGTTAGTGAGACTGTAAACTAGTTCAACCATTGTGGAAAACAGTGTGGTGATCCCTCGAGGATCTAGAACTAGAAATACCATTTGAGCCAGCCGTCCCATTACTGGGTATATACCCAAGGGATTATAAATCATGCTGCTATAAAGACACATGCACACACATGTTTATTGCGGCATTATTCACAATCGCAAAGACTTGGAATCAACCCAAATGTCCATCAGTGACAGACTGGATTAAGAAAATGTGGCACATATACACCATGGAATACTATGCAGCCATAAAAAAGGATGAGTTCATGTCCTTTGTAGGGACATGGATGAATCTGGAAACCATCATTCTGAGCAAATTATCACAAGGACAGAAAACCAAACACTGCATGTTCTCACTCATAGGTGGGAATTGAACAATGAGAACACCTGGACACAGGGCGGGGAACATCACACACTGGGACCTGTCAGTGGGCAGGGGGCTATGGGAGGGATAGCATTAGGAGAAATACCTAATGTAAATGACGAGTTAATGGGTGCAGCAAGCCAACATGGCACATGTATATATATGTAACAAACCTGCACACTGTGCACATGTACCCTAGAACTTAAAGTATAATAAAAAAAAATTAGCTGGGCATGGTGGAGAGTGCCTATAATCCCAGCTACTCAGGAGACTGAGGCAGGAGAATTGCTTGAGCCCAGGAGGCAGAGGTTGCAGTGAGCTGAGATCATGCCATTGCACTCCAGCCTGGGCAACAGAGTAAGACTGTTTCAAAAAAAAAATAAATAAAGTAAAATAATGTGAATACAACCCCCCAAAAAATATTTCTTTGATGTCTCAAGTCTGTTTATTCTATTGAGGATCTCTTGGGATCGCTAGTGTTCCTCCATTGCATCTTGTTCCTATAAAGGGAAAAACAAGTATTAATGTATTTCAATCAATGAAACAGCCTTTAAAACGTTAAAAGGTCTATTTTATGTTACAAATAAATTATTTAATAATAAATCTAAATATCAAAGGGTGTTTTTATTTTGCTATAGTAACATAAATTAATGGAATTTTATAAACTAAAACACATTTTAAAGTTAAGCCCTTTGAAAATTGCTAACTATAGATTTAAAAAGTTTTCACCACAAAAACAGATAAGTATGGGATGTAACAGGTATGTTAATTCGTTTGACTTAGTCATTCCACAGTCTATACATATATCAGACCATCATGTTGTACACCATAAATATACATAATTTTTGTTATTAAAAATAAATTTTTAAAAAATATGCTTTCTTAGTCCTTTATCATACTTACTTTATTTCTATGGCCTATATTTAAAGTTATGTAAGTCCATTGTTACCTCCTTTATTTAATAATATGTCTACTTTTTATTTTCTAACTTTTAAAAAATAAATAAATGTATTTTCAATGGACATTTGCTGTTTCACATAGTGGCTTTATACTCTGATTTCTGCATTTAGTCTCCATTGTACTTATAATGGCATTCAATTTCTTTTTAAAAAATTATGCCTCCTTCACTGTGAAAATTTTAGTGGGATTATATATCCAGATGCCCTGCACATGACTAATGGACAAAAAAAACAAAAAATAATTGGAATTCATGCATTCCAGTGTTGGTGACTGGTGGGAGAATATTCAGCAGTGTTAGCATCCTTGACCTTCGAAGCACGCTTCCTCTTGGTCCTTTTACCCAATTTGGATCTCTGATTATTCCTACTGATGTCCTAAGTTTCTTGACAACTTTCTAATAAATTCCATTTTCAATCATGTTAACCAGCCACTTTATGTTGATAGCAATAAAAACAAAATCTCTGACTGTTTCAAAATTTTAAGAGTGCATAAAAATATCAAATGTCAGAATTCTATAGGGAATATAAAATAGGGGACTATTCCATCTAAAGTGTTGTAAAGACAAATAATTTTGAACTTTGTCATTTAATAACTCTATTACTCATTTTCTTTCTGGGTCATTTAATCTACTTTTAGAATATTTTCTCCATATATGCTTCAAGAATATATTTGACCCAAGAACTTCTCTTAACCCTACTGAATGTTGTTTTTATTGTGGGAAGGGACAGACTCTGTAAGACTGCTGTCAGAGTGAAGGGTCATTAAGATATTCAGGTTAGCAAGTTTGGGGAACAGGATTTGAATCAAGTAGCAACTATGCTCATGTTGAACACTGGTTCAGCTATTTATTCATTGGGAAAATATTCATTGTGAACTTTATGTGTGCCAAGCATATATTAGATATTAAAAGGAAATTGTGAAAAAACAGTACATTTCAATTCGGGGTGAGAAATACCCTGAGAAGCAGAAGCATGGAATGCTGTGGGAGCCCAGGAGGCTCCTGAAAAGCCAAAGATGAATTCTTAAATGAGTCGATGCTTGTTGGGGTCTTGAAGAATGTGTAGGGACTATCTCAGCAAAGAATGTGGAAAGAAAGAACAAAAAGCATGTGTGTGAAATCATAGGAAGGAAGGATAGTATATTTGAAGAAACAAAATAGTTCAATGTGAATCGAACAGAGTTGGAGGGTTGATGTTAGGGGTTTGACAGTTGACTCTAAAAAGGATGGTGGGTACCAGAGATGCCATGTTCAGGAGTCTGGGCTTGATGGATATGCCTGTGATGAGCTTGGGAGCTATAGGAGTAAAATACACATTTTAAGAGAAATCACTCTGAATGCTGTACAGAAAATGCACTATAGAAGGCCTAAAATAAAAACGGAGAAATCAATTAAACCTATTTTAAGAGTCCAGTAAGAAATTGGAGGAGACCCCTAAGGCAGAGACCCAGTATAATCAGTCTAACGCCCCTCCCAGATAATCACCAAAGGAGGAAACATACAAGTAGATATCACTTTTCAGTGTTAATTTTAAACATAAGTCTAATAGGTAGACTTCATTCATTCACTCATTTATTCATTCATAAATTGAATGTTATTCTATACCCTTGTCAGGCATTATTCCAGCCACTTTGTGTATGGTAAGAAATGAAGCAGGAATACTATGTACCTCATGTATCTCAGCCAGAGTCCTAGCAGGGAACAATGAGACATTCCAAATTGCATAATTTAAGAGTGTTTTAACAAAAGAAACATTTGTAAAGTATGTATGGAAATCACAGAATAGAAGGCTGTTTCCTGGGGTAACAGGTGTAATCAGTTTTGACCTGGAGAAATAAGGAAGGGGAATGGTATCCATAAATTGGAAGTAGAGGGCCTTGTGCAGAGGGGCCACCTTGAGAGAAGCTGTGACCTTCATTGGGGCTGGAGGTTTCTGCTAATCTCAGGTTACTTCTCATAGTGGGGGCTGGAGAATAAATATCCCTACTACTCCTTTATCACTCTTCCCTATCATGCTCTTCTATATCCTGCTGGGGCCCTCGGCTCAAAGAAATGGAAGACAAAAGGCAAGGTGGCTGTGTGATGTTTTCTATGCCAGTCTACATCCCAGAGCAAACGTGCTACCGTAACATGTCTTTTTGCTCTGAAATGTAGATTGGCATAGGAAATGACCATATTGCTGAAATCAATTTATAGGTTAAATGCTATTTCTATCAAACTATCAGTGACCTTCTTCACAGAATTAGACTTCATGATGAATTCAATTTCATGATGAAAACTGCAATTGCTGAAAGCAATTGCAACAAAACCAAAAATCAACAAATGGAATGTGATTAAGCTAACAAAGTTTTGCACAGCAAAAGGAACTATCAACAGAGTGAATACAGAATCTACAGAATGGAGATAATTTTGGCAAACTATGCATCTGACAAATGTCTAATATCCAGAATCTAGAAGTAAGTGAAATAAATTTACAAGAAAAAAACAAACACCACTAAAAAGTAGGCAAATGATATGAACAAACACTTTTGAAAGTAAGACATGCAGCCAACAAACATATAAAAAATACTCAACATCACTAATCATTAGAGAAATGCAAATCAAACCACAGTAAGATATCATCTCATACAGTCAGAATGGCTATCATTAAAAAGTCAAAAAATAACAGATGCTGGCGAGGTTGTAGAGGAAAGGAAATGCTGATAGACTATTGGTGGGAATGTAAATTAGTTTAGCTATTGAGGGAGGCAGAGTGGGAAATTCTCAAAGAGCTTAAAACAGAAGTGCCATTTAGCCCAGCCATCCAATTATTGAGTACATATATTCAAAGAAATATAAATTATTCTACCATGAAGATACATGCACATATATGTTCACTGCAGCACTATTCACCATAGCAAACACATGGAATCCACCTGAATGTCTATCAGTGAAAGAGTGGATAAAGAAATGTGGTACATATACACCATGGAATACTATGCAACCATAAAGATGAATGAGAACATGGATGATGCTGGAGGCCATAATCCTATGCAAACTAATGCAGGATCAAAAAGCCAAATACCGTATGTTCTCACTCATAAGTGGGAGCTAAACATTGAGTACATACAGACACAAAGAAGGGAACAACAGAAACTGGATCTCACTTGAGGGTGGAGGGAGGGAGGAAGAAGAAGATTTAAAAAACTACCTATCAGGTACGATGCCTATTACCTGGATGACAAAATAACCTGTATACCAAACCCCTGTGACATACAACTTAATCTATATAACAAACCCACACATGTACCACTGAACCTAAAATAAAAGTTAAAATAAAACAAAACAAAACAAAACAAAAAAACAGATATGTTGCAGAAGGTTGAAGAGTTAACTGGGAGGAGCAAACTAAAGGTGTCATGCCTTGAAAATAGCTTGATATGTGGTGGCTTTTCTCTGTAAGAGAGTGCATGTGGTTATCCTTTCACGGCTTTGTCTAATGCTCATTTTACCTTGATTTCACCCATATGGAATGTAGGGGGAAGAAAGAGATTTGTATACTGTGGTTTTCTCTGTTAGCTTCATCTTGCAGGTATCTCTGGATGCCATCCCCTTCTTCGAGACAGCTTTCTTTTTGAAGTAGGCAGGTTCCTTTATAAACAAATTGGATATGCTAAACTATATATTTGTTAACATTGTATTCAAAATAATATGCAGTGGCACTCATGTGTATTTATGTGGTTCTGCAGCATCTTGCACTTTAGGTAAACTTCAGCATGTATAAAGAAGAATT
This sequence comes from Macaca thibetana thibetana, assembly GCF_024542745.1. Taxonomy (NCBI): domain Eukaryota; kingdom Metazoa; phylum Chordata; class Mammalia; order Primates; family Cercopithecidae; genus Macaca; species Macaca thibetana. The sequence continues at coordinate 79,442,341 of NC_065583.1, forward strand.
TGAGTCAAAAAATTGTTTGCAAAGACTTTGCTTCCTTTTCTTGTGGCCTATGTTTGCCCATATGTGAATTATTTGGCATTTTTGCTTTCCTCAATGTGTTGAGGCTGTAATGATGAAAGGCTTCAGTGTCAGGCCTGTAAAATCTATTGCCCTCTATTACTTTTTTCTATATAAATAGAAGGTGACAATAGCAGCTTTTGTCACTGGCAATTTTAAATCCATTATTTTGAATAGAACTGATATCCAGGTTTTTAGCTGGTCTTCTATAAAGTAAAAGATGCAAAAATGACAGCAGAGTAAATTTACCTAGGTACAGGAAATTTGTGTATTTTCATTTTAAATTGTCAAAAAATAAATTTTTGCTGGTCTGTAATCTATAGCCAATGCTATACTGATGGTACCAGCTGGCTTGCAGTTTTAGTAAAGATAACAGCATGGCTTTGGTGGTTTTCACTTTTTTAGCATTTAAAATTAAAAAATTATTTTTGGAAGGGGACATTATTTCTTTTAGTAGTCAGTTTGGGCAAATCTGTAAAAGTCATGCTGTCAGGCAATATACCATTTACTCCTACTTACTCATTACTCATTCATTTACTCATTGAGATTGTTAGCATTCTCAGAATGCTGGAAGGAAAGAGATTATAAAGAGTTGAAGACTTCAATCATATTTCGAGATGTCTTGCAAAGAAATGTTAATAAAATGCTTTGATGAGAAAGGAAAGGAGGTTGAGTCCGATCAACTACACAGATATTTATTACAATGATTTACTTCTTTAGAATATTCCAGTGTTTTGGAGAGTATCACTTTTTCATCTATAATATACTTTATTTACATGGAGGAATCATAGACATTAATAAAAAAAAGAACTTCCATGAGGTTTTCACAATAGGAAGGCATGTCCTTAGCAAACTAATGCAGGAACAGAAAACCAAATACTGCATGTGCTCACTTATAAGTGGGAGCTAAATGATGAGAACTTACCAACACAAAGAAGAGAACAACAGACACTGGGGTCTACTTAAATGGGGAGGGTGTGAGGAGGGAGAGGAGCAGAAAAGATCACTATTGGGTACTGGGCTTAATACCTGGGTGATGACATAATCTGCACAACAAACCCCTGTGACATGAGTTTACCTATGTGACAAACTTTCACATGTACCCTTGAACCTAAAATATAAGTTTTACAAAACCTGCCCCTGCTCTTTACTCTCACCAGCAAACATTGTAAATTGAGCAATATTGTATCTGCTGGGACAAGGAGAATCCAAAAGTAAAAGGCTGTTTTATTGGAATAACTTAAAGACTGCAGCCAGTGTACATGGCCTGCATCTAGGGAATGTGAAGGGCCAAAGTCCTCTGCGGCCTCCTCGGAATGCTATCAATGCTGCACAAAAGAATCCCACATTTTTATGCCTACTATGCAGATGGACCTTGGAGGCCATCCAATGTCAGTCAGGAAGAGAGAAATGTAAATATAACGTTTCAACCTGATTCTTTAAACTTTGATAGCTATAGAAAAGCAAGAAAATAAGAGGGAAAAAAAAGTCAAGTGGAAGTGAAGAAATGGATTTTATCTCTTCCACTGTAGATTTTGAGCAATAGGTTAGGCCTGCAGTGGGAGAAGAAAGTTTTGAATTGAAAATGAGAATAAAGTTTTGATTTAGGATGAATGCTTTTTCAGTACCTGAAGGTGAATATTACTTGCTGCTGAACATGGATTTTGTTCCCTGAAAGTGACTCGAAAATCGTGTGGTATGAATAAAATGTGGCCAGAGGAATAGGAATGAAGATTGAACAGGGTGTGTTTGAAGACAGGGTTTGTAGAAAAATAAATCCATTTCCTGGTCTCAATAAACTGGTAATATTATGATCACAGGATTTTTTGTATGTTGAATTTGAAGCACTATAGCATAGTCAGTACTGCCTTCTGAATAATTTTGTTTCATTAGCAGTATAATAAAAAGGTTGAAATTGTTTTGTTTGTGCAAAATATATGTGGTGTCCTTTGATCACCCAAAGTAAACTGAGTCACTAATCTTTATCTTACCCCTGATACCTTCTCTTCTGGTACTTATTTCTATAACTCCTAGGGAAGTTTCCATTAAGACTGACCCAGCAATGAGACAGGTAACACTTCATCCCAGTTTCAAACATAAGCATCTTTGAATAAAAATGCAAACAATTGATAATGTAAGAAGTTGAATGTAAAGAAATAAAGAGGTGAAGTTTTAGTTTTAAAAAGGAAGAACAACTAAAGAAGACAGCAATGGAAAGGAGAGTCTATGGCCATACCACCCTGAATGCCCCAGATCCTGTCTGATCTCAGAAGTTAAGTAGGGTCAGGCCTGGTTAGTACTTGGATGGGAAAGGAGAGAGTCTATACACACCTGGGAAGGAAAGGTTAATTCAGGTGCTAATGAAGAATTTACTCGCAGATGTAAAGAGGGTTTGAAGTGTGGGGAAGGTTTGGAAAAGATAATAGAATTAGGTAAAATGAGGAGCTTTTTTTAAGTCATGGGGGAGTTCTATTCTTACAAAGAGAGAGAGGGGAAGAGAGAGAGAAACAACAACAACATAGGATTGATAGGAACTAAAGTGGAAGAACAAACAAATAAGAAAGGGAACATTTTATGAATGCCATATGTGTAATTTAAGAGAGTTAAAAATGAAATTCTATTTAGCTTTATCACCTTGGTGAGTTTTAGGCATGGATCTACAGCATCCTGGATAAATTGCTACATAATCTGAATCAGTCAAATTACTTCCCAAGCTGCTTACACCATTTGAAGTTTAATTTCTTGGTGACTAGGCAGGATGCTTATTTTTCTCTGATGATTCAAGCTGAGCATTTTCTACAAAATCTGGAGAAGTTCATAATGGAGATTTGTAAACTCCCAGAATAGACCTGATTAAAAAATTATTTTAACTAAAGGAATGTATTACACCAACTCGCAGTCTAAACGTGGCTTGAATCCTACTCATCGGAGTAATGAATGATTCAAGAAGCCATTAGTTTGCCTTTCCATGTTGTATGCTCACACTATTCTTCATCTTTCTCCTTCCCTCTATTCTGACAGTTCAATCTTTCACTCTTTCAGCAGGTTTTCTGATTGGCACTTCAGTAGTTTATACTTATGTTGCTGGTCTACCATCCATAGCCAATGCTATGTTGCTGGTACCAACTGGCTTGCATTTTTAGTGAAGATAACAACATAGTTTTGGTGGTTCTTTTTCATTTCTTAAGCATTTTAAGTCTTTAAAAAATGTTTTTGGAAGGGGACATTATTTCTTTCAGTAGTTGGCTTGGGCAAATCTGTAAAAGTTATGCTGTCAGGCAATATATCAAAGACACTCAATTATTTAAAGAGCAAAATACACAAAGTACTGATATTTGTTCATTTAGCATATATAACAAAACTACCTTTATTATAGAAGAGATGGAATCTCTAGACTATCTTCCTCGGTTTATGCTTGAAAACATTGATATTTAATAACCCAAGGTAAAGGACAGGTAATCAGCAATTCTCTTGAACAGTGACTAACATTTGATATATATTCCTGTCCTCTTTACAAGCTTCATGCAGTCCTGTAATTTTATATCTCATTATGCTCACTGGCATCTAATAAAAAATGCCAGTGTATAAATCAACTATGAAATTAGCCTAATAAATTGTGTCACACTTTAGAGTTTTTGAAAATCTTCATTAACCTTTTTGTAACTTATTGAAATAAAATGGAAACTTGCCTGTTTTCACTTTCATGTATATGCATGCACACACACAAACGTACACATAGCAAATTTGGTTAATTATTTGAGGAATTTACTATTAGCCTTTATTTCACAAATAATTTAAAAGATTATTCAGATATCTGCTTCTGCCTGGGATATAGAAAACTGGAAAAAGTCCATCACTCTCAACCAAACACAAGAACAAGCTAAATAAACTTAAAAATTATAACTTTTTTGTACATACCTGAGAGGTGAAGTTACAGGACAAGTTATCTGATGTCTAATGGAAAAACAAGTCTTTGCAAGGGTATAAGGCTCCAAAAATAGTCTCAACTGTGCATAGACAGAAGGATGGGATCTGGGGCACTGTGCAGGCATGAGGGATCCAGTTAAACAGTGTACCAAATTGATAAAGGCTGAGTGTGGGTTACAGTGAGAGGATACCCCTGGACTGCCAAACCACTGACAAATGGGGAATTTGCATTTATTCTCTGGTTCTTCTCCATGAAAATCCAATGGCTACTCCCAAGAAATGCTGAAAGTGGGAAAATCATCCTTCTGTGGTGTAGACCTGAAAGAGGAGCAGCCAATACTGTGAAAAAGGGTTTAAAGAATTCCCATCCTTTGTGAAATTAAAGCCTTTAGCCTCCAAGAGAACAGCAGCAAGCCTTGTGGCCCTCAGGGCACAACTAACACAAAACCAAAATGTGTTATCCTTGAGAGAGAAAAAAGGTAAATTGAACTTTGTCAAAATAAAATTGTTTTTGCTCTAAAAAAGACACTGTTAAGAGAATGAAGTGACAAACAATAGAAATAGTTTGTTAATGTTACAAACTATGTGAAAATATTTGCAAATCACCTGATAAAAGACTTATAATCAGAATATATAAAGAACACTTAAAACTCAATATTGAGAAAATAAAACAATTGAAAATAGTCAAACGGTTTGAACACATGCTTCATGGAAGATATATTTATGCCAAACATGAAAATTAAAAGATACTCAACATTATTTATCATTAGAGAAATTCAAATTAAAATGGCTGTGAGATACCACTACACAGATACTTACATAACAACAACAACAACAACAACAACAAATCTGACAATAGTGGGTGTTGCTAAGATGCAGAACAAAAAGAACTGTAATCCGTTGCTTCTGGAAATGCACAAATGGTATAGCTGTTTTGTGGCTATCCAGTTTAGAAGACAGAGAATATTGTTGTTTTCTATAAAGATAGATTTTTACTTCCAGTTTCCAGTTTTATAAGTAAGGAGCTGGGAAGTCACCAGTTTGTCCTAAGAACAATTAAAAAGCTAAACCGTCTGAAAAATCAACAGCTTTTCTTGGATCCCTAAGACAGAGGGAGGACATGGAGACAAGAGCGAAACTCCGTTAAAAAATTATATATATACCAGAGCACTCTGTTCTTAACAAGGGTTGCTCTCAGAAGCAAGTAGTTAACCAGGGCATAACTGGCTGAGGTATTATTGGAGCTTAGCTGATTTGGGAAACTGAAATGAAATACCCAACTCCAGTTAGCTTCCCTGTGGGAAATATCCAACTCTAGCCCATCTAGCCATGCTGTGTCACCTAAATGGGAGAGAAAAAAAGAAAAAAAAAAAAGCCTGAGAAACACTTGCAAAGTTCATGGTCCAGGGGCATAGCCTCACTAAAAGACCGAGACCTGATTATAGATTGCTTCCCCTTCCCTGATACCTTAGCATCATATTACTAAAGTCCTATTTAGAGTAATCCCTTTTATCCAGTATTTCATGTAGGGCTATCAAAAACAAAATTGCATTGTATACCAAAAAGCAAAAAGCATAAGTTGAAGAGACAGAACAATCAGAACCAGCTATGTCTGGGGTGTTGGAGTTATCTGACTGGGAACTTAGCACAGCTATGATTGATAGGCCAAGGGCTCTAATGGATAAAGGGGACAGCATGCAAGAGTAGATGTGCAATGTAAGCAGAGTGATAGAAATTCTAAGAAAAAACCAAGAATAAATGCTAGAGATCAAAACACAGCAGAAATGAAAAATACCTTTGGCAGGTTTATTAATACACTGGACACAGCTGAGGAAAGATCTGTGAGCTTGAGAATATATCAATACAAACTTCAAAAACTGAGAAGTGAAGAGAACAAAGACTGGGAAAACCAGAACAGAATATTCAAGGACTGTGGTACAACTACAAAAGGCATAACATGCTTATAATGCGAGAAGAGAAAAAGGAACAAAATAAATAGGTGAAATGATAGTGACTGAGAATTTTTCCAAATTAATGCCAAACATGAAACCTCAGATCCAGGAAGTTCCGAGATCACCAAGCAGGATAAATGCCAAAAAAACTACACCTAGGCATATTATTTCAAACTATAGGAAATCAAAGATAAATTCTGAAAAAAGCTGGGGGTGGTGGAGCGGGTAAATACCTACACAGGAACAAAGATAAGACACCCATGTCCTCCCCAGAAACAGGACCCAACTATATGTTCTTTATCAGAAACCCACTTTAAACATAGACACATATATATTAAAAATAAATGGATAAAGAAAAATATACCATGCTAACACTTATCAAAAGACAGCAGAAGTAGCTATATTAATTTCAGGCAGAGTAGACTTCTAAACAGGGAAAGTTATTAAGAATAAAGAAGAGCATTACAAAACAATAAAGGAGACAATCCTCCAAGAGACGTAACAAGTCTTAATCTGTGTGCACCTAACAATAGAGCATAAAACTATATGAGGCAAACACTAATAGAACTGCATGGAGAAATAGATGAATTCACTATTATTGTTGGAGACAACACCCTCTATCAGAAATGGACAGATTCAGCAGGCAGAAAATCAGTAAGGATATAGTTCAACTCCATAACACCATCAATCAACTACATAAAATCAATATCCATAGACTACTCCGTCTAACAACAGTAGAATACACATTTCGTTTTTTCTCAAGCTCACATAAAACGTTCCTCAGGATAGACCATCTTCTGGGGCATGAAACATACCTTCAAATATTAAAAGTAAAGTCAAGTTAAGTTTAAAGCAAAGAGATCATAGAATGTCTGTTCTCAGATCACAATGGAGTTAAATTAGAAATCAGTAACAGAAAGAAAAATACAAAATCTCAAAATACATGGAAATGAAACAACACTTCCAAATAAGACATAGTTCAGAGAATAAATCTAAAGAGAAATCAATAGCTATTTCAAACCAAATGAAAAGGAAAAGACTACATATCAAAATTTGTGGATTGTGGCAAAAGCAGTGTTTACAAGGAAATTGATAGCATTGAAACACAGAAATATTAGAAAAAGAAGAAAAGGGAAAAAATATCTAAAAGAGGAAATTAGAAAAGAGGAAATACCTAAAACCAATAATATAAATTAGAAAAGAGGATATTAGAAAAGAAATACCTAAAGTCAATGATATAAATTTTTACCTTAGGAAACTAGAAAACAAGAGTAAATTAAATACAAAATAAGCAGAAAAAAGAAATAGATATTAGAATAGAAATCAATAAAATTGAACATAGAAAATCAACAGACAAAAATCAATGAAACCCAAATTTGAGTATTTGAAAAAGATTAATAAAATTGGTAAGGGTCTAGCTAGAGAAACTAAGAAAAACAGATAACATAAATTACTAACATCAGAATCAGAAAAAGTCATCATAGATCCTATGGGTATTAAATGGATAATTAAGAAACACTATGAATAACTTTATGACCACAGATTTGATAACCTAGATGAAATATAACAATTCCTTGAAAGACACTATTTGCCAAACTCGTACAAGAAGAAACAATCTTATCAGGCCTATGTCTAAAGAAATTGAATAAATAATTAATAACCTTCAAAAACAGCAAGAACCAGGCCCAGATGTGTTCATTGTCAAATTCTAGTAAACATTTAATAAAAAAAAAATTATACCCATTCTCTACAGTCACTTTCAGAAGGTAGAAACAAAGGGAATATTTCCTAACTCATTGTGTGAGGCCAGGATTATTGTAATATCAGGCAGAGACATTACAAGAAAACTTAAGACACTTATTACTTCTTCATATAAATACAAAAATCATTAATAAAATATTAGCAAATAGAATCCAACAATTTATAAAAAAAATTATACACCATGACCAAGTGGGATTTATTCTAGGTGTGCAAGGCTGATTCAACATTCAAAAACTAATTAATATAATCTTTCACATCAACAGGCTAAAAAAGAAAAAAAGCATGATCATATCAATAGATGCATAGAAGCATTTGATAAAATTCAACACATTCATAATAACAACTCTCAGTACAGTATGTATAAAGGAGAATTTAATCAGCTTGATAAAGAATATCTAAAGGAAAAGTTATACTAGTATAATGATGAGAAATTTGAAATTTGAAGATCAGGAAGAAGGCAAGAATGTCTCTACTCATTGCTTCTTTTTATTTCCTATTTTTAAATTTTTATTTAAAAAATTATTTTTTGTTTCAATAGTTTTGGGAGTACTGAGAGTTTTTGGTTACACGGATAAATTCTTTATTGGTGATTTCTGAAATTTTAATGTACCTGTCATCCAAGCAGTGTACAATGTACCTGATATGTAGTCTTTTATCCCTCCTCTTCCCAACCTTCCCCCATCAGTCACCAAAGTTTATTAAATCATTCTTATGCCTTTGCATCCTCATAGCTTAGCTCTCACTTATAAGTTAGAACATACAATATTTGGTTTTCCATTTTTGAGTTACATCACTTAGAATAATGGTCTCCAGCTTAAACCAAGTTGTTGCAAGAGGCATGGTTTTATTGCTTTTTATGTCTGAGTAATATGCTGTGGTTATCATGCCTTTTTAACATTACACTGGAAGTCTTAGTTAATACAATAAGATCAGAGATGGGAATAAAATGAATACAGAGTAGAAAGGAATAAATAAAACTGTCTCTGCAGATGACATGATCATCTATGTAGAAAATCCAAAAGAACTGACATTTAAAAATTTTAGAACTAATAAGTGATTACAACAAGGTTCCAGGATACAATGTTAATATACAAGTCAACTGCTTTCTTATATACCAGCAATAAACAAGTGGCATTTTAAACTGAAACCACAATTCCATTTACATCAGCACTCCCAAAACTGAAATTCTTAGGTATAAAGTTAATACAATACATACAAGATTTCTATGCAGAAAACCACAAAACTCTGACAAACAAATAAAAGAAGAAATAAATAAATGGGGAGGTGTTCAATATACATGGATACAAGAGAAACAAGACAATATTGTCAGGATGTCACTTTCCAACTTGATCTATAGATTCAATGCAGTTCCAATCAATAGCCCAGCAAATTCTTTTGTGGATCTGGCAAACTGACTCTAAAAATTTACATGGAGAGGCAGAAACCCAGAATAGTAAGCGTGATATCGAAACAGAATGAAATTGGAGGACTGACACTCACTACCCAACTTCAAGACTTACTATAAAGCTACAGTAATGAAGACAGTGTGGTGAAAGACAAACAGATCAATAAGTGAAATTAGTCAAACATGGAAAGGAAGTATTGCATTTGCTCACTTACATGTGGAATCTAACAAAAACAAGTTAAATATACAGACATAAAGAACAAAATGTTAGTTACCAGGGGTGGGTGGGGAACAAATGGGGAGATGTTGGTTAGAGGATACAAAGTAGCAGCTATGTGAGATGAACAAGTCTAGAGATCACATGTACAATGTGAATTCTATAGAGGGCCATATTCAACAATAAAATTGTATTGAATATGGGATGCATGCTTAATAAGTAGATTTTGATGCTCTTGTCACAAAAACAAAAATGAAAAGAAATGAGTAACCATGTGAGATGATGGATATGTTAATTTGCTTAACTACAGTAATCTTTTACTATCTATATGTATCTTATAACATCATATCATATGCCTTAAATATACACAATAAAATTATGCAATGTGATTTTTACACTGTTTTAAAATAACTTCCTACAAAAACTTATTCTTCCAAAGGAAGAAATGGTGACATTTTAGCCGAGAAGCCTGGCAAACACTACCTTAATCAAGTGATCAAAGTGAACACTGTCAGTAATCAATAAGTTTAAATTCTGAGCCTCCTGTTAGAATGCAAAGTAAAGACAACAGCCTCAGTAGTATATAAATGTTAGTTTCCTTTTTTCCAGTTTTCACACTGGATTATGTAGAAGATTGTCTTCATCGGTATGGAACATAATATACTAATGTACTTGGGGAAGAGAAGTATCATATGACAAATTTACACTCACATAGTTTAACAATTTTTGAAAAAGTTTTACAAATTTTATATTGTTTGAAATTATTTTAAAATAAATTCAAAAAATATGTTGACAGTCTTAACTGCAATTTACATTCCATGTCTTGTTATTCTTGCTTTAATAAACATATTGGTGCATTCTATGAGATCAATTAAATTAGTAATTTTGCTAGACATTTTTCAGAGATTACAAAAAAATAAATTTTATGTACTGGATTGAGATTTAATGTGGTAAGTTCCCAGAAATCATGAGGCAATGTCACATTTATATTACATTCTAGAATAATTCAAATATTTTATAAAAACTATGAATCTGCAAAAACATACAAATTATGACAACTTTTTCATATTAATAAAATCATAATAAAGAACAAATTTAGTTTTAAATTAAGGAAAATCTTTAACTCTCCACTAAATATCAATAACACGTTGATCTCCAACTGCTTTTCAAATATAATTGCTGAAGACTTGTCTCAAAACGTTAAGGCAGACAAGACAGAAAGACTAATTTAAGACCCTAATTGAACTTTTTCTAAGTTATTACAAAACAATCACTTAGAGAATGAAAATTATTTTCCTTTCCTAGACTACATGATCTAGTTTCTTCTGAATTTTTTTTAGAGGATTCAGAAACTCATGTGGTTTGAACAATCAGGTTAGCCTAAAGAATGTCATATTTGTATAGTTCAGTCATTAGATAAGGGCTTACAGCAGTATTCATTGAGTCTATGGGAAAAATAACATACTTTGTCATGTTATTGCCTCTTTGAATCTGAAAATGCCATTAAAATATTTGATGTAGCAGTTTACTAAATGGTGTCAAATATTTAACCTGTAGAAAATGAGCTGTTTGAACTCTAGTCACCCATGGATCAGATTTCCATTTTTGGACACTAGAAGATACTTGTTCAGGAGTGTGTATCTGTGAGTGCTCAAGAAAGAGAGAGAGAAAGAAGGAAAAATAGAAAAAGAGAGAAAAAGAAAATGAGTGAAATATGAAATTTTTATTTTCATTTATGGTATTTATTTGGGGTTAGTAGGGTTCTTTTCAAACAATCTAAGATCCTAGACTCATAATTTAAGCATAATATAAAATGGAATTATTGACATCTCAGAGCAATTTATGAGTAAGGAACAACTTCGGGTGATATTCAGGTACCAATATGCAGGCTGAGAGACCTCGATAGGCCATTCTTGACCTGTTATGGACAACTTGATACGCAGAGCTACTTTGCTTTAGGTTGTAGAAGTTTCCTCGCGCTGGTGGCATTCAGAGCCACAGAGTATATGTTTCCCCAGTGGGCCGTGAAAAGCCCTATCAGCTCTTGCATTTTGTTAAAAAGACAATAAAACTATACTAGAAATTGCATAGTTCGAGGAAAACCTGAGGCTTTTGATTTTTGAGTAGATCTGATATGCATTCTAACACTTGATCCTAAGTGGTACACAGAGGTTGGCCATTGGTCAGTATTGCAGTATCATACTCATTGTCGAGAAAGTTCATAGCTTCCTTCTCATAAAAAAGAAAATCATCTACTTTTTCTTGGGCTTCTCATGAACAAGTCCCATGATGAAATCCCACAATTTCTGTTGATGCCATGATTTTGGAACACTGTTAAGATACAGAATAATATAAGTTTCTTTTCCGAATGCTGAACTCCAAAAAATATGCATAAAATTTCAGAGTTCACAGAAATTCCAAATGATAGAATGAATCTGAACTCTTTGGAAATCTGCAGTAGCATTACATACAATTATTTATTTTTCAAAATACCTGAAAAAACTAAAAGTTTTTCTAATACTTTTTTTCTGTCAAAGAAAGTCAGTTGGAGGGAAGTTGACCATGTCAAAGTGCCTCATTCTCAGGACCTGAGATCAGACATTACCTTAGGCTTTGATATAGCTACAATTAGTGTGGAATGCTGAATTTCAAGGGGTCTAGGAAGTTTTGAATGGCGTAATATGAAGTATAACCCAAACTTCTTGAGTTGAGTATCATCATGACAATTTTGGCCATATTTGCGTATTACCTATACTCCTGTTTACTTTTTAAATTTTTTAAAAGCATAGACTCACTTTATGTTTAAAAATATTTATTTAAAAGTGAAACTTAGGCTGGGCATAGTGGCTCACACCTGTAATCCCAGCACTTTGGGAGGCCGAGGTGAGTGGATCACCTGAGGTCAGGAGTTCACGACCAGTCTGACCAACATGGCAAAACCCCGTCTTTACTAAAAATACAAAAATTGGCCAGGTGTGGTGGCACCCACCTGTAATCCCAGCTACTCAGGAGGCTGAGACAGGAGAACTGCTTGAACCCAGGAGGCAGAGGTTGCAGGGAGCAGAGATCACCTCACTGCACTCCAGCCTGGGCAACAGAGTGAGACTCTGTCTCAAAAAATAAACAAATAAATAAAAGTGAAACTTTATAGCACTATTGCATAATGTCTATCCATTGACAAAAAATAGAAAATAACCATAATGTAAACTAATAACAAAGGAACTCATGTTTCCTACTGGAAAATAACTTTGTTTTTGCTGTCAGATAGGCCTGGATTAAATATTTGTGTTTTATATGTACAATTCAAATATTTAATTGGTGACCCTGGGTAATCTTTTATAATATCATAAACTCAGTTTTCTTACTTGTAAAATGGAGATAATTTCACCTTTTAGTGTTGTTGTAAAATAAAAAGTATAATAAAATGATATGAGAAAACCAAATAGCAGTACTAGGACAAAGTAGGCAATCAGTAAATAGCAGCTCTTATGATAATCATCCATGTGTTAAACTGTTTTCTGCAACTCTCATCTCCACCTGCTAAAATCTTACTTCAGATCTAAATTTAAATATTCCTTCTTCCTCCAAGATTTGTTTCATTTTCCCTTCTGTAAATAAAATATTACTCTAATATTTTGAAATAATTTAAAAACAAAAACATAAAAAGAAAAAATTAAAAATGCAAACTTTTTTTGTCTTTTATTGCATAATTTACCTCAGTTTTAAAAGAAACAAAGGAGAGTTAATCCAAATACTTGGTGACCATTTTTTTTTCAGAGAAGAGATGTTTTCATGAAACTGGTTTGTTTTTTAATTAACAGAAGGAAGACTTTACATTGTTATGATTTATTTTGAAGTTGCTATAACAATATATATACATAAATTGCACGAGAGAAAATTTTTAAAGCAGACTCTATTGAGACTAAAGAGATTATAACTACAAGTCCTAATGACTCTAATAAAAAAGCTCCTATAAAGAACAAAATTGTGTTTATGCATATTTGTCAGCTATACTTGAAACAGAATGCCAAGCACACTAAAATTTGCCATTGTAAGTACTTCTCCTTTTAATGACCTGAGACATATTTTGTTTCTGTACAATTGGATATATTCCTACCAGGACAGCAGGCTATTAAACCTGAAGAGATCAGAGTACAGCCCAAACTAGAAGAATGGCCAATGACTAATAAACGTCTTCACCCACATTGTAATTTTTCCTAGTATTATTAATATATTTCAAATAAGTTTGTATAATTAGTAAGTAGGTATTTAAAGTAGCTTGAAAATGAACCCCAATGTTTATTACTTTTTTTTTTTTTTTTTAAAGAGGAATGTTTCCAGTTTTTTAACCATTCAAGCCTTGGCAAATTTACAAGACAGTAACAACTGAACATCTCCCAAGCAGGTTAAGTAAAAAAATACATAGTGTGAAACCAGTTCTTCTCCACACCTAAATTCAAATGCAATAAATTAGCATATATGCATAACCCTCATTCTCACCTGATGACTTTTTATCTTATTTGATTCAGTCTATGCTAAAGATAAAAATGTGAAGATTTTTTTCCCTATGATTACAGCAGGCACTATCTGAACTCAGAGGATGTACCTTTCTTTTAACACTGCATCATTTTTCAACTGCTGCTGTAACAAATTTATTTAATAAATAACAAATTTATGTAATAAATTTATTTAATAAATTTAATACACATTTAGTGATTCAAAACAGCACAAATTACTTGTACTTCTGTAACCTAGAAATGCAACATGGGTCTCACTAGGCTAAGATCAAGGTATCAGCAGAGCTGCTTTCCTTCTGGGGGTTCTAGGGGAAAACTTATTTTCTTACCTTTTCCAGCTTCTAGAGGCAAACTGCATTCATAGCTTGTGTTCTCTTCCTCCATCTTGGAAGCTAGCCTCCATCTTGGAAGCATCTCTCTGACCCAAACAGAGAATGTTCTCTGCTTTTAAGGACACAAATGGTGATTAGATTGGATTCACCTAGATAATTCGGGATAATCTCTCAAGGCCCGTACCATTAATCATATTGGCAAATGTGAATACGTAAGGTCACATATTCACAGTTTATGGACTGTGACATCTTTGGGGGTCATTTTTCTGCCTTTCATACACTTTCAACCAAGAAAGACAGTATGCTTTTACTATGAGAAACACCTGTTGCTATTGTTTTGCCAAAAATCTGTTTGACAAGGGTCTGGGGAAAGCAATGAAAGGACAACTTTTCATTCTACCTTGTTAATAGTGAATCACTTAGAATGGTTTACGTATTTTAAAAAGAAAAATTGAGAGAATATAAATAATGAATGAAAAAGTATATGATCTTTGGAGCCATTATTTCCACAAGCTCAAGAAACTATAGTGCTGGGATTTAAGTCCAGGCAGCCAGGTTGCAGAGGGTCTCAACTATTAACCACCATTCTATACAGTACTTTATGCAGGGGAGGAAATAATCCCCACCTGAATAAGTTAATATGAAACTTAAATAATCAAATGTATATGAAAGACCCAGCACAGTACTTTAACCAAGGTCACTACTCAAGACTGCTAATTACCTTACCTATGCACACATCTATTTAATCTAAGGTAAAATAGAACAATAGCAAGATGCCAGAGAAAGGCATTTCTTGAGAAGGAAAGAAAACAAGAGAAATAAAAAAGATAGAAAAAGAGGGAGAAGAAAAAGAGAGATTGCTTTCTCCATTTGGCCAGGGACCATAAAGGGTAACGATTAAAAGCAGAGACTTTCTAGAGCAAGACCTGAGCATTGTGTGCATTCAGTGTAAATATCAGTTTGAATCTTGTATTCAATGTTTCTCAAAATTTTTTGATGTTTATCTTCTCTAAGCATACAGTTCCTTGAGTAAATGGTTATCCGTTTCTTTGGGGAAGGATTGGGGAAAATTACTACACTATATATTTTTAAATGGTTTGGTCAGCTTCCTCCTGAGGAACTGGTCTTTTCTTCAAAAAATGGGTCTAAGTATACGTATTAGTTTGTTTTCACACTGCTGATAAAGACATACCCGAGACTGGGAAGAAAAATAAGTTTAATTGGACTTACAGTTCCTCGTGGCTGGGGAAGTCTTAGAATCATGGTGGGAGGCAAAGGGCACTTCTTACATCGTGGCAGCAAGAGAAAATGAAGAAGAAGCAAAAGCAGAAACCCATGATAAACCCATCAAATCTTATGAGAATTATTCACTACCATGAGAACAGCACAGGAAAGACTGGCCCGCATCAGTCAATTATATCCCCCTGGGTCCCTGCCACAACATGTGGGAATTCTGGGAGATACAATTCAAGTTGAGATTTGGGTAGGGACACACCCAAACCATATTAGTCTAAAAACTGTGTGATGAAAACTGGGCAATATCTTTTTAATGGGAAAACTGTTTTTGGCCTTGTGATCTTTGACTTCTTTTTGTGGTGCAAATAGATGTATACCTTTGTTGTTTCCCAATTTTGGAGGGACAAGTAATTACATCAATTATCTTCAGGTTAGTTTCTCTACCTCATTATTCACACCTGACTTTGCCATTTTGTAGAATAAGTCCACCTGGTTTCTGAAGGCTAAGCGGGACCATCTCTTCTCTCTTGTTTTAGGATTCTATCATCCCCATTGAGTACATTTGTATCAAACTCTCCAACTCTGAGCCCTGGTCTATAGGAGAATGTCATGAAACTGCAGGAGAGGCACCTATGAATTCTCTCTATATTGCAACTTTTTTGAAACTTTAAAATTATTCAAAAATAAAATAAAGGTTATTAACAATGAAATGCTAATCATTATTATGTAATTGATACGATTTTATATACATTGTTCAAAATAACACTTTTAATACACATTGTAATTGTCTTGTATGTAACACAATCTAGTAGAATTGCATTTTTTCTAACATAATTATATCATTATAGTTGCTATAGACATTATGATGTAATATTGAGAAACAATTCTAAAATTGTATAATCAATTCAATCTTGTCAATGGTTGTATCATTAAGAATCTGCTAAACTAAGTAGCTTGGTCAATTGGATTATAAAAGATGCCACACCACTTCTTTGATTACAACTGAGTAGAAGGCATTCCAGGATAGGCCGGGTGCAGTGGCTCATGCCTGTAATCCCAGCAGTTTCAAAGGCCGAGGAGGGTGGATCACTTCAGGCTAAGAGTTTGAGACCAGCCTGGTCAACACGGTGAAACCCCGTATCTACTAAAAATACAAAAAAGATTGGCTGACCATGGTAGTGTGCCTGTAATCTCAGCTACTTGGGAGAGGCTGAGGCATGAGAATAGCTTGAACCTGGGAGGTGGAGGTTGCAGTGAGTTGAGATCATATTACTGCACTCTAGCCTGGGTGACAGAGCAAGACTGTCTCAAAAAAAAAAAAAAAAAAAAAAAAAAAAGAAAGAAAGAGAAGAAAAAAAGGGCATTCCAGTATACTTTACTGATCCACCATGAAAAAAGGCAAAAAGGCATTGGCACCACCAATGATGACAAAAATGAAAACTTTCCAACAGTAATGCCACATTAATATGGAATCAGGAGTAGCAGTGTAGCAATTAGGGAAAGGGAGAGAAAGAACATTAATTGTTTCTGACAGCCTCATCTCTGTGTTTGAAATTCTCCAGATTGTGGAAAAAACAAATTGCCAATTAAGTGACTCATACACTGCAATTACATTCAGTAATCTTTCTGAGTTTATTTCTGCATAAGCTGTAGGTTA
This sequence comes from Macaca thibetana thibetana, assembly GCF_024542745.1. NCBI lineage: Eukaryota > Metazoa > Chordata > Mammalia > Primates > Cercopithecidae > Macaca > Macaca thibetana. The sequence continues at coordinate 79,459,402 of NC_065583.1, forward strand.
TTGGCACAGAAAACATAAAACAGTTGATAACAGGTAAGGCAGAAGATGAAGTCAAACTCCATTTTATCTGGAGAACACAAATTTATTGGTATGCTTATTCTTACTAAAAATTATAGTTCACTCCCAGGTACTACCTTCTATCAAGGTAAAATGTAAGAAAGGTGAAATATGATAAGGGTAAAAAAAAAAAAAAAAAAAAAAAAAAAAAAAAGAAGGTCCAACAATAGAAACTAGCAGAAAGTAGAGAGAAGGGAGATTTTTTAAAAATACATATAATCATCTATAGTATTGCATTTTTATTTGCTCATCATGCATTTTCTTTTCTCTTTTGAATAATGGACTTCCTCTGGAACTGGAAGCTGCAATGAGCCTTGATGGTGCCACTGCAATCTAGCCTGGGTGGCAGAGTGAGACCCTGTTTCAAAAAATATTAGATAATAGAAAATTAACCATAAATTATATAATAGCAAAATTAATAAATACTTCAAACCTCATTACTTCTTAATCATTTTATTACATTTTATTATGATCTGTGCTCTTTAAGTTATTTATATCTATTAAATTTATATGGTGGAAGTGCCATGTAATAGCACAATACTGCTTATCTGTTCCCTAATTTTCACTCACGGAAGTCATGTTAGTAGCTCAAAATTGGTCATGGTGGGAACATTCATTTCATGGAAACTAGCAAATGCTGCAAATCAGGGCACTCTCCTCCACCTTGAATTGCTGGTTGGTAAGCAATTTCCAACACAGCACTGCATGTAACTTTACATAAAGCCATCTTTCCTTCAAGATGAAAAACCATTTTTCCTTTGATAACACTAAAGTAAGAGAGTGTAATCCTTCCTAGGAATATGTGCAGATGGATCTCCTGCCTTGCCGGGGATCCCAAGGCCAGAATATGTAAAACTCCTGGTTCTCTGTGTGACCCTAAGCAGCTGCTCTGCAGAGACTCCACGCAGCTCTGTGTATCAGACCCACAGCCCCGGTGGCCTGGCCTCACTGGGGGATCTGCTGATCCACGGGTTGCAAAGTTCCATGGAAGAAGCGCGGTTTCGCCAGTGGGGCCACAGAATCACTCACACTTGGTTGGCTGCACCCAGCCGCTCCATCCCCTCCACCTCCCGCTGCTTTTCTTCATTCTCTGTGGGTCAAATTGTTTACTCAGTCAGTCCCAGTGTAAGAACCTGGATATTTCAGTTGAAAGTGCTGAATTCACTTGCCCGTTTTCATTCCCCTTCATGAGTGCCAGGGACCACAGCTGCTTCTAATCGGCCATCTTGGATCGTGCGAACAGTACTGTGTTCAATATTATTTAGTATTATTTGCTGGTCTTCTTCATTTTCGAAGCTTCTTGCTGCAGTGATTTGGAAGTAAAGAGTAGCTTTTACTTAAATAATACTTGAAGTCTTAGCTGATTAATAAGATTCTTTTGTATTCACCATTTTTGATGGAATTTTAGGTAGTAGAACATATGCATACCTAACTGGACATGGATATGCAATTAGGAAAATATATCATTTAAATGTGAGGTGCTTTTAATTTTCTGTGCAAACTTTCATGATCCTAAAATATAGATATAAACAAAGAGCTAAAATTGAAAAAGCAAAAGATACTCCGTAGTGTTTCCTCTGCAAGTTCTTTGGAATTTCCAATGACCTTTATATTTGACTATCACATCTGCAGTTTGGATTAAAGCAGATCATACTTTCATTTTAAAAGTATAAGCTGTTATTTTAAAAAAAGTTAAAAATTGTGCCATTCTTTTTTTTATAAGGACATTCATTTATTTTGCAATTCTTTTTATAAGGACATTCGAATGTCATTCATTTTCCTATCACCAAGGGTTTGTCTTTGCTAGTTCTTATGTTAACGGCCAGGTTTCTAAAACAGACTAATAAGATAATAGCTAGTAAAGAAAAGCAAAGCCAAAAATGAATCAACCAAAAAATAGAAATAGAATGCTTGGTGTCTTGTAAGGCAATTTGTGTATTCTGCAAAGTGAAAGAGTTGATGTCAAATCTTGCATTATTAAAGGACTTTTCTCAGGAATTATCTTGACACAATTTTGAAGCTTTTTTTTTTTTTTCTTTTCCATTAGGAAACCAATTTCCACCTAAGTGGTAAAACCAAGTTCAACTTGATTGTTATAGTGACAAAGATTATCCTGTCAAATCAGATGGACCTATGTGAAGGCATTATTTTTTAGACAAATATAGAAAATTAAGTGCTAAAGAGAAGCACAAAAATAAAGCTCTAATATTATAAAATAAGCTTTAAAGATAACTTGTCTCTCTTCTTTCTTTAAAATGGAGTATACAATGGTTGACTCAATCTATTTTAGAAAATACCATGAAACAAAATTTATTTTCTCATTGACTTAAAAATTTCATTTTGGTCATATTGAATGCCTGAGAGACATTTATCTTCTATATTGTTTTATGTTCTCGTTGTTAATATTATTTGTTTTTACCTTCCAATCTTGTAAGGTTTTATTCTCACAGCCTTTCATTTTCTCTGATTCTTTTGTTATTTCTAAATCATTTTGTGAAGCCAGTTATGGCTAATGGAATAGATCTATATCCTTGGATTGTTTCAACAGACTTGGTTTGCCTCTCTGGCTTGTAACTTCCTGTGGTAATTTGTAGCTCCAGCTCTGACTCTGGAATAGATGCCCAATAAATATCTACTAAGAAGATGAATAAGCTTTTTGCCCTAGAAAATTTGACAACCTATTTTTAAGGTATATAAGCCATAGTTTTTATACATTATGAAGTCTTCAGATTAAAGTGTAATAATTTATTGAAATTGAATTTCTCAATGACAAAGTAGATGACTTTGTTGCATTCCTTGAATGTGGCATTGATTGTAGTACAATAGTAGATTTGCAATATGAATTCCTAGTTGATACAATTCATTACTCTCCGTCTAAGAAGTGCATGCTACGCAGGTAATGTGAACTCAGAGCTCATTAATAACTAGAAATTCAAGTTAAAACTCAGGGACTTGACAAGACATCAATGCAGAAAATCACATTGATAAATACATGCCTTTGTGAGATGGTAACTATTAGATTTGTGCAAAAGTAATTGCGGTTTTTGCCATTAAAAAGTAATGGTTAAAATTGTAATTCTATTTTTGCACCAACCTAATGCTATCAAGAAGGCAAACAAAAACAAAAACAAAAAACACCACAGTAAAATATTAAGTCCCCTGTCTGGATGGTATGGAATTAATATTTGTGCCCCCCTAAAATTTATATGTTGATGTCCAATCCCCAAAGTAATGCTATTTGGAGGTGTGGCCTTTGGGAAATAATTAGGTCTTAAAGGTAGGACCATCATGCATGGGATTAATGTCCCTAAAAGGAGAAGCGGAGACCTAGGATATCAGGATCTTTCTTTAGTTCACGCCATGTGAGGATACATTGAGAAGACAGCCATCAGGGGACTCGGGGAAGAGCAAAATGGCACAATAGAAGGCTCCACCAATTGTCTGTCCCTCAAGGACACAATTTAACAACTATCTACACCCAAAAAGCACCTTCATAAGAACCAAAAACCAGTTGATCACTCATAGTACCTGGTTTTAACTTTGTATCACTGAAAGAGGCACTGAGTAGGTAGCAAAATAGTTGTGAATCACCAAGGCCATGCTTCCCCAACCCCCTGGCAGTGAGAGTCTGGTGCAGGCCCTGTGGAAAGAAAAAGCACAGTGATGGTGAGGCATTGAACTCAGTTCAGCCCTTTTATAACAGAAAGTAAAACTGGACCACACTCAGCTGACACCCGCCTACAAAGGGAGCATTTAAGCCAGCCCTAGCCAGAGGGAACTCATCTATCCCAGTGGCTGGAACTTGACTATCCACAAGCCTCACCACTGTGGACCAAAGGGCTCTGGGGATAAAAATGAACTTGAAATACAGTCCAGGCCACAAAAACTGCAACTCATAGGTGAGTTCTAGTGCTAAACTGGATGAGAGACAGTGAGCTGGGGCACTTTGTGACGCACTGAGACAACAGCAGGGTGGCTAAGGGAGTGTTGGCATTACCCCTCCCCTAATTCCAGGCTGCAAAGGTTAGGACTCCAAAAGAGATCCCTTCCTTCTGCTTGAGGAATGGAGAAGGAAGAATGGGGAGGACTTGTCTTGCATCTTGGATAGAAGCTTAGCTACAGCAGGATACAGTACTGGTAAGTGTTGTGAGGCTACCTTTCTGGACCTAGCTCCTGGAAAACATTTCTAGGCACAGCCTGGGCCACAAAGGAATCCGCTATCTTGAAGGGAAGGCTTGAATCCTGACAGCATTCATTGTCTGCTAACTGAGGAGCCCATGGGCCCTGAATGACCAGCAGCAATATTCAGATACTACATTGAGAGCCTTAGACCATACACTGAGACTTGCTGGCTTCAGTCAGACTTGGCACATCACCAGTTGTGGTTGCTATGGAATAAGACTCCTTCTGCTTGAGAAAAGTGGCGGGGAAAGTAAAGGGGATTTTGTCTTACACCTTACGTACCAGCACAGCCACAGGCGGGTAGAGCACCAAGTGGCCTCTTGGGGTCCCTGATTCTAGGACGTGGCTCTTGGATGGCATTTCTGGACATACCCTGGGCCAGAGGTGAGCCCATTGCTCTAAAGGGTGAGCCCCAAGTCAGGCAGTATTCACCACAAGCTGAATGAAGGACACTTGGACCTTAAGGGAACACAAGCAGTCGTCTGGCAGTACTCCCCATGGGCCTGTGGTGGTGATGGTCACAGGCTGAGACTCTTCTGCCTTTGTAAAGAGGAGAGAATAGTGGGACATACTGTATCTCGTGGTTTGAGTGCCCAGTTCAGCTGCAGAACAGTGGAACACCAAGTAGATTTTCAAAGTTTTGACTCTAGTCCCTGGCTCCTGGATGGCATTTCAGGATCTGCCTGAGGCTTAAGGAGACTTGCTTCCCAATAGATAAGAACACCAGCTGGCTGGCTTTGCCATCTGCTGGTTGTAGAGCCCCAGGACTTTGAGTGAACATAGGCAGTAGCCTGGGAGTGGTTACAGCAGGTCTTGGGTGAGATCCAGTGCTGTGCTGCCTTCAGGTCTGACCCAGCACAGTACTAGTGGTGGTGGCCACAGTAATGCTTGTGTCATCTCACACCCAGCTTTAGATGGTCAGAACAGAGAATGAGATATTCCAGTTGTTTGATAGAACATAAGGAAAGAGAAAAGAGTTTCTGCCTGATAACCCAGATAATTCTTCTGAACCTCACCCAAGACCGTCAAGGCAGTATCTCTATGAATCTGCAAGAACCATAGTGTTACTGGGTTTGAGGAGCTCTGTAAAGCAGATCCAACTAAGTTCACAACATACATGCCCTTTCAAATATCTGGAAAGTCTTCCCAAGAAGCATAGATACAAACAAGCCCAGAGTGCAAAAACTAAAATAAATACCTAACTCTTTAATGCTCAGAGACAGAAGAACTGAGACTTGCTGGCTTCAGCAAGTATCAAACCATCCAGGAAAACATGACCTCACCAAATATACTAAATGAACTAAGGCACTAGAGACCAATCCTGGAGAAACAGAGAGATATGTGACCTTTCAGATAGCAAATTCCAACAGCTGTGTTGAGGAAACTCAAAGTAATTCAAGATAACACAGAGAAGAAATTCAGAATTCTATCAGATAAGTTCATCAAAGAGATTGAAATAAAAAGAATCAAGTAGAAATTCTGGAGCTGAGAAATGCAATTGGCATACTGAAGAATGCATCAGAGTCTTTTAATAGCAGAGTTGATCAAACAGAGGAAAGAATCAGTGAGCCTGAAGACAAGCTAGTTGAATATGTTCAGTCAGAGGAGACAAAAGAAAAATAAAAGAATAAAAAACAATAAAACATGCCTCCAGGATCTAGAAAGTAGCCTCAAAAGGGCAAATCTAAGATCTGGCCTTAAAGAAGAGGTAGAGAAAGAGATCGGGATGGAAAGTTTATTCAGAGGGATAATAACAGAGATTTCCTGAGGAAGATATCAATATCCAAGTACAAGAAGGTTATAGAACACAAAGAAGTAAATTACCTCAAGGTATTAATAATCAAACCTCCAAAGGTCAAGGATAAAGAAAGGATCCTAAAAACAGCAAGAGAAAATAAACAAACAATATACAATGAAGCTCCAATATGTTTGCTTTTCAGTGGAAACCTTACAGGCCAGGAGAGAGAGGAAAGATATATTTTAAGTGATGACAGAAAATAACTTTTACCCTTGAATAGTATATCTCTAGGAAATGTCCTTCAAGCATGAAGGAGAAATACTACACAAAAGCTGAGGGATTTCATTAACAGCAGACCTGTCCTACAAGAAATGTTAAAAGGAGTACTTCATTCATAAAGAAAAGAATATTAATGAGCAATAAGAGAGCATTTGAAGGTACAAAACTCACTAGTAATAGCACATACACGAAAATACAGAATATTATAATACTGTGACTGTGGTGTGAACTTTTATGTAGAAAGACTAAACAATGAAGCAATTCATGCATAGACTGGCTGGAGGGATGAAAAAACAAGACTCAGGAATCTGTTGCCTACAGGAAACACACTGCCTATAAAGACTCACATACACTGAACATAACAGGGTGGAAAGATAAACCAAAAAAAAGGGCAGGAGTCACTATACTTATATTAGACAAAATAGATTTCAAGCAGAGACAAAGAAGGTCATCATATAATGATATAGAGATAAATTCAGCAAAAGAATATGATAATTTCAAATATATATGCACCCAGCATTGGAGTACCCAGATATATAAAGCAAGTGTTATTAGAGCTAAAGAGAGAGACCTCAATTCAGTAATAGCTTGAGATTGCAGCACCTCACTTTCAGCATTGGACAGATCTTCTAGACAGAAAATCAACAAAGAAACATCACACTTAAACTGCACTATAGACCAAATGGAACTAATAGATAGTTACAGAACGTTTCATCTAATGGCTGCAGAATACATATTCTTTTCCTTAGCGCATTGATTGTTCTCAAGAATAGACCATATATTAGGCCATAAACAAGTCATAAGTAATTAAAAAATTGAAATAATATCAAGAATTTTCTCTGGCTATGATGCAATAAACCTAGGAATCAAGAACAATAGGAATTTTGGAAATGGTGTAAATACATGCAAATTAAACAACATGCTTCTGAATAACCAGTGAGTTATTGAAGAAATTATAATGGAAACACAACATATGGAACAAATGATAATGGAAACACAACATATCAAAATGTGTGGGATATAGCACAGACAGTACTAAGAGGAAGTTTACAGCTATAAGTGCATACATCAAAACAGAAGAAAAGCTTCAAATAAACAAGCTCCAACTTAACAGTGCATCCTAAAAAACTCGAAAAGTAAAAGCAAACCAAACCCAAATTAGTAGAAGAAAAGAACAGAGCAGAAATACATGAAATTGAAATGAAGAAAACAATATAGAAGATCAATGAAACAAAAAATTTGTTTTTTGAACCATAAAGCAAAATTGAGAAGACAGCCATTAACAAATCAGGAAGTGAGCCCTAGTCATTTGACAGCCAATCTCCTGGTGCCCTGTTTTTGGACTTCCCAGTCTTCAGAATTCTGAAAAACTAATGTTTGTTGCTTAAACCATTCAGTCTATGGCCCAAACGGGCTAAGAAATTGGGACTGAGGTGCTTATACACATTCTCTAGGTTCATCTGGAATCTCAGAGGCCCTGAAACACTTAAGAAGCTGTGTTTTTACTATTGAATCAGCAGTATGATCTTAGCCTTGGCAACAGTAGTGTAGTGAAGACCAGAATCTTGTTCTAATAAGTACACCTTGGCTGGCATAACTATAGAATCGAATAATTCCTCTTGCTTCCCCTTTTTTGTTTCCTCTCTGCACTTTATGGCTATTTCTGATAAAAATAACCATACGGTGCAGAGAGGCTGCATGCTGGAAGGGATAGTAAGGAGCTGAAGATTCCACAATTTCATAGTTTTGAGCTCATTAAGAAGTTCTTCCTTACTTTCCTTTGTGAGTAGTTTAACCTACAATTCTCTAACCCAATAAATGTAGGAAACAGTTATTACAATTTTAAAGGGAATCAGAATGAGGAAATAAACTTTGTAAGCAGGAGTAATTGTAGGATTTTCAATGTAATATAACATATTTTCATAGCAAAAACACAGGATTAAGGATCAGGAGACTTTAACTGTAGTCCCAGCTCTGCCATTGACCAGCAACGTGATTCTGTGGACCCGATTTATTCATCAGTACAATGAGGGATTTAAAATATTCTTTCTTTGCAGTCACACATTGTTTGATTCTCATGGTTCTCACCACTCTTGTTAAATAAAGCATTCAATCCTGAGCTAAACTCCGAATCCTTAGTACTGCACTTGCTTTAAAATATATTTAGCTACTTCTTTAAAAAATGAGAAATAGCATGTGCATACCTTTCTGAAGCCACCGGGCTTTATATCAACTTGTTCTTGACAGTTTTATACTCAAAAGACAACATATATCAAGGGGATGGTCCTCTCTGTAACTTTTGACATATTTTACATCATCATACCAATGCATTTTCAGCTACTTATGCCAATGCTACGGTGGTAGTGAAGGTCTTAAAGTGTCCTTGGTTGACTTAAGCAAAATGGAGTTTTCTGTGCTTCTTAGCACTTTGTATTAAAAAGTATATATCTTATAGTGAGTATTGTGGGTAGATTACTGCAGTCAGTGATAGAAGAAATGCATCTTTTTGCAGGACACAGAAGTCAGTACTCAAATTGCTTATGTGTGAGTACCCTTGAAAGCTCTAAAGGTCACTGTGTTTTCCAATGACAGTGGTAGGCTAATGCTCTACATTACATTAGAGTAGCACCAATTTATTAAAATACAGTATAGAAAAATTAACTAGCCTAGCTGAATCCTAAATTAAGACATTTGGTGAAGTCTAGGTGTTTTCCAAACTTTAGTCTGAATTAAGCCTTGTTGATGCCAATAACTGTTATGTTTTTTTCTATATTGATGCTGTTTCTTCCAAAGCAATTGCTATGCTTTGTAAGAATCCAGTTAGTCAAATATAGATGTTTTTGATTTATTTCTAAAGAATAATTTATGATCTCATTGAAGAAGGATTTGTTGTTCTTCAAGTAACATCCTGAAGTTCATATTTTCCCCAGTAAATCTAAAAAGTCATGGATTAAAATGTAGCTGCAAATGCAACAACTTGGACAAATCTCAAAAACATTATGTTGAACAAAAAAAAGCCCCTCCATTTCTATACCAACCTATGGTGATATATTTAAGAAAGTATTTTAATTTGGAAAGGCAGGGAGAATGGGAGCAAGGACCATGGATTTCCTCAAGAGGGACATAAGGGGTACTTTCTAGGGTGATGGCAGTGATTTATATCTTCTTTCATGTAGTCATTATACAGGTATAATACAAGTGTCAAAATTCATTGACCTAAACACTTATGATCTATGAATTTTATTGCATGGAAATTGTACTTCAATTAAAAAGATCTGAAAAAGAATGTTCTGAAAAGTTGATATTTGTATACAAAAATAATTATTAAAACTTGCAAGTAAAAAGCAAATGGGGACTGTACCTTTCAGAATGAAGCTTCAATAACTCTTTGAACCTTCTCCCCAGTGAAGCAACCAAACAGGTAATAATTACATTTAACTACCCAATCATTTGAAGTTTATAGAAATTGTCCTGAAGGCACATGGCAAGTGTAAAAAATATTTATTAAAATACATTTACTAAATCACTGCAGTGAGAGTCTGTGGCATTTAGGCCACAGCCCACTCTCTCTCCCCATCCCCACCTTGGCATAAAAGAAGGCACACTCAAAGCCTGTGTAACTTAGAAGAATGGGGTCTTTCTTCCCCCAGATCCCAGTTTAGACTATAGTCTTAGCTTGAGATGAGCAGACCGTTTGCATTTCTCACTCCCACTCAGTTACACGTTTCAGAATCTATTCTACACTAGAAAAGTTGAGATGTCTGGGACTTTCTTCTTCCATTTATCTCTAAATTGCAGGGTAGATATTCTACCCTAGGCACAGCAGACCAAGAATACTGAGCCCCAATCATTTGTGACCAAGAATACTGAGCCCCAATCATTTGTGCCTTAACTCACTCATAGGGCAGAGATTTTACTCGAAGAGAGGCAAGACTACAATAACAAAGGCTACGGACCCCACCCTATACCCCACTTGTAAAGTATGATATCTGAGAGAAGTAAGTCTTTGTTCCCATCTACTGCATCAGAGCATCAGTGCATGTTTTGCTCAGAGGGAGAAGCAGGCCTTAAGAACAGAGAGTTTCATAGCTCTCCTCTGGAGAATTGCTTTTATTTGGAACAGAGTGTGAGGAAGTCCAAACCTAAGGACACTGTTGAAAACCATAGGGATTTTGGTGGTAAATATTTAAGTAAAAGTTGATAGGTTAATTAGAAAAATAAGCTAAACTCTACACAAGCTAGAGTTTTAAACAAAGAGTACCAGAAAAAGAGAAAGCTAAGAGGAACCCTGCTCTGGTCAGAACAAGCCCCAAAGATTAATCGAAAAAATTACTCCTGCAAGATCCAGAATTTAATTGGATCAGACTTAGAAGTAACTTATGCTGCAAGACATTTTTGAGAACAACAGGACAATTGTCTAGTAATTAGTGGAGGTAATTAGCTGAGTATGTTACCAACACAGGAAGACAAATTAAAAGAAGAGAGATCAAGAAAAGAGATTATTCAAGAGAGTCTGCCTAAAGTCATTGTCATAACAGAGTGCCAGGATCTGAATGTTTGTGTCTTCCCCAAATTCATATGCTGAAGCCTAATCCCCAACGCAGTAATAGTAAAAGGTGGGGCCTTTAGGAGGTGATTAAGTCATAAGGGCAGAACCCTTGTGAATGAGATTAGTGCCCTTGTAAAAGAGGCCCAAGCAAACTTTTTGCCACTTCTGTCATGTAAGGAGACAGTGAGAAGTCACCGTTTTTAAGAAAATGGACACTCATCAGATACCAAATCTGTCTGAGCTTTGATCACGGACTTCTTAGCCTCCAGACCCACGAGAAATAAATGTTTGCTGTTTATGCTGTTTTGTTGTAACATCCCGATGAACTAAGGCACAGGTGCATAACTTCAAGACTGCGGAATGGAATCAGAAATTACACATTATGCGGGAAATAGACTTTACTTCAATAGTTCAGACAACTTGCTAAACAAATAACCAACCAAACAATAATGGGAACATGGAGGGAAGAAGGATATCAGCATCCAGAGTTGCCACATGTTATCTCAAATCTCCAGTTTTTAACAAAAAGTTTATGGTGCATGGCATGTAAAAAGGAAAATGTGACCCATACACAAGACAAAAAAGCAGGCCACAGAAACTTCCAATAAAGGTGTTCAGGCATCACATTTAACAGACAAAGATTTCAAGGAAGTAGTTTTAAATATGTTCAAAAAATGAAAATAAGTCACGTTTCAAAAAGTAAAGAAAGGTACAATGACTATGTCTTCTCAAGAAGAGAATATTTTAAAAAAGAAATTATAAGAAAGAATATAGTTTTAAAAAAGAAGTAAAATTATCCTCTTTTGCAGATGATATGATCCTAATGTTTAGAGAAACTAAGACTCTATGAAAAAACACTTAGAATTGCTAAATTCGGTAAACATTCAAAAAATAATATCAGCATACAAAATCAGTAGTGTCTCTATATACTAACATCTATCAATCTGAAAAAGAAATCAAGGAAGCAATTCCATTTTCAGTAGGTACAAAAATACCTAGAAATAACTAGAAACAAAATAAACTAATTGAGAGGTCTCTAGAAAAAAAACTATAAAACACAGAAGAAAGAAATTAAAGAAGAAACAAATAAAAGAAAATATATCCCATGCTCATATATTAGAAAAAATAATGTTAAAATATCTATACCCAGAGTAATCTACAGATTCAATATAATCTATATCAAATGACCAATGACATTTATCACGGAAATAGAAAAAAAAAATTCTAAAATTCTTATGGACCACAAAAGACTCTGAATAAGTAAAGCAATCCTGAGCAAAAAGAACAAACCTAGGCGCATCAAAGTACCTGATTTCAAATTATACTACAAATCTATCGTAACCAAAACAGTAATGTACTAGCATAAAAACAGACACATAAACCAGTAAAACAGAATAGAGAACTCAGAAATAAATCCATACTTTAACAGAGAGCTCATTTTCGACAAAGGCATCAAGAGCATACATTAAAGAAAGGACAATCTCTTTAATAAATTGTGCTGGGAAAACTGGATATCCATATTCAGAAGAACAAAATTAGATCCCCATTTTTCATCATACACAAAAATCAGCTCACAATGAATTAAAGACTTGAATGTAAGACAAGAAGCTATGAAACTACTGAAAGAAAACATTGGGGAAATGATACAGGATATTGGCCTGGGCAAAAGATTTTTAGGTAAGACCTCAAAAGCACAGGCAATGAAAGCAAAAATAGACAAATGGGATTATATCAAACTAAAAAGCTTCTGCACAGGAAAAAAAAAAAAAACAATAAACAAAGCAAAGAGACAACATACAGAATGGGAGAAATTATTTGTAATCTATCCATCTAACAAGGGATTAATATCCAGAATATTAAGAACTCAAGAAACTCAATAACAACAACAACAACAACAAAACCCACAAATAATGTAATTTAAAAGTGAACAAAAGATCTAAATAAATACTTTTCAAAACAAGATACATAAATGACCAACAGGTATAAGAAAAAATGTTCAACATCACTAATCATCAGGGAAATGCAAATCAAAGCCACAGTTAGATATCACCATCTCATCCCAGCTAGAATGGCTATTATCAAAAGAGAAAAAATATAGTAAATGCTGGTGAGGATGTGGAGAAAATAGAATGCTCATAGACTGTTGGTTAGAATGTAAAGTGGCACAGTCATTATGGAAAACTGTATGGAAGTTCTTCAAAAGGTAAAAATAGAACTACTGTATGATCGAGCCATTCCACTTCTGGGTATATTTCTAAAAGTAAGGAAATCAGTATGTTGAAGAAATATCTACACTCCTATGTTTATTGCAGCACTATTCGCAATAGCCGAGATCTGGAATCAACATAAGTGTCCATCAAAAGATAAATAGGTAAAGACAATATGGCATATACACACAGTGAAATATTATTCAGGCATAAAAATTAAATCCTGCCATCTGCAGCAGCAAAGATGAAAATGGAAGTCATGTTAAGAGAGAACTGAGTCACTAAAAGGCAAATCTTGCATGATATCACTCTTTTGAGGGAGCTAAAGAAGGGGTCTCAAGGACATAGATGGTAGAATGATGATTACCAGAGGTTGGGAAGGGAAGGGGAAAATGGGTGATGAAGAGAAATAGGTTAAGGGGCACAAAAATACAGTTAGATACAAAAAATAAGTTCTGGTATTTGATAATATAGTAGGAAAATTAGAATTTTAACTAATTTATTGTATATATCAAAGTAACTAAAAAAGAAGTTGTATAATGTTTCCAACAAAGGGAAAAGATAAATGTTTGAGATGATGCATATATCAATTACCCTGACCTGATCACTGTACGTTACATACAGGTATCAGAATATCACATATACCCACAGAATGTATACAACTATTACACCTCAATTAAAAGTAAATCAATAAAAAAGATTGTCTAGAGTTGAAGGTAGAAAAACTAAAATCTAAAGATTACGAAAGAAGCTTAACACATATTTGAGCTGGCAGAAAAATAAATAAGCAAATTCGAAGATAAATTGATAGAGTTTATGTAATCTGAAAAACAAAGAGAAAAAAGAATGAACAAAAATAGATAGAGCTTCAAAGAAATGTGGGACACTATAAAGTGCATCAACATGTACACAATAAAATCTCCAGAAGGAAAAGAAAATAAAAGAATAAAAATATTTTACAAAACGAATGCAGAGAACTTTCCAAATTTGATGAAAAACATTAATCTTAAACCACAATATGATACCATTTTATACCCACTAAGATGGCAATAACCCCCCAAACTAGAAAATAACAAATGCTATTGGACATTTGTATGCCTTCTTTTGAGAAACAGCTATTCAGATTTTTTGCCCATTTTAAAAATAGGTTTCTTTTTTTTTTTCTGTTGAATTGTTCCTGTTGTTGATATCTTCTGGATATTACCCCTTGTTAGATGCATTGTTGGCAAAATTTTTTTTCCTTTTCTGTGGATTATCTCATCTCTCTGTCCACATCCTGACCACATCTCACATCCAGCTGTCCTACTAAAACATTCTCTGTTTACAGTAGAATACCTGTATTCTCTCCAGAGGATTCAATTGTGGCTAGGGTTGAGAGGTGATCTAACAAACCCTCATTGGATTTAACTGCCAGTAACAAGTCTTGATAATATCTTTTTCCACTGAGACAGTGAGCTTTTATTAAATGCCAGCAGTATGTGTGTTTACTTGATAAATCCTAAGACCTTTTTCTCTACTTATTAGAGAAATGAGTCATAATATAAATTAAAACTATACCATAAATTAAAACATAATGATATTCTGCAGAAAATAAACTTATCCTATTGTAATAAGGGAATATTTCAGTATTTCTTTGTGTCTTCAGTATTTCTTTGTGTCTCCCTGTCCATATCCTAATCACAGGTTTCCCAGTTTTCAGCTGGATGAGATAACTTGTTCAACAGATGTTCTACTCACGTTGCTCTTTTTTCATTGTTCTATTGTCTGCTTCCTGTTTTGTCTCAGTACAGGCCAATGGAAATAAAATTCAATAATTTAAAATTTCTGATTTGAATCTTGTAGTAGTTGGATTATAAAAATACTAAACCTATACAAAATATTTAAACAGAAAATTGACCATAATTATACCAGTTTCCCAGAGCTGGTGAAATATTCTCTCACAGTTCTGGGAGTGAAAGTGAAAAATCAAGGTGTGGTCAGGGGTTTACTCCATCAGAAACCTCAAGGGGAGGATCCTTTGCTTCATCTGGCTTCTGGTAACCACGGGTGTTCTTTGGTTTGTAGACACACCACTACAATTTCTCTGTTCCTGATCATATGGCATCTTCTTTGTGTGTCCGTGTCTTCACATGGTTCTTACTTCTCTATGTGTGTCTGCATTCAAATTTTTCTCTTATAAAGACAACATTCATATTGGATTAGAGTTCATCATAATGACCTCACCTTAACTTGATTATATTTGCAAAGAATTTACTTTCAGAAGGGTCACAGCCACAAGTACCAAAGGTTAGGATTTCATCACGGATTTTGGGGGAGTACAATTCAACCCATAACAATGGTCCTTTGTCAAAGACGAATTAGTTTCTCTACAACCAGAAAGTAGGTGATTGGTAACAGATGTAATTTAATATATTCACATTTTAATGATGTCACAAAAAAAGAGAAACAACGAGTCTCCAATACATTTGTATTCCCTCATAAGCTGCTGGAAGATTTTTTTAATGGCAACGTTTATGGTTTTAGGGCAAAGTAGATAGTTTAAATTTCCATGTGTCAGAAATTTCTATTTTATAATCATTAGTAATAGGGCCCTTGGAAATAGTTTAAACAATTTAAAAGATTGTAAAATATTATTCAGCGATACAATTTTCCTCTGTCTTTCCACCTAAGGATAACTTTAAATGATACAGTTAAGGCAGCAATGGTACAGGCTCTTCAGACGTAAAATGAATCATATTTTCTCAATCTTGCTTTCTAAAAAGAGTGTGCTTCTACTAGCAGTGCATACAAGTGTCCATTCAGCTACATTCTCAAAAGCATTTATTGTTACACTAGCATTAAAAGAAAAAAGTCTATTTAGAAGATAGATTATATATCATTATTGTTTTAGTTGAGTTTTCAATTAATTTAATTAACAGTGATGTTGAACAGTTATCTTTTCAATGAAAATGTCTCTTCACTCATTGCTTATCTTTTAAATTATTGATATTTTGTTATACATTTTTTCTTAGTATTTCTATAATAAAATCTATCTTATTTTCTGTTTTGTGATGTTCCCCCACAGCTTAGAATTTCTTTGTCTATATCAAAATAGGTTAAATATATATCTATAGGTAGAAAAGTCATACATAGGTACAGAAAAAAAATGCGAAACTTGGCCGGGCATGATGGCTCACTCCTGCAATCCCAGCACTTTGGGAGGCTGAGGCGGATGGAGCACGAGGTCAAGAGATCGAGACCATTCTGGCCAACATGGTAAAACCCCACCTCGACTAAAAATACAAAAAATTAGCCAGACATGGTGGCATGAGCCTATAGTCCCAGCTACTTGGGAGGCTGAGGCAGGAGAACCACTTGAACCCGGGAGGCGGAGGTTGCGGTGAGCCAAGATTGTGCCACTGCACTCCAGCCTAATGACAGAGCAAGACTCTATCTCAAAAAAAAAAAAAAAAAAAAAAAAAAAAAAAAAAAAAAGAAAAAATGCAAAACGTTTTTTAGAAAGATGGTAAATGAGAGAAGTTTCTCGATTCTTACTGATGCATTCATCAGGTCAATCTATTAAATCATAACTGTACACCAGAAACTATAATTAATTAGCCATAGTTCATGTTCATATGAAGTTCACAGTCTGATGGAGAAGAGAAAGACATGTAGACAAATACTTTCTGCTGATATGATATAAGTTGTTACAAAGTCATGTTCAATAAATAATGAGTATTAAATATTAAAATCTTTAATATTTCTTAAAGGATGAATTAGAGAAGGTTTCAAAAAGAGTCCCTGCTTGAGCTGGATGACAAATGGTAAGTAGTGGTAACTCAAGCAGGAGAGCAAGGAGGGTGTATTCCAAAAAGAGGAAAATCGATGAACAAAATATGTGCAAACTTTTCAACTAGATTGTACATTAAGTGAAGACAGTGGTCATTTCTAGCTTGAATTTTTTTTTTTTTTTTTTTTTTTTTTTTTTTTTTTTTTTTTTGAGATAGAGTCTTGCTCTGTCACCCAGGCTGGAGTGCATAGAGTGCAGTGGCGCAGTGTCGGCTCACTGCAGCCTCTGCCTCCCAGGTTCCAGCAATTCTTCTGCCTTAGCCTCCTGGGTAGCTATGATTACAGGCGCCCACCACCACTAATTTCTGTATTTTTAGTAGAGACGGGGTTTCACCATGTGATAATCCAGCATTTAGCTCTCTGCCTTGCACAAGTGTATTGTTGATATTTTAAGAATAAATCAGTAAATGAATACATGCAAATGTGCAGGAAATAATGACAGATGATAAAGGAGAAGAAAGAGATTTGGTCGGCTAGAATATAGGTGGAGGTCATTATTTAGTGATAGGGACAGGAAGCAGAGAAATTCTAGGCAAAAAAAGGGTGGGTTCCTGACAAAACCCCACTCTTAAGCCTGAAACCGGGGCCCAAAGTGAGAACTTACATTCCTGTTTTCGTACTCGAATGTTGCCTTTTCCAAAACTACCCATGGCTCACCCCACCCCGCATCCTGTGCCTGTCAAACTCCCAGAACTCAGCCGGCAGAGAGGGTAAGCAATCAGCTGGATGTGGGAGACTACAGATAGACATCAGAGAGAAGCGGCTTGACTTCAGAGGGACAGCTTGATGACATAACTTTGGAGAAGAATCCAGGTGGATATAGCTGGACTTCGGGGGGAAAAGTACCTTTCCGCTCCATCCCCTCTACAGCTCCCCTTTCCACTAAGAGCCACCCCCATAGTAATGAAATCTCCCATATCTACCTGTTTCAATTGGTTCGTGTGACCTCATTTCTCCTGGATGCAGCCAAGGGCTCGGTGCCACGAGTGGAGATGCAAAGGGCTGTCACATTGACCCTTTGCCCTTGCTGGAGGAAGGCAGCCACCTCACACGAAAAGGCAGAGGGTCCATTGATCTGTTAACACTTAAGCTGTCTGCAGATGGCAGAGCTGAAAGGGCAATGTTATGCTCCATCTGTGACTTCAGGGGTCACGGGCATCCCCTCAGATGCTGCTGGGAGGCTGGCACGAAATTGGCTCCTGCGGGCGCCCAAAAGCGCTTGGCCTGCATCTGTTCACCTGTGTGCCACCTCCCATGAGGGGTGAAGTGCAGCGTTTCCGAGTGAATGGAGCTCGCCTCTGCCGCACAGAAGCAACCAGCTGGTTCCAGCATTTGTGCACTCCAGTTCCCACCTCCTTCCCTCATGTGCCCCCCGCCCGCGAGGAATTGAGAGCTGTGGGCTAAGTGAGGCACCCTTGTTCCAAGTCCCGTGAAAGTCCAGGGAAATATCCTGGCTCATTAGTGTTTCTGAGAATGGTGGAAGAGATGAAGTTTGTGAGAAGTCCTTCACCTGATACTCGTTCTATCATATAAAGTCATGACTAGCCACTTATCTACTGATGCTGTCAAATTGTTTAATATTGCATAAGGGTCATATGCCCGATAATGGCTTAGAAGTTGGAAGTATTTTTAGTTTTAAAAATTAATCCCATCATTTTTGTTTGAATTAACTAAATATTAATCCAAGGTAGTAGAGTTTTAAAAGGCATTGGAAAGGCACCAATGTATACACACTGAAAAAAAGAAGAAAAGATATCACTGCCAAAGTACCACCGATATTCGTACCTGGCTTGTCCTCTGTGAAGTAGATGATGACATCCTCCCAAGGTTCTGTCTGCTTCAGAAATGCCATCAAATCTGATATCATCACTGACATTGCTGCTATGCAGAACACTGATTTTCACAACTTCCACTATGTTAGATTGTTAGTGTGATGTAACTTGTTCAGGAATACCAAGTTGGTGTGTATTAACATGGCAAACAATAGTCATGTAATTTGGAGACCAGATTCTGAAGTTACCTAACGTACTTCTTCTGATGTGATTTCTGAAGTAAGACTATCATAATTTTTTTTTCTTGACTTCCATAATCTTGAGTTAAGCAGCTTTGTGTTTCTACCACAATTTCTGAGAAAAATCAGAGAGCTGTATTCTATTTGGTGTAGCTCTAAAACTGAAGTCGTGAAGAGAAATTACCTGTCTTGCAAACTGCTTCATGACAGGAACTCTACATAATGAGGAAAAGTTTCCTGTCTTAAATCTCAGTGAAAACTAGTACAGACACAAATCCGAATGCTCACACATACTAAAAATATAGTTTTGTTGAACTGATGTCATTAAAAGACCCCCAAAATAGTTTGTGTAGCTCCTAAACATTGCTGGTTTTTAAGGAGCTGATGTTAATCAAAATCTCTTTGCATTTTTATGCTCATTATTGGAAGCATTCCACACTTGGGCATGATTTAAATTTCCATAAAAGTGCAATGAATCTGGAGCTGGCATTAAAATGTTATTAAGGTGACAAGTTATGATCAGTGCCTCCTTAGATGGGGTTGGTGATAGGGTATCCCATTTATTAATCTTAGCAGAGGGCTTGCTTGGCTGCTCATTAATCATTTCCCTTTTATTGAGATGTCTTTTGAGACATAACAGGGCAAAAAAAAAAAAATGTTGTTCCTTAATTCTTTGCCTGAATGTCTCAGTGTTGGTGAACTCAGAGTGACTCTGATTTGCTATATAGTTTTGCTCTGCTGTTTTTGTTTTACCTGCTCTTCAATTATTCTATAATGGCATTTCTCCTCATCTTAGGAATTGTCAAACAGTTGAAAGTCATAAGGATTCTAACGTCCCAGGTTCAGGGTTGTGAAGTATGCTTAGTGTAGAGATCTGAAATTGAAGGAGCCCTGGGTGAAATTTTTTTAAAGCATATTCTCATGAACTTGCTCAGTTATAGGCAAATTACTCGACATCTTATGCCTCTATAAAAATCATGAACGTAAGCTCTCAGCACACCATATAAATAAGAATAAATACATATAGAATAGAAATAAAATCTGTCTTCTGAATTTTCTGCTTCTTTCTGTAAATATTTATCCATCTGTTTGCCATTTGCTTACGATAATTAATAAGAGTGGTAGTGGTAGTGGCTTAAGAACAATATGGAGAAATTAAAAGTTAATGATATATTTAAAAATTGACATTGACAATAGTGTCTTCTTTTTTCTTTAAAGGATGGTAAAATATCACCATCATTTTATGTTAGCCATGGGTTACCTTAGTGCAGGTGCCATAGTTTCAGCATCAAAACTCTAATTTATCCTACTTGAGGAACTATATGACTGTGTGCAACAGGTTGCAGGGGATAAAAGGCAGCTTAGATTTAGAAATGTATGAAAATAAAGGCGAAAGATACCTTAAGCACTTCAGTCAGTTTAAGAGGTGTGTAGAAATAATCAAATTATAAACTAAGACTTACATATTGCCAACACTATGATACAATACATAAAAAATAAAAAATAATAAATAGAAAACTAAGCAGAGCTGAAAACATCTATCATGGAGTGTTTGTGTACAGATAAATAACACAAGAAGAGAAATGTTTAAGTAAAATAACACAAGAAGAAAAATGTTTAAGTAAAAAAAAACACAGGATACATACTTAAACATGTTTAAATGGAAAGACTATGGGATTCCAGTACCTACTGATGTGCTTGATATAAAATATGCACTCTACCTCAAAAAGTTAAACATGGAATTACCATATGACCCAGCAAATCTACTTCTAGGTATATATTCAAAAGAAATGAAAGCAGGGACTCAAACAGGTATGTGTATGCCAAAGTTAATTGCAGCATTATTTATAATAGGTGGAAACAACCCAAGTGAATGCATAAACACAATGTGGTATGTACATGTGATGAAATGTTATTCAGCCATAAAAAGGAATAAATTACTGACACGTGCTGTAACATGGATAAACCTTAAAAGCATTGAGTAATAAGCCAGACACAAAATGGCAAAGATTGTGTGATTTCATTTATATGAAATATCCCGAATAGGCAAACTTATATAGAGAGAAAGTAGATATATTAGAGGTGGCCAGGATCAGAGGATAGGAGCAATGTAAAGTCATTGCTTAATGGGCAGAGTTTCTGTCTGGGGTGATGAAAAGTTTTGGAAATAGATTGTGTCAATGGTTACACAACATTTTGAATGTTATTAAAGCCACTGAATTGCGCACTTAAAATAGTTAAAATGGAATGCACTGCTGGCATGCCCTCAAATACAAAAAAGCCCCATGGCTGAGTAAAAACCTATCTGCTGGTCATTGCTCTTCAGCATATCTACTGATCACAGCCCAAATGACAACATCAAAAATATTCTTTCAATACACACTGCTGGTGAAATCCAGGGCAAGAATCTAGCCACCGATACATATCTTGTACAGAGACATGGCACTCTGAAAGCATCCAAAAATGAAGCCAACAGATTATACCCAACTTAAATCAGTTAAGCTCTCAAGGGAAATAAAGAGCATAAAATCACAAAGCCCCATACAAATGACAGCAAATCCAGGAACAAGATGACAGAATAAAGGCTCCACCAATTGTACCCCCAACAAGGGCACCAATTTAACAACTATTTACACAAAAAAGTTACCTTAATGAGTACCAAAAATCAGGTGAGCATTCCCAGTACCTTGTTTTAAGTCTGTATCACTGAAAGAGGCACAAAGAGATAGAGCAACAGTCTTGAATCACTGATGCCATCCCTCTCCTACCCACCTCCCCAGCAGCGGCAGCATGGTGCAGAGAGCATCTCTGGGCATTGGGGGAGGGAGAGCCCAGCAATTGTGAGCCATTGAACTCAGTGCTGTCCTTTTATTGCAGAAAGAAAAACCAGACCAAACTCAGCTGACACCCACCTATGGAAGGAGCATTTAAGCCAGCTCTAGCCAGAAAAAAAAAAAGCCAATCCCAGTGGTTGGAACTTGAGTTCCTGTAAGCTATTTCACTGTGGGCTAAGTTGCTCTGGGGCTCAAAATAAATTTGAAAGACAGCTTAAGCCACAAGGACCCAACACTGGAGCACCCAGATATATAAAGCAAATATTGTTAAAGCTAAAGAGAGAGATAGGCTCCAATACAATAATAGCTGGATACTTCAACACCCCACTTTTGGCAATAAAAAAATCTTCCAAACAGAAAATCAACACATAAATGCTGAGATTAATATGCACTATAGGCCAAATGGATCTAATAGATACTTATGAAACATTTCATCTAATGCCTGCAGAATACACATTCTTTTCATTAGCACATGAATCACTCTCAAGGATAGATCATATGTTAGGCCACTAAACAAGTCTTAAAACATTCAAAACAATTACAATAATAACAAGCATCTTCTCTGAACACAATGGAATAAAACCAGAAATAAATACGAGATGAATTTTGGAAACTGTAATGGAGCATAATATATGTAATGGAGTAAATGCTCAATGTGATGGAGCAAATATATGGAGCATAAACAATATGCTCCTGAATGACCAGTAGGTCACTTGAAAAATTAAGAAGAAAATTGAAGAAATTCTTGAAACAAATGATAATGGAAAAACAATGTACCAAAACCTATGGGGTGCAACAAAAGCAGTACTGAAGTTTATAGCTATAATCGCCTGCATCAAAAAGTGGAAAAACTTCAAATAAATAATCTAACAGGCATCTTTCAGAGCTAGGGAAACAACAGCAAACCAAACCCAAACTTAGTGGAAGAAAATAAATAATAAAGATCAGAGCAGAAATAAATTACATTGAAATGAAGCAAACAATACACAAGATCAAAACAAAAAATTGGTTTCTTGAAAAGTTAAACAAAATTGACAAACTTTTAGTCAGACTAATCGAGAATAAAATAGAGAAGATCAAGGTAAATACAGTCAGAAATGAAAAATGAGTCATTACGACTGGCTACTATGAGCAACTACATGCAAATAAATTGAAAAACCTAAAATTAGACTGGATAAAGAAAATGTGGCACACATACATTATGAAATGCTATGCAGCTATAAAAAAGAACAAGATAATATGTTCTGTGGCGACATGGATGAAATTGGAGGTCATTATCCTCAGGAAACTAATGCAGGAACAGAAAACCGAATAAGGCATGTTCTCACTTACAAGTGGGAGCTAAATGTTGAGAACACATGGACACGTAGAGCGGAAAAACACACACTGGGGTCTATTGGAGGGTGGATGGTAAAAGGAAGGAGAGCATCAGTATAAATAATGGGTACTAGACTTATTACTTGGGTGTTTAAATAATCTGTACAACAAACCCCCATGACACAAGTTTACCTATATAAAACCCTGCACATGTACCCCTGAACTTAATAGTTAAAAATAACAACCACAGCCACAAAAAACTCATGTACCCCATAAACGTATACACCTACTATGTACATACAAAAATTAAAAACAAAAAAAAAGCTAGTAACAGAAAATCTAAAAATTTAAAGGAACACTAGCCCTCTCAGACGAGAAAGAACCAGTGCAAGGAGTCTGGCATTCAAAAAGCCAGAGTGTCTCCCTACCTCCAAACAAGCACATAGCTTACAAGAAATGGTTCTTGAAATGACTGAAGTTACAGACATAAGATTCTAAATCTGGATGGCAAGGAAGCTCATCGAGATACAGGAGAAAGTTGCAAACCAACCCTAGGTATCCAAAAATCCAGCAAAATGATTCAAGAGCTATAAGATGAAATAGCCATTTTAAGAAAGAAACAAACTGAACTTCTGGAATTGAAAAATTTACAACAAGAAAATCATAATACTGTTGGAAGCATTAACAGCAGAATAGACCAAGCTTGGGAAATAATCTCAGAACTTGAACATAGTTTCTTTGAATCAACAGAGTCAGATGAAAAGAAAGAAAAACGAATTTAAAAAAAATGAACAAAACCTCTGCCAAAATATGGAATTATGTAGAGATCAAACCTACAACTCGTTGGCATTCCTGAGAGAGAAGGAGAGAGTAAGAAACTTGGAAAACATACTTAAGGATATATACGAGTCCAAGAAAGTTTCCCCAATATCATTGGAGAGTTTGACATGCAAATTCAAGAAATACAGAGAGCCCTTGTGAGATACTGTACAAGGTGACCATCCCCAAGGGATGTCGTCATCAGACTCAACAAGGTCAATGTGGAAAAACAAATTTAAAGGCAGCTAGAGAGAAGGGTCAGCTTACCTATAAAGGAAGCTCTGTTAGGGTAACAGAAGACTTCTCAGCAGAAACTTTACAAGCCATAAAAGCTTAAGAGCCTATTTTCAGTATCATTAAATAAAATAAATTTAAACCAAGAATTTTATATCTTGGCAAACCAAGCATTTTAAGTGAAGACAAAACAAAATCCTTTTCAGACAAGCAAACACATAAAGGAATTTATTACCGTTAGATCAGCCTTACAGGAGGTCCTTAAGGAGGTGTTAAACATGGAAACAAAAGAACAATACCTGCTACTACAAATACACACTTTAGCAAATAGCCCATAGACACTACAGTTCCAGTATAAAATCAAGTCTACAAAACAGCCAGCTAACAAATGATGACAAGATCATAACCTGTACCTATAAGAAACTTAAATTAACAAGTCAACAATATATATCCCCATTAAAAAGTGGGCAAAAAACATGTACAGGCACTTCTCAAAAGAAGACATACGAATGGCCAACAGACATGAAAAAATACTCATCATCACTAATCATCAGAGAAATGAAAATCAAAACCATAATAAGATACTACCACACACCAGTTAGAATGGCTTTTGTTAAAAATTCAAAAAATAACAACTGTTGATGAGTCTGCGGAAAAAAGGGAACACTTATATAATGTTGACAGGAGAGTAAATTAATCCTCCCACTGTGGACAGAAGTTTGGAGATTTTTTGAAGAACTAAGAGTTGAGCTACCATTTGACCCAGTAATCCCATTACTGTGTATATACTCAAAAGAAAATAAATTATTCTACCAAAAGAACATGTGAACCTGTATGTTTATTGCAATACTATTATATTTACAGTAGTAAAATCATGGAATCAACATAGGTTTCCATCTGTGGTAGACTATATAAAGAAAATGTAGTACATGTACACCATAGAATACTATGCAGCCATAAAAAGAGTAAAATCATGTCCTTTGTAGCAACATAGATACAGCTGGGGGACATTATTCTAAGTGAACTTACTGAAGAAACAAAAAACCCAATATCACATGTCCTCACTTATAAGCAGGAGTTTAAATGTTGGGTGCACATGGACATAAAAATAGGAACAGTAGACACTTGAGAGTACTGGCAGGGGCAGGGGAAGGACAAGGACTGAAAAACTACTTATTGTGTGGTATGCTCACTACCTGAGTGATGGGTTCAGTCATACCCCAAACTTTAACATCATGCAATATACTTTTGCAACAAACCTGCACATGAAACCCCTGATTCTCAAACAAAAGTTGCAAAAAAATAAAAGAAAGAAAGAAAGAAAATCAAAAGCTAAAAATGCAATAACTGAAAATTAAACAATCACTAGTTTTATTTAACAAGAGATCAAAGATAGAAAAAAAATCAGTGAATTTGAAGACATCCACCACTACAAAAGAGAAAGGAAAGAAGACACAAATAAAATGTATAAATGGAAAATCTGTGGCAAGGCTTATATGAAAAGTGGAAGACTATTCTTCAGACCAAAAAGAAATGATACTGTTAACCTATAGAAATTGAGATCTATAGGCAATAATAAATATTACTAAACACATGTGAAAATCAAAATATTCTGGGTTTTTCCTTTCTCATAATGTGTTTAAAAGCCAAATGTTTACTTAAAGCCAAAATAATAACATTTTAAATTGGGGTTTGTAACATACATAGAAATATAAGCAATGATGAAAATAGTGAAAAAGACAAGTGCAGGTAATTGGAATTATACTTTCTTAAGTTTTCTACATTTTGGGGTGCAAGTATGAAATGAGAAGTGAGAAGCAAGAAGAATGAAATGATGTTAGGAAGATTTTAAATAAGTTTTGGTAAGAAAGTAAATGTAATAATAATGTTCTATTATCCCAAAAGATAAATGGAAGAAGACACAGAGAGAGGATACCAATGGATAAAGTATAGTAAGATGATAGACATAAACCCAATCATATCAGTATATACATTAGAAGGCAGATTGTTAGCCTGGTTATAATACGAGACCCAAATATATGTTGTTCACAAGACATGGTCTTCAAATATAAAGACACAGATGGAAAGTAACAGTAGTAAGAGAAATACCACGTAAGCCACACATTTGGGTAAGCTGGAATGGCCGTATTACTATCAGAGAAAGTAGATTTTAAGATATGTGATAAAGTATCACATTTCATAATGACAAAAGGAACAATTTCTTAGGGAGATATAAAGATTCTAAAATCAATAATAACAGAACTTCAGGAGCTATAAATCAAAAACTGATGGAGCTAAGGGAGAAATCAAACAGGAAGTAACTTACACTCCAATAAGGTTTATTTTTCAAGAGAACTGTATTAGAACCATGATTACAAGTATTGTAATAAAAGTTTCCTCTGGGAGACTGAACATAGGGTTTATATTATTTTCAAGGTATTTCTAAGAATTATGTAAAAATCATGGAATGTCCATGACTTCAGACTTTGAGAAAAGTATAATATATAAGCCATGTGTGGTGCTTGCCACTTCTGTATGACCTGCTGTGAAGTTTTGAGGGTTAGCATTTCGGAGGTGGTGATGTTTCGTACTTCCACATGGAGGTAGTAAAGGAATACAGACTAAAGGTTACTCTGAGCGCTCCATAGGCATACTTGGAAGATTTATGAGTCTTATTTGAAAGATTTATTTATTTAGTTAATTATTAAATTCTATTTAGTGCTAACAAAAGTACTTCCAAATGTGGACGTTCTCAGCATAACCATTTTTCTTGTAACATCGTAAGCAATAAATATAGCGACAGTGGTTTCTAGGTTTGCTGTTAAGAGCTGTGATTCAGGGAAACACATAGAATTTAATTTCATAGGAAATAAGAAAATAAAATAACTTATTGAATATAAAATATTTCAGGATGTATTACTGTAGCCTTGTTATGCATGAACATGTTCCCAATCAAATTTGAGTGACCTGAATATTGCTTATGCCTTGAAAATATGCATGGATTTTTTTTGCTGTAAAATTTCCTATGTGCTTTTTGCATATTCCAAACTTCTACAGACCTTTTAGTAATCAAGCACTGATTTAAAGGTTAGAAGAGTGACTATAAATTTGTTATTGTGCCTCATTCTGAGCTTCTGTAAAACCATAGCTCCTAGGCACTTAATTTGTTAGCGTAAATCATGGTGAATGGCGAATAGCTGTCTATCCCTCAGTCTCTTTCTTGATTTGAAACAAGTCTGTAATACTGACACATGCTTGATATTACTGCTTTTCAATAGAGACATGGCTCATATTCTGTCAAAATTACATTTCTAGTTACTAATTGTTTTCCTTTTCATGCAATTCTATGATAGATTTTGTATGTAATAGAATTTGTGAGAATATTCAATATGCAATAAATTCTAACTGCTGTTTCAGTAGCATCGTTACTTTTCCCTGGATACACAACTACTGTATTGAAGCCATGTTGATAAACCCATCTACTTTCAAAACCAAATTACAATAGGAATTTAGAAGGCTACACGACTTGTAAACATTGTGGTAAAGTATCTCCTTTGCCAAAAGAGTATATACATACAGTGTTCAGTGTGAATAGTTAAACTCACATTTTATTATTTATAGAATATGTCTACTTTATGTGAATGTCTTGTAATAATGTGAGTTACTTAGATTACCAAAGTGCCTGGAGAATGCAGCAGAAATGCCTGATGAAAGCAGTTACTAAATTCTTCAAAGGCTGTTTTAAAGAAGACTCAACTTTTGGAATGAGTTGATGTCTCAGTTGTAAAATAAGCCAAAATTACTTCTTTGTTTTGTTTTGGTTTGGTTTGTTTTGTTTTTACCATGAGCATTTAGCAGTAGGACTGGAAGGTAAGGCAGATCACCTTTATGGAGTGGACAGTGTTCAAGGAATTAAACACCCATCCCCTTCTCTCTCTTTTAAGAAAGAGAAAAAGGTACTCTATTGGTTCTCTTCTCCACAATTAAAGGGATGAGGTGGGGAAAGATCTGTTCATAAAAGTTTGTGTATGTGAAAAAATGGGAGACTGAGGTCTTTTCTCTGTTGCATGGCTGCTTAGTCACTAGATTTGTCCATATGCCCCACACCCTGAATCTGGAGAAAAAGCACTAGGGAATGATAGTAGGGTAGTATATGTGAAAATAGGCCAGGTAAAGAGAACATAAAAGCTACCCCTTAAGTTCTTCATCTCGAGGGCTATAAAAGGTTAATTTCACCATGCTGAGGCCATGTCAAGTGACATAATAGCAGTGGGATTTCTGAGGTTCACCACAGAACCAGGGCAAGGAGGTGTATACACCAAAGGGATACTTTGTGAGACTGAGATGTGTGTCTTGAGTGGAAGTTTGTGGGTGGGGTTGGGAGATTTATAGTTCATCTTGAAGACATTAATTTTTGCTTACAGTAGTTGCTTATAACTTTGTGCCTGCCAATGAGTCTAAATCAATGGTGAGATCAATATGAAGATAAAAGAAAACTTTCCATAGGCATTCATACAAATAGATAGTGTTCCTTCTTTCCCTCCTCCTCACCCCAGTACTTGAGTCTAAGGTAAATTAAGATGGATGGGAAAATAAGAGTGAGCAAAACACACCTTTACACCAAGGCGGTAAGACAACAAGTCCAGCCCACATGAGTTTATACTGATATTTAATCATATATGTGGTAAATGTTAAAAATACTTCAGAATATACTTTAATAATTGATATGCTATGGTTTTCATAGCTGAAATCAATGAAATTGTCCTGAGATAACATGAAGAGCAGTCTATCTAGTGGAAAAAGAGCATTTGCCAACATAGTTGGCTACGTTATACAGGAAAGATGGATAATTTCAGGTTTATACACCAAGTTTACATATGTAATCAAAATTGCACATTTCATATCCTCCCAGAATTTACCAGTAGATATGAAGATCCTTGTCATTCAGGCTTTAATAGTCCATGTTTTTCCCAGATGTCGATTCATTCTGGATGTATGGTTAATATGTATGATTCAGTGAGCAGAGAAAGTTCTCTATTGTAATAAATTTTATAATAATTTCATATTATATTTGATTAATGTGGATAAAATTTAGACAAGATAAAAGGCTCGTAGGGCTAAATAAAAAGATATAGAAATTGTGGCAAGATTCTCCTTAACTAGGAAGGTAAGTTTCAGCAATGTCATATCTTGGCAGGGTCCCTCTCCATTTTGCAAAGACTGGGAGAAAATAAACTCTCAATGCATAAGAAATGTAATTGAGAATTGTTCCAAATATATGAAAACCTAGTTTTAAAGCATTAGGCTAGTGAGGTGCTAATGGAACAACGCCTTATGGATTCATTTTTAAAGGATTTACAGATCATCTTTAATAAATCAAGCATTATACCAGGCACTGAAACAGTAAAGAAACATTATAATTTTCACTTTTAAGAAGTTCACAATCCAGTAAACAGAGGACAAGGATAAAAAAATGCAAGATTATAAGCATGCAAAATATAAAAGAAACACAGATAAGAGTACAATTTAATTTGGTTTAGGGCTCATGGAAGACTTCTTAATCAAGGCAATACCTGAGGTGAGTTTTGAAAGATGAATTACACTTTTGCAGGCAGGAAGGAAGGTGTAAAGATATAAGGTGTTTTGTTTGGCGGAAGTATTAAGTATTATCTTGGAATAGTTGGTGTGATGCTATGAAAATAAACATTAAAGGTCAAATTAGGGAGAAACTTTTACACCAAACTAAATAACTTGGCATTTGTTCTATGTAATACAACTTCATTGGAAATATTGTAATCAGGGGAGAGAGAAGATCAGATTTTCATTTTAGAAATACCACTTTAGTAGCTCTTCAAGGTTCAGTTGGAAAGGGCCAAGGCTAGAACAAGAAGTGATTAGTTAGGAAATTAGTTTTAAAAATTATTTCATAAAATTGGGTGAAGTCATACTTTACACGTGATTTAAATTCCAAAATGGAGAAGGTGTAATTCAAATTCAATGAAAATTACTTTGAAAAATTCTTCGATTTCCTCACAAATTGCAGCAGAGTTTAACAAAAATATTTTTGACTCTAGGTTTGAACAGATCACTGTTTTGTTTTGCCCATTAAATAAGTAGCTGCTTTTTGCAACTTTATATCTTTCAATACTCATCCTGATAAGGTGCTTACAGTGAGAGAAGTACATTGGAATTGAGAACAACTGAGAGAACAATATTTTACATTTCTCTACTCATGCTTGCAATGGAGTCCATGTTCATTGAGAGGATTAGAGTTTCTTCCCTTCTCTATCATTTTCTGTTGTTCTTTTTCTTGAGATCTCATTAATTTAAAACTATATGTGATGAGAGCTTATAAACTTAAAAGGAAACAACTTCTAACTTAGCCTGAATCTTTTCCAGCATTAAACATCCTTCAGGAATATCACAAATCAGCTTCTGGCTTTGATATTTGAAATTTAGGGAATATGTCGAACTAAAAGTTTTTGCTTTGCTCTAGCTTTTACTATTTTTTAAAAAACTTTTATTTTAGGTTCAGGGGTACATATGCAGGTTTGTTATATAGGTAAATTGTGTGTCACGGGGCTTTGGTGTACAGATTATTTCACCACTCAGGTAATAAGCATAGTAACCTCCATCTTCAAGTAGGCCCTAATGCCTGTGTTTCCCTTGTTTCTGTCCATGTTTACTCAATAATTAGCTCACATTTATAGTAAGAACATGCAGTATTTATTATTCTGTTCCTGTTAGTTCACTTAGGATTATGACCTCCAGCTCCATCCATGTTGTCGCAAAGGACATGATCTTGTTCTTTTTTATGGCTGTGTAATATTCCATGGTGTATATGTACCATGTTTCCTTTATTCAGTTTACGATTGATGGACATTCATGTTGTTTCCATGTCTTTGCTATTGTGAATAGGGCTGCAATGAACATAAGCATGCATGTGTCTATATGGTAGAGCAATTTATATTTTGGGGGATATATAACCAATAATGAGATTTCTGAGTCAAATAGTAATACTGGTTTGAGTTCTTTGAGAAATCGCCACACTGCTTTCCACAATGGCTGAACTAGTTTACATTTTCATCAGCAATCAATAAGAGTTCCTTTTGCTCCATAACCTCATCAGCATCTGTTATTTTTTAACTTTTTAAAAGTAGCCGTTATCACTGGTATGAAATGGTATCTCATTGTGATTTAGGTTTGCATTTCTCTAATGATTAGTGGTGATGAACATTTTTTCATATGCTTCTTGGCTGTGTGTATGTTTTACATTGAAATGTATCTGTTTCAGCCTGGCCAATGTGGTGAAACCTTGTTTCTACTAAAAACACAAAAATTAGCCGGGCGTGGTAGTGCATGCCTATAATCCCAGCTACTTGGGAGGCTGAGGCAGAAGAATTGCTTGAACCCAGGAGGTGGAGGTCACAGGAAGCCAAGATCGCGCCACTGCACTCCAGCTTGGGCAACAGAACAAGAAGCCGTCTCAAACAAAACAAAACAAAACAAAACAAAACAAAACAAAACAAAAAACAACAAAAAAAGAAGTGTCTGTTTCTGTCCTTTGCCCATTTTTAATGGGATTGCTTGATTTTTGCTTGTTGATTTAAGTTTTTTATAGATTTTGATTATTAGACCTTTGTCAGATGCATAGCTTGCCAATATTTTCCCTTATTCCACAGATTGTCTGTTTACTCCGTTGATAGTTTCTTTTGCTGTGCAGAAGCTCTTTAGCTTAATTAGATATAATTTACTAAGTTTTGTTTTTTTTGCAATTGCTTTTGGCATTTTTATCATGAAATCTTTACCAGGGCCTATGACCAGAATGGAATTTCCTAGGTTATCTTCCAGGGTTTTTTTGTGTAGTTTTAGGTTTTATAAAATCTTTAATCCATCTTGAGTTGATTTTTGTATATGGTGTAAAGAAGGGATCCAATTTCAGCCTTCTGTGTATGGCTATCCAGTTATTCCAGCATCCTTGATTGAATAGGGTGCTTTATCAATTGCTGGGTTTTGTTAGCTTTCTTCAAGATCAAAGGTTGTAGGTGTGCAGCATTATTTCTGGACTTTCTGTTCTGTTCCATTGGTCTATGTGTCTGTTTTTGTACCAGTATCTTGCTGTGTTGGTTACTGTAAATTTGTAGTATAGTTTGAAGGCAGGTAATGTGATGTTTCCAACTTTGTGCTTAGGGTTGCCTCTGCTATTTGAGCTCTTTTTTTGTTTATATGAATTTTAAAATCATTTCTTCCATTTCTGTGGAGAAGGTCATTGGTAGTTTAATAGGCACAGCATTCAATCCATAAATTGCTTTTGGCAGTATGGCCAACATTTTAACAATATTGATTCTTCCTATCCATGAGCATGGAATGTTTTTCCATTTATTTGTGTCTTCTCTGATTTCTTTCAGCACTGTTTTAAAATTCTAGTTACAGGTAACTTTCACCTCTTTGGTTAGCTGTATTTCTAGATATTTTATTCTTTTTGTAGCTATTATGAATGGGATTATATTCTTGATTTGGTTCTCAGATTGGATATTTTTGGTGTATAGGAATGCTACTGATTTTGGTACAGTGATTTTGTATCTGGAAACATTGCTGAAGTAGTTTATCAGATCGAGGAGCTTTTGGGCAGAGACTATAGGGATTTTTAGGTATGGAATCATATTGTCTGCAAACTGGAATTGTTTGCATTCATCTCTTCCTATTTGGATGCCTTTTATTTCTTTCTCTTGTTGGAGGGCTCTGGTCAGGACTTCCAGTATTATATTGAATAGAAATGGTGATAGAGGGCATCCTTATCTGGTTCCAGCTTTCAAGAGGAATGCTTCCAGCTTTTGCCCATTCAGTATAATGTTGGGTGTGAGTTTGTCACAGACGGTTCTTATTATTTTGAAGCATGTAGCTTCAATACCTAGTTTGCTGAGAGTTTTAACATGAAGCAATGTTGAATTTTAACCAAAGCCTTTTCGGCATCTTTTGAGATGATCATGCGCTTTTATTTTTAGTTCCGTTTATGTGATGAATCACATTTTTTTTTTTTTTTTTTTTTTTTTTTTTTTTTTTTTTTTTTTGAGACGGAGTCTTGCTCTGTCACCCAGACTGGAATGCAGTGGCAAGATCTCGGCTCACTGCAAGCTCTGCCTCCCGGGTTCACGCCATTCTCCTGCCTCAGCCTCCCGAGTAGCTGGGACTACAGGCGCCTGCCACAGCGCCTGGGTAATTTTTTTTTTTTTTTTTTTTTTTTTTTTTTTTTTGTATTTTTAGTAGAGACGGGGTTTCACCGTGGTCTCTATCTCCTGACCTTGTGATCCGCCGGCCTCGGCCTCCCAAAGTTCTGGGATTACAGGCGTGAGCCACCGCGCCCGGCCGAATCACATTTTTTGATTTGTTTATGTTGAACAAAACCTGTATCCCAGAAATAAAGCCTTCTTGATTATTAGGTGGTTAGCATTTTGATGTGATGCTAGATTAGGTTTGCTAGCTTCTTGTTGAGAATTTTAGCATCTATTTTCATCAAGGACATTGACCTGAAGTTTTCTTTTTTTGTTGTGTCTCTGCAACATTTTGGTATAAGAATAATGCTGGCCTTATAGAATGAATTAGGGAGTCCCTCCTATTCAACTTTTTGTAATAGTTTTAGTAGAAATGGTACCAGATCTTCTTTATACATCTAGTAGTATTTGGCTGTGAATCCATGTGGTCCTGGCCTTTTTCAGGTTGTAATATGGTTTGGCTGTGTCCCCACCCAAATCTCATCTTTAATTCCCACATATTGTGGGAGGCACTCAGTGGGAGGTAATTGAATCATGGGGGCAAATCTTTTCCGTGCTGTTCTTGTGATAGTGAATGGATCTCAAGAGATTTGATGGTTTTAAAAACCATCAGATTTTCTCAGTATTTATTTTTATTTTTATTTGCAGTAGTCCAAGAGTGTGGTGGGTATAATTTGTTTCTTTGAATTTGCTGAGTATTGTATGTCTGATTGTATAGTTGATTTTCAAGTATGTGCCATGTGCAGATGAGAAGAATGTATATGCTATTTTTTGGGGATGGAGAGTTCTGTAGATGTCCATTAGGTCCATTCAGTTAAGTGTCAAGTTCAGGTGCTGAATATTTTTGTTAGTTTTCTGTCTTGATTATCTGTCTAATACTGTCTGTAGTATGTTGAAGTCTCCCACTATTATTGTGTGGTTTTCCAAGTCTCTTTATAGGTCTCTAAGAACTTGCTTTATGAATCTCGGTGCTCCTGTGTTGGGTGCATATTTATTTAAGATTCTTAAGTCTTTTTGTTGAGTTATTTACCATTATGTAATTCCCTTCTTTGACTTTTTTGATCTTTGTTGGTTTAAAGCCTGTTTTGTCTGAAATTAGGCTAGGAACCCCTGCTTCTTTTTTTTTTTTTTTTTTTTTTTTTTCTGTTTTCTGTTCGCTTGGTAGATTTTTTTCTCTATCCCTTTACTTTGAACCTATGGGTGTCATTGCATGTGAAATGAGTCTCTTGAAGACAGTATACCACTGGGTCTTGCTCCTTTATCCAACTTTTCACTCTGTGCCTTTTAATTGGGACATTCGTCCATTTTCATTCAAGGTTGGTATTGGTACAAGTGGATTTGATCGTGTCATTGTGTTGTTAACTGGTTATTATGCAGACTTATTTGTGTGGTTGTTGTATAGTTTCACTATTCTTCAAGAAATTTATCCAGTTCTTGTAAGTTTTCTAGCTTGTGTGTGTGTGTTTGTGTAGTGACTGGTAATGCTTTTCTTTTCCATATTTAGTGCTCCCTTCAGAATTTCTGATACGGCAGGCCTGGTGGTCATGAGTTTCCTTAAAATTTGCTTATATGAAAAGAATCTTATTTCTCCTTCACTTATGAAGCTTAGTTTGACTGGATATGAAATTTTTGGTTCGAAATTCTTTTTTTTAATAATTATAAATATAGGCCCCCAATCTCTTCTGATTTGTAGAGTTTCTACTGAGCGTTCTGCTTTTCGTCTTCTGGGTTTTTTTTTTTTTTTTTTTTGTATAGGTTTCCTGCCCCTTTTCTCTAGCTGCCTTTACCATTTTTTCTTTTATTTCAACCTTGGAGAATCTGATGTCTGTGTATCTTGGGGATGATCTTCTTGTGTAGTATTTCACAAAGGTCCTCCACATTTCCTGAATTTTAACATTGGCCTCTTTAGCAAAGTTGAGGATATCTTCATGTATGATATCCTGAAATACGTTTTTCAAATTGCTTGCTTTCCCTCTCCTTCAGGGACACCAGTGAGTCATAGATTTCATTTCTTTACGTAATCCCATATTTCTCAAAGGTTTTGTTCATTCTTCTTTGTTTTTTCTTTATTTTTGTCTGACTTAGTTATTTCAGAGAGCTAGTCTTTGAGCTCTGAGATTCTTTCCTCAGCTTGGATGAGCATGCTGTTAATACTTGCAGTTGTATTCTGAAATACTTGAAATGAGTTTTTCAGCTGTACCAGATCAGTTTGGTTCTTTCTTCTAATGACCATTTTGTATTTCATCTTCTGTAGTGTTTTTTCTTTTTTTCCTTAAAATCTTTGGATTGGGTTTAGACTGTCTACTGAATCTTGATGATCTTAGTTCTTACCCATATTCTGCATTCTATTTCTTTCATTTCAGCCAATTCAGCTTATTTAACAACTATTGCTGGGGAACTAAGGCAGTTGTTTGGAGGTAACATGACACTCTGGCTTTTCGAGTTGCCAGAGTTCTTGTACTGTTTTTTTCTCCTATCTGTGGGGTGATGTTCCTTCAGTCTTTGAAGTTGCTGTCTTTTGGTTGGGTTTCTTTCTTTTCTTTTCTTTTTTTTTTTTTTTTCTGAGATGGAGTCTTACTCTGTCACCCAGGCTGGAGTGCAGTGGTGTGATCTCGGCTCACTGCAACCTCTATCTCCCCGGTTTAAGCAATTTTCCTGCCTCACCCTCCCAGGTAGATGAATAGACTCATACAGAAAATAATTACAACATTATTTTTTAAAATCTGTAGCAATTTGGAATAGATCCTTCTCAACTCTGTTGCAGTTTATGCTAAGATATGGATTCCATAAAGACACTATGACAATTAAGTTTTGCTAAATTCAATTTGAGCTTATAATTTTAAGCCGGACCACCTTATTATCTAATTGACATAAAGCCAAAAGACACATTTTCAAAAAGAATGTAAAATATGCCTGTGTATCATGCAGCAGTCCTAACTCCCCCAAAGAAGAATGTACTCATATCCATATCATTTTGAGAGACAACTTTCCATTTTTGAATATTATGCATTTATTGATATTTTACTGTCAACTGATTTTTCTGTATATATTTTTAAAAAGTTATAAATATATTTTTAAAATAGGACATTCAAAGGTGAAGCCACATTTACACAGAAAAGTAATCACAATTGTACTGAGATATTACTCTGGAAATCAGAAGACGAAAATAAAAAGCACCTGATTCATAAGGTTCTTTATGACATTTTAAAATGTTTATTATCCCTGAATCATAAATTGGATAGCAGAGGTCAACATATTGATTCTAAGTTTTCATTTCCAGGATCCAACTTTGCATCACTTGACCTATGAAAGGCCAATAGCAGTGGAGCCATATTCCATTTTGGTCTATAAAGATGTCAACATTAGGAAAGACAGAAGTTAATTTGAATCCTAGCAGCCAATGAGGGAACTGTGGCTTGAAACATTTATTTTTTATTACAATATCACAAGTATTTTTTTCTGTATTATCAGGGCATGCTAATTTATGAAAAGATATGAAATAATAAAAAGTCCTCCAATTTCAATGGTTTGAAGCAATAATATGGTACTTCTTATTTTTTGTGTCTGGGAAAGAGGTAGTAGATGGGAAAAGTAAATGAAAGATTTCATGACAAGGATTTTATAGGCTAGGCCTGGAGGTGGTGTACATTTTTCCTGCCTATATTCCATTCTCTAAGACTTGAACTTGTGGCTACACTCACAACAAAGAAACCTGGTAAATATGAACTAGCTGTGTGCCCAAGAGAAAAAGATAAACTGTTTGGTGCATAGCTAGCTAGGCTTTGCCACCCATTATCTTTGTGATTAAAGACTGATATAACAACATGAATTTAATCCCTTCTGATTTACCTGGTTCATGATTGAGGTTAGTCAGTCTCTCCATGCTGCAGATACTCATTACTAAAATAAGACCATTTTTTATTTAATTAGTCAGGTGGCTAAAAAGTATGTGGAAGAATTCAATTCAGAAGAAAAATATAATAAGGTTTATTATGTTAATTCCAAGACTATGTGTAGGTTATTCTAGAGTTAATTTTCCAGGACTTCAGCACTAGTTATTATTCTATTATGTCTTTTTATTTCATATTCAGTGATACATTAAATTTTGTGGTTCTAAAGCGTTCAGATATGGCTGAAAGGTTGGCTTTTCTCTTCAGTTGCATATCTAGCTGTAGAAGGTAGGAGAAAAATAATCAGAGAAAGAGACAATGTAAATTTAAAGGAGAGATGCTTCTTGTTACTGCAAGTGAAGTGTTGGGGGTTTAAATGTATTTTAATAACTAATTTAGTGTAAATTTAAATGTGTTTAACTTTTAATTTTTTGTCCTAGATTTAAAAAATACAAGTATAAGTTTAGTGTCAACTGACTTACTCAATCATCAAGTTTCTTTTCTGGGAAGTTAGCATATATTATACTGAGTTCCCAATTAGAAATGTGAAAAATTTCCACACCAGAGACTTGTAGCCACTTCCCCTTGCATAAGTTCTAGTGGGAGATCAGTTTAGGTAAAAAATTAGCCATCACTCTCTAGGTAATTAGTAATGTCGTGGCAATCAGGGATATCATGATGCTAAGGTTTCCACAGGAGCCACAGTGAGCATCTCCCAATTCTTGAATTTGTTAGGAGAGGGTTGATCTATCTAGCCTCAGTTTAGCCATACCCAAGGGGTTTATACCTCATGCCTTCTCCCAATACGTCATGTGCAGTAAAGATCCTGTACAATGTTTGCTCTCTGTTTTCGACTCAAAGAGATTGGTGGATTCTGGTTCTTTATCCAGGATCTTCTTGTCATGACTACTGAATCCACACCAGCTTCTTCTTTGCCTATCTTTGGCAAAATATCTACTCTTTCTTATGGCATGTACCACAACCCTTTAGCATGACTTGAGATTTACAGCTGAAACTGTCTTTCTTTCATCTCATCCAGCCAGTGATAATTGTTTTCAATAGTATCTTCTCTCAATACTCTGCAGTTGAATCATGGGCTGGTCCGTCCTGATTTTAGCTCCATTAGTTATTAGTGGTCAGTCAGACCCTAAAGAACTATCTAGGATTAGGCTAATTTCTTCCAAATCATGAAGATACAACTCAGTAAAAAAGAGTTTACCTCACTCAGTTGATCTTCATTTTGTTTTTCAGACTCATTTCCAGTGTCAGATCCTTCCGTAATACTTAGAATGGACATTTATGCCTTCCAATTCCTTTCCTAGGATTATATCCCCAAAACTAGGTTTCAGAAAGTACTAATATTTTCTCTAGCTGTTAATAGATATAAGGTATCCTCCATTGTCCACCCCTGAAACAGAATTCGAGGGTAAAATGCATTTGGGAACTACTACATAATGTTTGTCTTTTTAGCAGTATCACATTACACATTAGCTTGTTAAAGAATCAGAGAAACCATTCATTTAAATACTTTTAGCATTGTTTAACAAGTATTTTCTATACATATTTGAACAAACACATTTTTAAATAGAACACTTATGAGTAATTCTACTTGGATAGCTTTATGCCAATAGCTTTATGTATCTAGGAAGGGAGGACAACCCCCATGTCTACTTAGCTGTCATTGAACGTTGGGAGTGTGTAAGTATGTGATCTGGATTTGGGCCATGGAATCCAGAAGGGGATAGGGAAGAATCTGGAAGGGGCCATGATCTCAGGGGGAGTTACATGCAAGGAATATTTCTCATAAAAGTTTTTCTAATGAGTACTGTTATTTCCCTTCTCAGAAAGGTAGGGTATTTGTAAAACTATCCCACTATCCCCAAGATTTTTGTTCTTTATAATGAAAACATGAGATAAAAGGAAGAGTATAAGCACTGGAGTGTAAGAGAAAAGAATCTTTATTTTATCCAGGGTTCCTTAACCCCTTGCAACTTCAATTTCATCATCAACAAAACAGGAATAGTAACATCTATTTGTTAAAATTATTTTGAAAAATAAAAGAAAGGATATGTAAAGCGCAGAGTCATAGCACAAGATAGAACTTTATAATAAATCCCAGTTTCCACACAAAATAATTTTATTCTTTCCTCCACCGCAAGGATAAGAGATAGATAAATTAAAGTTCAGCGTTTTGTGTGTCAAAGGTAAGAAAATCCTACTGACTCTTCTGCTTAAAAGAAAAGGGGTCATATATTTCCTAGAGATGTGTAGGAGTTTATATAGAGACTTTGCAGAGTGGAATTTTTACCTGAGGCTCTGTTTCCCTGGCTTGCTTATATAAGAAAGAAATGATTTTGAATTATGGCGTGGTGAAAAAGTGAGGTCAATCCTATCTCTCTCTCATTATTTTTGGAGAATAGGTAGTAGGATACTTATATTCTTTATATGCATTTTCTTTTAGATTTTCCTCAAGTCTTACCTTCTATAGAAAGTCTTTCCACACCATTGCAAGCATTAAAAGCTTTGCTTACTAGTTCTGAATTCTTATAGAATTTAACATTTGGTTATGTATTTTGCCATATTTTCTAATCATGCCATATGTGTCTAGACTGCTTAAGTAGATTCTAAGTGGCTGTAATATTTTATATTCCCTTATATCTCTGCACATGGTCTGGCACATGCTGGATGTATTAAAAAATCATTGGATACTTGTTGATTGCATGTAGCATCTCAGAAAAAATATTTTACTAGAGTTTAGAAAAAATTAGCTTCTCATTTTTCTCACCGCTTTTTTCTTAAATGCTTGCCTCTCAGAGAGATGAAGAAGGATGCTAAGGGTAAAAATAGTGTTTCTATTTTCCAGACAGATGTAAATAATTCAGGAGGACCAATCTCTATCTTTTCTGACCTATGGCCAGTCAAGGACCGGGTAGGTTGTTTCCTGATACACTGTAGGTCATTGGGAAAGATGAAGAGAATCATGGGCTTTTGTAATTGGGGAGTGTCCTGCTGGTGTCTAGTCTACATTGCCTAGTGGTCCAAGTGAGCCTCACCAGTTCAGTAGGAAATGGGTGCTATCATTCAGTACATGACATTGTATTATCTTCCCTAGTCTGACTCCACAGTGAGCTCCACTGCATGCTGGGCACTCTTTACTCAGCGATTAGTGAAGCAACTTAAGCATTACAGAAGACGGAGCTGAACTGATAAATATGATTTCCTTGTAAGAGAAAGAGGCAAGGGACAAGACAGCCTTGGATTTTACACTGTAATTTAACTCTGACTGCTCACTCCGCCTACTTAATTCAATGGACCCTTCTCCCTCCACCTCTCTATACCATCACCTTTCTCACTCAGGAAACTCTACTCCTTCTCATGTAAGAAAGATGCTCCTGAGTTATGTATCTCTGTGAATATCCTAATATACCAAGCTTTACCCTGATGTTAAAGCTTTTTCTGGCTGAGGAGTCAGTTGAGGATTCAGCTGACTCCATTAAAGAGGTAGAAACATGGTGATTGTTCCAATTCTAGTTCTAAATCATAACCAACAAGTCTTTGGCTCGTTTCCTACTTTCTAAAGAGCAAACAAGCCTGAAATGCAACATATATTCTTCTTCAAATTTATTCTAGAGTAAAACAAGTGAAGCTGTACATAAGGGAAATAAATTCTTTGCACGAACTTATCATTGCTCTCCATGTTGTTAAAATGTAATTCTGGCACTGATAAACTTTTGATACCTTCTTGGGTAGATTCTCATCCAAAGGGCCTTCACGTAAGATGGAAATGTTTCTAGAAAAGTAAATATGAAATGGATGATCCCATGTCATCACCCACAGATGTTATCCTCTGATCTCTAAGTTTCTCCCTTGTTAAAAAAGGGGAGAAGAGCTTTTCATTCATTTTTTTTCTCAGTAGAAAAACTCGAAAGTCTGTTTTTTGGTAAACCTATAGTCTGTTGCTACTTATTAGACTCTATGATCAGTTAAATCAAGTCAAATTCTTTTAAATATGTTTA
Organism: Macaca thibetana thibetana; assembly: GCF_024542745.1. Classification (NCBI taxonomy): domain Eukaryota; kingdom Metazoa; phylum Chordata; class Mammalia; order Primates; family Cercopithecidae; genus Macaca; species Macaca thibetana. The sequence goes on from NC_065583.1 coordinate 79,500,635, forward strand.
AGGAAAATACTAGAAGTTGTTATTTTGCTAGAAAATAACAAACATACCTGAGTAAAACCTTAAACTTTTATAATTACACAATAGTAGATTTTCTATGCTAATATAGTTAAGGGATATCTTGCCAGACTTTAGAATTTTCCAGTTATGTACAAGTTTTCTTTGGAGAGTTTCTAATGTGAACTTATGGGGATTTGTACAAAAATAATTCAAGAATAGCCCTCTCTCAACCCACTATCTCTCTATATCTTTTTTAATTTCAACTTTTATTACCGATTAGAGCGTACACATGCAGGTTTGTTGCATGGGTAAATTGAGTGATGCTGAGTCTTGGGGTCCTAACGATCCCATCAGGCAGGCAGTAAGCATAGTACCCAGCAGGTGGTTCTTCAGCCCATGCCCAAGCCTCAATACATTTTAACCAAATTCAGCTACTCGCCTCAAAATATAAAACAAGAATACAAAAAATTCAGAGAGGGTGGTGGTAGTGAGTGTCACATTGGTAGAAAAACCTTTTCATCATTTGAATATTAGAACAATGAAATATTTAAAACATCTGTGAATATTAGATCTTCCAAGGGTAAGCTACTGTGAGCAATGATTAAAAAATAAGCCTTCAAGAGTGACATCATTTAGAAAATAAATAATGTTTACATTGGTGTCATGTACAGATTATTTCCCTACAATATATGAGCTATTTGTAGTTGTCTTGTCTACACTCTGATTAAGGGCACTGGCACAAAGAGATACTTTTTCGGTTTCAGAAATGCGGACTTATAATTGTATTTAACTCAGCTCACAAGACATTCATTTTCATTTCTTAGTAAATAGCCCTCGCGTGATTTCGATTACAAGATAAGAGCATCACTCATAGTGGGAACTGAACAATGAGATCACTCGGACTCTTAACATCACACACCGGGGCCTATCATGGGGAGGGGGGGGGGAGGGGGAGGGATTGCATTGGATTATACCTGATGTAAATGCTTGATGGTTGGTACAGCAACATGGCACAAGTATACATATGTAACAAACCTTTTAACATTTCCCTACAACTTAAAGTAACCCGAAAAATAGAGAGTTATATCATGTTTCTGAGCAAGACAAAATAAACAAAAAGTCTAATTCAAAAAAAAAAAAAAAAAAAGCTGTGAATTCTCTTAAACTGGATATTTAGCTTTGGTTGGTAGCTTTTAAATTTCTGTAACCCGATAGCTAAACCGCTTGAATCTTTATTGGCAGTTTCCATTACAGATTAGCTTGTTTAAATGATTTCTGTATTATAACATAAAAGATGAAAGAAAATCAAATAGCCTTCAAATTCTATAACTCCTTTAAGTAATCCTTTCTTCTTTGCCAATAAATGAACGAGAAAGGTGAATATGAAAACACGATGCTATAACTTGAGGAATATTTAATATTTTTATATTGTCATTTAAACAACCTAGTACATTATAGGTAGAAAATGTAGAAAACACTGTTTTATACTTATGTGGGTTATTTTTGAATGAATTGTTTACCAATTGAAAATCTCAAGAGTAATAGCGTTTTCTTCTAATATGTTTTCTATTATATTGCATTGTGGATTTGAAAGAAATTTGATTTTAATTGTGGAATGAATAACAGAGGCAACTAGAAATAAATGACCGACCATTTCCAGAAAATTAACATTTTCTGGAATGTTAGTATGCACATTTTTTTATATGGTAGTTTGCATCAGGGGCTTATACTAACTTTAAGGACCAATGAAACTTTTTTTTATATATATTCGGTATTATGGTCATACTTTCTCTGAACTCCCAGGAATTGTTTTTTGTTTGTTTTTATTTTATCTCCCTTTGTTCCCCTCAGGTTCACATGTGTGTAATCTTGGGATCCCAAGGTGGGAATTTGTTTGCGTTTATGTTCTTTCACGTGTTGCCTATTTGATATCAGCCAGTGTCCCAGTTTATTCCCTCAACATCTTGCACTTGGTTGATAGGAACAGCTTCTGATCTGCTCTTCTTCATCTTCTTCATTCTATTGTAAACACTGTGAAGTCTGAATTAGCTGATCTTAAAATGCTTATCTGATTTCCACTGATGCCGAGTGATTGACTGGTAGTCCTATGGATAAAGGGCAGTTTCCTTTTCAGAGCCTCCATGATGTCTTTGACTCTCTTTCTCTCACCTCATGTCCTGCATCTCATCACTTGCCTTCAAAAACTCCTGTCATGTCTACCTAACCTCTGGCAATCCCTTTACTTTTTCAAGTTGTTTTCATGATTTTTGTTTTTTACCTATTGTTTTTGTGACTTAGAATCTTGTTTGTTGCCTGGTGAACTTCTGTATATACCTGAAAGCCCAATTCAGTTATCTGCTTTGTGAGCAGGTAGATACTCTCCACCCCATGCCTGCTCTGGGATATATTTTACTAACAGTATGGTTACTGTTATCTATTTACATGCCAGTCATGGCTACCAGTCTGTTCATTTATTTAAAGACATACAAAATAAAAACGGAAATGCATTATTCATTTTAGTATCATCAGTACCTAGCTTTGCAATTTAATACATAGAAGGTGCTTATAAATATTTGATAAATCAATCAGTGTAGCTCATACAACATTTTGGATTTTGATAGACCTATAAAAGATACTTGCCTTTATTTACAGTTATGACACATTAGAGTAAACCATATTCCATTTGAGCCTGACTAATAAGTAACCTGACTTGATCCTTCTGTTTTATTGTCAGGTATCTGAGTGGGCAATTAAGATTTGGAAACAATCTTCATGAATATTAATGAAGGAACTCCAGCATCAAAATGCAGAGGAGAAAAATAGCAATAAAAACCCAGTAAACTAAGGATTGACAATGCATACTTTGTATTGCTAAAGTGATTTTGATGATTTTGAACTTCTGCTAAAATATAATTCCATGTTTTCTGACAAAATATTTAATCATAGTAACAGTTGGCTTTGTTAAGTGTAAGTACTCTGTGTGTGGTAACTTGGCATTAGTATATTCATTAGGTAGAGAAAATTTAAAATGTATTTGAATAAATCCATTAAGATAAACAACATATGCCATCCGTGGGCTTGTCTTGTAGAGTGAAAAGACTCACTTATTTTTCAAGGTTAGGTAAAAACGCCATGTGCAGAAGATAGTTGTGCTGTTTAAATTATTCTTCTTGAGGTATAGTTTTAGAGTAAAAGTTTGAGTATGAAATTAACATCTGTTTTAGGACATTTTCCATGTTTATGACTTATGTTTTTCAATATTTGTACCAGAATCTTTAGTGCACATTGCACAGGAGAATAAGTTAACCATCACATTTCCTGGAGGATATTTCCACTTTGTCAGTAACATTTCCCAAAATAATGAGAATCGTATTATTATTGTGCTTATACAGGTACATTTTTACTGTTTGAAAGCATATGTGTCAGAGTAAAGTGAGCAAAAAGGCTTTTAAAATATTTTTTCTTTCCTTCTGTAGTACCTATTATTTTCTTCCTGTTTAGTATGAAAGGGTCATTAAATGCTAATGCTTTTTTATGTAGTACTATATCTCAGGGTACTAAAGAGATTTAAACTTTGAGGCCGTAAACAAATAGGTATCTTTGGAATGCAATCATTATCATTTTGATATTGCCTGTTGTATGTATATGTGTGCATGTCCTTTCTTATAATAACTGAGATCATCTGCACGGCAGCAGAATTCACTGCTGAATTTAAAAGGCATTTGATAGTGAATATTCAAAACTATGTGAACACTCTAATAGGTAATAAGTTGACAAATCTGTTTCAATATAAAACTGCATATTCTGGGGTCCTTTCAGGCTTGCCTTTTTTATTGCATATTTACTAGAGCTGCTCTGTTTCTGGAAAAAGGTAAACACAGTTCCCCCAAGAGAAGATTGAATCATCCCCTTCCCATTTTAACTTTGTTTTCTAACCTTAATAGCATCTGCTCCTGACAGCAGCTACTTGGCAGTTTCCTGGGACTCAGAAGGGTTCTTGATAAAGAAGAAAGATGACTTGATTGCATTAAGGCCAATGAGTTCCACTCTCATCCTGGAAACAAAAGAATATACTTCTAGTAGAGCTGATCTGACAAATGATAGATGGAGAAGGGAAAACAATGCTACTCATGCCTAAAGCCTGCTGCTTTCTTAAATTGAACATACAAAAAAAAAAAGAAAAAAGAAAACAGGTGTTTTATTCTTACATAATTTTATTTCAAAACTTTGTTTCAGAAAAGAGATTTGCATTATGTATTGTTAGAATAAGAAATGCTACTTGAAAGGACTTTTGAATAAATTGAGAAAAACAAGAAAGTGATACCAAGGAGCACTGAGACAGAGATGGCTATATCAGCAGATAGCAGTTGTCTTGCTGAGGAAATGACACCCAATTCTCTTTATTTTTCTCCTCTTCCTCCTTCTGCTTTTTCTCTTCTACCTTTTCTCTTCTACCTTCTCCTTTTCCCGCTCTTCCTCTTCATTCTTTTCTTTTTGTACCCAGGAAGCTCACTCGTTTTTGGATTAATTTGCCCTTGCATCTAATTCTAATGCTCAGGTTGATTAGAATTCGGTAACTATATCTTATCACTTGGAGCTGTTAAGCTTTCAACTCCTTCTAATTAAAATATGCTGCTAATTTTTTAAAAAAATACAATTGATTATATGTTGAAAAAATAAATGGCTTCTTCCGGTGGCTATTTTATCTTTTGACTGAATGAACTATGTGGGAGACCAGAATATATCACCCCCACCTACAAAGAATTGTTACACTGAGGGCAATTAAGAAACGGCATATGCAGGAAAGCTCTCTGCCCCTCCTCTCCTTGTTTTAAAAGCAGGACATAACTTTACAAAGACCAAGGTAGCCTGCTTCCGCTTCTACCAGGGAGAACAAAGGTTAACCACTGAAGACGACTTTAGACCATTATTGGCTTTAAAATGGCACAAGGGAAACCAATATGGCAAGCTTTACTAACTAGCCTTTCTCTGCTAGTTATTTGCCTTCCACTAGTTGCTGCCCCTATAGACTCAAAGTCCTTTCCTTTGTCTTGTCACTTTTAAAAAAAATTTAAAATTCTTTGTTGAAGTAGTGATATAAACTGGAATTCAAAGCCACTTCTTTGAGAACTACTCATTCCCTGGATGTTTCCTGTGTGTATGTGCAATATACATGTTAATAAACTTCTGTTTGTTTTTCTCTTGTTAATCTGTTTTTTGTTACAGGGGTCCATTCCAACTAAGAACATTTGAGGGTTGGAAAAAATTATTTTCCTTTCCCTACAGCTACATACTTGAGAATTAAAATACTTCTATGCTGTTTACCATTTTTATTTTGAAGAATTGCTATTTCTTCCTTACTGGCGTTTAAAAAAAAATTGATTGTATAAAAAGAGTCCACATAGTATCTAATACCTGTCATTAAGTATATCATTGAAAATGTGATAAAGGTCTGGAATATGTTGCTAAGTAAAACCATAAAACTATGATGAACTCTAGATCAGCTTGGGTCCAACAGAAGAGAAAAAGGACACAATAATTTGAAGAGGGAAAGTTATATAAATAAACTATATATAATAATGGAGTGAAGTAATGAGAGATTTGGTAGTAAGAATTAAAGAAGCCAAAGAATGTAAGAAGAGCACATACAAGGATGGTCATTAACTTAAGGCTAAGAGAGAGCACCCAAGAGAGCTCCCACATTCCTCCTTTCCCCAAGGATGAGTCCAGACCCTGATAGAGATGGCACAGCGATGGATCACTGGACGACAGATAATCCATTGTGGATCCACGCTGGCAGAACTTGCTGGAAACCTGCACTGAAAGTGCATGGAGATGCTGTTCATAAGGAATGAACACTTTTGATGCACTCTACTAAAAACTTCCCATGGTGAGTGTTAAGGAAACTACTGACCACTGAGTGCTCTGGCCTCTGTACTACAAAACCCGGGCACAGGTGTGTGATGCAGGTGTCTGCTAAGGGAGCACACAGGAACCAGGTAGCAGAACCTTTTCCTGCTGAAATCACTCACCAGTGCTGTATTTGTTAAAGCTTCAGTGCCTGCTGGCAAAGGAAAAATGTTTAGAGGACTGATACTTATTTTTACTGAAGAAGTAAAAAGGTAAATTTGGAGCTGAGAGACAATACATTAGTAACTGGCACACATTTCTAACAACTTTTGTATTTTTGAAGAGGGAAAGGAAAGCAGATTGAGATTTTCATTGAGAGTGATGAGAAATGTAAACTCATAGTACCAGAATGAATTTAATAAAAACTGGGCTCAAATTCAATCCAAAGTGGACATGGGATAATGGTAGTGGTGCTAATGGGAGAAGCAAAGATTGAATGTATTTGTAAAATATGTTTAGACTATTTTTAAATGTAGAATTGAGTAATTATTGAATAACTCTTAAGTCATCAATATTGTATTAGACCTCTTGGGTCAAATAATAACAATTAATACAAGGAGAGGGAGATAACAAAGGAGGAGCATTTTGGGGATGATTGCAATATGGCAGGCACTCTGCTATATTTTAGTGGCTTTGCTCATATAAACCTCTTAACAAACCTAAGAAATAGGAATTGTTTTCATTACCATTTTATAGATAAGAAAACTGAGATTCAGAAAGGTCAAATGACTCATCTAAAGCCATAGATGTAACATTGGCATAGGGAAAGTCTAAATCCTGGCAGACTGATTGAAGCTAAAACAAGTCTCATCTTTTGTTCAAAACCAAAACCAAATCAAACTAAAAGAAAACTTTCCCTCACTTTTGTGGAGATAATTCACAAACTCAATGCAAAAGTATATGATTAAGTGTGTGTATGTATATATATACTTTTGCATATATATATATATGACATAGACTATTATGTACCGAGGAATTAAAGAAAGTAAGTGAACACTGGAATAGAGAAAACTTTAAAACATTTTTATTTAAAAAAACTTTATTGAGGCATGATTGACATACAAAACAGTTGTATGTATTTTCTGCATTCATCTTGATGAGTTTGAAGGTGAGTATACACCAGTGAAAACATCACCATAAACAATGCCATAAACATAACCATTATCTCTAAAAGTTTCCTTTCTCCCTTTTTTTGTGATAAGAACATTTAATATAAGATCTATGTGCTTCATACATCCTGAAGTATGCAATGAAGTATTGTTATCTATATGTATTATGCTACACAGTAAGGTCTGTAGGACTTATTCATCTCACATAACTAAAACTCTGTACCCTCTGACCAATAATTCCCTAATTCCCTATTCTCCCTGGCCCTGGTAAGCCTCATTCTAGTCTCTGCTTCTGAGCTGACTATGTTAATTTCCTGACATAAGAGAAATCCTGTAGTATTTGTTCTTTGGGTCTGGCTTATTTCATTTAGCATAATGTCCTTTACGTTTCTTCATTTTGCTCCAAATGACAGGATTTCCTTTCTTTAAGGCTGAATAATGTTTCATTTTGTATGTGTGTGTGTTTGTGTGTGTGTGTGTGTATATATATGTATATAAACACATATATATGTACATATATACATATATACACACACAGATATATATTGTATATATACTGTATACGCATTGTGTATATATCTACCTATTTGTCCATATATGTATATATCTCCACATTTTCTTTGTCCATTCATCTGTCAAGGAACATTTAACAACACAAGAGGCAGTATCAGTAAGCCAAAAACCTCCAAGAAAGAAAAGTCCAAGACAAGATGGCTTCATGGGTGATTCATACTAAATATTTAATAAAGAATTAATACCAATACTTTAAACAATTTCAAAAAATGGAAGAGGTCAGAACTCACTTAATGAGGTCAGCGTCACTCTAATACCAAAGCAAGGATAAAGACACTACAATTTAAAAAAAAAAAACTACAGGCCAATATCTCCAGAGAACATAGATGCAAAACTCTCAACAGAATATCAGCAAACCAAATATAATAGCACATTAAAAGTATCATGTACCATGACTAAGTGGGATTTATCCCTGGAATGTAAGGATGGTTCAACATACACAAATCAATTAATCTAATATACCACATTAATAGGATAAAGGATAAAAATCACATAATCATTTCAATAGATGCAAAAAAAAAATTTGGCAAAATTGAACACCGTTTTGTGATTAAAAACTGTCAACAAATTTGGTATTGAAGGAGCTTACCTGAAAATAATAAAGGCCATACGTAAAAATCTTACAGAAAACATTACATTCAATGGTAAAAAACTGACAGCTTTTTCTCTAACAGTCAAACCAATGCAAGCATGCTTATTTTCAGCATTTCTAATCAACATAATACTGGAAGTTGTAGCCAGAGTAATTAAGCAAGATAAATACATTAAAGTTATACAAATCAGAAATGAAGAAGTAAACTTGTTTCTGTTCACAGATGACATGATCCTAAGTAGAAAACCCCAAAGAGTGTATAAAAAAACTAGTAGAACTAATTAATGAATTCAGTTAAATTGCAGAATACAAAGTGAGCATACAAAAATCGGTAACATTTCTTTACATTTGCAATGCGCCACTCAAAAGGAAGTCAACAAAACAATTCTATTTACAATAGCATTAAAAAGAATAGGATACTTATAAATAAACTTAACTTTCTATAATGAAAAATATGAAACACTGATGAAAAAATTGAAAGATTAAAAAATTGAAAGATAACCCATATCCATGGATTGAAAAAAAAATTATCAATATAGTCATACTACCCAAAGCAAACTACAAAGTCATGCAATCTGTATCCAAAATCCAATGGCATTGTTTTCACAGAAATATAAAAAAGAATCTAAAAATTTATATGGAATCACTAAAGTCCCTGAATAGTCAAAGCAATCTTGAGAAACAATCAACAAAGCTAAAACCATCACATTGTCTGATTTCAAAATATACTACAAAACTATAGTAATCAAAGAAGTATGGCACTGGCACAAAACCAGACAAATAGACAAATGGAAGAGAACAGAGAGCCCAGAAACAAATTCACCCATTTACACTTAACTGATTTTTTATAAAGATGCCAAGAATATACCATGGGCAAAAGACAGTCTTTTTAACAAATGGTTTTGAGAAAACTGGATATCTACATGCAGAAGAATGTATTAGGCATTCATCTTATACCATTTAAAAATCAACTCAAAATGGATTAAAGACTTAAATGTGGGATCTGAAACTGTAAAGCTAATAGAAGACAATGCAGAGGGAAATTTCCATGACATTGGTCTGGGCAATGATTTTTTTGGATACTATCCCAGAAGCATAGATAGCAAAAGTAAAAATATACAAATGGAATTAAATGAAACCAAAAAGGTTCTTCATATCCAAGAAAACAACAGAGTGAAGAGACAACCTACAGAATGGGAGAAAATATTTGCAAACTATATATCTGATAAGGAGTAAATTTCAAAATACATAAGGAACTCATACAACTTACCAAGAAAATAAATAACCATATTAAAAATGGGAAATAATCTGAACAGACATTCCTCCAAAGAGGACATAAAAATGGCCTACAGATATATACAAAAAGTACAACATTGGTAATTATCATGGAAATTCGAATTAAAACCACAATGAGTTATCATGTTACATCTGTTAGAATTGTCATTATCAAAAAGAAGAAAGATAAAAAGGGTTGGCAAGGATGTGGAAGAAATGGAACCCTTGCACATTTTTGGTAGGACTATACATTGGTGTAGTCATTATGGACAACAACATGGAAGTTCATAAAAAAACTAAACGTAGTCTCTACTAAAAAATACAAAAAAAACTAGCCGGGCGAGGTGGCAGGCGCCTGTAGTCCCAGCTACTGCAGAGGCTGAGGCAGGAGAATCGCCTAAACCCGGGAGGCAGAGCTTACAGTGAGCTGAGATCCGGCCACTGCACTCCAGCCTGGGCGACAGAAGCGAGACTCCGTCTCAAAAAAAAAAAAAAAAAAAAAAAAAAAAAAAAAAAAACTAAAAGTAGAACTAACATATGATCTAGCAGACTCATCATTGGGTATATATTCAAAAGAAAGAAATTAGTATGTCAAAGAGATATCTGCACTCACACACTTATTGCAGCATTATTCATAATAACCCATAATAACCAAGATATGGAAACAACCTAAGTATCCATCAATGGATGAATGATATAGACAGCTTATTAAAAGAAGTTTTGAATTGGCTATTCAAGGTGGACATTGTAGTGGAATGGTGGGGAATAAAAGCATCTCCATTAGGAAAATATTAAGAAACAAGGCACAGTGCGTGAGGTACTCATGGCACAAAAGGGACAAGAGGATTAGATGAAAAAGTATGAATTTACAGATTTCCAATAAATTGAAAATTCTTTTTAGATTTCCACATTCCTTTCTGCAGCTCCATGAACAAGTTATTTTAGCACAAGTGACTGGGTTATAAAGTAAAGTACTGTTGGAAATAAAAATTAGAGGAGTAGCTCTTGGTGTTCATTCTTGAAATTGACTCATTCAGCACTGAATAATTTGGTTTATTTGTTGATAATCAGCAATGTAGCTTGAATAGCTATGTGCATGTATAGAAAAATAATGCTATTGTATATGGGAATTGAGGGTAAGATGCAATATGTAACAGGAAAGTGACAAAGGTATTTTCAATCAGAGTTTTTCCTTGAAGTGAAATGCTTTTCTTTGAATGAGAACTGATTACTCTAAATATGATATTTCAGTACTCATTCCATTCATTGATTACCTTAGATGTAGACGTGGAGCATAAATGTGCTACAGATCATTTTGTAATGTGGTACTAGAAGATAGTTCAACTCAGGGGTTGGGTAAAGATCAGGGAATCTTATGGAAAAGGAGATAAATATAGTGAACATAAGTTTGCTTCACAGGGAGATTGAACCTCAGGATCATCTACTGGAAATATAAAATAATCTGTTTCTATTACTATTGAAACTTATAGCATTGCTCAATGCTTGCTTTTTTTTGTTTTGTAATACAAAATTTAAAAATATTTTCTCTATATTAAATCAGTAAAATGATAATAGAAAAATGTTAGCTAGAGGATTTTAGGCTTAAGGAGTGGACTTTTAGAAATAAATATAAAATGTATAGTATTAGACATAGGGATGCCAAATTTTAATTTTTTCTGAGAAGTATTCTGTACAAAAAAACAACAAAATCTTCTGTCTACTCTCTCATTTCATCATTATCTAAAATAATTGTCATTTATTAGTTAGAATGCATTGTAGAGATTTAAATTTAATATTAAAAAAAAGAATGTACTCTATCTTCCTTATTTTTTTTTCTCTTTTCCTCTTGAACCAGTAAAAACTTTATAAGAGACTGGTGCTAGTCTGTGCTGAGTACTGAGGACTATTGACACAGGTGGTTTTAAATGTATATTTCTTACAGCCCAGGGGATGATGATCAGAGACCTTTGTAAGAAAGGGATGAGCAGCTGAGACTGAGAATACCGTTTTTACTTCAATAAGATGACCTCTGCTTTTATTTTCTTTATTTATGTGTCTGGTTTGTAGAATGACCTGGTCTCAGCATAAAACGATATGGAAATTGCTTTTCATTTATTTTCCGATGTTGCTTTCACAATTCAGTTTCCCAGATCTCCCATTTCTCTTGCCAATATTGCAAAAATATCTCATGTACTTCCAGTGATTTTTCAGCTGTTACAACAGTCTCATCCTTTCAGCTGTTCAAATGTTTTTGTCTTTCGACAATTAAAATAGTTTCATTATCAAAATATTCTGTCCAATCTAAATCAAAATTTTAATCTCTCAGCTAATTCAAATTGCCCCCTGCCCAACTCCTAGGATAGTTAGACTAATAATGGGGTGAAAAGCATGGTGTGTCCTTTAGCCCTTGTTATTCTTCCTCTCCACTAGCTCATTCTGGTCTTTTTGGCTCCTCCATCATCAGAGAACAAGAGGAGAGCAGATTAGAGAGAACACTGGTAAATTATTTCTTGCCTGGGGTTTATTTAACCTGGCTATCATTGGGCCCTATATGATAGATGGCTAAATTTTGACTGTCTTTTGCATGAAGTACTGTCTTTTACATGAAGTTTTTTTGTAGGTTATTTGAATACCCTTCCTCTAGAGACTTCTGTGTTGCACCATTCTCTCTGTAGTCAATATCTCTAAATAACATCTTTTTCTTTTTTTTTTTTTTTTTTTTGAGACAGTCTAGCTTTGTCACCCAGGCTGGAGTGCTATGGCGCGATCTCGGCTCACTGCAACATCCACCTCCCAGTTCAAGTGATTATCCTGCATTAGTCTCCCGAGTAGCTCGGATTACAGGTGCCCACCACCACACCCAGCTAATTTTTGTATTTTTCATAGAGACAGGGTTTCACTATGTTAGTCAGGCTGGTCTTGAACTCCTGACCTCAAGTAATCCACCCGCCTCGGCCTCTCAAAGTGTTAGGATTACAGGCGTGAGCCACTGTGCCCAGCCCTGAATAATCTCTTACATGTACTCCTAAGCTCCTGCCTTCTGGCACCATACCTCCATTCTTTGTACTGGAGTACCTCTATCTGGAAGGCAGATATCCTAGGCAAAGTCTACAAGAGGATTCAACATGCCACAGAACATGTGGTTCACAGGAATTCAGGCATCATTGCTCCATCCAAACCTGGAAGTGCAGGCCACTCCTATTGCTTTGCTTTCCTTATCCTGTGCTATGGGAAGCTCCAGCCAGCCACTTATCTTCACAGTTCAAGAGAGGATTCAGTCCCAGTCTCTATGTTCTTCAAAATTTTAGATAACCATAACAACTTTTTCAACCTCCTTCTCATTGTGGATAACTCGGGTGTCATAGCAGAGTCTCCCATTTCTACAGCTCAGCAAGCTTGCCAGTTGGAGGAAAATACCTATCTCTCCTTCCAGAAAGAAACCCTGCCCAGTCACACCAAAACATTCTCTCGATGCCCACCTTACTTGACTGCAGTATTCTCCACTGCTACAATTTTTTTTTTCAAAGCATCATCTTCTGTACTAATGAACCCCTGGCCCCTCTTATTTAGCCTGGGTGTAGTGGCATACACGGAACCATTTTGGACACATATTATTAATAATTTGCAATGGTATGTCTGATGCCTAGAGTGTGTGGGAACTTAATACACAGTGCACTCAGTGTGGAGGCTAAAATATTTAAGCAGACAAAGGCCTTTTAACAACCATTACACTTATTTATACTGTCACAAAATATTTTGCTTGAATGGAGAAAAAAATAGCACTGATGAAGATACAGCATTGTCATTGGGTCTAGAGAATTAGTGAAAAATTGTTACATAAATTATCAAATTCCTTCAACTTAAAGAAAGTAAATAGCCTAGCTATGCTTGTTTTGAAAAGGGGCATATATAACAGCAATTTTCTTCCATCAGCTGCTTGGAAACGTTAACCCGTAAAGCTCTTTGTCATTAGTTCCAAATAGTATCTTGAGGTAGACTCCTCATATGTAGTTTGTGTTTTCTAACAAGTATTTTATAAGGGACTCTCATAAAATTATTAGTGAAGAGCTGTTTTAAGTTATCTTAACACTGCCTTTGTGCAATATCCCCTAAACCTATGTCTCTGATGAATTAACGATTTGTTTATAGCCCTTCTTAGAGAATTTAAATTAACATTCTGATCTCCATGAAAATTATTTTTTTGTTTGTTTCATTGGCATATGTTTTCCCAGCTTTGAGAACAGACTAACCTGCCTTTATTGCCACAGGCTAATTCTTTGGACCCAAACTCTATTGAAAAATAAATATAAGAAAAATATAAAACATCATAACACAAAATTGATGGCTACAACCTTCACCCTGGGTTTCACTTTGCAGATTCACCTGGTTCATCATTCCCACCTGACGCATAATATTGGTGATGGCAGTGAATATGATATATTGGTATCTGTCCACTAGATATTATACAGAAACCAAAAAACTCATGCCACATGGCTTTAGATGTTTCTGTCTTAAGCTGATATGTTCATAATGGTCTTTCAGATAAGGAGACATAAAATAAAATGATGACCTTCGATTTTATGGAGTCATTTAATGTCTGAGAATGTGCAAATAAAAAACAATGTAAGAATGGAGGCCAGAGCATTTTTTTCTATATCCACAGAAATTTCTTGTAATCCTAGGATAGCAATTTTTTGTATGACTATAGATAACTTGAGAACATTGGAAATTAATAACTTTTAAACTAGATAAAGCCATAATATATTAATAGTTTCAAATGTAAAGAAGATTAAAGTGATCTCTCTTCTAGTATTCCGAATGTCATAGCAAATAATAACATTATTTATTATATTAACATAAAGATATACCTTCTAATTAGGTTTTGATATGATCTAATGCAAAAATAGTAGATACAATGTCAATAAAACTGCAAAATTTTCAACGCTTTCTTTCTCTCATTAATTGATAAACTAAGGACATAAGATGAGGGAATAAAATGCTCAAACTCTGAAATGGTAATGTCACTATTGTGATTATTACTTTGGACTATGATTTAGCAGCCAGTTTGAAAATCATCTTATCAGAAGTAATAAACATACCACTATTTTTAAGGATATTTTTTGACACTATATTTGGAAACAAATTTCCTGTGGAGGCCTCACACAAATGACATTGTTTAAGAAGCTTTATATTAGTTGCAAAATATACGCTCAGTGGTTATGTTTTGTAATTAATACTAGTAAAAGCTCATAGCATCACATTCAAACATAATTTAAAATATTTTTCCAGTTGAAAATTTTCTTTATTTGTACTATGCTTGAGTGGCACAGTTTTTAAAATAAGCTTTATTTTGTAGAATTGTTTAGATTCACAGCAGAATTTGAAAATGCAAAGAGTTATCATATAGCCCTTGGCTCCCCATGTGCATGGTTTCCTCATTGTCAACATCTTCCACCACAGTGGTACATTTGTCACAATCAATGAATAATTGACACACTATTATTACTAAAAATGCTTAATTTACATTAGGTTTCAATCTTGCTGATGTACATTTTATGGGTTTGTAAAAATGTATAGTAACATGTATCCACACTGTAACATCAGTAGGGAAGTAGCTTTGCTCCCCTAAAAATCTTCTTTGTTCCACCTATTTATCCTTCCCTTTCCCCAACCTCAGACAACTAATTCTTTTACTGTTTTGCTTTTTCCAAAATGCCATATGATTGGAATCATATAGTATGGAGTCTTTTCAAATTGGCTTCTTTAGCTTAGTAATATGCATTCAAGCTTCCTCCATGTCTTTTCAGGGCTTGATAACTCATGTTTTCTTTAGCACTGAATAACGTTTTGTTGTCTGCATGTACCAGTTTATCAACTTGCTTATGGATGGACATCTTTGCCACTTCCAAGTTTTGGCAATTATGAATAAAGTTGCTATGCACATCTGTGTGCAGAGTTTTCTATGGGCATAAATTCTTTTGGGTAAATACTTGGGTAAATTCTTTTGGGTTCTTTTGGGTAAATACTGAGGAGCACAACTGCTATATCATATTGCAAAAGTTTTGTAAGAAACTGCCAAACTGTTTTCAAAAGTGACTGTACCAATTTTGCATTCCCACCAGCAATGAATGAGAGTCCCTGTTGCTCCACATTCTTGCCAACATTTGATGTTCTCAGTGTTTCAGATTTTTATCCTCCTAACAGGTGTAAACTGGCATCTCATTGTTTTAATTTGCAATTCCCTAATGACATGTGATGTGGAATGTTTTCCATAGGCTTATTTGTCATCTGTGTATATCCTTTGGTGAGATGTCTGTTTGATCTTTGGTTCATTTTTAAATTGAGTTTTTTCTTTTCTTATTGTTAAGCTTTGAGAGTTCTGTTTATATTTTAAATAATAGCCCTTTATCAGATATGTTTTGCAAATATTTTCTTTTATTATGTGGCTTGTCTTCTTACTCTCAAATATACATAGTGCTTTTGCAGAGCTTAAGTTTCTAATTTTAATAAAGTACAACTTATCAATTTTTATTTGATGAATTGTGCTTTTTGTGTTTTAATTAAAAAGTGATTGCCAAATCCAAGGTCATCTACACTTTTTTTCTGTGTTATTTTTTAGGAGTTTTATAGCTTTGTGTGTTACATTTAGAACCATGATTTATTTTGAGCTAATTTTTGTGAGAAGTGGAAGGCCTGTGTTTAGATTCATTTTTGCATATGAGGTGCAGTTGTTCCAGCATCATTAGTTAAAAACACTATCTTCCCTCCACTGTATTGCATTTGTTTCTTTGTCGAAATCACTTGACTATATTTATTTGGGTGTGTTTCTGGGCTCTCTATTCTGTACCACTGGTCTATTTATCCATGTTTCACCAAAATCACACTGTATTTATTATGTAGCTTTATAGTAAGTCTGGATGTCAGAGAGTATCAGTCCTTTGACTTTGTTCTTCTCCTTGAATATTGTACTGGTTGTCTTCACCTTCATATTTACATTAGAATCGGTTGGTTGGTATTTAGAAAATAACTTGCTAAAATTTCAGTTGGGATCACATTGAAAATATAGATCAGGTTGGGAAGAACTGACATCTAGACAATATTGAGTCTTCTTATCCATTAACATAGAATGTCTCTCAATGTATTTAATTCCTCTTTGGTTTCTTTCATTAGACTTTTGTTGTTTTCTTTATACGAATCTTTTACATATTTTCTTAGATTTATACCAGTGTTTCATTTTATGATCTTGTTCATATGTTTACATTTTTAATTTCAAATTCCACTTGTTCATTCATTGCTGATATATAGGAACTGATTGACTTCTATATTAATCTTATATTCTGCAACCTTACCATTGTCACTTAATAGTTCCAGGAGTATTTTTGTAGATTATTTATTATTTACTATGTAGATAATTATACTATCTGCAAAAAAGATAGTATTATTTCTTTCTTTCCAAAATATTTACATTTAATTTCCATTTCTAGTCTTACTGCATTAGTTAGGAATTCAAGTACTATGTTAGAAAAGAGTAGTGAAAGGAAATATCTTTGCATTGTCCTTGAAGAGTGGCAAGTTTTCTTTTCTTTTCTTTTTAATTTTTTAAACATGTTTGTAATACCTTTATAGAAACTTGAATTTAGAACTTACTTTTACGTTAAATGTGTAGATATTTGGTAGTCTATTACTTTTTCACTAAGTCATGTGTTGGTTAGCTCTTTAAGGAACATAAACCCACTCACATCAGCAATAACTACTATCTAAAAGTAAAGATTGTATGTGATAATAATACATTTTCTTATTATGGCATGTAGATCTGAAGGAATTCTGGGAAACAAGAATATAATTGTGTGTGTGTGTGTGTGTGTGTGGTACTGGCAATTGACTTTAGGATTGGTGGAATTTTAATATGCTGTCTTATTGCAAGGCCAAGCCTCTGAAAAGTTACAAATAAAATCACTCTAAAATGAAAAATTTTAAAAAATAGAAATAACTTCATTTTACCTACATTAAATTTTGTGTAACAAATGAATGATGGGTTGCTTCATAGTATTACTTTTTTATATGTGTCAAATAACTAAACAAAGCATAAAATGAAATTAATGGATTGAAGTTATCTCAGTTTTAAAGAGAATATATTCTTTGTTATTTTTTCTACCTTTGAGAGTGGATGAGTTGGGATTTTTACAGTTACAGATAATATAATATTAACTCAACTTACATGTTTGATTTAAAGCAAAATATTTTGGATCATAAAACTAGAGAGTACAAAAGAGTGAATCTCATTAGCTTAAAGCATGACTGGTTACAAGATTTTAAATGACAGCATTATTTGAAATTATGCAACTATTAATCTTCATTGCTCAGTTAGGTTCTTTTTTGTTGTATTTTTATGTTCATGTAGAATTTTAACATGAATGTGTGAGAAGGGCACCCAGAGTCTCATGCATGTATTCTACCAGCTAATATGCCAACTTAAAGAGAGTACTTATTTCTTAATAATCCTAGCAAAAGTCCCAACTTTCACTCTTATTCCAATCTTCTGGTTAAAACTATCATGCTATTTCTTAATGAAATGACAATATAGAGGAACGATTCTCATTCCAAAGGTGGGGGGTAGCACGGGGAAGACACATGATCGGAAAAAAAAATGCTGGTTAGTAAAGCAAAACAGAATAAAACAAACAAAGCTGCAAAAGGCAAAAACAAACCAAAATAAAACAGACATAAACAGCTTGCCCAATGCAGAAACATCAGTTTGTCTAACTCATTTCATAGATGAATGAACTAAGATTAAGAAAGTTAGCCAAGAGATTTTTAAGAAGTGTAAAGTCCACTGGAATTAATGATAGATCCTAAACGTCAGTATATTTTATCTATGGTTGATTCAACTTCTAATTCTGTGATTTTAATCACTCTCACCACCACCCGTGTACACATGCACACCCACACACGCACACACACATGCACACGCGCGTTCAGACACACACACGGAAATGGAAAAAAATGGTAAGAAAATTCAAGTTTAAAAATGGTCAAATAGTCTAAGGATATCTATGACTTTTTCATATGAGTAGGCCAATATCGTCTGGCTGCCAAGTTGTAATATATTTCCACAAGTGAAAAGAGTATGCATTGATTTCTCTCCCAGCAGGATTGTGACCACAGATTTGATGTTGTAAAATCCCAGGTAGATAGAATTATTACCCATCCTATTGTTTTGTTTTGAATTTATATTTTCTGGCACCTTAAAAAATGTTTCGTAATTATCTTAAACAGTATCCTTCTTTTTCTTTGTTGGTGTCATTACATAAAGCCATCCTTTGGAAATTGTACATAAATAACTATCATAAATCTGAAGTCATTATTGAAGACTGCAGAGTTTCCTGAATATGTTCTCTTTTCTTGATTCCTTTGGAAAACTGATGAGATCATGGTATTCAGAGATGATCAGATTTCTTATTGCTTAATGGAAGATGAAATTATGCACTAGAAATGAAATTCCCAACTAGAAAGTTAAATGACATTGCAATTAGTTTAAGATGTAATGGTGTTTAATGGATGTAGTAAAATGCAGGGTTATCAGTCTCTGGATTCTTCTATCTATTTCCCATACATTTTCTTTGCAACAATAGAGTTCAATGTTCCAATCTATTTAATATACAAACTCTCTTCTTCTAAAAAGAGATTATAATTGATGCTACACTCACTTCCTTCCCTTTCCTGAAAGCCATGGCCATATATATATTGCTCTGTGTCCTCAAATAGGGAAATTCTGATATTTGCTTCCTTTCCTTTTATGCTTTTGGGTTTGTTTGTTTCATGAAGGAAGTTTTTTAATAACTCCAAATAATTGTTTATTCTGCAAACTTCTGGGCATCCCTGAAGTCTCATTATTGTTTTTCACGTTACATCCAGGCCATAATTAAAAAGCACTTACCATACACAGCCTTATAGTAAGTCCCTTGAACTCTTAATTTCTATGTGTTAATTCAAGTCACCACCAGGAGGTATTATCCGTATTCTAAGTGAGTTGACCTTATTTTTTATTTTTCTTTTTATTCTCCCTCTGTGACCCAGGCTAGAGTGCAGTGGCACAATCTAGGCCCACTGCAAATTCACCTCCCGGATTCAAGTGTTCCTCCTGCCTCGGCCTCCTGAGTATTTGGGATTACAGACGGACACCAGCACACCTGGCTCATTTTTGTATTTTTAGTAGAGATGAGGTTTCACAATCTTGGCCAGGCTGGTCTTGAACTCCTGACCTCAAGTGATCTGCTGGCCTTGACCTCCCAAAGTGCTGGGATTACAGGCACGAACCACTGCACCTGACCAATCTTATGTTTTTTGTTTTCATTTTTTTCTTTACCCTAGTTTAATTATTTTTGGTCTTGAGTTACCTTGTACACACTGTTAAAAGGGAAGAGTCAGTTTTGCTAGATTAAAGCTACTGTTTCTTAAACAGTAACTATTCTGTACTTTAACTTATTTATTTCCCTTTTTTAAATGTTGCTGCCTAAGCTCACCATGCCTGCCTAGATGGGGTTTCTGAATGGTAGCATAATACCAACAATCATGCTGAGCATTTAGTGAAACACAGACTGTGGAATCACAGGAAGCAGGTGCAATTCCCACTGTCAAGATAGATAATGTGTAATGTTGCTCAAGACAGGAAGAGCGTAGCACTGTTCTCTCATGCCAACATCTGCCAATATAAAATAGACTTTAGCCACTAGATGCTGCTTGTGGATATATCTTCATGAACAAATGCCATATATTATTTGAAGCTTCTGATGGCTCTAAAAACCAATGATGGTTAGTGACTTACCATCTTTGAGGTAGAAAAAAATATAGGCAAGTAACATACAGCTTAGGTGTAACACAATTATTTTTACTATGCTAATTCTTCAAGACATGAGAATGCAGAATGAGCATTTTACCAGTACTGCTTAGTCCTATAACATATTTGACACTATACTTCCTATTGCTCCAAATTAATTATCATCTACACAAGAAAGTGTTGAATTGGGATAATTTCAATCTATTTTCTTGGAGTAATGGGATAGAGGTTATTTCACTTCAAAGAGGTGATTTGCGGGACAGTGACAACAGTGATTATTAAATCACAAATCTCTACACTTAACAGATGGCTGCCTGAGAATTTGAACTTGATAAATGAGCTTTCTGTCTAGAGCACTTGCCACTTTAATGCCCCCAAAGGAGGCATATGATTGGAGAGCATCTAAGAAGGGAAGCGGTTTTCAGAGAGTGATGCAATCATTACAGGAATGTAGTCCAGAAGTAATTTCTGTCCCTCTGGGTTAAGATAGACTCTCCAGGGGAGGAATAGTCTGATCCTCAACAGAAACATGTTAGGATTGATTTTTGTATAACTTGATCTTAAATTATCAGGATTAATATTTTGCATACTTGGGTATTAAAAATAAGTCTGTGATATTTGCCTTGATTATTAAATAGCCATTTAAGGCATAGGCTTAAAATAACCTTTACTAAGGAGTTTGACTTATTTTCCTATTAATTTTGGGAATTCAAGGATAAAGAGAAAAGCAAGAGTGACTTTCTTCTAGGTTTAAGTGACCACCACACAAGGTAGATACAGGTAACTCTGTGGGATTTTAAAAAATTTATCCCAGTACTCTGTGTGTGTGTGTGTTTCTAGTAATAATAATAAAAGTAAGTAATAGAATCAAAGAATGTACATGGCCAAAAACAGATTGGAAAAGGACAAATTTGTTTTTAAAAACTAAATTAAAAAATAATAAAATTAGATAATTATGTTGGAGATTTTCTGCATTCTATACTCATTTAAAAATTTTAAGTTTAAATCATAATGTTTTCTTAGAATATAGCCAATGTTGCCCGGGCGTGGTGGCTCACAGCTGTAATCCCAGCACTTTGGGAGGCTGAGGCAGGCAGATCACAAGGTCAAGAGATTGAGACCATCCTGGCCAACATGGTGAAACCCTGTCTCTACTAAAAATACAAAAATTACCTGGGCATGGTGGTGTTTGCCTGTAGTCCCAGCTACTCGGGAGGCTGAGGCAGGAGAATTGCTTGAACCCAGGAGGCAGAGGTTGCAGTGAGCCGAGATCGCACCACTACACTCCAGCCTGGTGACAGAGCAAGAATCTGTCTCAAAACAAAACAAAAAAACTATATATATAAATATATAGCCAATGTTTCTGTTCAAGCTTTGTGAAGACAGAGCTTGAAATTTTAATACTAAATAACTGCAAATAATCTATCTCACATTTCAGAATAAAATCAATATGCAAGTAATCTTCTAATATACAGTTTACCATTTATTGCCCAGGCAATGGAGCTAGAAAGTAATCTTAGAGCTCCTACATGTCTAAATATTCATTTAAGATAATTAAGTGCTTGAATTAATAAAACTATGTTGAATTCTTGATTTCAGATGGATTGCTATAAATCTGCTGCCTCATCTTTTAAGATGGGGCTAGGGGAAGCATAGATAAAGGGGACTGAGAATACATTTTAGATCAACTTGCAAAGGTCAAGAACTGCCATTGATGTGAATTGAAAGCAGAGGTTACCAACTGTGGAAAATGAAATGAGCAGTGAACAATAATAGTATATCTAAAAAGAAAGGTGTCCATTTAGACACTGATTTAAAGATCCCTTCATTATTTTGTAAAGCTATAAATGTCTAATTGTTGATATCATTTAGAGAGCATCTGACTCATGAAAACAGCTTACTTGCAGCTACATTTAAAAAGTAATTGTATTAATTTATTTATTTATTTAAATTGTACTTTAAGTTCTGGGTTACATGTGCAGAACTGGGAGGTTGTTACATAGGTATACATGTGCCATGGTGGTTTGCTGCACCCATCAACCCGTCATCTACATTGGATATTTCTCCTAATGCTATCCTCTCTTAGCCTCCCACCCCATAACAGGTCTCAGTGTGGAATATTCCCGTCCCTGTGTCCATGTGTTCTCATTGTTCATCTCCCACTTATGAGTGAGAATATGCAGTGTTTGGTGGTCTGTTCCTGTGTTAGTTTGCTGAGAATGATGGTTTCCAACTTCATACATGTCCCTGCAAAGGACATGAACACACCATTTTTTATGGCTGCATCGTATTCCATGGTGTGTATGTGCCACATTTTCTTTATCCAGTCTATCATTGATGGGCATTTGGGTTGGTTCCAAGTCTTTGCTATTGTGAATAGTGTAACAATAAACATATGTGTGCATGTGTCTTTATAGTAGAACGATTTAGAATCCTTTAGGTATATACCCAGTAATGGGATTGCTGGGTCAAATGGTATTTCTGGTTCTAGATCCTTGAGAAATACCAAACACTGTCTTCCACATTGGTTGAACTAATTTACACTCCCACCAACAGTGTAAATGCGTTCCTATTTCTCCACATCCTCTCCAGCATCTGTTGTTTCCTGAATTTTTAATCATCGCCATTCTAACTGGTGTGAAATAATATCTCATTGTGGTTTTGATTTGCATTTCTCTAATGACCAGTGATGATGAGTTTTTTTTCATGTATTTCATGTATTTGTTGGCTGCATAAATGTCTTCCATTGAAAAGTGTCTGTTCATATCCTTCACCCACTTTTTGATGGGGTTGTTCATTTTATTCTTCGATATTTCCTTAAGTTCCTTGTAGATTCTGGATATTAGCCCTTTGTCATGTGCATAGATTGCAAAAATTTTCTCCCGTTCTGTAGGTCTCCTGTTCACTCTGATGATAGCCTCTTTTACTGTGCAGAAGCTCTTTAGTTTAATTAGATCCCATTTCTCAATTTTGGCTTTTATTGCCATTGCTTTTGGTCATGAAGTATTTGCCCATGCCTATGTCCTTATTGGTATTATCTAGGTTTTCTTCTAAGGATTTTATGGTTTTAGGTCTTATGTCTAGTCTTTAATCCATCTTGAGTTAATTTTTGTATGAGGTGTAAGGAAGGGGTCCAGTTTCAGTTTTATGCATATGGCTAGCCAGTTTTCCCAATACCATTTATTAAATAGGGAATCCTTTCCCCATTGCTTGTTTTTGTCAGATTTATCAAAGATCAGATGTTTGTAAATGCGCGGCATTATTTCCGAGGCTTCTGTTCTGTTTCATTGGTCTATATATCTGTTTTGGTACCAGTATCAAGCTGTTTTGGTTAATGTAGCCTTGTAGTATAGCTTGAAGTCAGGTAGCATGATACCTCCAGCTTGTTCTTTTTGTTTAGGATTGTTTTGGTTATACGGGCTCTTTTTTTGGTTCCATATAAAATTTAAAGAAGTTTTTTCTAATTCTATGAAGAAAGTCAATGGTAGCTTGATGGTGATAGCACTGAATCGGTAAATTACTTTCGGCAGTATGGCCATTTTCATGATATTGATTCTTCCTATCCATAAGCATGGAAAGTTTTTCCATTTGTTTCTGTCCTCTCTTATTTCCTTGAGCAGTGGTTTGTAGTTCTCCTTGAAGGGGTCCTTCACATCCCTTGTAAATTGTATTCCTAGGTGTTTTATTCTCTTTGTAGCAATTGCAAATGGGAGCTCACTCATGATTTGGTTCTCTGTTTGTCTGTTATTGGTGTATAGGAATGCTTGTGATTTTTGCACGTTGATTTTGTATCCTGAGACTTTGCTGAAGTTGCTTATCAGTTTAAGGAGATTTTGGGCTGAGATGATGGGGTTTTCTTTTCTTCTTCTTCTTCTTCTTTTTTTTTTTTTTTTTTGAGATGGAGTTTCGCTCTTGTTTCCCAGGCTGGAGTGCAATGACACGATCTCGGCTCACTGCAACCTCTGCCTCCAGGGTTCAAGCTATTCTCCTGCCTCAGCCTCCCAGGGAGCTGGGATTACAGGCGCATGCCACCACGCCCAACTATTTTTTGTGTTTTTAGTAGAGACAGGGTTTCATCATATTGGTCAGGCTGGTCTGGAACTCCTGACCTCAAGTGATTGGCCCATGTCAGCCTCCCAAAGAGCTGGGAATACATGTGTGAGCCACTGCGCCCAGCTTGACGATGGGGTTTTCTAAATATACAATCATGTCATCTGAAAAGAGACAATTCAACTTCCTCTCTTCCTATTTGAATGCCCTTTATTTCTTCTCTTGCCTGATTGCCCTGGCCTGAACTTCCAAAACTATGTTGAATAGGAGTGGTGAGAGAAGGCATCCTTGTTTTGTGCCTGTTTTCAAAGGGAATGCTTCCAGCTTTTACCCATTCAGTATGATATCGGCTGTCGGTTTGTCATAAATAGCTCTTATTATTTTGAGATACATTCCATCAATACCTAGTTTATTGAGAGTTTTTAGAATGAAAGGGTGTTGAATTTTTTCAAAGGCCTTTTATGCATGTATTGAGGTAATCATGTGATTTTTGTCGTTGGTTCTGTTTATGTGATGGATTACGTTTATTGATTTGCGTGTGTTGAAACAGCCCTGCATCCCAGGGATGAAGCCAGCTTGATCGTGGTGGATAAGGGTTTTAATGTGATGCTGGATTTGGTTTGCCAGTATTTTATTAAGGATTTTTGCTTCGATGTTCATCAGTGATAATGGCCTGAAATTTTGTTGTTGTTGTTGTGTCTCTGTTAGGTTTTGGTATCAGGATGATGCTGGCCTCATAAAATGAGTTGGGGAGGATTCCCTCTTTTTCTATTGTTTGGAATAGTTTCAGAAGGAATGGTACCACCTCCTCTTTGTACCTCTGAAAGAGCTTTTCTGCAACCAATAATAGAGAATTCCTAGCTAGGAGCTAATGTGATAAATAGAACACATGAATAAAGCAGGTACAACATTTTATGAAACATTATTTAGAATCTCTTCTAGAATTGCCTTGACACAAAATTCTCACATGATATAAAAATATTAAAGGCCTGAATCATGGCAGACACATCTCTTTAAGTCAAAGTAATTAGTCAAGTCAGATATTATTTCTTATTTGTACAAAAATCTCAAACAACACATTTTCTTTTTTACTCAGAAGATAAACTTGAAAATTTACTTGAAAGTGCAAGTTTAGTCTATATTTTTTTCTAAGAATTGTATAAAATAGGAAATACTAAGAAAATGGCTTTTTTTGGTAGCCATGTTAATAATAATGTCTACGGGTTGTCTAGTTTTCAAAGTGTGTGATGATGCAGTAATTAGCAAATACATTTCTGAGAAAATAAATTTTTGAGTGTGTATATAGGAGAACAGTATTGACTGGGAAAAAATAATGTAGACGGGCAAGGTAGGTAGTTTACCTCAAGGTCATTGAGCACCCACAATATATACATTGGTCACAAATATTTAGCAACATCTTGAGTCAGAGAGTTTCTTCATGATCTTTGGATTTCTAAGATTATTACAATGCTCCATTAATTTTTAAACTGGTTTTTGAATACACAATTTTTATAACTATTTAATAAAATGAGATGTGCTTTCGTAAGTTTGCCTTATTAAATAGATATATCCTGGCCTAGTCTGGGTCATTGCCATTCAGAATCTTGCAAACAAAATACAAAATTTCTTGTTTTAAATTTTACATATATCTAAAAAGGTAGCTATGACAAACTGAACATTTTGATGTAGTGAATGTAGGCAGCAATCCTGTAAATGATAAAGAATTACTCCTTAGGTGACTTAATTATCATATGTACTTTCAGTGCTGAGCTATAACTATATAGTATCAACTGCAATGCAAAATGGAATGTTTTAATATCTCATGATAAGATTGCTTTAGAGAAAATAAAGTCTGAGAGTTACATAAAAAGTGCAAGGATTTATGTATTCATCAACTGAGACATTTAGATAATTCACATTGTGAAAATCCCAATATTCATGGTTTAAAAAATGAAGAATATCAGGCACTTGTTTTTTGAAAAATTCTTCAAAATGCATACAAGACAGGTGGATAAACACTTGAGTATTCACTTGATACAAAACAAGTTGGTTTCTCATCACAAAGAAACACAATACAAACTTCACAAATATTTGCACGGGACTATTGCACTAAAACTCCCTCTTTGATAGTGTTTTCTGGACTTCCTCTCAATGTCTACCCAGAAATAGCCTATACATATAGATAGACATATAAAAATTCATGCATGTAGATACATTGGCCTTTTGTATAAACATTATTGTGTGAGCTTATTTCTGAAAACATGTGACACTAAGAAAAGATAACAGACTGAGCTGAACTGATGTTTGTGGCTCATTAACTCAGTACAGATGTTGAGAAATCAAAGGATCAATCTTATGCTTATAAATAATGATAATAAATATTATATTATCACAAATAAAGATGCATTTTGGAGTAGAAAGCAAAATCTCTTCAAATTTTAATAACAAATTCAAGGCTCTCATAAAAACTTGAGCTTTTGATAAGTTGCTTGGGATGATCCAATCAGACTTGGAAGCTATGCTCATTCTGTCTCTTCCACTGGTAAAAGTAATTTCCTAGAAAAGTTAGAGAAAAAAGTGTAGAGTCCAGTCGTCGTACCATCTTCTTTAGCTTTTTTTTTTTTTTAATTTAGCTTTATTAAAGCATGGTTTACAAAATTGTATATGTATAAGGTGTACAACCTGATGCTTCAATAGTCGTATACATTGTGAAATAATTATGACAATCAAACTAATTAGCACATTCATCACCTTACATATTTACCTTTTTTAGAAATTTATGGTAGGAACACAAGATTCTTCTCTTAGAAAATTATTAACTATAGTAAATAATAATTATAATTATAGTTAATAATTATTACTATTATAGTTATTAACTATATTATTAACTGTAGTATAATTAACTATACTCCCCATGTTGGCCATTAGAGTTATCGAAATTATTTATCCTTCATAACTGAAAGTTTGTACCCTTTGACCTGAATCACTCCACTTCATCCTCTCTCCAGTCCTTGATAACTACCATTCTACTGTTTCTATGAGCTCCACATTTTTAGATTCCACATATAAGGGAGATCATGCAATACCTGACTTATCTCACTTAGTGTAATGTCCTCCAGGTTCATCCATGGTGTCACAAATGGCAAGATTTCTTTCTTTTTTAAGACTAAATAATAACTACATTTTCTTTATCTATCTATCGATTGATGGATACTTAGGTTATTTTCATATCTTGGCTATTGAGAATAATGCTACAATAAGCATGTGAGTGCAAATGTCTTTTCAGCATACTGTTCATTTCTATTGGGTATATATGTAGAAGAAGGATTACTGGGTAATGTTAATTTTATTTTTAATATTTTGAGGAACTTATGCATTATTTTCTGTAACTGCTGTGCCAGTTAACAGTCATACCAACAATGTACAAGGATTTCTTTTTCTCCACAACCTGACCAATATTTGTTACATCTTGTCTTTTTGAGAATAGCCATCCTAACAGGGGTGAGGTGATACCTCATTGTGGGTTTAATTTGCATTTCCCTGATGATTAGTGAATGATTCTAATAGCTTTCTGATTGCTTATTAGCAGTGAGATTTCTGTCATGGAACTTATTTAGAGACCGGATAACTATTTTGATAAAGTTTTAAATTTAAAAATGGAGATTTTCAGTGGAATACACTAAAATATAAGTTTCTTTTCAGCCTAGAGATTTAATAAAACTGTATGGTCTTTTGTTACTCCTTTAAAGAAATGAAATTTTATGTGCATTATCAGTAATTTGATCTTATTTTTTATTTATTCCCAAAGTGATTTAAAAACTTTAGTTTCATTTTCTACATTGCTATTGAAAAATTTAACATGGAAAAGTAACCCCTTTGTTAAGAGTAAACAGTTATGAAATTAATTTAATAATTTCTAAAATTTAATAATTTCCTATCTAATTTCTGCAACATTACATACTATTTTGTTATCTTTACATAAAATGAGTAAAATTAATTTCTTGTTTCCTAATACATTTAACAGATGTTGAGAAAGTAACATTTTGTTTCTATCTCTCTACATAGGTTCTTTTAGATACCTGAAGAATAATGTATAAAAAGAGTTTGTATTTATAGGTATGTATAAATTACCGAACTGTTAATATTGTGTGAATGCCTATATAGAGTGTTAAGGGGCAGAAGTCTCATTTAAAATGCTCTGTGTCTTCTGATAGCATGGAAATTAATCATTAATTGACTAACAAATGTTTTAAAAAGCTAAGGATAAACAGAAACACTAATGGAAACAATAATTACTTCCAAGGTTTGCAGAAGTTAGCATCTTTGAATGTTGGGCCATTACTGATAATTAAGAGTCTTTTTGTCTGGTTTTCCTGCTGTGCATGTCATCTTACTGTGAAAAACAGGATCTAGTGTGGCACAGTGGGAAACCAAGCACGGCAGGATTCCAGCATCTACAATATTGTAAAATTTCCTTTGATTTCCTGGCATGCTCATTTAAGAATGCAAATTCTTCTATTCATCATCCCTGTGTGTATAGAGGGGAGGGGGTTTCTGATGAAGAATATTACTTAAAATGCTGCTTGAGAAACCTGATTAATAATAATAATGGTGATGATGATGTCTGGGAATTATACAACTTTTGTTTTAAAGTGCATTAATTGAGCCTGATTTTGTAGATAATTTTGCTCTTTGATTGGAGCTGGAGATTTGTTAACTACTTTATGACACCAGAATCAATTTTATAAAAATTATTTCCAGGAAACAGCAGTTTATGCAACAATCTCAGACTGTGCATCTGTCTTTAATTTTCTTAATTTGTAGGTCACCTTGGAGGATCCTTTCAACTATGTTATTTTGTTATTTTGATTGGAAAATATTTTTCATATTATTTTTATTTGGAATATCATGAAATGGTAAATGCAGGCACATTATTTAGTTTGGGTATTTCATATATTGGGGGCCTATTTTAAAGGTTCTGAAGTGGTATGAATACCCAGAGAGTTAAAAGTACTGAAAATGTTTCATAATAAATACATGAAAATAATACGTGCTCGCAAGACAGAACCTCACATAAACTATGGTCTTTGAATGATAATAATGTGTCAGCATGGGTTTATCAGTTGTAACAAGTGTACCATTCCGGTGCAGGACATCAGTTATGGGGGAAGCTGCAAAAATATGAGGGAAGAAAATACATGGGAAATCTTTATCTTCTGCTCAACTTGGCTGTGAACCTAAAACTTTTCTAAAACAAATAAAGTTTTTTAAAAATTAAGTTTATTGCAAAAAGAATATATACAATGCAATGGTTATTGCTATGTTTATTTAATTTTCGAAATGATTGTGGTGCAATTTGTAATACATTTAAAAATTTAAAAAATCTTGATTTAGTTTCAGGCCATATAAAACGTAAACATCATTGAAATGTCTATCTTAGCAATAATATGAGAATGACCCAATTAAAAAAAATTCATAGTAAAAGACACATTAGACATGATCAGCTTGGGGCTATGTAAAAGAAATAGAACACACCTGTACCAAATAACACTAAAACTTACATTAATTAAATGAACAATCAGGTCTGTGTAGCATTGACCTAAAGTTTTAAAAAAATGGGACAGAGAAATAACATAAACACAAACTCCTGACCATTAAAGCATTTGAGAAATAATAAAATCAGATGTCTGAGAACCCTTAAGAGCATAATGTGGCTAACAATAACATACTGTTTAATATTCTTGAGCACATATTTTGTGTAATGCAAATTATTTTAAACAGTTTATGGCTATAAACTACTTTAATTCCCATAACATATAGTGAGGAAGATACTGTTTTAATCCCCATTATACAGATAAAGAAACATGCACGAGGGGGTAAGTAATTTGCACACCATTTCACAATTAAAATATGGCAAGAAAATCAGGGATATACAAATGAAAAAACATACACATATATATGAAAATGAGACTCTTTGGGAAGGCTTTTTGTTGCTGAACCTATTGTCCCACTAAATTTAGAAGCCAGTGTTTTCCCCATCTAAATTTAATCCAATAATTATCTTGACCATTCATCATTTCTAATATTAATTTAGCTAAAAAAATTATTTTGGCAAGATAGTTGTTTTTAAATTAAAGAATAGATTTTTCTGCTTCCATGTGAGGTCAAAGAAAATATAAGCATTCGTTTTCCTGTTTCTGGATTACGATTACGATCTTAATAAATTAGCTTTCAAGGAAGTGTATTAGATTTACTGTTTCTTTTGAAGCACGAACACTATTATTATGGGACTCCATTATGGCTTCTCTCTCTCTCTCTCTCCACTCCCCACCAAAAATATAACACCCACATTGTGTAAACGAAGTTTCATGGGGATCTGATCTCTCAAAACACTATGCTTATCTCCCTAAAGACTTGGAGTGAAGACATGGTACTAATTCTTGACCAAGCCTGAATGGAATGTACTAACTGGTGATTGAGGTGTTTCTGAGTTAGGGTACAGAACATCCCAAAAAGCAGGCTATTCATCAGGGAGTAGTTTGTCATCATTTTTAAATATGAAATGTAATAGTTGATGGTATGCATCTGTGTATTAGTCAGGGTTTTCTAGAGAGACAGAATCAATAGAATATAGATAGATAAATAGATACATACATACATATGTACATGGAATGAGATTTATGACTAGGGATTCATTCACATGATTACAGAGTCTGAGAAGTCCCACAATCTACTGTCTTCAAGCTGGAGGCACAGGCAGGCCAGGTATATAGTTCTCGTCTAGCTTAAAGGCCTGAAAACCTGGAGAGCCAATAGCGTAAATTCTAGTTTGAGTTTGAAGGCCCAAGGACCAGGAGTTCAGATTTGTGTCTGAGGGCTGGAAAAGATGGGTTTCCTCTAGCTGAAGAAGAGAGAAGTCTCTCTTCCTTTGACAGTTTCTTCTATTTGGGTCTTTAAGGAGTTGGATCATGCCCACCCATATTGTTGAGGGCGATATTCATCATGCAGTCTACCAATTCAAATGTTAATCTCTTCCAGAAATACCGTCATGCACACAACTAGAAATAATGTTTTACTAGCTATTTGATTATCTCTTAGCCCAGTCACAATTTGGTTTCTGTTTTGTGTCTTAGTTTCTATTACTGAACCTTGCCATGCAAATTAGTTCTGACTAAAGGGTTCTAAAAGACCCCTCCTTGTGTGACACTGTGTCTTTACTGAGATCAGTGTATCTCACACATATCTCAGTGGTTCACCTTCTGAAGATGCAGCACTTCCTATGAGATTAAGGAAGGACTCTGGAAGATATCTCTAGAAGTGTCAGACTATCTCAGATGTTTTTCTGCGGTTTTGTTTCTCTTGTTGTATTGTATTTAACTTTTATTAAAGTTTTGTGAGGTTTGTTTAGCCCTTGAAATAATCCAAATGGTCATAATTAACAAAACTGACTATATAAAAATCTATATACACATACATGTATGTATAAAATATATGCATGTACATTTCATCTATTTATTTATTGTATGATCAGTGATTATTGGTTGTAAGCCAGACACTGACTGAAAAAATAGTGCAACACAAAGATAAGCAAAATGTGATCCTTCCCTGAGCTACTCACACTTCTTTTTGCATGTTAGTAAAGTAAATTAGTAATGATGATATTAGGTAATTAAGGAGTCAAGTACTGTCACCCCAAAATATGGCACCCTTTTGTACTGAGTATTTTATAACTAAAATACTTAACCATTTCTTGCAGTGAAAAGGTCCCTAGAGGCAGGTGTGGCTACATTCTAGAGAAGTGTTTTGCAAATTATTGTGGTGATGAACTTTTCCACTTTTCTTATTTCCAAATTATCCCATCGAATGTTTTCTTGTAAAATACATCAATGTGTACAGAGTGTAATACTTAGTGATTTAAGCAATGGGAGACCGTTTTATTAAAAAATTCACTATGGTAATTCTAGAATTTACTTCTACCAATAAAAATAAATTTCTAACAATTATTATTTAAATTAGCAATAAAACCAATATAAGGCGGGGGAGGTGAGTAGCTAAGGTACCTGTAGCAGCCTCGAGAACAGCCTGTTCTGTTGAAAAATATTTGATCATCCCCCAGTAGTGAACTCTCAGTCACACTAAGTAACTATCCAAGATCCATAGTAAAAACATCACCCTATCTAAAATGAAAAAACGAAGATTGTACTTTAAAGCATATTACAGTAACCATATGTCTTAGTCCATTTGCATTGCTATAAAGCAAAGGTTCCCAAGCCCCAGGCTGTTGACTGATACTGGTCAGTGGCCCGTTAGGAACCAGGCAGCACAACAGGAGGTGAGTGGCCAGTAAGCCAGCATTACTGCCTGAGTTCCGCCTCCTGTCAGATCAGCAGCTGGTATTAGATTCTCATAGGAACATGAACTTGTGAACTATGCATGTGAGGGATCTAGGCTGCACAATCTAATCTACAGTTAGATTATGAAAATCTAACTGATGCCTGATGGTCCGAAGTGGAACAGTTTCATCCAGAAAACATCCCCTCCCCACCCACACACGCCCCCGCCTCCGCCCCACAAAGTGGTAGAAAAAGTGACTTCCAGGAAAAAAGTCCCTGGTGCTAGAAAGCTTAGGGACTGCTGTAAAAGAATATCTGAGTCTGGGTAACATAAAAAAGAGGTTGATTCGGCTCACAGTTCTGCAGGCTATACCAGAAACATGGAGCCAGCATCAGTTTCTGCCAAGGGACCTCAGGAAGCTTTCATGGATGTGGAAGGCAAGGGGGAGCAGGCATCACAAAACAAGAGAAGGAACAAAAAGGTGAGGGGAGGCATGTCAATCTTTTTTAAATAAGCACTTCTTGTGTGAACTAACAGAATATTCACTCTTGAAGCCTTCAACCATTATGTAAAAAGTGTTATTTTCCAGAAATTACTATGCTATGAAAAAGTTAAAATTAGCCAATGGAGAGAGACCACTAGAAAAGCTTGAGCGAAGAATTAAAATAGTCAGGCTGTGATCCATTTGTTTTCTGATTGAAGGATCGGGGAGAACTACTTCCAGGGGGAAAAAAGTAACTGTCTAATCCCATTGTAAATAACGGATCTCCTGGTAAATGGACAGACAATAATTTCTGGGAGGGTAGTCCTGATCTATGGAATGCACCATGAAGAGTGTTCCAGATAGAGGATTGTTCATAGTAAATACACATTTACTCAATTCATTCATTAAGTATGTCTCCTTCGAGAATATCATATAAGTTATGCAACACCCTGATGTGTAAAATTGAATGTTTTATCACATAAAAGCATCTTGCTGGGTGAAGTAACTTGCAACTTGACTGAGAGACATCTGTGCTTCTTGATTCCTTGCAGCGTTAGTTATTAGGGAGAATTTGTACCAAGTTGTCTGGTTTGTTTGAGTCTCATTTGATAATGTGATGTTTTATGTTTGCTTAATTTGAAGTGCCATACTGTCAAATTATATTAAAAAGTAGTATGATGTAGACTTTCAATTCTGATGCCTTGAAATTATCTTTTTGATTCTGGACCAGTAAAATACTTTAACTAAAAATAGATTTTAAAATATTGCTTTTAAGTATTTTGTACAGAACTCACATCTTTCTCTACCTCCCTTCAAATAATTCTTGGTGACTTTTTTCCCTATTCCAAGATATACTTAGTATATTTTTTGTCAAGTCCTAAACTGAGATAATTTTACAGATGAAATATAATATTTATAATATTGGGATTCCCTATCCTGGAACATCAATAATTTTTCTTCATTTCTTCAAATCTTGTCTTCCCTTTTATTTTTCACAGATATCTCTGTATTTTTATTTAGATAATGTCTACAAATTACTTACGTTTAAAAGCATTGATGGTGTTTCAGTTCTTCTAACTAATATACCATTTTTCCTTAAATGTTTTATATGTTTCAACAATTAAAAAGAATAATGCATGTTTCATTGTACCAAGGTATAAAAATAAAGTTGCAATTGCTCCTAGCCTCTTCCATTATCCCTGTACTGTTTTAGCGTACCACTTTGTGTCCCTCAACAACTTTTTTCTTTGTGCTGATATAAAAACAAACATAAACACAAATGTGCAGACACACACAGGTGTTTACTTATTCAAAATCATATTATGTAATTTGCATGTATCCCATTCTGTTTTCTGCTTAGTAATTTCTGTTATATAGAAAAGTTTTACTTTTATAAAATGCAGTATTTTTGTCACTTTCCAGTAAATTATCATATGTAAATAATACTAATAATATCCATATTCCTACTTTTCATAAATATGCTTATTTTTTTTACATTAGCTAGACCTTAAGAAAAAAAAGATGAAAATGGTGATTAAAAAACATTATTGATATTTTGTATTTCCTAATTGTTTTGATAATTTCAATAATTTTTCTGTCATCATAATCAGAAAAATATGCATCTTTTCCAAGATTACTGATTTTCTGGTGGTATAATCCAATAGAAAATATCATCATATATATCACAGTCTATCAAGGAAATGATAATTGAATAATAATAGAAAGATAAATTATTTTGTTAAATTTACTAATATTTGGCACTTTTTAAATCTTAAAATAAATACTACCAGTTTAATTTTGTTTAAAAATAATGCATATTCAGGAAGAATAGCTAATGGATGCTAGACTTAATACCTAGGTGATGGAATGATGTGTGCAGCAAACCACCATGGCACTAGTTTACCTCTGTAACAAATCTGCACATCCTGCACATGTACCCTGGAACTTAAAATAAAAATTAAAAAGAAGATACATGTTTTAAAATTTTTTGTTCTTGTTTAAGGTTTAAGTTGGATGTTCAGTGCATTAATATTGATTAAAGTAGTAAAAGTTTAAGTTTTACTCTGAATGTGACTTTGTGAAATAGCATATATTAAGATAACATATTGAAGATACCATAAGAAATCATAGACTAAATGCCATATGTTAAGAAACTACATATATAGTAGCTATATATGGTATATAAATATAGATAGTCATTATTTTTTTAAATAGTCTATAATCATAATTTAGATAACGTTCTTTCTATTATTTTGTTATTTAGGAATTTTTATAATTGTTTTAAATGGTTTGGATTATTTGGAGTTGACATTTTTGGTCAATTTGGAAAAATAAATGTAGTTAATTATATTCCAGTTAGTGTATATGCTCTTGTATTATTTCTGTTCTAGAAATTTTTCTTTATGTATCAACACAGGTAACTGTTTTTTGAACTTTAGAACACACACACACACACACACACGCACATGCACACACACACACATACAAATACAGTGTATTAAAGCAGCCTTAATATCAGCAGAGTCCTCAATATATGCTCTATGATCTCCTGGGGGACTTAAACTCTTTAAAGTGGTCCACAGTTGAAAACTATTTTCATAATAATACTATGATGTTATTTGTGTTTTTCTGTTACATTAATATTTAGACTGATGTTGTAAAAACATTAGTAGGTCAAATGCCTGACTCTTACACATGAGTGAAAGCACAGGCATTCTGTTGTATTAGTATTAATGTAATCTTTACCACCACACACTCACAGCTAAAAAAATACATTTTCATTTAAGAATGTTTTGTTGAAGCAGTGAAAATTATTAATTTTAAAAATCGTTAGCTTTGAGTGTTTATCTCTTTAATATTTTAATAAATATTTAATGAATATACATATTTTTAATAAAGCAGTTCTACTGCAAATAAAAATATGTTTTTTTCTGGGAAAAACACTTGTGAGATTGAGGTGTAAGATGAACTAGCCACTTTTTTCATAGAACACTATGTTTACCTGGCAAAATGACTAGCATGCAAACTATTGCCATTCGAACGTGGGTAATTGATTTCTTTGTGAAGAAACAAAGTGAATTTGCTACTGAAAGGGAAAGTAAGTGACAGCATTATAGCCAAAGTGAGTAGTATATCTGTCAAAGAAAAATTTGAGTGTTGAATTCCTCAAATCTGCAACCCTGAGCAGACGGTTTATCAATACTTAAATACTTCTGATGAGGTTTGTGGGGTATTAACAAATGTGACTTTTTTGATGTTACCAAGATTCTTAATAATTCACTATTATCACAAATGTGATATATTATATAATACTTTACATTAACTATTGAAAAATATCTTCTTGATTAATGAAAAAGTAATAGGCAAATATGTATAAATATTTATTATAAAATGTTTAAAATAGTATAAAATGATTAGTAAATATGAAAGGTACCATTTTCACAAAGTAGTCTTTACATAATAAATTTGCATATGTAAAATAAATGTCCTAATAAATCTATGATAACAACTGATTTTCCAAACAAAATGCACAATTCAATTAGTACTCTTGTCTTCTTTGGGGAAAACACTAGATAGTTTAGAGATCAGAAATAAAAGAGTCAATGTATCAAGGATGACATTATAATTACAGCGAATGTCATAGTAGGAAACCTAAATTGATTTCTATGCTTAGGATCTGTTTTCCCTTTAGTCCCATTTATCAGTTTGGCAACTGTGAATAACCTTCGTGGTTTTCTACTCTTATTACCTCTTTAAATAAGAATAAACTGCTTTACTTTTACAAATAAGATACTTAGCAGGTACAGTCGAGCAGTGAGACAACAGGGCAGCCACTGTAAGGGAAATACACATTTAAGCTATCTTTCCAAAGCTTGTCAAACTTTTTAGCCAAATTTCACCTGTAACGGGATCATTATTCAACCAAATCTGTTCATGTTCATACCTTGCTCTTGATAGTTTTATGTGAAATATATAACTAGAGATGCCAACACTGAATTTCACACCTACTTTCTACTAGATATGTAGGTGTTTTCAAAATAAGTGCTTCAGCCACAGTGATTATGTGCATTAACTATGTGAAAACATGTCATTGTGAAAACATGTCATTGAATCTAGTGTTTTCAAGTTTCAAACTAAAGTAACAGTGTGGGTGTGTATTAGTACGTTTTCACGGTGCTGATAAGACATGCCCAAGACTGGGTAATTTACAAAAGAAAGAGATTTAATTGGACTCACAGTTGCACGTGGCTGGAGAAACCTCACAATCATGGCTTGAGGCAAGGAGGAACAAGTCATGTCTTAGGTGGATGGTGGCAGGCAAAGAGAGCTTGTGCAGGGAAACTCCATTTTTAAAACCATCAGATCTCATGAGACCCATTCACTATTATGAGAACAGCATGGGAATGACCCATCTCTGTAAGTCAGTTATCTCCCACCAGGTCCCTCCCACAAGATGTGGGAATTATGGGAGCTACAGATGAGATTTGGGTGGGAACACAGAGCCAAACCATATCAGGGTGATTCCTTCATGCCAAGAATATATAGCTTCATTCCTAGGGGACATATTTCTAAATAATTTCCAAAATAAATTTCTTCATGATGGGCAATAGACAGCAGCATTTTATATGACACAAATTATGTGGATATATTCACCTCAGTACTGAGGAAAGCAAAATCAGTATATTTTTTGCATAGTACCTGGCAATCATCATTGAAAACAGTAAATGAGAGACAGTAAAAAATTACAAAGTAATATGTTTGACAGGGTTCATGGCCTCTACCTCTACAGCCTGGTTGAGAAAGAAGATACTGTCCCTGAAACCTATGTGTAACAATGATTACATGTAAATCCAAGTGTTAAAGGAAAGAGCCAATGAGCAAGTGTTGACAATGCTAAAAACGGTGTAACTCAAAAGACATAGTAGTATGCTGCCATTTAACAGGTTTGCTAAATACTCAATACTCTGAATGTTCCTAAGGGTAAATATTAGAGATGTTTTTGTGCAATTGTTGTTAGAAGGTTTTATTAAGATCATTAATTTTAATTTTCCCTTGTCAGAAACCTCAAAAATATTTTGAGTAGTAATATATCAATTTTTTTTCCTTATAATTAGCACCAGAAGGTATCAATGCTCGTGCTAAATTTGTTGACATTTTATGGGATCCTAAGATCTACTCTCATAAGATAAACATATTATAATTGTTTACTCTGTGAAAATGGCTATGCTGTTTATTTTATTTAATAATGTATACATTATGAGGCATCCTTTTGAAGTGTTTACTTGTATGATAGTAGTGGTAGGCAGAATAATGGCCCCTACCTCTACCCCTCACAAGATGTTTATGTTCTAATCCCCAGAACTTGCAAATATTTTACCTTACATGGGGAAAAGGATTTTGCAGAGGTCATTAAGGGTAATGACCTTGAGATGAGGAGATTATCTTAGATTGTCCAAGTGGGTTCAGTGTAATCACCTGAGTAAAGCCAATAACTTTTCCTGACTGGGTCACAGAGATGAGAAGAAAGAAGGAGGAGAAATTCAAACCATAAGAGAGACTCAAAAATGTGTAAGGGGACCATAAACAAGAAATGTGGGTGGCTTCTAGAAATAGGAAGGCCCTCAGCTGGCCACTAGCAAGAAAACAGGTATCTCAGTTCTACAGTTGCAAGGAACTGAATTCTGTCAATGACTCAAGTGAGCCAGAAATGGAGCCTCTCCTAGAACCTCCAGAAATAAACAAAGCTCTGCCAAAAATCATGATGTCAGTTCTGTGAGACCCATGTCAGATTTCTGACCCGCAGAATTATAAAAGAGTAAACTTAGATAGTTTAAGCCACTAAGTTTGTTGTAATTTGTTATAACAGTAATAGAATATTAATACCTTTTTCTGCCCAATCCGCTTGGATATGAGACTCTTCCATTTATGATCTCTTGCTCCAAAAATCCTGCATTCAGTTGTGCACATTTAAGTTTTCTATCTTTTGATGATTGAACAGATTTACACATGTATTTCTAATGTAAACCACTTTTATTACTCAGAATATTTAAATATAAATTTTCATTTACCAAGATTTGTTATTCTTATAATGTCAGTCATGCCTGATGGTCCCACCGAGGTCCCAGCTTTGTTTGCATGCTTGGAATCAAGTGATCAAGTGCGGCCAGTGTTCACAATTTGTTCATTGCCTTTGATACCTTTGCTAATTCCAGAAAAAGAAAATGTGTTCTGAAGATTTGATATTTAGTTTTGCTCCCAAAGTATCTCATATAAAAGTTCTGAACTTTACATTAAAAAGTCTGTTTTGTCATATCAATAGGAAATATTCTTTTTTTAAATTATAATTTAAGTTCTAGGGTACATGTGCACAACGTGCAGGTTTGTTACATATGTAAACATGTGCGATGTTGGTGTGCTGCACCCATCAACTAGTCATTTACGTTAGGTATATCTCTTAATGCTATCCCTGCCCTCACCACAATAGGACCCAGTGTGTGATGTTCCCCTTCCTGTGTCCAAGTGATCTCATTTTCAATTCCCACCTATGAGTGAGAACATGCGATGTTTGGTTTTCTGTTTTTGCGATAGTTTGCTGAGAAGGATGGTTTCCAGCTGCTTCCATGTCCCTACAAAGGACAAGAACTCATCCTTTTTGATGGCTGCATAGTATTCCATGGTGTATATGTGCCACATTTTCTTAATCCAGTCTGTCACTGATGGACATTTGGGTTGATTCCAAGTGTTTGCTATTGTGAATAGTGCTGCAATAAACATACATGTGCATCTGTCTTTATAGCAGCATGACTTATAATCCTTTGGGTATATTCCCAGTAATGGGATGGCTGGGTCAAATGGTATTTCTAGTTCTAGATCCTTGAGAAATCACCACACTGTTTTCCACAATGGTTGAACTAGTTTACAGTCCCATCAACAGTGTAAAAGTGTTCCTATTTCTCCACATCCTCTCCAGCACCTGTTGTTTCCTGATTTTTTAATGATTGCCATTCTAAATGGTGTGAGATGGTATCTCATTGTGGTTTTGATTTGCATTTCTCTAATGGCGAGTGATGATGAGCATTTTTTCATGTGTCTGTTGGCTGTATGAATGTCTTCTTTTGAGAAATGTCTGTTCATATCCTTTTTCCACTTTTTGATGGGGTTGTTTGTATTTTTCTTGTAAATGTGTTTGACTTCTTTATAGGTTCTGGATATTAGTCCTTTGTCAGATGAGTAGATTGCAAAAATTTTCTCCCATTCTGTAGGTTGCCTGTTCACTCTGATGGTAGTTTCTTTTGCTGTGCAGAAGCTCTTTAGTTTAATTAGATCCCATTTGTCAATTTTGGCTTTTGTTGCTGTTGCTTTTGGTGTTTTACACATGAAGTCCTTGCCCATGCCTATGTCCTGAATGGTACTACCTAGGTTT
Organism: Macaca thibetana thibetana; assembly: GCF_024542745.1. Classification (NCBI taxonomy): domain Eukaryota; kingdom Metazoa; phylum Chordata; class Mammalia; order Primates; family Cercopithecidae; genus Macaca; species Macaca thibetana. The sequence goes on from NC_065583.1 coordinate 79,541,219, forward strand.
TCTTCTAGGGTTTTTATGGTTTTAGGTCTAACATTTAAGTCTCTAATCCATCTTGAATTAATTTTCGTATAAGGAGTAAGGAAAAGATCCAGTTTCAGCTTTCTACTTATGGCTAGCTAATTTTCCCAGTACCATTTATTAAATAGGGAATCCTTTGCCCATTTTTTGTTTTTTATTAGATTAAACACAGTAGATCCTTGAATAGTATTTATTCTTTTATAGAAAATGAATTCACATTTAAGACATCAAAATTCCAAACATAACACTCCACATGAACACCGTGCAATAACTCTTTTTTGAAGAAACTTTCTTAACCCATAATTTTGAACAGTATAATAAAAACTATGGTAAAAAGTAGTTCATTCTTATTGTCATAAAGGATATGAAGAATAGATGTTTTTCTAATTCATCTGATATTCTTGTAATATATTTTGCTACTATAATCTGCAGAAATAAAGATAGAAAAATTAACTTTACTGAAAAAGCCTAAAGTTTATATTTTAAAGTAAATACCTGGTTTAAAAAATAGTTTTTTTCCTCCATTAGGAAGATGGTAAAGTTCTATCTTTATCTAACATTAGACAATACATTGTTATGGACAATACATTAAGCCAAGTTTTTAATGTAGGAAGAACTCATTTGTAATTTGTATGCTCAGTGGCTCAACAGTAATTTCAAATCTTGACAATCTAAGTAACACCATGAAAACATAGACCACTTGGAGATTATAATATTAATAGAAAAGAAATACACTGATAGAGTATAAGGCAATTTGAAGCAAATGGAATGAAGATGGATCCGAAGTTAATCCATAAGTTTCTGTGTAGATAACTTTTGGTACACACTGTCAGGGAAGACTGCAATGTGTAATAACAGACTGGATATTAAGGAACCAGAGAATAACGCATGTTGAATGATTAGGAAGCTTGTGTCTCAACATTGGTTCAGCCAAGAAAAAAAGAAGAAAGGAAGGAAATAAAGGAATGCTTTAACAAATCACTGGAATTATTTTAATTTACTCAATTTACTCAATGCTATTGAAAATTTAAAATAGCGGAGGTGATAGCTGAGGAGTCATAAGTGATTCAATTATGGACATTATAGCCCGAATTATGATTATGTACAATATTATTTTGCTACAACTATATCTTTATTTGGTCAGTAACAGGAATGATGACAGGTGGAACAATGGCAAAGGAACATCATTTAGGTCTTAAATCAACACTCTTTTTTCTCCCCCCAAAATTTGTGGTTAATTTAAAACAGAATAATATATGATCTAAGTACCGATAAACTTAAGGGACTAGACCTATGAACTAATGCACTGAAATAGAGTTTGCATGATATAGAAGAAGTAGTCAATATTTTTCATTAAAAATTGAATGCTTATAAATTTATTGACAATATTAAATACTGAAAACGTGCTAAGACACCATGCTAGCTGGTAGAAAACAGTAAATAAATGCAGTATTTATGGTTCCTACCATCTTAGAATTTCTGTTCTAAGGGGGATTATAGTCAGTGCACAAATTATATAAACAAATGAAATAATTTGTAATAACCAATATTAAGCAGATTAAACAAGTGACATAGAAAACGATGTGAATTTTGTTTGTGTGTGTGTATTTTGTACTTCCTATAGTCAGGTATATCTATGCCAAACTAGGTTTTAGACTGAAATATTTTGCTATCTAATACAGAGGTATCTAATCAAAATAAACTCATGAATGGATATCCTAAAATAAGTTTGTTCAGGAGGACATGACATTTCTATTTTGATAAATGATTGTAACATACCTGTATATTTCTCATGTAGTTACTTATAATAAGATCAAATTGAGTGGTGATAAACTCGCAGAAAGCACAAAGTAATAATAATAATAGTAAATTATTGTATGTTAGATTTATCTGTTTCAAATTGTGCATATTTCAAATAGAAAATCATAGGTTTTTTAGTACGTTAGTAGAATGTTAGTCAAAATATTTAATTTCCTGCACGAAAACAAATCTTTGCTTTTAAGTGAGCTGGCCAACTTATTATTTTTTCTTTTTTGAAAATTACTTTTCATATTGGCAACTTAGTTTTAAAATAGCAATGTGTAATTTTCTTAGCTGGATTTAGACTTTTCCTCAGGAAATAGTTTAACATATTTTCATCAATTTTAAGCTTTGCTTTTGCAAATTAGTTTAAGTTCCCTGTAGATTCTGGATATTAGCTTTGTGTCAGATGGATAGATTGCAAAATTTTTCTCCCATTCTATAGGTTGCCTGTTCACTCTGATGATAGTTTCTTTTGCTGTGCACAAGCTCTTTAGTTTAATCAGATGCCATTTGTCAACTTTGGCTTTTGTTGCCATTGCTTTTGCTGTTTTAGTCATGAAGTTTTTGCCCATGCCTAGTCCTGAATGGTATAGCCTAGGTTTTCTTCTAGGGTTTTTACAGTTTTAGGTCTTATGTTTAAGTCTTTAATCCATCTTGAGTTAATTTTTGTATAAGGTACAATAAAGGGAAACATTTTCAACTTTCTGCATATGGCTAGCCAGTTTTCCCAACACCGTTTATTAAATAAGGAATTCTTCCCCCATTACTTGTTTTTGTCAGATTTGTCAAAGATCAGATGGTTGTAGATGTGTGACATTATTTTTGAAGCCTCTGTTCTGTTCTATTGGTTTATATATGTGTTTTGGTACCAGTACCATGCTATTTTGGTTACTGTAGGCTTGTAGTATAGTTTGAAGTCAGGTAGTGTGATGCATCCAGCTTTGTTCTTTTTGCTTAGGATTGTCCTGATTTTGCTGGATATTTTTTTGTTTCATAGGAAATTTAAAGTAGTTTTCTATTTTTGTGAAAAAAAGTCAATGTTAGCTTGACAGGGATAGCAATAAATCAATAAAGTACTTTGGACATTATGGCCATTTTTATGATATTGATTCTTCCTATTCACAAGCATGGAATGTTTTCCATTTGTTTGTGTCTTCTCTTATTCCCTTGAGCAACAGTTTGTACTTCTTCTGGAAAAGGTCCTTCACATGGTTTGTAAGTTGTATTCCTAAGTATTTTGTTCTTTTAGTAGCAATTGTTAATGGGAGCTCACTCATGATTTGGCTCTCTGTTTGTTATTGGTGTATAGGAATGCTTTCGATTTTTGCACATTGATTTTGTATCCTGAGACTTTGGTGAAGTTACTTATCAGCTTAAGGAGATTTTGGGTTGAGACAATGAGGTTTTCTAAATATACAATGATGTCTTCTGCAAACAGAGACAATTTGACTTTCTCTTTTCCTAATTGAATGCCCTTTATTTCTTTCTTTTGTCTGATTGCCCTGGCCCGAATTTCCAATACCATGTTGAATAGGAGTGGTAAGAGAGGGCATCCTTGTCTTATACCGTTTTCAAAGGGAATTCTTCCAGTTTTTGCCCATTCAGTATGATATTGGCTGTGGGTTTGTCATAAATAGTTCTTATTATTTTGAGATACATTCCATCAATGCCTAGTTTATTGAGTGTTTTTAGCATGAAGCGTTGTTGAATTTTGTCAAAAGTCTTTTCTGCATGTATTGAGATAATCATATGATTTTTGTCATTGGTTCTGTTTGTGCGATGGATTACATTTATTGATTTGGGTATGTTGAACCACTCTTGCATCCCAGGAATGAAGCCCACTTGATCATGGTGGATAAGCTTTTTGATGTGCTGCTGGATTCGTTTTTCCAGTATTTTATTGAGGGTTTTCACATCGATGTTCATCAGGGATAATGACCTGAAGTTTTCTTACTTTGTTGTGTCTCTGCCAGGTTTTGGTATCAGGATGATGCTGGCCTCATAAAATGAGTTAGGGAGGATTCCCTCTTTTTCTGTTGTTTGGAATAGTTTCAGAAGAAATGGTACCAGCTCGTCTTTGTACCTTTGGTAGAATTTCGCTGTGAACCCATTTGGTCCTGAACATGTTTTTGGTTGGGAGGCTATTAAATGGTGTTTCTATTTCAGAACTTGTTATCGTTCTATTCAGGGATTTGACTTCTTCTTGGTTTAGTCTTGGGAGGGTGTATGTGTCCACTAGAAGAATTTACCCACTTCTTCTAGATTTTGTAGTTTATTTGTGTAGAGGTGTTTATAGTATTCTTTGATGGTAGTTTGTATTTCTGTGGGATTGGTGGTGATATCCCCTTTATCATTTTTTATTGCATCTATTTGATTCTTCTCTCTTTTCTTTTCTCTTAGTCCAGCTAATGATCTATCTATTTTGTTGAACTTTTCAAAGAAACAGCTTCTGGATTCATTGATTTTTTTGAGGGGTTTTTCATGTCTCTCTATCTCCTTCAGTTCTGCTCTGATCTTAATTATTTCTTGTCTTCTGCTAGATTTTGAATTTGTTTACTCTTGCTTCTCTAGTTCTTTTGTGATTTTAGGGTGTCGATTTTTGATCTTTGCTGCTCTCTCTTGTGGACATTTAGTGCTATAAATCTCCTTCCACACACTACTTTAAACGTGTCCCAGAGATTCTGGTACATTGTGTCTTTGTTCTCATTGGTTTCAAAGAACATCTTTATTTCTGCCTTTATTTCATTACCTAATAGTCACTTAGAAGCAGGTTGTTCAGTTTCTACGTAGTTGTTTGGTTTTGAGTTTCTTAATCATGAGTTGTAATTTGATTGCACTGTGGCCTGAGAGACTGTTTGTTATGATTTCCATTCTTTGCATTTGCTGAGGAGTGTTTCCAATTGTGTGGTCAGTTTTAGAATAAGTGTGATGTGGTGCTGAGAAGAATCTACATTCTGTTGGTTTTGGGTGGAGAGTTCTGTAGATATCTATTAGGTCTGCTTGGTCCAGATCTGAGTTCAAGTTCTGGAGATCCTTATTAATTTTCTTTCTTGTTGATCTGTCTAATATTGACAATGGGGTGTTAAAGTCTCCCAATGTTATTGTGTGGGAGTCTAAGTCTCTTTGTAGGTCTCTAAGTACTTGCTTTATGAATCTGGGTGCTCCTGTATTGGGTGCATATATATTTAGGATAGTTAGCCCTTCTTGTTGCATTGATCCCTTTATCATCATGTAATGCCCTTCTTTGTCTCTTTTGATCTTTGTTGGTTTAAAGTCTGTTTTATCAGAGACTAGGATTGCTACCCCTGCTTTTTTTTTTTGCTTCCCATTTGCTTGGTAAGTATTCCTCCATCCCTTTATTTTCAACCTATGTTTGTCTTTGCACATGAGATGGGTCTCCTGAATACAGCATACTGAGGGGTCTTGACTCTATCCAATTTGCCAGTCTGTGCCTTTTAATTGGGGGCATTTAGCCCATTTACATTTAAGGTTAATGTTGTGATGTGTGAATTTGATCCTGCCATTATGATGCTAGCTGGTTATTTTGCCTGTTAGTTGATGCAATTTCTTCATAGCGTCAATGGTCTTTACAATTTGGTATGTTTTTGCAATGGCTAGTATAGTTGTTCCTTTCCATGCTTAGTGCTTCCTTCAGGAGCTCTTACAGGGTAGGCCTGGTGGTGACAAAATCTCTCAGCATTTCCTTGTCTGTAAAGGATTTTATTTCTCCTTAGCGTATAAAGCTTAGTTTGGCTGGATGTGAAATTCTGGGTTGAAAATTCTTTTCTTTAAGAATGTTGAATATTGGCCCCAATTCTCTTCTGGCTTGTAGGATTTCTGCAGAGAGATCCACTGTTAGTCTGATGGGCTTCCCTTTGTTGGTAACCCAACCTTTCTTTGTGGCTGCCCTTAATATTTTTTCCTTCATTTCAACCTTGGTGAATCTACGATTATGTATCTTGGGGTTGTTCTTCTTGAGGAGTATCTTTGTGGTATTCTCTGTATTTCCTGAATTTAATGTTGGCCTGTCTTGTTAGATTGGGAGAGTTCTCCTGGATAATATCCTGAAGAGTGTTTTCCAACTTGGTTCCATTCTCCCTGTCACTTTCAAGTTCAACAATCAAACATAGATTTGGTCTTTTCACATAGTCCCACATTTCTTGGAGGCTTTGTTCATTTCTTCTCACTCTTTCTTCTCTAATCTGATCTTCTCACTTTATTTCATTGAGTTGATCTTCAGTCTCTGATATCCTTTCTCTGCTTGATCGATTCAGCTATTGATACTTGTGTATGCTTCAGGAAGTTATCATGCTGTGTTTTGCAGCTCCATCAGCTCATTTACGTTCTTCTCTAAACTGGTTATTCTAGTTAGTAATTCATCTAACCTTTTTTCAAGGTTCTTAACTTCCTTGCATTGGGTTAAAACATGCTCCTTTAGCTCAGAAGAGTTTGTTATTACTCACCTCTGAAGCCTACTTCTGTCGATTCGTCAAACTCATTCTCCATCCAATTTTGTTCTCTTGCTGGTGAGGAGATGAGACCCTTTGGAGGAGAAGACGCATTCTTGTTTTTGGAATTTTCAGCCTTTTTGCTCTGATTTCTCCCCATCTTCGTGGATTTATCGACCTTTGGTGTTTGAAGTCGGTGGCCTTCAGATGGGGTCTCTGACTGGATGTCCTTTTTGTTGATGTTGATACTATTCCTTTTTGTCATTTTTCCTTCTAACAGTCAGGTCCCTCTGCTGCAGGTCTGCTGGAGTTTGCTGGAGGTCAACTCCAGACCCAGTTTGCCTGGGTATCACTGGCAGAGGCTGCAGAACAGCACAGATTACTGCATGTTCTTTCCTCTAGAAGCTTCGTCCCAGTGGGGCACCCATCAGATGCCGGCCAGAGCTCTCTTGTATGACGTGTATGTTGACCTCTAATGGGAGGTGCTTCCCAATTAAGATACACGGGGGTCAGAGACCCACTTGACGAGGCAGGCTGTCCTTTATCAGAGCTGGAACGCTGTGCTGGGAGATCCGCTGCTCTCTTCAGAGCTGCCAGGTTGGGATGTCTAAGTCTGCTGAAGCTGAGCCCACAACTGCCCCTTCCCCTAGGTGCTCTGTTCCAGAGAGTTGGGGGTTTTATCTGTTAAGTTCCTGACTGGGGCTGCTGCCATTTTTTTCAAAGATGCCCTGCCCAGAGAGAAGGAAATCTAGAGAGACAATCTGGCAGCAGCAGCCTTGCTGAGCTGCGGTGGGCTCTGCCCAGTTTGAACTTTCTTGTGGCTTTGTTTACACTGTGAAGGTTAAAATGCCTAATCAATCCTCAGCAATGGCAGATGCCCCTCTCCCCACCAAGCTCGAGTGTCCCAGGTATAGCTCAGACTGCTGTGGTGGTTCGAGAATTTCAAGCCAGTGGATCTTAGCTTGCTGGGCTCCGTGGGTGTGGGACCCACTGAGCCAGACAACATGGCTCCCTGGCTTCAGCGTCCTTTCCAGGGAAGTGAATGGTTCTGTCTTGCTGGCATTCCAGGCGCCACTGGGGTATGAAAAAAAAAACTGCGTCTAGCTCAGTGTCTGCCCAAATGGGCTCCTAGTTTTGTGTTGGAAACCCAGGACCCTGGTGGTGTAGGCACTGGAGGAATCTCCTGGTCTGTAGGTTGTGAAGACTGTGGGAAAAGGACACTATCTGGGTCTGAGTGCACGGTACAGTCCCTAATGGCTTCCCTTGGCTAGGAGAGGGAGTTCCCTGAGCTCTTGTGCTTCCTGGGTGAGGCAGCACCCCACCCTGCTTTGGCTGGCACTCCTTGGGCTGAACCCACTGTCCAACCAATCCCAGTGAGATGAACTTGGTACCTCAGTTGGAAATGCAGAAATCACCAGCCTTCTGCATCTATCTTGTTGAGAACTGCAGACCAGAGCTTTTCTATTCAGCCATCTTGCCAGTGCACCTGCAGTCTACTCTTAAATGGTTAAAAAAGTATTTATCTGACAACCTATCTATCAATCCATGCATAATACTTTGTAGCTAACCATTTATCATTTTATCAGATAAAAAATACCTATACTTTTTAAATTTAACAGTATTATATCAACTAATTGAAATGTTTACCACACTTATATCTGTAAAATTTTAATTTTTCTGCTTTCAGTTTCACAGGTGTATGAAAACTTCCCATTTCCACACCCTAGTTATATTTCAGGTTAATATCTTCCTAGCTATATTCACATAAAGCATGCTTGCATATTATTAAGTCCAAATTTTGCTTCAGTACCTTTCTAGTAGATTGGATTGACTTTACATACACGTATTTTGGGCCAGCACTACTCAATGATTAATGTGCATTAGAATCATCTACTTGTTAAAGTGATGATTTAGATTCAGTAGGTCTGGAATAAGCCTAGGATTCTGTCTTAGGGTTCTGCATTTCTTCAAAGATCCCAGCGTGATGCCATTACTAAAGAACACTGTGATACAAGGTTTAGAATTTACCTTTCTCTCGCATCTTTTCTGAAGGCACTTCCTTCCTCTGAATGGCCCCCTAAACACTCTTAATAGTGTTTTTCAAGAGGAGGTGTGATTGAACACAAAATGAGAACAACTTAGACTTATCTCAGAAAAGATGAACTAGGGAATCTGTATTTATCAGGGTTCTTCAGGGAGATAAAATAGTGTATACACACACATACAAATAACACATACATACACACATGTACAGAGAGAGAAATATGTAGAAAGAGGCATAGATATTTTTTCTGGATTCCTTTTAATAGTAAATAACCTTATGAATTATCACATATTTTATAGTATGGAGATTTGCTGTATTTTCCCAAGTGGTTATGGAGGCCAAGAATTTGCACAATCTACTACCTGCAGTCTGTAGAACCAGGAAAGCTGGTGTTATAATTCAACCTGAGTCTCAAGGTCTGAGAACAAGGGGAATAGATCTGTAACTCCCAGTTCTAGTCTAATGGCTTTAGAAGCAGGGGGTTTTTTGTGTACCAGCGACCAAAGGCTGAAGAACTGGGAGCTCCAACGTCCAAGGACAGGAGAAGATGAATGTCCCAGCTCAAAGAAGGAAGAGCAAATTGTCTCTTAGCTTTTAAGTTCTATTTGGACCTGCAACAGTTGAATCTTCTTTACTCAGACTACTAATTCAAACGCTAATCTCGTTCCAAAACACACTCACAGAAATATCCAGAAATAATATTTTATCAGCTATCTGGGCATCCCATAGCTCTGTGAAGTTGACATATAAAATTAGCCATCACAAAGTCATTTCTCTTTGAATACGTTTAAATTAAGAAAAAGATCAGATTAAGAGTGGAAGCGTGGAATAAAATTTGCTGAAGAGAACTGGAGCAAAATTTGGAGAAGGAACTTGACTGTGAAATATAGTAACTATAGTGATAAAATGCAGGCAAATATTTCTCAGGGTATCTGACATATTTCAATGCACCTCAATATCCAGATTTTTAAATTTCTTGTTTAAGAAAAATTTATTTTGAGTGTTTCACACACTAAAACGTCATCAAGTGTCTAGTTTTTTGTTTGTTTGTTTGTTTTTGTTTTTTTGAGACGGAGTCTTGCTCTGTTGCCCAGGCTGGAGTACAGTGGCGCTATCTCGACTCACTGCAAGCTCTGCCTCCTGGGTTCACGCCGTTCTCTTGCTCAAGCTCAGCCTCCCGATTCACTGGGACTACAGGCGCCTGCCACCACGCCTAGCTAATTTGTTGTATGTTTTAGTAGAGACGGAGTTTCACCATGTTAGCCAGGATGGTCTCCTGTCCTCGTGATCCACCAGCCTCGGCCTCTCAAAGTGCTGGGATTACAGGCGTGAGCCACTGTACCTGGCCAAATGTCCAGTAAATTTTAAGGTTCTCCTGTCTCAAACAGCTGCATAGAAAACTTTTTGTCTGAAAAATTGTCTTTGTTCACTTTAATTCTCTTTGCATTTACCAGATGCACTTGCAGCTCCATAATCATTACTGTTGAAATGTATATGACTTTATTTTGTTTCATTTTGCTTTCTCTTTAACTGATATTTTAAGAATCGACAACTGATATTTTAAAAACATAGGTTATCTTTAGTTTTTTTGATGAGGTGGATATAGCAGGATCTATATACTAGCATATAGTTTGCAGAAGATAAAAGCTGAAGATGCACAAAATAGACATCTCAGCTACTGCATAAATCTGTCTAAAGAAATTTGTTTTGCATTATGGTTGTTTGTGTCAGTCAGCCACTGTTAGTTCTGTTGAGATAGAGTATTGTCTCCTTTGTAATATCATTGATGACAGGCTGCTCTTTAGAACACAAAATAATTGAGTTTTATATTGCACTTCAGGTTTTCCTTTCTTCCCTGGACATTTTTATAGGTGTGTTATTTACAGTATAATTTCATCTATTAGTTATTTATGTGACTCTTCAAATTTCCATCAGACACAAGTAATACCATGAAAGTATCTATATTCCAACATGTTACATATAATTTAATACACTAGAGTGTTCAATCTTTTTTTTCTTTATTGAGGCACAGATATTTTATTCTGAATTTCTTTTAATAGTAAAGAGCTTTATATATTATTTTATATTTTTATAGTATGCTCCATAATATTAAATTTTACTTCACTGATTTATCTTGATATATGCAGTTTCATTAAATTAATAGGTACATGATTTTAGTTAAAAAATATAAATGGATATACTATTTAATAAAAATTTTTAAAACATGGTATGTTTTTTATCTCAGCTTTTGTGATGTGTATATATGGAGAAAAGCAAAAGTTATTGGGTGTGCTTTTAAGAATATCAGGTTAAAGAAAGAGGGGCTATGAAATGTCAAAAAGAACTGGGACATAATAACTATAAATTGATGACAAGATAAGAGTGGAAAAAACTGGTTAATTCAACTATAAATTAGACATAAAATGTAAAATATCTTCCAATCTTATCCTTCACCACGAGTTCTACAGGGTTCTATATTTTTCCAGTGAACTTACTGAACTTCAGAAAACACTCAATTCTGACACTCTCTCATCCTTTCCCATGCACTTTGTGGTTTGAAATATGACAAACATATATTCATCCATGTGTTCATACATATTTTCCTATGGCTTATGACAACTCATAAATGAATATTTTTGAGGATATCATGTCTAGTAAATACTTTGCATGAGACTTAGTAGCCTAGTTAATACAATTTCAGGGAGGAAGGGTAAAGACCTGTAACGATGAAAACCAGAGAAAGTAGCAGTAAGAATGGAGAAAAATATGTAGAAAGACAGTAGATCTTAAATATTAAGAATAATAACATTTTGGGGAAAGAATTTACTGACTTTATGAGATTAAATAAGTTGAAATATAAATTCATACACATAAGATCACACACATACACACACACATATATATATGATAGTGTTTCTTTCATCTAGGCTGGAGTTCAGTGGTACAGTCACAGATCACTGTAACCTGGAGCTCCTGGGCTCAAGGTATCTTCTCCTTCTCTCCTGCCTTGCAAGAGTAGCTAGGAATACAAGCGCTCACCACCATGACTGGCTAAATTTTTATTTTTACTTTTGTAGCATCAAGGTCTCACTATGTTGCTGCGACTAGTCTTGAACTTCTGGCCTCAAGCAATTCTACGGCCTTGGCCTCCCAAAGTGCTAGGATTACAAGCACGAACTATAATGCCAGGCAAAAAAAAAAAAAAAAAAAAAAAAAAAAAAAAGTCAGCCACAGAATACAAATCTTTCTTGATCCCACATCCTCCTGAAGGTACTATCCAATTTCTCTTTCCTTCTTTACAGGAAAAATTTTTCTTTCCTTCTTTACAGGAAAAAAAAAAACTTTCCAAAATTCCTGTAGCATTTTGTATTCTAGAATTTGAAATGTTTGTGGTTGAAAATTTGTACACAATGATATGCAAATATCAAAAATAATAGCGTTCTTTGTTTTTTACAGGTATTTTTCCTTCCCTTCCCTTTTCCCTTCTTTTTTCCCTTCCTTCCCTTTTCCCTTCCCTTCCCTTTTCCCTTCGTTTTTCCTTTCCTTTTTCGCTTCCCTTACATTCTCTTTTTCTTTCTCGTTTCATCTTCCCGAAGGCATGTTGAGGGAAGGAATGGAAGGAAATAAACAATTCCATAATTTTAAAAAGAGTCATATGAATTAATTTATGTCACAGCTTTTGATATACATTAAATGTTTTAGACTCTCTTATTTTCCATTTTTCTAGACAAAGGAGACCTTGCAAAAGGAACAATGTTTGTCTCCTTTCCTGTTAACAACTCTCTCAACTATTTGTAAACTCACAAGCTTAGTGACATTCTGGTGTTAGGCTGTATGCATTGCCAAATACATTTGCAAATATCCCAATCCTCCAGAAATGTTTTCAGAATCCACTAGGATTTCCCATTAACATCTCTAGATGTTTCTAAACGTATTCCTAAGGTATTAAGGATGAACCAACACTTGGTCTAACCCCTTTCTCTCTTCTAATTCCTCATCTGCTTAATGGGTGGGGATTTTAGCATAGCTGTAGAAATAGGGAGTGTGGTGGGGGAAAAATGGATTCCTTGAAATAGGTCATTAGCTAGGCTCTGCATTGAACTGTTAGAGCAAAGTTCTCTTGGAGGTGCACATTTTCAATCAGGCTTTTTTTCTGGTTTCCAAAATTATGTAATGCCTCTGGTTATATAATTTTTTAAGCCAAACCACTATAATCTATTACAAATTAATAATGTAGTAAGACAGTATAAAATAAAATGTGCTTGTATTGTATAAATTCTCATCATTAAGGAGTAAAATAAAAGTAATTTAAAAATGCTTCATATAAAAGAAGAAAATACTTTTATTTTCTCAAATAATATTCAAAGTTTAAAAAACTGTATAATAAAGACCAATTCTAATTTTACATATTATATATGCATAAAATAAGAAATTAAATACTTCAACAGCTGTTTTAAGACAAGGTAGATTTTTTTTCCTCCAGAGAAGAAAAATTGGTAAACCTGGAGAGATGCTTATTTATCAAACTCCCAACTTGCTCTACAAAATTGTGACATCTTTAATTTAGAACGAGATTGATATTGACTTATTTTATTTTATTCTTATATAACCTGAACAGTAAATTTGTCTTTTCTCAAAAAGTAGCATACAATTTTACAACTTTCAAAAATTAATACAATATAAAATTAAATTTTGTTGTAATTTATTAAATCAGTAAGTTGAGAAAAGTTTGTCTTTTTTTTATATTTATAGGTTCCCAATATTTACCTTAAATTAGTGCCTTTGCTTAATTAATCAATATTGGCAGATCCAATATTCTTATCATTCTGTTATTTAGTAACCATATTGAGTTATAATTTACATATCATAAATTCAATCCACATGATTAAATGATTTTAGTAAATGTCTAGTTGTGTGCCATCACCACAATTTAGTTTTAGAACATTTCACAACACGGTTAACTTTGCCTGTTTTTTCAGGCTTTCCTGTTTTTAACACTAAAAGTCCCACATCCCATGGAACATTCAAGGCAAACCCAAGTGATTGGTCACTCCGTATTTCAGTCATTTTGATGACGAGTTGATGGGTGCAGCACACCAACAAGGCACAAGTATACATATGTAACAAACCTGCACGTTATGCACATGTACCCTACAACTTAAAGTATAATAATAATAAATAAATTTAAAAAAAAAAAAAAGAAAGTAGCTTCCTATATGGTTATAGTCAATGCCACTCCCTCCTCATGCTTTAGAAAACCACTTATTTGCTGTTTCCATAAATTTGCCTTTCCTAAATATTGCATACAAAATAATCCTAAAATATATATTCTTTTGTATCTAATTTCTTTCAATTACATAATATTTTGAGTTTTATATATAGCATGTGTTGGTATTTCTTTTCAATGTTGAATTTACTTCATTGTAATGCCATACTCCATTGTTTTCCTTCAATCACAGCCTAACAGACATTAGATCATTGCTGGATTAGAATCTTACAAGTAATTAATTTTGCTGTAAAATTTGCATACGTATCTTTGTGTGGGAATTTAACACTTTATCTTGGAGAGATTTCAAGAAGTAGAATTGCTGGGTTTATGATCCACTTTGAGTTCAGTTTTGTGTGGAGTGTGAGGTATGTCTCCTCCTCCTCTTCCTCTCTCTCTTCCCCCTTCTCTTAGTGTTCTTCCTCCTACTTTTTTGGCATGTGGCTATTCAGTTGTGGCAGCACAATTTGTGAAAAAATACCCTTTCCCTTTTAAATTATTTTGGCATCTTTGTTGAAAATAAATAATCTTAAAGTAATGATTTGTTTCTGGCTTCTCAATTCTGGTGCTTTAATCTATATGTTTATCAGTGCTTTAATTGTACACTATCTTCATTACTGTGGCTTTAAAGTAGTTTAAAATCTAGTAGTATAATCCTTCAAATATGTTATTTTTAAAAAGTTTTAGATATTGTAGTTTTGTGTTTTTCCCATATAAATTTTAGGATAAACTTTTCAATGTCTACAAATAAGCTTGAAATGATTGTGACAGAAATTACATGGAATTTATACATTAATTTGGTGATAATGGCCATTGTGACAATATTGAATTTTCCAATCAATCAACATAAAATGTCTCTTCATTTGTTTAGATATTTAGTTTTCTCCACATTTTATAATTTTCAGTGTGTAAATGTAAGATACATTAAACTAAAGTTCCAAAGGAACTTTATATATGAAAGAGACAGAAGAATTCATGAGAAAGGTGGGAAATTCAGGACATTAGAGTGTTACAAAAGCCAGAGACTAGTAGGAAGACTGGGCTGGAAAACAGGATTTAATCCCAAAGGTTGTAAATTCAATGGCAGGAGAAAAATAGGAAGAGATACAGATTTTTAAAAGCTGTAAAAAAGTGTTCGCATAATTTCTGAAATTTTATATTTCATAATTCCATAGGGATTAAGGTAATTAAGGGATTGAACAGAAAAAGAATGAGATATATGCAAAATAACTTTTTGAGGAGTCAGGGACATAAATTATTGCTAGAGAAGTCAACAAAATCAAGTAAAAATTGCTTAACTTTATTGTGTTTTAAATATGAGGGAATTCTTGTTGTGTTTTTGAATGAGAAACTACTAGCAAAAAGAGATGGAATATTTTAAAAGAAGAAATAAATGTGGTCGTACAATCCTTCAGGAGTAAGAAATTGGTGAGAGTTGAAGCCCAGGTGCCACAATTTATTTGAAGAAATGGAAAGGCACTTGCTCTTACTAAATAAAAGAAATGTGAGAAATGGTGTGCCATGAGAATGAAGAGTCCTAATAGATTGAGCTCTCAAAGTCTTTCTCTAATAGTAACATTTTAAATATCAGATCTGAAGGGAAAAGTTTGGGAAGTGAGAATTATATAAAGTTATTAATAATTAGATTAAAGTAAAACCAAAGTTGAATTTTGAGTGAGGTCAATAAAAGGCTATTTATGCCATTCATATAGGGTAGTAATACCAGAAAAGGTAGAAGTAGTATAAAATAGGCAGTAGTTAGGAACTCAATTTAATAAACTGATAGAAAATAAGTAAACAGAGACTCTGTAAGAAAATATTATTTTTCTTGATTTCTGAAGAGATCAGCTAAGTCGAAAGCTGATTTTATAAAAGTAACTATACTTTAGGGAAAGACTGCCTATCTCTCTTCACTAGCCTAACACAAATTGTTTCTTAAGTAATCTGGAAAATAATTCCTAACATAAAATAATTAATGGCCTAAGCACTCTTTGAACTTTGTATATTATAAATTATACAGACTTCTTTTAACTTCTTTCCATTTAAAAAAAGAATAATTTGTTTAAATTAGTGTACATAGATAGTAGCATTATGTACCAATATGTCTGTATAGCCAAAGATATTTTTAAAACAAAAATTTATCTGTATATAATGTGTGTTTAGTTTCAAATATCTGTGTATTATTAAAACATACTGCTTTGAGAAACCTTAAACATATAAATCTGCTTTGTAATTTTTGAAGTTTTTCTTGATAAAGATTATCTAGCCCCAAATTTTCAAAAATGGATAATTATTCTTAATATTGCTAGTTTCTCTAATAGGGTTTTTAACCATCTCTACTTTGAAAATCACATAAAAATTGAGGATATCTTAAGCATAGTTTTATTTTAAAGTCCATTTATCAAAACTAACTGAGTGAAATGAGTGAAGGAGTTGGGTTTCCATTACCATGACATGTTTCTTATTACCTAATGCTCTCAGATTTGTAAGTACAGATAAAGCTTTAACTAGGTTTACATAATATTCTATGAATAGAAAATGTAGGAACATCAAATAGGCTCTAAAAGCTCTGCAGAACTTACCAATTAAATTAAGAGACACATAAAACCCTTGCGTCTTCACTAATAGAAATGTAATGATTAACAAGTGAACACAGTTCTAAAGATATGATGCCAGTAACATGGTTTTATTTGAGTTGAATTTTTATCATTTTATGCATCTTCAAATTTCTAAGCAAATATATATATATTTTACATTTTATCATGAAGGACTTGTTACCACACCATTTCCCTGATTTTATAATACTCTTGTTATTCCTATTGAATTAAAATTAAGCTGGGTGTGGTTACCTGTGCCTGTAATCACAGCTACTTTGGAGACTGAGGCAGGAGGATTACTTCAGCCCAGGAGTTTGAAGCTGCAGTGAGATATGGCCACACCATGCACTCCAGCCTGGGCAACAGAACGAGAATCTGTCTCTAATAAAATAAAATAAAATAAAATAAAATATACATAATCTGTGTTAGGACTTATTTAATAGTCTGTATTAGGGTTTATTTTATTTTACTATACATACATATATATACACACATATATATCACTATATTGTGTAGTGATATCTATCATACACACACACATATATATACACACATATATGACTACATATAGGAAAAAATTACATTTTTTGGTCCTTAAATGTAAGAAACAGTAAATCCACAGAGTTAATTCCAAATGAAATTAATCAACTGCTGTATAATCATTCTGGAAACAGGAGGGACTAAAAGTAAGATTTTTTTTTTTTTTAACTTGGGAATTCAAAATTCCTGTACTTTGTTTTGGGGTAGTTCAGCTAGGTAAGATTTTTGTCATTTTGGAACATGGTAGGCATGCCATTTTCCCCACAATGTTCTTTTGTTTATTCTTTTATTTATTTTCTCTCTAAAGTGACAATAGAACAGAATGTCCTTAAAGTATTGATTAGACATTATTAACAGTAAATGTTCACTAAATGACATCACTACTAAGTAATTAAAGTGTTTAACAAAATGTCCAGCTTACTGATCATAACCCTATTGAAGGCTCCATGTCTAAAGAAATCCAAGAATAAATATGTTTCCAAATCATACCAGTTCTTGTGACATTGCATGCCCTTAACCACTATGGACAAAAGACCAGTTCATCAGAGGATATTTTCCTAATAAATTTCTAGCTACTATTCTGCTCTTCATAAAACTTCATGGTTAGTTTGCCTGATTCAATCTTCTAGGGACAATAATACAATATTACCTGGAGTTCAATATTAATTAAATACAAAACTTTATTAAAGATTCTAGCAAAGCAAAACCTAAAAGGTAGGAATAAAAGTTCTGTTGACACTGATTAGCAAAATTGTGAATTCTTTTTTAATGATCCAAGGAACAATGTAATATAATCAAAATTTTAATGTATAGTTCCCCAGTACGTGATACATTCTAGAACCTACTAACTCAAAGAAGAGTTCCAGCAGCTGCAGCCCTCCCTGACCTCTTAATTAAAAATGTGAAATCTCACACCCAACCCAGAAATCAGAATCTCCATTAAATAGATTTCTACATATGTGATTTTTGTGCAAATGAACGTTTGAGAAGCCCTGATTTAAAATAGTATACTTTCATCCACTAACTATAGTCTTCTTGAGTACCACAAATATACCAGACTCTATGCTAGACACAGTGGGTATTAAGATAAATTATTCCTGCACTGAAGAGACTTACACAGTGGAAAGAGAGGAAAGCAGCTACTATGGTGATAGTTGGGTGAACAAAAGGAACCAAGAAGAGAAAATAAGTCACCACCCTGCGATAGGCAGACAATAAAGAGATCGACATTTCCACCGGGCCTTAAAAGGTGGGAGTATTTCTCAAGTTTTCAAGCTTTTATCAGCAGAGGATAGAAGGGAATTCTGCTTCAGGTAAGACAAATTTCCCACGAAGTCTTCAATTCTCTCTACATGCTCTACGTAAGTCTACACAACCCCTGAGCAGGATCTTTACCCCTGTACATTGGGATACTCACTACTCCACACCTCATAGGAAGCATATTTTTGCTAAAACTACACAACTGGATTTTACCATCATTAAACTCATAAGATTGTTGCAGGTTCTACAGGAAGCTCCAAACTTTCTTGTACCTCCTGGGTCATCTCTTGAATAATTTCTAAACTCATAGCTGACCTTTTTAGTCCTCATCTCTGACCCCTCACAAACTCTCTGTGATTCATATTGTCAACCTCTTTTCTGAAATGTTTCTTCAACATTTTACTCTAACAGAAACTTGGTTCTCTCCTGATGATACTTCTTTTCCTGAAACCCTCTGAAGTGATGCCTTTTTTTTTTTTTTTTCAGATTTCTAAAACCACCAGGATTAAAGATGAAGTATTTCTCCTTTAGGTCTCTCATCGACAATTCCAGACTTTTCTCCCTCCATTGCCCCTAAAACTGACAATTTTGAATCTCCCATCTTACAGTACAAGGCTACTATTTCTTATTGCGTTTTTTTTTTTTTTTTTTTTTTTTTTTTTTTTTTTTTTTTGAGACGGAGTCTCGCTGTGTCTCCCAGGCTGGAGTGCAGTGGCGTGATCTCGGCTCACTGCAAGCTCCGCCTCCCGGGTTCACGCCATTCTCCCGCCTCAGCCTCCCAAGTAGCTGAGACTACAGGCGCCCGCCACCTCGCCCGGCTAGTTTTTTTTTGTTATTTTTTAGTAGAGACGGGGTTTCACCATGTTAGCCAGGATAGTCTCGATCTCCTGACCTCGTGATCCACCCGCCTCGGCCTCCCAAAGTGCTGGGATTACAGGCTTGAGCCACCGCGCCCGGCCTTCTTATTGCGTTATTTACAAATATCTGGAAACTCCCTTCACCTCTCAATGATTTCTAGCTATTATCTCATTGTTGTTCTCACCAAATCTCTTTACATCTTATTTCCTGATGATTTGAATAAAGATGATTCTTCCAACCCTTTGGCCTCTCCATTACTTTAAATATTCCCCTGCAAGGAGCTTGACCACCACTATCTCAGCCATTCAGTCTTATGGTCAGAGCACAGACCATGTCAATTCTAATACGTGTAACCTTTCCATTATCTCAGTTTCATGTATCTCATTCTTTGATTACTCCCTTTTCTTTTTAGTTCACTTCCTCTAGAATTCCAAATCTAACAAGTTACTGACCTACTGTGATCTCCTATCCATCAAACCTACCAGTCTCTTTGCTGATCTTTCTTCTTTTTCTTACCTTTTGCACTTTTTTTTTTTTTTGTCTCTCTCTACACTCACTGCCTTGGTGATCTAATTTCATCTCATATATTTACATAACATGTATATACTAATGATACCCAAATTCACGTCTCCAACCTACAACTCTCTTTTAAACTCCAAACAAAACCTAATATATCCCACATAGACAATTCGTTTTGTTTTCGCTATTGTTCATTTGCATGTTTCAATTGTTTGAGCAATGTGTGGAACATGGCAGGTCTTTAATAAATGAATAGATGTGATTTTTTTTCCACTAAAACAATGAAATAAGAGAGTAGATGGCTTACTGAAATAATTTGGAGTAGTATTATATGGTAGAAATGAAGAGTTCATGTATATGTGTGGGGATGGGAATATTGATTGGACTGAATTTTAAGGAGATTTTACTTTATTTTTTAGACATCAAGGAATCTGATGATTTTAAGCATCTGAGGTTTCTATCTTCAGTTAGCAGGTATAGAGTGAAGCAATCAACACAGAGTGGGGAAAGAGTTTATGAGGTAGTCTTTCTTAGTTTGAATTGGACATCTCTGTGAGATAATCAAAATATTAGTCTTCAAACAACAGGATGAGCATTAAGCTGGCAGTGAAGGGTAGTGTCAGCTACAGATAAATATCAGGAAGGAATAATTATATTCCTAAGACATATTTTATGAAGAATTTTAAGTAGAGTAAGGATTTCTTTCAGCAGGGTACATCTTTATGTCAGTTTACTGCTGTGATTCACCAAAACACCTTTCTTTGAGTGGAAGTTATAAAAAGTCCAGGAGTTTTAGGGAAAATATAACACATATCTTTAAAAGTATTTAACAATAATTTAATTAATTAATTTTATATTATTTTAATAATATAACTTATTTATAAAAATAAATATAAATATAAAAATAACATCTTTTGTGACCAGCTGGTCTAAGTTCATTAAATAAAATTATTTCATTATATTTAATGGATATACAAATGTTTTATTTAAACATGGGCACAAACAAGCACAAATATATAGTTATCTATTTATGTATGTATATCTATATGTGTATCTATGCATACACACATATTCTGACCATGTCTCTAATTTTTGCATTTATGTGTTCAATAAATAAAAGATTCAGTCTTTATTAAAGTATACTTTGTTATCATAGTATCTTAGTTTTTCATAAAATTGTAGATAATAAATCATCCTCAGGAGAGAATTCATAACCTGATCTTACATATCATGATATGTTATCTGGCATGTCATGTCTATTTCTATGAATTTAGTAAGCAAATAACCATGTAAACTACAGTTGTAAAAAGTGTGATATACAACAAATGTATGAGAAAGGCATATTAAACGTTCATAGACAAATGAGTATACAATGAATGTAATCTCTTGATCATCATAATAATTTAAAAATATTGGAATGGAAGAATTTGCATTCATGTGTACTTTAAGTTGTGTAGTTTAAGTTAATTACTTGATAAAAATTGGGAAAAGATATGATACTTTATACAATTTTATTGCAACATAAAATTGTCTTTGCAGCTGTAATAAATGGCCCATCTTGTCATAAAAGAGAGATGAATGGTAGAAAATTGGCCAGACTTTAATGTCATAATCCCATGTTTCCTCATCTTGGCTAAAAAATCATTAAGTTTAATATCAGCCTGAACATACTGCCATTCTTCTTTCCTAACATTACATAGGCATGAATAACAATTCATAATAAATGAGGGATTCATGAATAAAAGATTTCTTGGATATGCGCTACAGGTAGTGAGCTTTGCTTCACTGCAGCAACCATATGTGTCAATGCATGTCTTCAGCACTCAGCATATAGTCCTAGTATAGGAAGCAGAATTAATTTTCTTCTGGTTTCTGTTAAGAAATGTGTCCAGATATTATTAACTTTATAATATCTCTAGAAAAGTATAATATTTTATGGTTACATCAGTGAATTAGGTGTACTTTTGTACATAAACTTATTTATGTTTATTAAATATACCTCACCATCTATTACCAAACTCCTATAATAGTATTTAGCTTCAGTATTTTTTGTAATATATCACAAAATGTTATATCAGTTAATATATTAAGTGGTATTAACTATAATTCTTTTATTTCCATAAAGTTAAAATAATACCAATCTTCAAAAACAGAGAGACAGAATCACCATAGTAATATCACTAATATTATAAAGGAATATTATGAAAATCTTCATGCAAAAAATAGACAACTTAGATGAAATAAGCAAGTTAATAGACATATAAATTACAATTCTGTCTCAACTTTTCATCAGGAAGTGGCCCCTCCTTCACCAGCCCTTGAATCTGGATTGGCCATGTGATTTACTAAGCCAGTGGGACTTCAGTAAAAGTGGCAAAGATTTCAAAAAGGTTGGCATTTTGATGTTATTTTGTTATTGTTAAATGTGGAAATCTTAGACCACCAGGTGAAGAATCTATTCTCTGCTGGAGGATGAGAAAATATGTGGAGAAATCCAATGCACCTGAGACAACGGTCTGCCTGTGGCTATACACGTGAGTGAAGACACTTTAAATTCTCCAGCTAGCTCATGACCTAGCACTGACAATGGAGATATGAGAAGGCTAAGCAGAGTCCACTGAGATGATCTAATTTGTAAACCACCCATTAAAACCCCCAATTATGAGATAATTTACATTCTTGTTTTAAACTTCTAAGTTTTGGAATAATTTATTATAAAGAAATAACTAACTTATACAGCAATAGGTTTTTCTTATTGATATTCTCTTTACTATAAAAGCACACAAAAAAGACAAAATCTGACATATGCTTTTAAACTATCACTTGTCAGAGCCTGATTAGATAAATAAACTAGATAAAACCTACTTTCCCCATTTCTAGCTGGAAGTTGAGAGAGCTAACCTGGAGGCAGAATTCCAGGGTTATGAATAAGAATCAAATGATTAAAAAGCCCAAATTATATTTTGACTTATTTCAATACTTCATGAAGTATGTTTCAGAAAGAGTTGTTTAGGATAAATTTATGAAAGCCAGAGAGAGAACCCTTGCAATGATGTAACCGAGAGATAAAAGATTCTGAATTATGATGTGGCAATGAGAATTACTTCAAGATTGGTTCAAAAAGATTGTGAAAGAATCATCAGCTTATACAAAAATTGCTGTAATGCAAAATCTGGTGTTACTCATTCTAAACTAAATGAGGTAATTTTTTTTTCCTGAAAGAAATAATATCAAAGCTTAAATAAATTAAATCTTCCAGAAAAATATTTTAATACATAAAAAAATACCTTTTAATTATACATTAGTATTAAAACTCCGTTAAATAATATAAGATCACACTTTTATATCATTTTTATCTTATCTTTTTTCTTTACTTCTAGAATTTTGTGCTTTTCCTGTTCCTCTTCTCCCTCTGCCTCCTTCTCTCTGTTATCCTCCTAGTTTGGATACTTTTTGGTGATAATATAGACTTCTAGCACCCTGTCTTCAGTAAGTCATGTGAAAGAATACATTACAGTGGTGGATGGTTGACTCAGTGTTTATGGCTCAGATCCAGCACCTACTAATTTGGTAACCTTAGATATGTTACTGAAACTCTCTGTAACTATATTCTGATAGACATATGGCATCACGAAAGACCACAAATGGAAAATCAGTCTTAAGAAGGAACAACAAAGCTGCAGACATTACACCTTTTGATTTTAAAATATATTACAAAGACACATTAAACAAAACAGTATGGTACTTGCATGAAGTCAGATGTCTTTAGTTTCTGTGTTTCTAAAATTAGAAAACCATGGAAACTGTTTTTATCTATGGTAATCTTACCTAATTTCCTTACAAACCATCTTTGCCAACCCTTCTTATCTTTCAACAATGGCTTATTTTCTTGCCACTTTTATAATAGTTTTAAATTTTAAAACTTAAAAATAACAAACCACTGTTGCAGCATGGATTCAGTAGAGTCCTACTTAAAATTCAACTTACATTCTTCCAGCATATTAGAAAGTATGAATGAGCAAGGATTCATTAAATTGTTTTTAGTCTAGTAACTTTTCTTTATACCCTTTAGAATTAATGTTTTTGGTTCTTAAATTTCATATTATGCAATTTTTATACTTGCACATGAACCTGCATTTTTAAATAAGTTGGGTTCAAATTATATGGAATATATCATACTATACTTGGTGTTAACCAAGTTCAGGTGACATTTGTCATACCAAGTCTTACATATAAGTGCTCTAATTAGTTAAATTGATTATTTATTCAGAAAGGAATGTTTCCAGATATTTAATTATAGGGTAAAATTGTATATTTTCAGATTCATGCTATGTCAGAAAAGATGAATCTGTCTTAATTCAAATATCATCCATTTACCATGTGCATATATTGACTCTTATATGGAAGCTTCTATGCATGTATGAGATTCAAATATTTCAGGAAAAAAAGGCTATTTATAGCTGACATCTAAATTCATGATTAAAATTATTTATGAAAGGGTTAGTTTTATCTTCAGCCATAGGAAAAATGCATAAATGAACAAAACCAATTTATACTACAATTATTTCTCTCCCTTTACTGACAACTTCTTTTTTATAGCTTTATTGGGGTCTTATCAGTTACTGCTTATATTTATTAGTGATTTTCTTTGCTCTTTGTCTTTTAGTTAACTAGCTATTTGAACCTATATGAATTCAGGAAAATGTCTTTATGCTTTAATATTCCATTAGTCACACTTTACTTATATTAATAATATCCAGTTTAGCAATGCGGCAATTGTGAAGGTGAGATATTGCCTAATGAAACATTCATCAGCTTATTACCTCCTTCCTCACTCACTTATGCTCTGCCATGAGTTTTATTTCATTTTCATCTTATTTTATCTATTTTGTTACCTGATCATCTTTATTAAAAACTGAAATAAAATTGTAATTTAGTAGGAAGTTTTCTGGGACAAAATTCTCCAGAGATAACTGAAAACACGTAGGATGGGGAAGATTTAAAAAGTTGTTCTAGATCTTAGAAGAAACATTTTTCTTCTTCATCTTTTGTTTTTTTTGTTTTTGAGTTTTTAATGTTCTGTGAAACTCTGTTTTTCCTCTGACTAAACACATGTTCAAAGGAAAGATTGAAGCAATTATTTAAAAAATATTTTTTCCAAAGGTGTATGTAATATAATCCACATAAGGTGGTAAGTCAAAAGACAGACACTTAGAAATTAAAAGTTGAAATCCTGATTATGTTACCTTGCACTGCAAAACATGCCAGTGTTTGTGAAGCTAATTAGTTTTCTATAATGGAAAACAGTATAATTGAGTCTATATGGTTATGAGATGAAATTGAAAACAATCGCATATTTCCTGAAATTTATATTCCTAAATTATCAAACATAATTGTTTTCAGTTTTGCAGGTAATTGACTTGCAATTTTATAAAGTTATTGGAATATATTTCTGCTTCAAAATCTTTTCATAATCCATATTCCAATAATTTCATTTCAAAGACTTCAGAATGTTACATTTTAACCCATTAGTTAGCTGCAAGAATTATTATTTTTTACTAAATGAGAGTCACTTTATGGACAAACTAATACTTTCTTATAAATGGCAACAATCCTGTTTATTGTAAAGTCAACATAAATATTGCAGAAATGTCAAATTGGAGGGGGAAATCCTTAATTCCAAACAACCTGAAATGATAGCATTGCAATGTTATCATATTATTGAAACTGTTGTATGAATTTTTATATAGCTATGTATATTAATATACCTTGGGACGGTATACTAAGTGAAATAAGCCAGTCACAAAAAGATAAATAATACATGACTCCACTTATTTGGGGTATCTAAAATAGTCAAATTCATAGAATCAAATAGTGGGATGGTGTTCGCCAGCAGCTGGAAGTGGAAGAAATGGAGAGTTACTGATCAATAAGCATGAAGTTCAGTTAAACAAGATAAATAAGTTCTAGAGTTCTGCTGTACAACGTTCTACCTGTAGTTAGTAATATAGCATACTATACTTAAAAATGTATTAAGTGGGTAGAACTAAGAATTCTTACCAAATTTTTTAAAAGGGTGGTCTCAATATTTTTTAAAAATTCAAAATAAATCTACTGTTATTTATTTTTTTAAATAACTGAATAATTTTAAACCTGAAAAAAGCTGGCTTTTTCAAAGAGCTATCTATATAATAGAACATTTACCTTTTGAAAGCCAACATTTTATATTGTCTGCAAAATTTGAAAGAAAGCATGAATTTATCCTTTTCTTTGCTTCTGACTATTATTTTCATAGTTGCAGAATAAGCCAGCCTCCAGCAGGCAGGGAGAACCCTGAGCAGCAAAGACTGTACGTGTTTTGACTTGATGAAAATCAATTCAGTCAAAATTCACTAGCCAAATCAGTAAGGAAATAAAATCATATATTTTATCTGATTGATTCAACCATTTGAGTCTTTTGTGATGCTTAATCTAGAGCCAGCACAAGAAGAAAAAATAACCTCAGTATTCTTTCATAATAAATTTTCCAATTTTCCTGAATCATATATTTAGGTCAACTTAATTATTTTTAGAACTTACGAGAATTCTTTCAGTTACCAATCTTCAGCTTTGAAGTTTTCTTTCATTGCGAACCTTCATTATAAAGTCTGCCTGCCTTTATTGTCTTTCAAAAGATGAATAATGAATACATTTTTGAAGGTAGATAATAAGTCTATTCCTATAATAACATTCAGAAATCTGTTTCCTCAGTACAATGAATATTTTTATCTGGTTGGCAGATCTTTATTTTTTTCTTGATATTGGTACATTGTAGTGTTTTGAGCTGTATATATTTATCCTTTATATGAAATGGCTTTGTAAAATTAGACTTTCCTTGTCATTCTCATAATGGCACTTGACTTTGAAAGGACATTTATTTTCTCTTTCTTGAAAATTATTGGAAATCAGGTCTTTTCCCCTAGAATTGTACTGCATCAATAAATGTGGCCTAACAGTGACATTTGTAGCATGAAGTCCTCCTGTTCTGCTTAGGATCTCTGTGTACATAAAATTGCCATTGTGCTGCTTTCTTATATGCAAAATAATTAGAAAAGACTATTGTTTTAAAATTTTGTTTTTAACATGATATATTTTTATGAAACATAATCTGCCACTCTTTTGTTTCCATGATCTGGAATCATTTCTTCCAACTCCAGGGATTTTAGTCACAGGACTGATAGGCAAATGGAATCAGTGAACTCCAAGATACTTTTCAGGTACAAAAGTGTGTGGTAATTCTAATTTAGGGTAATGGGAAATTTTCAGAACTTTTTCAATATATTGTTTCTGCTTTCTTTTTCTGGAATGTCCTCTCTCATGCTAACACACTTGGAAGTTCCTCCAGTATCTATCTTTAGAAGTCATAGCTCAGTTTCCATTTTCCACAAAATATAATTGCCCTTCAAAGAAAATTAGGCTCTATGGTCCTTGTATGTCTCTAGTCGATGTTCCAGCTGGCTATTATCAAATGTTTGTCAAATTGAATTGTTGAAAGGAGAAAGAAAAGAAATAGATGAAAATCAAAACATTGCTTGAAGCAGTGGTTACAATAGCTAAAATGTGAGAAAAAAACATGAATGTCCACTTAAGAGACAGATCAATGGATAAAGAAAATGCACTATATACTTACAAGGGGATACTATTTAGCCTTAAAAAAGAAGGACATTCTGCAATATGCAACATCATGGATGAAACGTGAGGACAGTATGCTAAGTCACAGAAAGTTATTGGAAAGTCAATTGAAATAAACAGTACAGAAAGGCAGCTTAACATCTGTTAAATTTACTCTGTGTCACAAACCCTAGTCACCAAATTTTTTATGGCCATTACCATCAGCCGTTGGTGTAGCAGCTGAAGGAAGGCCTCCATCCTAAGGGAAGAGGTGCTATGGGTAGTGTAGTATCCACTACATCCGTCAGAAGCTGCAGAAAGTTTGAAACTTTTAAAAGGCAAATTATTCAGCAACTATGTCTATCAAAGTAAAAACAAAATAAACTTATATTTAGCTTTGCTCTCATATGTAAAGTAAATGATTTAATAAGTTCTTCATTTAGCATGAACTCAGCTATCTTCAATGCCTAACATTCTCTGGAAAGTATTAGTTTCATAAAACAGTGAATTACATTTTTTCAAGTCATTTCTACCATGGATCATAAAATAACATAGTGACCTGACAACAATTTTTATTAAGAGCATCAGTTGCTATTTCTAGAACATATAAGGGTAAAATGTCAAAAGTCAGGACCAACTGAAATGTCTCTATGTAATGTTTGCTAGCTATTACCAGAAATATAGAAAATAATTTAAAATACTTAGAGATATGATATGGATAAAGAACTTCGAGTCTAACATTTCCAGGTTACTCATCAGAAACAATTATTTGAATTAATATGTATTTTCCCCTTTCCCCTGACCTGTCTTCTCATTTTGGCTTCCATTTTCCATAAACAATGTACAAAATAAAATCTCACATTTTATAAAATGTTTTTCAAACCAGGAGCAGCATTAACTGCTTTCATTATGTGTATCGAACGTGTTCATATACAGTTTCTGTAATGAATAGGGTGATAATAGAAATGCCGAAACAGTCATCACTCACAAATTTACTAAGAAATTATAAAATATTCTTTAAACACTAATGGAATTTCTACCCTTATTTTGAATATGATTGCCATTGCGAAAGAAAAGACTCATGGATATAAATAAATTCAGAAGTAGGATAAATTTAGCAATTAAAGTAAAGATTACACACTGACAACTCTTTTAATAAGCCAGCTTATTTGATGAAATTAGTAATGAGAGAGAGAGAAAGAGGAGTTGGGAGGGAGTGGGGGAAGGAGGGAGGGATGAGTTGCAAGGGGGAGAACACTTAATACGATGTGGAAGAGGTAAGACTAACAACACTGATGAATTTATCTTTCCAAATATATACAACAAAGGATAATCATGAAGAAATAAATCCTGGCACAGGATCCATTAATGTACATATCCAAATGATAAAGTGTGAGTATATTTTTGTGTGTGAGAAAACTTAGATTCTTCTATCCGTCTCCTCTCTCTTTTTTTTCCTCCTCCTTTTCGTCCCCCTTGTTCTGCGTCTTCCTCTTCCTCCTCATTCTTTGTTCCTTATTCCCCTCCTTCTCTTTCTTCCTTTCTTCTTTTTTGTTTCTTTTTCTTTCTCTTTATCCTTTCTTTTTCAAGTGCCTTATTCATGTTTAGAACTTTGGCTTAATCTTTTAAAAATTATTTGAAAAGTAATTTTCCTGTTACATGTAAAGACTTCATCTAGCATGAACTAAGCTAGTTTGAATGCTAGCAACTTAACTGCTATGAAACAAATGGCTCACAAAGCATTCTCCTCTTTGGAAAAGTGTAAAATATACTGTAATAATTTACCAGTCTTCAACTGCTGAATTTAAATTGACATTTTGGATTCATTCTGCCATAGCTGATACGAGTCTGAGGATAAAGGTGTTAAGCATATTCAATGGCATGTCTGTAATATTATCAACTCCAGCAATATTCTGTCGTCTGCCTTGGCAACAATAAAAGCAAAGATCTACCTCACAACAAAAAAGCAGCAGTAAACCAAAAGAAATGACAAAAGAAACTACTCAGAAAACCTTGAATATCATTGGCTTTGCCTGGGACCCTGCTATGGGCTCCTGTTATGTTATATTCAACTAGCAACAGACAATTTCAGAAATGTTAAAAGAAAAAAAAACATTTTTTAGCTTTGACAATGGTCAAAATTGCAAGAAATATAATCAGGATGACAATATCCCTATTGATATGGCATGGATTATGTAGGATGATGATGTGAACAGCAAAGCCAGCAGTTTCTCACCCTAAGTCCTTATTTTTTAAATTCACATTGTCAGGGCAGAAGTCTTTGATAGATCAGTTTTTAACTTTGAAATTTCATTCTCACCAGAAAGGGCTTAATGCTTTATGGCACATCTTAACATATATTATTTTTCCAGTGGTAACAATGATCATAAGTTAGTTTTATGCCTGTTTTAAGATCTTAATTGTCATAGAATATCACTAACAAATAAAAGTAAGTCTTGAGAGGTAATCATAGACACTTATCAACAGGTTGTGTTGGTGGCAGAGGACAATTCTGTTTCAAACAGGATATTCAATTCTGTTTCAAACTGTAAATTCAAATAATATTACTATGTTTATTTGTAAGTAATATAAAATTTCTATTTCATACTCACATTCTAACTTAAACTTAATATAAATTTTATTTGAATCATAGCCAATTTTCTTAACATATCTTCTCATAGTTTTGACAATTTCATTACACTTACAGGTTGTAGTGTGTTTGCATGCGGGACAGCCAAAAATAAGATTCGCATGGGAGTGACAAACATTTTGTTTGTCAAAACAAAACTTTGTCATAACAAAAAATTTTGTCATAACAAAAAATTATCCTTGATCAAACCTTAGTTAGGCTTCTGTGAACCTTGTTCTTTAGTATACCTCAACATTGGCCTTTTGTCTTTGTCTTTGCCAAGAACGGTTTTAGCAAGAATTTTGCTAAGCTTAGCAAGAATCACCTACCATTGAGAGCTGATAAAGTTCTTCCCACACCCTTAATATCTAAGTCCTTTGCTTGCCTTTAGCAAGAATCCTGTTAGGCCAGTTTAGCAAGAATCTCCCTATTCTTTATGTCTTCTCTTAGTAGTTTTCGATTTACTGACCACTTAGCTCTACTCCCTGGCTACAAAATCCCACTTTTCCTTCTGTTGAGAGTTGGGAAAACCACATTTACTTTTTTACTTTTTTCACTCCACTTCTCTCATTGATTTCTCCCCTCAAAAAAAAAAAAAAAAAAAAAAAAAAAAAAAAAGAAAAAAAGGGAAAGAAAAGGAACAAAGAAAGTAAATATATAGAAAAATTTGTTGTAAAATGAATTCCTATGATGTCTACTATTACTACATATCTACTGTTGTAAAGTGATTACAGTCATAGTTCCTGTATGGCCCCATATCTTCTCATGCCCTTTTCTCCTCTCTCTCTCTCTCTCTCTCTCTCTCTGGTTCTCACTCATGCTATGTACAATTACCTCATATGTCTTTTGTTTTTTTTTTTCTTGAGACGGAGTCTCGCTCTGTCGCCCAGGCTGGAGTGCAGTGGCCGAATCTCCGCCCACTGCAAGCTCCGCCTCCCGGGTTTATGCCATTCTCCTGCCTCAGCCTCCCAAGTAGCTTGGACTACAGGCGCCCGCCACCACGCCCGGCTAATTTTTTTTTTTTTTTTTTTTTTGTATTTTTTAGTAGAGACGGGGTTTCACCGTGTTAGCCAGGATGGTCTCGATCTCCTGACCTCGTGATCTGCCCCTCTCGGCCTCCCATTACCTCGTATGTCTTTCTCTGATGATCCTCACCAATCACTACACACTTTGGGGCAAGGCTTCTTTATATATTTGAGGATAAGTGGGATCTGTGTCCCTCCAACTGCTCCATTCCCTACCAAGGTGGCTCCATCAGTTGAATTCTGAGAGAAGGGACAAAAAAAGAAAGAGTTCAGGATCAGTTTCAAACCTCTGCCTCCAACCCACTATTGTTTTCTGTAGTGAAAACAGAGTCACTGAGGTCTCATATGGTCTCAGTTTAGAACACAGTAGTGAGGAGAGTTCCCACTGTCATCTCTATAAATCATTAGGGTTTATAAGAAACCTAGAAAACAAGATCAAGGTATAGCAAGAACTTGATTAATGGGGATAGGAAAACACCCAATAAACTTCATAGAGGGGGCTGCTCTTTGTGAGACAGGAGATGTGCCTTAGCTTAGCTTTGATTTAGAAAGATCTTTAAGAACATTCCCTTCCCTAAATCAAATCTACAGGTCCCTCATCAGTATCTTATACAATGTTCGCCTGAGGCAGTCATTTGTCATCCTACTGGGAAACCTTGATCGGAAATTCTCCTCCAAGTTTAAGTAGACTTTCTAATAGTAGTGCTATTTTTATTCTCTTTAAAGCACTATGTCCTGCTGGAGTTTTTTTTTACCTTTATATTCAGGTAAAGAATATACAGGTTTCAGTATTTCAGCAGTGGGTTGATGGCAGATATTCTCGACCTCTCAAATTGCACTTTTGACATGATAATATGAGATAAATAGGCATTCTAATTCTAAACCCTCTACTTATTAAACAAAACATCATAATTACTTCCACTTTCTTCTTAATATGCATCAGCAAACTTTCCTTTCAAAGCTTCCCTTTCAGTTCCTTTATTAGTTTTATTTTTATTCTGAACTCCCTTCTGTTTGTTTGACACACTCAAATAATAATACAAAACATCTTAATTATATCCAGAAGGATAGGACATCTTTTACAATGCTACTTAGAGAAGATGTGACAGCTGCCTTCCTCACAATGCAAAGCTCTCTGTGTGACCCTAAAACATGTCTTATCAGCATCTGCATTAAATGCATAAAAGTATCATTTAATAATTACATATAGTGATACAATTAATTAGGCTATTAGCAATGACTTAAAAATACTTGTTTCTTCAATGTTAAAATAGGAACAACTCAGTAATAATCATTTGAAAATGAGTATCAAAGGGTGGTACTTTTGGCTATGACTGAGTGATTTATGATCAGGAAATATGCTGTCCAAAAGCAACTACAAAGTTGTACCAAATGGACAGAAACAAATATTTCAGCACACTGGAACTTAACTAAAGGCATAGAGAAGTCTGAAAAGTGTTTGTTTTTAAAAATATGCTGAATATCAAATCAAATAGTCTATTAGGGAAGTAGATGGCAAGACTGAACTGTGGTTTACAGAGTGTAATAAAAAAGATTGGGATTGTGGCTTAAATACAATAATCGAAATGACTATAGGTATCCAGCTAGAGGGGAATCACAGCAACCAAAAACCACAATCTGCTTATGACAATAATGTTGGCAAAATTCTGTTCCCTTAGAATTATGGGGAACTCAATTATCTATGTGTTTTTGTATAGTAGGTACAGGGTTAGCAAAACGTAATAGAAACATATATAGGAAGAAAAAGAAGGCTTCAACGAAGAAAAGTTCAATTTGGTTTTCTCTGTAGGCAGCAAGAACAGCAAGAAAGCCTTCATAAAGATGACACTCGCAAAAGTCCTGAAGTGTAAAAGATGAATGTCTGCGGTAAGATGTGTTGGACAGTGGATGAAAGAAGGAAGGGCATTTAACATAAACAGGCACAAGGGCAATACAAAGATATAATTTGCTCGGCTATTCTGTCAAATTGTGATTCAAAGAAGTTGCAGTGAATTTTGAAGATAGTCGGGCACCAGACCCGGACTGCCTTTTTCCTACATGGATGGAGAGTCATTATTAAAAACCTCGTTACTGGTGAGTCTATACTCACCAGTATCAGTTGTGCCAATTAGAAATTGCAGTCTGATAACAGCATGGATAGACTGAAATGAGAATGAAGTCAGGGAGACCACTTGCTATAATCATCCAATTATTGTATAATGAACATACAGACCTAGAGTTGCTGTTCTCAAGCTGTTTGGTCTAGGGACCTCTTTCCACTGTTAATTATTGAAAATGCAAAAAGCTTTTGCATTTTTTTCTTTCCTTCATATTTTCTATATTATTACTGAGTTCTTCCTATTTTAACATTGAAGAAACAAGTATTTTTAAATAATTGCTAATGACCTAATTAATTAATTGTATCACCATATGTAATTATTAAATTAATACAAATTTTAACAATTAATAGTTTTAATTAACTTAAAATATCAATAACAAAGTTACTACAGAAATATTTTACATTTCTGGAAAGGTAATTATATTTTCCACATTAAAAAAAATCAGTTAAAAGAGTAACATTGTTTTACAGTTTTGTAAATCTTTTCAATGTTTGCCTGAATCTTTATATTTGCTTCTGCATCCAAAACAATCAATCTTCTTTTGGCTGATGGTTATGAAAACAACTTGGCCTCACATAGATCTGAGTTGAAAGACAAAGGATTATTTTAATTAGCTTTTCAGATAACTCTTAATTTTCCTCTTTAACATTACACGAAAACTTAACAAGCGAGAGTTCATTAAAGTTTAGTTTTAATATGAAATCTGAAAATACATCAATAAACTTTTGATATCCTCTTACATTAAAATTCCTTGATCATCTTGCACTTTAGTGATCTTTTCTCCATGAATGACTTTATAGCATAATTAACTGGCCATTTGGAAAATGCTAAGCAACTGCATTTTTCACTTTTCAAATACTGAGACATATCATTATGTAATATTTTAGAAAATTTTGTTTGTTATATCAGATCTCATCAGAAAAGCTTTCAAGAACTGGAAGCAGTCAAGCTAATGGTGATGAAAATTATTTTTCTAAAATTTTAATTTTCTTTTTTTTATTATACTTTAAGTTCTAGGCTACATGTGCACAATGTGCAGGTTTTTTCCATATGTATACATGTGCCATGTAGGTGTGCTGCATCCATTAACTCGTCGTTTACATTAGGTATATCTCCTAATGCTATCCCTCCCCCAAACCCCTTCCCACAATAGGCCCCGGTGTGTGATGTTCCCCTTCCTGTGTCCAGGTGATCTCATTGTTCAGTTCCCAACTGTGAGTGAGAACATGCGGTATTTGGTTTTCTGTTCTTGTGATAGTTTGCTGAGAATGATAGTTTCTAGCTGCATCCATGTACAAAAGGACATGAACTCATCCATTTTTATGGCTGCGTAGTATTCCATGGTGTATATGTGCCACATTTTCTTAATCCAGTCTGTCACTGATGGGCATTTGGGTTGATTCCAAATCTTTGCTATTGTGAATAATAAAATTTTAATTTTCAATTGAAATCTCAAATGTCATTGGCAACAAATATCATCAGTTGTTTAAGGTACAGACTCACAACATTCAATTTTGAAAAAGTGTCTGGCAAATACCTAAGTCTGAATAACTATAATTTGTCTAACAATCCGTCATTCTATCAGGTAAACATGTTGTTGTATGAAAAAAAGGCAACCCAAAACTTAATCACACAATGGTTTTCTTCCATAATACCATTGTACTTCAATATACCAAAGAAATGTTTTCTGTGTACTTTCCATTTTCTCACACAGAACATGTATTCATTGCTAAGGTTTAATTAAATTTTAATGTAACTAAAGGACATTTAATTTAAAGGACATTTTTTTGTTTGTTTGTTTCTGATATAGAGGCTCACTCTGTCACCCAGACTGCAGTGCAGTGGTGTGATCATTGCTCACTGTAGCCTTGAACCCCTGAGCTCAAGGGATCCTCCTGCCTCAGCCTCCTAAGTAGCTGGTATGTGCCACCAGGCCTAGCCATTTATTTATTTATTTATTTATTTATTTATTTATTTATTTTTGTAGAGATGGAGTCTCACTATTTTGCCAGGCTTGTCTGGTCATGAAGGACATTCTTAAGTGTAACCGCTATTTATTTTTCCTTAGAGTACTCGGCCTCCTAAGTAGCTGGGTGACAGGTGTGTGACACGAGGTCTAGCCATTTTTTTAAAAAACATTTTTTATAGAGATGGAAACTTAGTATGTTGCCCAGGCTTGTTTGGTCATAAAGGACATTCTCAAGTGCAACTGCTATGTATTTTTCCTGAGAGTGCATGACAGTGAAGAATAAAATGACTATCAGTGTAGTTTGTTGCCACTTCTAAAAGGCCATCAATTTTACCTACCATTGTGTTTGCACCATTAGTACAAATACCTATATGATGAGAAAAACAAATAATATAATTGTATGAATAAAAAAATGATTTTGACCTGTAGACTTCCTGGAAGGGTGTGAAGATGACCTGGAGTTCATAGACCACACTCTTGAGAATCGCTGACTTGGAGAAGAGCAGAAGGGAAACAAAGTGCGAATGAATGCAAAAG
Organism: Macaca thibetana thibetana; assembly: GCF_024542745.1. Taxonomy (NCBI): domain Eukaryota; kingdom Metazoa; phylum Chordata; class Mammalia; order Primates; family Cercopithecidae; genus Macaca; species Macaca thibetana. Next base: position 79,576,502 of record NC_065583.1, read on the forward strand.
ATTTGAATAAATAAAATTTATAAGAAAATGTCTTTTTTATCCTTCAAAATGCTGATGTTCATCTATTTGAATTAGGGTAGCCTTTTTTGTGTGCATCTCTGTATTCTTTCCAAATGGTTTCTCTGTACAATTTGTCTAACTGATCTACTTGTTAAAGCTTTGGGAAACAGTCTATCTTTTTCTGTAACCACGTAGAGCCTCCATAAATGTTGGTCATGTAGTAATTACACACACAGTTAACAAGTTTTGAATTAGTTTGTAGCTCTTGAAATAGACTGAAGGAGTTGGACAGCAGATTTACACTCTTATGTAATCTAATATTATTTTATTAAGAATAACTAATATTATTTTTAAATTACTCTGAAATTTAGAACTTTCAAATACTAAAGTTACAGCAATTGGCATATTAATTTTTAAAATTTAATTGCAGATGACTTTTGAATAATGCGGGGATTAGAGGTGCCAACCCCCTATGCAGTTGAAAATCTGTGTATAACTTTTGACTCCCCCAAAACTTAACTACTAATAGCCTACTGTTCACCAGAAGCCTTGCTGATAACATAAATGGTCAATTAACATGTATGTGTTATATGAATTATATATTGTATTCTTACAACAAAGTAAGCTAGAGAAAAATTTTATGAAGAAAATCACAAGGAAAAATACTGTATTTATCAATACCATAAGTTCATTTAGCCTGTTTACAGGTGAATTGTCTCTCTGAAATGGCAGGGAACTACAGTTGCACGACACAGCTGCATATCAAGCAGCTTTTTTCTTGTAATGACATAACTTTCCTCTGCTTCTTGACAGACTTCCACGATCACTAATGACACTTTGTATGGGTCTTATGGTGTTATCAAAGGTCCACAGTATCACACTAACAACAATGAAAAATATATGAGAACCTGAGAGGTCACTTTTTATTGCAATATGCAATTTACTGAAGAGATGAGCTGCTCATACATAGATGATTAGAGTCACATACCTACAGACTTCAACATGATTTGAATAAAAGCAAAGTTATTAAATAAAAACTTAAAGCAAAAGAAAGGTGAAAGCTCTAAAGCTGGAGAATTTAATGACAGCAAAGGATGGTTTGATAATTTTAGAAAAATGTCAAGATAGATGAAGAAGTTGTTTCTGTTGATCCAGAGATAGCAGAAAAGTTCCCAGGCATTATTAAGAAAATCATTCAGGAGAAATTATAGCTTCCTGAGCAAGTTTTTAATGCAGGTAAAAGTGTCTTATCTAGAAAGAAAGAAAGAAAAAAAAAAAGCCACAGAGAACATTTATTAGTAGAAGAGAAACAAGAAACAGGATTTAAGGTAGGAGGAAATAAGTTAACTCTACTGTTTTATGCAAATGTAGTCAGTTTTACAATCAGGACTGCCCATGTTTACAAAGCTGCTAGCCCTTGATCCTTGAAGGGAAAAGATAAACACCAGCTACCAGTGTTTTTGTGGCATAACAAGAAAGCCTGCACAAGAGAACTCTTTTTCTGGGTTGGTTCCATTGATGCTTTGACTCTGAAGTCAGGAATTAACTTGCCCATAAAAAGGACTGCTTTTTAATGTTCCTTTGATATTGAACAATGCCTCTGGCCACCCAGAACCCCTTGAGTTCAGTACTGAAGATGTCAAAGTGGTCTCCTTGCCCTCAAACAGTCTGTCTAATTCAGCCTCTACGTCAGAGAGTCATAAGGACGTTTAAGACTCATTACATGTGATATTCTATAGAAAGAATTGTCAACACTATAGAAGAGATCCCAATAGAGAGAACAACATAATGAAAGTCTGAAAGGATTATATAATTGAAGATGCCATCATTGTTGTAGGAAAAGTCTGTGAAAGCATAAAGCTTAAAACACTAAATTGAGTAAATTCCTGTTGTAGAAAACTATATCCATATGTTTTGTGCATAATTTCACAGGATTTATAACAAAGCTAATCAAGGAAATCATGAAAGAGATTATGGATATGGAAAAAAAAGGTGGGGGGGCATGAAGGATTTCAAGATACAGATCCTGGAAAAATTCAAGAGCTCATAAACATGACACCAGAGGAATTAACAGATAGAGATTAGTGCTTCCAAACCACTGCCAGACAGTGAGGGAAAGACATAGAAGATGCAACGCCAGAAAACAAATTGACATTGGAAAATCTGGAGAAAGATTTTGATTATACAAGAACTGCTTTTGACTTCTTTTATGACACCGAGCCTTCTAAGATATAGGCACCAAAGCTAAAGCAAAGAGTGGAAGTATTGGTACCATTTAGAACATTTATAGAGAAATGGGAAAGTGAAACAGTCAGAGATTACAATGTATTTTTGTAAGTTACGCTGAGCGTGCCTGGATCTCCTGCCTCCCCTTCCACCTCCTCTGCCTCTTCTGTGTCTGCCACCCTGAGACACCAAGACCACCCTTTCCTCTTCGTCTTCCTCCTTAGCCTACTCAACAGGAAAACAACAAGATGACCTTTATGATGATCCATTTCCACTTAACATATAGTAACTATATTCTTTCTTCCTTATGGCTTTCTTAATAACATTTTCTTTTATCTAGCTTATTTTATTTAAAGAATACAGTATATAATACATATAACACACAAAATATGTGTTGATTGACTGCTTATGTTATCAGTAAGGCTTCTAACCAACAGTAGACTGTTAGTAGTTAAATTTTGGTGGAGTCAAAAGTTAAATACAGATTTTTGTCTGTGTGCGCAAAATAGATCTCCTGACTACTGCGTTGTTCAAGGGTGAACTGTACTTTCAAACTTTATATAAAAAGGCCCAACTCTATCTTCATAATGAGCAAATAATTGTAAGAAATCACAACTTATAGGAATATTGATCATAACTTTTAAAATAGGATGGCAGATTTTCTTTTTTTTCTTATTTATTTATTTATTTTTATTTTTTATTATTATTATACTTTAAGTTCTAGGGTACATGTGCATAACGTGCAGGTTTGTTACATATGTATACTTGTGCCATGTTGCTGTGCTGCACCCATCAACTCGTCAGCACCCATCAACTCGTCATTTACATCAGGTATAACTCCCAATGCCATCCCTCCTCCCTACCCCCTCCCCATGATAGGCCCCGGTGTGTGATGTTCCCCTTCCCGAGTCCAAGTGATCTCATTGCTCAGTTCCCACCTATGAGTGAGAACATGCGGTGTTTGGTTTTCTGTTCTTGTGATAGTTTGCTAAGAATGATGGTTTCCAGCTGCATCCATGTCCCTACAAAGGACACAAACTCATCCTTTTTGATGGCTGCATAGTATTCCATGGTGTATATGTGCCACATTTTCTTAATCCAGTCTGTCACTGATGGACATTTGGGTTGATTCCAAGTCTTTGCTATTGTGAATAATGCCGCAATAAACATACATGTGCATGTGTCTTTATAGCAGCATGATTTATAATCCTTTGGGTATATACCCAGTAATAGGATGGCTGGGTCATATGGTACATCTAGTTCTAGATCCTTGAGGAATCGCCATACTGCTTTCCATAATGGTTGAACTAGTTTACAATCCCACCAACAGTGTAAAAGTGTTCCTATTTCTCCACATCCTCTCCAGCACCTGTTGTTTCCTGACTTTTTAATGATTGCCATTCTAACTGGAGTAAGATGGTATCTCATTGTGGTTTTGATTTGCATTTCTCTGATGGCCAGTGATGATGAGCATTTTTTCATGTGTCTGTTGGCTGTATGAATGTCTTCTTTTGAGAAATGTCTGTTCATATCCTTTGCCCACTTTTTGATGGGGTTGTTTTTTTCTTGTAAATTTGTTTGAGTTCTTTGTAAGTTCTGGATATTAGCCCTTTGTCAGATGAGTAGATTGCAAAAATTTTCTCCCATTCTGTAGGTTGCCTGTTCACTCTGATGGTAGTTTCTTTTGCTGTGCAGAAGCTCTTTAGTTTAATGAGATCCCATTTGTCAATTTTGGCTTTTGCTGCCGTTGCTTTTGGTGTTTTAGACATGAAGTCTTTGCCCATGCCTATGTCCTGAATGGTACTACCTAGGTTTTCCTCTAGGGTTTTTATGGTATTAGGTCTAACATTTAAGTCTCTAATCCATCTTGAATTAATTTTCGTATAAGGAGTAAGGAAAGGATCCAGTTTCAGCTTTCTACTTATGGCTAGCCAATTTTCCCAGCACCATTTATTAAATAGGGAATCCTTTCTCCATTTCTTGTTTCTCTCAGGTTTGTCAAAGATCAGATGGCTGTAGATGTGTGGTATTATTTCTGAGGACTCTGTTCTGTTCCATTGGTCTATATCTCTGTTTTGGTACCAGTACCATGCTGTTTTGGTTACTGTAGTCTTATAGTATAGTTTGAAGTCAGGTAGCGTGATGCCTCCAGCTTTGTTCTTTTGACTTAGGATTGTCTTGGAGATGCGGGCTCTTTTTTGGTTCCATATGAACGCAGTTTTTCCAATTCTGTGAAGAAACTCATTGGTAGCTTGATGGGGATGGCATTGAATCTATAAATAACCTTGGGCAGTATGGCCATTTTCACGATATTGATTCTTCCTATCCATGAGCATGGTATGTTCTTCCATTTGTTTGTGTCCTCTTTGATTTCACTGAGCAGTGGTTTGTAGTTCTCCTTGAAGAGGTCCTTTACATCCCTTGTAAGTTGGATTCCTAAGTACTTCATTCTCTTTGAAGCAATTGTGAATGGAAGTTCATTCATGATTTGGCTCTCTGTTTGTCTGTTACTGGTGTATAAGAATGCTTGTGATTTTTGCACATTAATTTTGTATCCTGAGACTTTGCTGAAGTTGCTTATCAGCTTAAGGAGATTTTGGGCTGAGACAATGGGGTTTTCTAAATATACAATCATGTCATTTGCAAAGAGGGCCAATTTGACTTCTTCTTTTCCTAACTGAATACCCTTGATTTCTTTCTCTTGCCTGATTGCCCTAGCCAGAACTTCCAACACTATGTTGAATAGGAGTGGTGAGAGAGGGCATCCCTGTCTTGTGCCAGTTTTCAAAGGGAATTTTTCCAGTTTTTGCCCATTCAGTATGATATTGGCTGTGGGTTTGTCATAAATAACTCTTATTATTTTGAGGTACGTTCCATCAATACCGAATTTATTGAGCGTTTTTAGCATGAAGGGCTGTTGAATTTTGTCAAAAGCCTTTTCTGCATCTATTGAGATAATCATGTGGTTCTTGTCTTTGGTTCTGTTTATATGCTGGATTATGTTTATTGATTTGCAAATGTTGAACCAGCCTTGCATCCCAGGGATGAAGCCCACTTGATCATGGTGGATAAGCTTTTTGATGTGCTGCTGAATCCGGTTTGCCAGTATTTTATTGAGGATTTTTGCATCGATGTTCATCAGGGATATTGGTCTATAATTCTCTTTTTTTGTTGTGTCTCTGCCAGGCTTTGGTATCAGGATGATGTTGGCCTCATAAAATGAGTTAGGGAGGATTCCCTCTTTTTCTATTGATTGGAATAGTTTCAGAAGGAATGGTACCAGCTCCTCCTTGTACCTCTGGTAGAATTCAGCTGTGAATCCATCTGGTCCTGGACTTTTTTTCATTGGTAGGCTATTGATTATTGCCTCAATTTCAGATCCTGCTATTGGTCTATTCAGGGATTTAACTTCTTCCTGGTTTAGTCTTGGAAGAGTGGGGATGGCAGATTTTCTATGGATTACTTGATGCTTTCATTCTGTTTTTGCATCTGCAAATAAGAATACATGATGCATGACAAAGAAAATGAGAGCATAAGGCAATCTTTTATTCTTTCTTCCGTTAATTCTGCCTCAAAAATTGGCCTCTATTACTATAATAAGTAGTTGCGGGTGCTTGGAAGAAAATTAGACTCTCTTTCCAACAGAACAGGAAGAATGCTTCAGGGAGTCAAAGTTGCCATTTGTAGCCCTGATTAAAATGGAAAAGTGTGAACTACTCTAATCAGGCTTACCCTGCACTTGCTTATGCAGTTGTCCTGTAAAGTCACCTTTTCTCCTTTTCTCTAATTGTATATGAATTGAATGTGGCAGGTTTTGTTGTTGTTGTTGTTATTTGTTTGTTTGTTGTTTTTTTTTGTTTTGTTTTGAGGCAGAGACTTGCTCTGTCACCCAGGCTAGAGTACAATGGCAGAATCTTGGCTCACTGCAACGTCCGCCTCCTGGGATCAAGTTATTCTCTTGCCTCAGCCTCCCGAGTAGCTGAGATTACAGGTGCCTGCCACCGTGTCCAGCTAATTTTTGTATTTTTAGTAGAGACAGGGTTTTACCATCTTGGCGAAGCTGATATCGAACTCCTGACCTCATGTTCCACCTGCCTTGGCCTCCCAAAGTACTGGGATTACAGGTGTGAGCCACTGCGCCTGGCCGAATGTGGCAGTTTTTGATGGAATTAACATATGTTGCTTCTGCCTACTTGATTGCTGTGTCTCCTTTGTCACACAAGGAAATCTTGATTTCTTTGTGAGGGAATCATTCTTCTCACTCTGGGTCCAGTGTTAATGGCAGAGTCTGACTGTAACCAGACCTGAGTCAATCAATTATTCAATTATTTTTGAACTTATTTTGCCATCCCCTAGGCAGAGTGATTGTTTCAGTAAGGGGTCCTGACTTACTTCTGGCCAGTTTCCCATAGGTCCTGATTTTATAGACACCTTTTGAAAGGTGAAGGTCTCTTTTTTCTGTGGTTGCTGACAGAATACAATATAGGCTTAGAGTTACATAGCAAACGTATTTTCCTGTGAGGTAAGTTGATCTGTGACCAAAAAAAAAAAAAAAAAAAAAAAAAAAAAAAATCTTAGTTATAACAGAACTTTTAACTTATAATAAAAACTAAAATTTTCTTCTCTGTAAGGCATTTCAAGTATGGCATTTTATTATTTTGCATTTGAAAATTTCACTCTAATACATATAACTCTCTGCTATCCTTTCATATTTCCTTACGTGTACATTATCTTAATAGAATTAATTGATTTTACAATTGCTAAAATTAAAATTTTTCTAGTGTTCCTATGAACAGAGGACATACATACACACACACTAGAGATCATAAACCATCACAGATAGTCTCTCAAATAACTCAGTTAAAAATACAAAAAAGAATCTAATACTTTGTTTTAGTCTTTGATAAAAGCATGGTTTGCTAGATAATTTGTATATTATCTACTCAAAATCGAATAATAATCCATTTCAAAGAATATTGTGTATTCAATTATTTTTGAACTTATTTTGTGTGTGTAGATCACACACTAAGGGAAATAGTACTAAAAAACATAGGTATAAAATAAATGAAAAGAATTAGTATGCATACAAAAGATTCTCATGAAGAAAATTTAATTTGATCTTTTTTTCCATGCCATGCCTCGAAAGAACATTTGCTTAACATTGACCTTGAAATAGTTCTTCTTGTTTCTGCCCAGAGAAGATTTATCTATAATTGAAATGCTGTAGCTTTCTCAGCCTCAAAGAAATTGTATCTTGTGAAACCTCCATTATGGTATTTTCCTTGGGATGGAGCTACATTTTCTGATGGAGCTACATTTTCTAACAGAGTAATTGAAGTTGTGGCTATGTATTGATACTGAATAGCCTAAGGCTTAAAAGACAGTGCTCTACAAATTCTTATTATCTACACCCTCAAAAAAATGGGTATGATGGCAAAAAAAAAAAAAAAAAAAAAAAAAAAAATTAATCATGTCTCTCATTTCAGGAAGATGAAGGAGACAAAAATTTCCGAAGTGCAACTCATTGAATGCAGTTTCCATTCAATTATAAAATAGAAATTAAAGCCTTCCTATCATGTCAATGAGCTTGCAATCCGAAAAAGGTGAAAAAATAATGTGCTGAGAAAATGTATATAATTCTAAAACAAAAACTGTCTAATCATCATATAAGACTTAGGATTTACTCTGGGTAAAGTGGGAAGCCATTGGCAGGTTTGGAGCAGAAGGACACTCTGAGATATTTTATGAGGAGGAATTATTCAGATTTTTTTGTGGAAAGTGGGTTATGGAAGAGTAAGAGTGGAAATAGGGAGAGCATTTTCAAGTATTTTAAAATATTACAAGTAAAGGTAATGGTGTCTTGGACTAGGGTGGTTGCAGTGGAAATAGTGGAGAGTAGTTGGATTCTGGATATGTTTTTATAATATGATCTGCCATTAAATTAGATGTAAATGTGAAAAACAAAACAAAATAACAAAATGACTCCAAATTTCTTGTTCTGAATATCTAGAAAATTAGTGGTATCATTTACTGAGGTAAGAAGGAAAGTAAGACAAAGATTTGTAAGAGAGGCGAGTGTGGGGTAATTGTTTCATTTTGGACGTGGCAAATTTGAGATATCTATTGGTCGTGTAGGTGGAGATATCAAGCAGGCTAATGTGTATATGGAAATGGAGTTAAGAGAAAGTCAGAGAAATAAATTTGACATCTTCAGAAATAATTAATATTTAAAGCCAAAGAACCATATATGATCACCTACATAGAACATGTAGACACAGAAGTACCCAAGAATAATTCCCCGGACATCTGTGTTTAGAGATGGAGATAAAGAAATCAGTGAAGGAAACTTGGAAGAAACAAAGAGTATGTCAGAGGCACAACAAAATATAGTGAGGTATCTGAGCAGACAAATAAAGAGTTGATAAGGGAGAATTCAAAGATGATGCTGAGGTTTGTCTATAATCAGAAAGCTGGTCATGCATTACCTAAAACTGGATAAAGAGAGTCTAATTTTGTGTGGTTATTATTTTATCTATTCTAAATTGGAATGATTTTTTTTTTTTTTTGGCCGGGTATGGTGGCTCATGCTTGTATTCTCAGCACTTTGGGAGGCCGAGGCAGGAGGCTTGCTTGAGTTCAGGAGTTTGAGACCAGTCTGAGCAACATAATGAGAAAAAAAAAAAGTTAGCCAGGTGTGGTGGTGTGTGTCCCAGGTTACTCTGGGAAGCTGAGGTGGGAGGATCACTTGAGCCTGGGAGATTGAGGCTGCAGTGAGCCATAATCATACCGCTGTACTCTAGCCTAGGTGACAGTATGGTCTCTAAAAGAAACAAATAAATTAGAATGCTTTTTGTATAAGTTGTTATAGATAAAAGAAGCTGAAATACAGTACATACCAATATTCTAAATATGGGTCAATTAAAAGATAGAACAAATAATATATTAAATTCTTTTAAATTCCTAATGCATGGTTTAAAACCTTAACTTTTTTTTTCACAGTATTAGTAACAGAGGCTGGGACATTTTATGAATAACAAGTTTATATACTTCACTGTCATTAAATTATCATTGTTCTCTAGTGGTAGTAGCTAGATTCAGTTATATCTGAATATACAATGTTACCATTCTAACGATGGTAAATTTCAGTTAAGAAATCTCTGGAAAGAGTATGGCATGGTCCCCTGAATTTTCTACTCATTTACACAGAACAGCAGAGATTTTCAAAATTTTTGTTTAGCAATTATAAAAAAGGCATTTGTATGCCTTCATCAAGTTTTTAAGTTTAATAAGAATTTCTTTTAGCATGGTCAGATTTTCATGCTTTCCACAGAGATATAAAATTCTCATTAATAACACCAATATTGGGATTCCTAAATCCTACTTTGAAGGCAATGGTATCTGTATGAACTCCTTTATGTGAGAGCCAGCCAACACAACCCATATTCAACAAGGCATGCTATCTAATGAATTCTGGCTCAATACTTTAATTGAACTTTGGGAACATAGTATAATTAGCAAACTCTTTAATTATCCAGACTTTCTTTCTTATTCATGCATATGCCTTTAGTTCCAACACATATTACTCAACATATTCAATTGGATCACATACAATTTTATGCAGACAAAGTAAGAATGTGGAATTTTCCTTCCACAAACACCTTTCACATACATTAAAAACAATAAACGAAACACATCCATTCAGAATCCTTTCTGAAAGTCTTAGAACTATGAAAATATATAGTGGTGTCACTGTGGTAGAATGAAGTACGCACTGTGCTTTATCTAATAATTACTCATACATTTTGTGCAATTGGACATTTTCTTTTATGGAATAAATACATCATTATACCACAACATGATAAAATTAATATAACTTTTCATGGGAAATAAGTGCTATAATTTGATTTTTAATTTTCTTAAATTAAACTTAATTCTACATCACTCTTCAAAATCTACATTTGAAGTTAAATCAGCAATTTTAGTATAAGAAGTATTAAATTATAATGCAATAATAAGACCATTTACTTGGACATAACTGGGTCATACCTTTGAATATGGCTTTTGGTACAATTACTTTCCCATTATATTTCTATCTAAGAATCTAATTTTGCCAAGTGGAATTTTTCCATTTGATACGATAGGTGATAAAAGCAGGAAAATTCAATGACCTTATCATTTAAGAAACTGTGTAACAGCATTTCCTGATTACATGGGTAATAGCAAAATGTTATTTGTGATAGTTAGATATAATTCATATAGTTATACTAAAAAAAAACCCTCTAAATAGTTATCTCACTTTTAAAGCATTAGCACAGGCACAATGTGCTTTTTACATATTCACGTATTTTCCTTCCACAAACACCTTTCACATACATTAAAAACCATAAAGGAAACACATCCATATGTAAAAGAATAGGTTGTTTACTCCTTTTCCAGATACAAATTCGTACTGCCAAGAGAGGGAGGAGAATATGTTTGTTCCTACTGGGGATGAGAAAGGGTGAGTGTCTATACACGTTGTCATAGACTGGAATGATAAGTCACTCACCATAAGCCTTCAGTCCCTGGCATGTAGTGCTACGATGGAATGGAATTTCAGCAACTCCATAGTATATAATTTTTTTGGTGGAAAATTACCCAAACCCTAAATGTGCTCAACAAGAGAGGAAAGGTGCCCCTATACTATTTCTAGTTTCCCCTTTTCTCATACACCCATACACAGTTTCTTTTACTGTCGTTGATTTTTAAGGATAAACTGCTAATATCACTAAAATATACAGGAATATTAAAAGTTGTAGAGTCCAATAAATAATCATAACATTTGCTAAGTAACAGTTTAAGTGTTTTCTCCTCAACTTAAACTATGACAATATAAGGATAATCAAGTAACAAACCTGGATCAAAGCATTTTGTAATTTAAATAAACGTACCATCTTAGCTTACAGCAGCACTTTCCAAGCGCTGATTGCGCATATGAACCCTTTGTAGAAATTCAGTATTTTTTACACAGTTGGGCACGTGTGGCAGCCCACCTAGCTCTCCCCTTCCCTGGTTCAGCTTCTGAGTATGCACACAGAACCCAAGGGCTCTGCTATGTATTTTGAAAAGCAGTGGAGTATAACATTACATTTTCATTAAATATTAGTTTTGATGATTATGATGATGATTAAACCCTTCTAACCCAAGTAACTATTGTGTTTACAATTCAAAAAAATGTTATTGTGTCTTTGCTATGCATCAGACATGTTGCCGAGGACATAAGATGATCCTTCTGCCCTTTTAGTTTTGTTGTATTTTTAGAAAAATGCTACCCTTCATAAAATTGTCCAGCTATGGAAGCATTTGAATATGCTTCTTGTTTTAGCCCTTGAGAATTCTGAATTATTATTATTTTGTGTGTGTGTGTGTGTTGGTAAAATGTGTGCAGATTTGTTAATGACATTAGAATACAGAAAAAATATTTTGTGTACTTTAAGTAATTTTAATGACTAGCTGGATGCAGACAGAAGAAGAAAAATGGCATAAACAATATAAGTATGTATAAAAAGTTATGTAAAAATTGAACAAAATGTCATCTCTTCAGTGACCCTTTTTCTGGTAGTTGGAACCCTGGCCTAAGAAGACAGGCGTTCAAGTCACAGCTCTAGAGTATACTTCCAACCCCTAAGCCCACCCTCTTCCTGATCCTTACAGATCGGTAGGCAAACCTATCTCCTCAGTTTCTCAGGCCAGCATTTCCAGCACTATATTTAGCCTTCTTTGCCCCTCCCTTCGTATCTCATCCATCCACAGTCTTAATGATTCTGAATCCAAAGCATAACTTTAATCTGACTACACCTGCTCATCTCCATCTCTACCACTCTGGTTCTAAACTTAATCACACTTCTCTTAGTCTAGTACAATAGTGTTTAAATTGCTCTCTATATTTGCACCCTTGCTTCTGTATAATGTAAACTAAAAAAAAATTAATCATATATTATATCCACTCAATACTACTACTTTCAACCTTTACAATTAGAATAAAATTCAACCCCTTGAATGTTATTATAAATCCCTAAATGACCAGTCTCTGTCTACTTCTCTGTCCTCTTCTTCTTTCTCTTTTCCCTTTTTCCCCTGCAGCCATGCTCATCTTTCTCCTCTTCTTCAAAGGTGCCACATTCAGTCCTTTTTCACAGCCTTCTCACACCCTTTTCTCCCCCGGAATGCTCTTTCGCCTCATCGTTACAGGTTTTATATTGTCTAGACAACCACATCTTAGTTTAAAAGCCACTTTCTCAAAGAGGTATTCCTCTCTGATCAATCGGTTACTAATTATTAATTACACAGTTTTGTTGTATAGTACTTGTCTCTATTTTTTTTTTCTTGGCTTGCATGTTTATTTATATCTTCAGCCTTCCCCTACTAAAAAGTAAGCTCTATGAAAGAAAGAAGTGCAACTTAACCACTGCAAAATCTTTTGCCCTTGAAAAGTTTTGATACATAGCAGCCTCTTAATAATTATTTACTATGGGAAGAATGAAATTCCTCATCTATAAAAAGGCTAACAAAATGTACCTACACTTTCAGAAATGTGATTAGTGTTATATGATGACCACATAGAACTTAGCACAACATGGTAAATATTAAGAGCTCAGGTAATCTTAGCATTATTATAACATTATTATTAAACATAAAATTATTATTAACATTCCTATGGATGACTGGCTAATGATAGGAGCCATTATTATCTATGTTAATTTTTTTTCTAAAATGGTTACATAGAATATGAATATATCATTCTAATGCTCTGAAAAACCAGATTCAATAAATCAATAAAAGTCTTAAGAAACATCTTCATCTTCAATGGTCTTTCAAATTACTGGAAATTTCATAGCATTTTATAAGTTTTACAAGAGGCTTTTACTTCTTTCACTTCACTTGATCTTTATTCGCAAGCTCTCAATTCTATTTCTTGAGTAAATGAAAGGATAGAATGGCCATACTTTTAAAGTCATTTGCTTGAAGATACTACTTTCTTCCCAGTCTTTTCAAGCTGGGGCTAATTTTCCAGGATTCTGAATATTGAAGCCAATGCCTTTTCAGCACTATCACTCTATATATTAGCATAAATAACTACCTCGATTATATTTTTGAATTAGTGATTTCAGGAGAGAGTCACTGAACAGTCAATGAGGAATGCCTGTTAATCATTCTACAAATGCTTTGAACACAGTTCTTAATGTTAGTTACTTTAAGAGTGTGGAGGTTAGTGGTGAATGTGGTCATATTTTATCAAATAAATATAAACACACACCTTGTTCTAAAGAAGCTGAAAACATATTAGGGTAAACAAGTTGGGTAACCACAAGTTAACACTACGAAGTATTAAAAGAGTTACTATTAATATCTTTTTTGATAAAAGAAGATTTGATAAGATAGAAACAGATTTAACATAGTTTAGGAAAATTCTCATTTTTTTTTTTTTTTTTTTTTTTTTGAGAGGGAGTCTCGCTCTGTCGCCCAGGCTGGAGTGCAGTGGCGCGATCTCGGCTCACTGCCAGCTCTGCCTCCCGGGTTCATGCCATTCTCCTGCCTCAGGCTCCCGAGTAGCTGGGACTACAGGCGTCTGCCACCACGCCCGGCTAATTTTTTGTATTTTTAGTGGAGACGGGGTTTCACCGTGGTCTCGATCTCCTGACCTTGTGATCCACCCGCCTCGGCCTCCCAAAGTGCTGGGATTACAGGTGTGAGCCACCGTGCCCGGCCAATTCTCACTTTTAAAAGAAATATAAATGTATTGTTAACCTGATTGCACTGAGCCTCAGCAGTAGGATAATTTAGCTATGCCCATGTAAATATCAAGTGACCAAGCATCTTAGTAACTTGAGGAAGTTTCAGATTTCAGGTTCATGTTCCATTTTAATAAAGTGTTATTAAAAATGTCTCATTCTGGGCCGGGCGCGGTGGCTCAAGCCTGTAATCCCAGCACTTTGGGAGGCCGAGACGGGCGGATCACGAGGTCAGGGGATCGAGACCATCCTGGCTAATATGGTGAAACCCCGTCTCTACTAAAAATACAAAAAACTAGCCGGGCGAGGTGGTGGGCGCCTGTAGTCCCAGCTACTCGGGAGGCTGAGGCAGGAGAATGGCGTAAACCCGGGAGGCGGAGCTTGCAGTGAGCTGAGATCCGGCCACTGCACTCCAGCCTGGGCGACAAAGCGAGACTCCGTCTCAAAAAAAAAAAAAAAAAAAAAAAAAAAAAATGTCTCATTCTGAACACTTTGTTCCTTACGTTTGGTGTCCCACGTGCTGATGCTAGGTAGAAGGGGACGACTGTTGGATCTACAGTTCTCATTTAGTTATTTTTTTTTCTCTGCCTCTTAAGGCCTATATGATGACAGAACTGAGAAGCCAGGTACATAATCAGGTGCCAGGCATCCCTTAGCACAAATTAATATCAGGTGGGGTAAAGTGGCAGCTTACCATAATGTCATTCCCTTCTTTGTATTTGGTGTTCAAAAGTGTAAGAAATTACTCCCCAATTCTTGTTTTTTATTCAGCTTTCACCAATATTTTCAGCCTTTATCTCAGCTAACCAGGATCACTTTCAGGATTCCTGAGCTTATAGCTCCCTCCACATTTTTCTAACAACACCCTTGTATTAGTCCATTTTCACGCTGCTGATAAAGACACACCCGAGATTGGGCAATTTACAAAGGAAAGAGGTTTAATGGAGAACTCACAGTTCCATGTGGCTGGGGAAACCTCACAGTCATGGCGGAAGGCAAGGAGGAGAAAGTCACATCTTATGTGGGTGGTGGCAGGGAAAGAGAGAGGTTGCACAAGCAAACTCTTGTTTGTAAAGCCATCAGATGTCCTGAGACTTACTCACTATCACAAGAAAAGCAAGGGAAAGACCCACCCCCATGATTCAATTATCTCCCACAGGGTCCCTCCCACAACATGTGGGAATTATGGGAGCTGCAATATGAGATATCGGTGGGGACACAGAGCCAAACCACAACAACCCTATACTAGACTGTCTCAACCCCAGGGTTCAGGATTCCAAAATATTTATCTCCTATATTAACCTAAGGTCCTGTCAGGATTGTTACATTATATTAATATTATTCATATTTTCTAGGTACCTAATATATACCAACAGTCTTTAATGGCTAAAGGTAAAAATGTCAAATAAGATAACTCTTCTTCTGTGAAAAGATTTACAGTTAAGTGGACACAGACAAACACATACACTCATGATTGCAATGTAACATGAAAGGGGTAATATACAGCAGGTATTTTTAATTTTGTCCAAGCTTTGGGGTCTCTGGAGAAATTTTAAAAATACCAATATCTAGGCTTAACCTTGACCAACTGAATACAAATCTCTAGTACTTTCCAGAGTCTCTCAGAAGATAGGATTGGGGATCCTTGAGAAACAAAGGCATTCATAATCACTAATGGGAACATGGAAAAAATGATGGAAGGCTGGAAGTTTTTTGTTTTTTTTTGCAAGTGACTCTAAGTCTTGTGGGATGAAAAAGACTTCTCTTGGACAAGGATGGCGAAATGAACAGTACAAGGAGAGAAAATATCCTGGAAAATTGCCGAAAGCTTATTACTTTATTTGAGATCTTGATGTTTATGTAAATCATCTTTGAAGACCTCTTTTCTTCCAGCTCTTAGTATTTCTCCAGCCTGGCTCCTATATATGCGATATAAAAAGATTCTCAAAATATTAAAACTAAAATGTAAAATCTGAAAATCTTCACCCCAAAGCTTTAGAGAGTTTTAAGATTTAAGAGATTTAAGAGAGTTTTACAATATTGGAATATACATAACTTACACAGTCTTCAAAAACAAGGTATTATTATGCTTGAATGAAATGTGTAAAATGAATAATCTTGGCCAAGTGTTTGTTGTGAGTATATCTTTGGAATACAGTAAGTTTTACTTTGAGTATAGTTTTTCATTTATACCTATGTTTGGATAGCTAATATCCAAAGTAAGCTCAATATTATTGGTATTAGAAGTATTTATAAAGTTGAGCTTCCATCTCCCTTGCAAATGCACCAAATTTCTACAAAATAAGGGGTCTTTCTCTATCTTTCTTCTTTCTTTCCCTTCCTCCCTTCCTTCTTCTCTGTTTCTCTCTGTAATATCTCTCTTTGTTTCTCTCTGTAATACAAATTAATCAATGCAAATTAATCAAAATGGGTACTTTATTTCAATAGAGCTCTGAGTGTTTCATACACTTATACTTTCATATATTTGACAGAATAAACTTGTAATTTTAGATATGATGCACATATTATTCAAAAGTTTTAAGCAAATCTCATATGATTGGTATTTTGCTATAAATAGTATTTTCTAAAAGACCCTTCAGTAAATTATAATCACAAATCTTCCAAGTCTACATTTTGCACATGCACACAAAACAATTTCTGTCTCTTTCACTGAGTCTCTATGTATTTCAGAACTGGAGAGGTGCATCTTACCAAAACAACAACAAAAACCAACAAACAAAGTACCACATTTTAATTTTGTTTGAAATTGAGCCTGAAAGTGTGGATTGTTTGAATTTGAAATACAACCACTAGATGGTGCTTGGTATCCTATCAGAAATGTGAGGCTTTTTAAAAGAACAAAAACCTTGAACCTGGTGTTACCAAGCAACCTGCTTAGCTTGGTCTGGTTGCTTTTCCTTGTGCCCATTTTTCTGTCTCTCCCTCCTTTTTATCCTTTTTCCAAATAATGGTTTTGTTTTGTTTTGCTTTGTTTTTCTGTTAACACACATGGATTTATACTGTGGGTTTCTATATGGGTAGCTATTAAGAAAAAATAATGAGAAAAAAGAATGTGGTATATATCATTTTGGAGTAACCACTATGTGTCAGTCACTTCTGAGGGGAATACAGAGGAAGTTTTGGCCATGGTCTGCAACAGTTTACAAACTGATCCTGAAATCAGTTTTGTCATAAAAAGAAAAAAAAAAAAGCAAAAACACGAAATACCTTGTTCTTAGTAAATGTGATCTATTATTAATAAATATGGCTTACTCAAGAGAGCATCATTTCATGGATTAGAAGATAATCTAGATGGACCACTAATTAAATGGGTTACATGAAGCAATTTATTTAATCTCCCCGGTTTTTAGAAATGTTTGGAATAAACTAAATGATTTAAGGCACCATCCAATTCTAATATAATTTAACTTATTATTATTGTTTTTTATCTTTTAGAGTTATTGGAATTGCATGAAATGTACTTTAGGCCACCGTAGTCAGAAAAATCTCTTTTATTAATAGGAATTAATAACGTATATTTGAGAAGGCAAAGTCTAAAGAAGAGAAATAAGTGAGGAATCTGATATTGTCTAATACTCAGACATACCCAGACCTGGAGTGTGTTTGTTCAGCTAAGAGGGTTTCAAGTGCTCATGTAGGAAATGCGCTCTGTAAATTTGTACGTTCATACTCCTTCCAAGTACTTGGGAATGAGGCATGGCCTTAATAGTTATGGTAATAAAATAAAACAGTAAAAGTTTAGAGGAACTTTATTTTTTTAAAAACAGCCCAGTAAAATGTTATCTTTCAGATCATATAGTTTTTAAAAAATCTCTACATATTCTCATGATACTTTCCAATCTAGATCTTGATTGAAATCTGACTCATCAGTAGACCCTAGAGGAGAAGCTACATAGGATCCAGATTAAAATCCAGCAGTATCTTTTTTTAGTTCTCTGGTTGTACTTTCTTGCAACTCTTGCTGGATCTTCAACAAGTAGTTCTTTATTCTGTTATTTGAAGTCTGTGGGCCTGAGGTAGGGATCATTAAGTTTTCTCTTGGAATATGTTTTCTGTAGAGCCCTAAACTATTAAGATTTCCAACATAAGGTGACTCTAGGACTGGCCTTGTAGTATGATTAGTAAATAAAGATATGGTCTGCTCTTTCTCCACAAGAAGTTTGGTACTGACCTCTGCTAGTCTCTCTCTCATTAGTTCCGTAAAAATAGATTGACTTCATTTAATTTTTCTACTATTTCCTGTCTTGCTCTTGCTTTAGTCTCCGATTTATGCTGTTCTAATTGTCCACATTCTGCCATATTCATTTCTGTGTGGCTTTCAAGGTTTACCACTTCTTATTCCAAGTTCTTTATATTCTTCTGTAGTTCTTCACATTTCTTTTGTATTGTTTTCATAGATAATAACTCCTTTTGTACTTGCTGTGCCTTCTGCCAAACATGCAATCTTGTTAGATGTCCCTTCTGCCAACCTTTATCCTTCTCTTTACCTTGAAAAGTTCTACATACAGAATTACTTTCTATAGAAGTCTTCAAACTGTTGGTATCTTTACCCAGGTGACAGGTGCAGTAAAATTTCAGACTTCACCAGTATACAATTCATCCATGTAACCAAAAACCAGTTGTATCCCTAAAGCTATTGAAATAATTTTTATTTTTTATTTTTCACAAACAAATTGTTCCTTGTAGATTCTGGATATTAGTCCTTTGTCAGATGTATAGTTTGCAAATATTTTATCCCACTCTGTGGATTGTCTGGTTACTCTGCTTATTTTTTCTTTTGCCTAAAGCCATAATTTTAAAAAATAGATGTTGGCATGGATGTGGTGAAAAGGCAACACTTTTATACTGCTGGTGGAAATATATAAACTAGTACAATCACTATGGAAAACAGTGTGGAGATTCCTTAAAGAACTAAAAGTAGAACTACCATTTGATCCAACAATTCCACAAGAAAATCCACAAAGGAAAATGAGTCTTTATATGAAAAAGACACTTGCCCACTCCTTTACAGTAGCACAATTTGCAATTGCAAAATTATGGAACCAGCCTAAATGCCCATCAAACAAACACTGGAAAAAGAAAATGTTGATGTATACACCATGGAATACTACTCAGCCATAGAAAGGGAATAAAATAATGGCATTTGCAGCAACTTGGAAGGAGTTGGAGACCATTATTCTAAGCGAAGTAACTCAGGAATGGAAAACTAAATATCGCATGTGCTCACTTATAAGTCGGAGCTAAGTTATGAGGCTGTAAAGCCATGAGAATGATATAATGGACTTTGGGATGCAGGGGGAAAGATGGGAGTGGGGGTGAGGGATAAAAGACTACACATTGGGTACACTGTACACTGCTCAGGTGACAGGTGCACCAAAATCTCAGAAATCAACACTAAGGAACATATCTGTGTAACCCAAAACCACCTGCTTCTCCCAAACTTTTGAAATAAAATAATAGACAAATAAGTAAATAAATTGTTGGTTTCTGCCATGCCAAAACAGCAAGAGAGTATGACATAATCATGTGAAAAATGGCATGAACCATTTTTATCAATGCATTTTGAGTACCCTCTGCATTGAAATCATCTCTGGTGATTGTTAAAACTAGATTTTCTTGGAATGTGCTAGAAATCTATTATATTAGAATTTTTTTGTGGGGTAAGTTTTGAAAATTTTCTTTCTTAAGGAGAATCTTAGAAGATTCTGAGAGAGATCATAAATTGAGAGCACCCACTAAAACCTACAAAAGTGCGCTAATGATTTGAAGCAATAATGTGTTAATGAAGAGAAGTCTGAAAAGAGGATATCAGTGGATAGGAAATCAGATGTATGTTTTGCTCAGGCAGTAGGGTACCCCATCTGTTGTTTGTTTCTCAACAGGAGATGGAATATTGACAAGACCAGCAATTGAGACAGTGATATAAATGGCTCGTGGCTCACATATTACGGAGTGTCAATAATTTATTTTTAAAAAGTAACATTTAACATAGGGGTTAAATTTTTATCTTCTGTTATGCATCTCAGACTAGTATTCTGTATAAAGCACCATATAGCAAATGTTTAAATAAATGAGTGAAGAGAGGAAATTTCCTGAAGACAAATTTACAATAAATCAAAAGGAAGGAGAACTCATGAAAAGGCATTGGAGTAGCTAACTTTTTGTTGTGGCTCAAATGTCATATTCTCAGATATCAACTTTCTTTACCACTGTCTGAAATTAGCACATTCCAGCTTTCTAATTATCCTATAGCTCTATGTATTTAATTATAGTATTTATCACATTATGGATATATTGGATTTTATGTGTTTACTTATTTATTATCTATCTCTACTCATTCATTTTAGGCTCCTGGTGGAAAGTTAACTTCATTATTTTCTTACTGATGAAGAAGTAAATGGTATCACCAGAGTCTACACAGTGGCATTCAATTGTTGAATAATTGGCATAGATGGTCAACACTGTAAACATTAAATTGTTGAATAAAGGAAAAAGTAAATAAGTTAATTAGTTTATAAGTAAATAAAAGTAAATCACATGATTTCATTGGATTTGGAAAGATATGAATGATCCAAATATCTCCTGTGTAACTATTGCTGATGTAACACTATCTATCTGTAGAAGTTCATGAAGTTTTTTTCTAGTAGAAAAAGCTTACCTGTTGTATTAGTTTGTTCTCATGCTGCTATAAAGAATTGCCTGAGAGGAGTTCAAGACCAGCCTGGCCAGTGAAACCCCTTCTCCACTAAAGATACAAAAATTAGCTGGGCATGGTGGCCCAGGCCTGTAATCCCTATTAGTCACGAGGCTGAGGCAGGAGAATAGTTTCAACCCAGGAGATGGAGGCTGCAGTGAGCCAAGATCACGCCACTGCACTTCAGTCTGGGTGACAGAGTGAGACTCCATCTCAAAACAAAACAAAAGAACTGCCTAATACTGTGTAATTTATAAAGGAAAGAGGTTTAATTGACTCACAGTTCGGCATGGCTGGGAAAGTCTCAGGAAACTTACAATCATGGCATAAGGGGAAGTAAACACATCCTTCTTCACATGGTGGCAGGAGAGAAGAGTGCTGAGCAAAGGGGAAAAGCCACTTATAAAACCACCACATCTCATGAGAACTCACTCACTGTTATGAGAAGAGCATGAAGGTAACCGCCCCCATGATTCAATTAAATCCCATTGGGTACCTCCCATGACACACAGGGACTATGGGAACTACAACTGAAGATGAGATCTGAGTGGGAACACAAGGAAACCATATCACCTGTTAACAAGTATTACTAACTTACAGTGAAATTTAAGTTCCTTTTAAAAACAGTATCCAGTGGAGAAAATATTTGTATGTAGATGATATAAAGAGAGGAAGTACAGAGTATAGAACATTCGGTGGGAAGACTAATTAGAATAGGAGGCATATTCTTGGGCACATGGATTAGGGAGAGGGCAACATAATAAAATATGTACATTCCTCAAACAAACCTTTTAACAAGTGTTTCTAATAGGACATCAATCACTGTTTGAACCCACATGTATTTAGCACAACCTTCTTTCAAGACATCTTACAGGATACTTCTAGAGATTCACATGTGGAGAAGTTATTTCTTTCCTATTGGAAGTTGAAGTTTAATGCATTGAATGAAAACTTAACCAAGAAAAAATAATTAACTTCAGAGATTTTCTTTGGCTCATATCTGGGTATTTTGCAACACTCAAAACAGAGCTCACCTTGGATTCACCAGTAATGGGGCCCTGCACTTCAAATGCCTAGAAATGTTATAAAAATCTCTCTGGTTCTGTAACAGTGTGATGCTACAGTTACCAGTTTGTACGTAATTGGTTAACAAAAACAAAGCATAATTATTGTATTAAAAAGTTAAATTACTGGATAAATGTTATAATATTGTAATGTAGTGACGTAACTGACAGAATATTTCCTTGGATTTTAACCTTCTACTGAAGATAATTGGAAATGTTTTTCTTCTTAAATAGATGTATTTATGATTGTATGGTTTTAACATTCTGATGCTATTTGTTGCTTTAACCCTTCTTAAACTCTTACCTCAAGAGAGATATTTCTCAAATCATTCCATTAAGGCAGCATTACCCTGATAACAAAACCTGATAATTACAGGAAAGGAAAACTACAGAATAATATTTACCATGAACATAGATGAAAAAATTCTAACAATTAAAAAATTCAAGTTCAACAAAATATAAAAAATAAGTAATCCATGGTAGCTAATGAGATTTATCTTGGGAAAGAAAGGCTGATTTAATACAATAGAATGCTTAATGGCATTAATCAATAGGGACATGCAGTGACATACACACCAATAAGAATGGCTACACTTAGGCCGGGCGTAGTGGCTCACGCCTGTAATCCCAGCACTTTGGGAGGCCTAGGCGGGCAGATCACGAGGTCAGGAGATTGAGACCATCCTGGCTAACACGGTGAAACCACGTCTCTACTAAAAATACAAAAAAATTAGCCAGGCGTGGTGGTGGGCACCTGTAGCCCCAGCTACTTGGGAGGCTGAGGCAGGAGAATGGCATGAACCCGGGAGGCGGAGTTTGCAGTGAGCCGAGATCACACCACTTCACTCCAGCCTGGGCAACAGAGCAAGACTCCGTCTCAAAAAAAAAAAAAAAAAAAAAAGAATGGCTACAATTAAACCTACTGACCATATTAAGTGTTGACAAGAATGTGGAGCAGCTGAAACACTCATACAGTGCTGGTGGGAAAGTAAATGCTACAAACAATTTGGAAATCAGTTTGGCAGTTTCCTAATAAGTTAAACATACACTTAACATACAACCCAGCAATTATACTTTTAGGTATTTGACCAAGAGAAATAAAATAAACTTATTAGTTTCCATGATGTGACTAGAGAGACAACAATGCAGCAAAACACAAGGCTAAAATTCCCAGGGCAACTTCAAGGTTAGAGAAGGGTAGATACACAGGAAAGTTATACTAATACTATGTTGCACAACTCATAACCAACAGAGGGAAAGATGAAGGCATTCAGTGGTTTGCCTGAGGTTATGCATCTAGTGAGTGGTGAAGCTGAGTTTGACCAGAATTAAGTTCTATAATCACTGAAATGTGGTGAAGGATGAGGTAAAATTTCTGGAAAACTAATAGCCATCAATAACTTTGCAGGTTTTAGTATATCTATGATGTGATAATGAATAGTATTTGTCCCTGGGGGATTCTAAGTTGCTATGTTTATGCATCAAATAAACTTAGTGTGTTTGCTTCATTCTTTTTTGTAATGCCAATTTAATTACAATAAACTTTTATTTTAGAGTAGTTTTAGAATTATATAAAGGTTTAGAACATAGTACCAAGTTCACATATATCCCACTTTCAGATTTTCCTCTCATTAACATGATATGTCAGTATGATAGTAACATACATAATGCTAACATATCATGTTATCATACTGGTGCTTGTTGTTGGAGTGGTTTGATATGGGTGAGGTTGAACATACTATACTATTCTATATATCATGTTATTATACAGGTGTTTGTTGGTGGGGTGGTTTGATATGGGTGAGGTTGAACATTCTACACTATTCTAATTTAGTGAGCCTGTGTTTTGGTATCATAGGCTTCACTAGTGTTTCTGTTACTCCTCTGGTTTTTGTTTTCCTGTGCTATTCCAAATCTATTTCTTTTGAGTCTCTGTTCTCAATTTGCTACATGTTATTTTTCCCCCATTGTAAGACAAGAAGGCTGGAGGAAGCTGAAGTAGGAAGGTATTCCCTTTCTCTAGTTGGGATATGTTTTCAGAATTGTGTTCTGGTGAAGTCCTTTTGCTATAGAGAAGTCTCTTCCTGTGTTTCAAAATGGTTATTCTTGTTCTAACGTGCTTGGGTCCAGCAGGGCTCTTTCTTAGGCCTTCACTGTGAAAACTTGATGGAGTCTTGGGAGGAATGTGAGTGTGAGCACCACCATCCTCTCTCCGTAAGAATTTAGCCATCAGAAATATTTATTCTCATGAAAGTCCTCATTAACCTTACGAAAACTTGTCAAATTTTTCATTAAATATTCCTACCAGTTTATGGCTTCAGTGGCTTCTATTCAGCAGATGTTTGTTGGATGTGCATCTTTTTGGATATGCATGTCTCTCCAGACTGGAGTGGCAATTTGTTTTATGATCTGTTTTTGACAGGTCCACAAAGTCGCTGACTTTCAGTTTCTCTTTCTTTTCTTTCTTTTCTTTCTTTCCTTTCCTTTCTTTCCTTTCTTTCTTTCCTTTCTTTCTTTCTTGACAGAATCTCTCTCTCTCTCCCCCAGGCTGGAGTGCAGTGGCATGATCTCAGCTCACTGCAAGCTGCCCCTCCCGGGTTTACGCCATTCTCCTGCCTCAGCCTCCCGAGTAGCTGGGACTACAGGCGCCCGCCACCGCGCCCAGCTAATTTTGTGTATTTTTGGTAGAGATGGGGTCTCGCTCTCCTGACCTCGTGATCCACCCGCCTCGGCCTCCCAAAGTCCTGGGATTACAGTCGTGAGCCACCGCGCCTGGCCCTGACTTTCAGTTTCTGTACTTTCTTGTTGTAAGGATGGCAATTATGTTTCTAAGCTCTTTACAAC
This sequence comes from Macaca thibetana thibetana, assembly GCF_024542745.1. NCBI lineage: Eukaryota > Metazoa > Chordata > Mammalia > Primates > Cercopithecidae > Macaca > Macaca thibetana. Next base: position 79,601,122 of record NC_065583.1, read on the forward strand.
TGGAGTTAACACCAGAATTTCTACTTTCATTCATTTTTCAACAAATATTTGTTGATAACTTATATTGTGCAGGTAACTCTTAATCATTAAAGATACAAAGGTAAATAAAACAAGCATGAATTGTGCTCTTATGGACTTTAATGTGGAAAAGAGTTATTAAATAAGTAATTATAAATGTATCTAATCCATCTTTATGCATACTGTATACAATAAAGATAACAAAAATGGTAAATATAACAAAAATAAAGATTGCTATAAGAATGCAAAATAAAGTGGCCTGCACAATCCGTATGCTGAAATGTCAAAAAGTTCAATCAAATTAAGCCATTAAATTGTTACAAATTTATTAGGTGCCTTCATGTTTCTCCAGAATTTTTTAGCAGCAATCATCTAGGTAAGAGAGTAGAAAGCATGATTTCTGAATCTGATCAAGACATTTTTTAATTTGAGTGTTGGATTTATTGTAATTTGTGGAATATGAGCAGAAACGAAAGCACTCAGTTAAAACATTTGATTTACTGTAGAGTATGACATCAGCTTAATTCTTTTCAAGGAATCAAATGAACATATTTGGGTTAAGAGCTGCTAACAGAGACCAAGTGGGACGGACATATTTGTTTCTAGTTAAACATCAGCTTTTCCTGAGAACAAAGCAGTATAATGTAAACAATATTTGGCAGTAGCTTTTAAAAAGCCTATTATGCATTGGAAAAGTAAATTGCATTATTTGAAAATGTTAAGTATTTCCCAGAATAACTGAGCACAAAGCCATTTATCTACAACTTCATCTATAATTATTTATAAAATATAGATGTTTTAATATATAGCAGGATTCTTGGGTAGATGTTCTATTTAAAGATGAAACTAGAATTTTTAAAGTAATATTTGGTCCTTGACCATTAAGATATTAATAATGAAGTCACCATTCTTCACTCACTTTAAAACTATCAAATTAACAGGAATTTACTGAGTTCTTACTATGTGACTAGAATTGTGGTAGTCACTTAATATTGGAAAACAAAATATGGTTCCTGTATTCCAATAAAGCACAGTATTTTGAGGAAAAAAGTACAATTCAGAAAATGTAGTAATACATTGTCAAATTGCTTGAGATAAACATGAAGTTCAAAATGAGTTTAGAGAATGAATATTAGAAAGAGGGTTTCATTACTAGAATTGTCAAAAAAAGGTTGGATTGAAGAAGGAGGTCTTTGTTTCAAAACGGTTATTCTCCCTCTACCCTGCCTGTGTCAAGCGGGGCTTTTTCTTACACTTCCACTTGAAAACTTGATGGGGTCCTGGGAGGAATGTGAGTGTGAGCACCACCACCCTCTCTCCGCAAGAATTTAGTCATCAGAAATTTTTATTCTCATGAAAGTCCTCATTAAGCTTCCAGAAACTTCCTAGATATGACTTAAAGTTTGCCTTGGATCACCAGAAGAGAAAAAAAAAGATATTATTCAGGGCAAGAATCAATTTGTGTGGAAGTTGGAATAAGATAAATAATCTTTGATTCCGTTATACCAGGACCTGGAAGGGCCTGAATGAATGGTCTGTGTTAAAGAGAAGAGATTTTTTTTTCCCCCCCAAGATTTTGTTTTCCTTTCTAGGCTGGAAACCTCTCGGAAGAGGATATGTGTGACATATGTGGACTCGTTAACCTTTTATGACAAGTAGTACATCAATCTAATTCAAGACATTACTGAAAACAACCTTGCATATGCTTAGGGTGGTTTGGGTTTACATATTCAAGTAAAACATAACATTTCACTAAATAAAATGTTGCAATCCCAGAGGCAAAATATCTTTACCTCATCTTTAATCTTATCAAATATCCTTAAAAATTTTTTTGGCAGTCCTTAAAAATGGACTATCAGTAACCAAAACAGCATGGTACTGGTACTAAAACAGATATATAGACCAATGAAAGAGAACAGAAGCCTCAGAAATAGCACCACAAATATACAACCACCTGATCTTTAGCAAACTTGACACAAACAAGCAATGGGGAAAGGATTCCCTATTTAATAAATGGTGTTGGGAAAACTGGCTAGTCATATGCAGAAAACTGAAACTGGACCCCCTCCTTATACCTTATACAAAAATTAACTCAAGATGGATTAAACATTACATATAAGACCTAAACCCATAAAAACCCTAGAAGAAAACCTAGGTAATACCATTCAGGACATAGGCATGGGCAAAGACTTCATGACTAAAACATTAAAAGCAATGGCAACAAAAGCCAAAATTGACAAATAGGATCTAATTAAACTAAAGAGCTTCTGCACAGCAAAAGAAACTATCATCGGAGTGAACACGCAGCCTACAGAATGGGAGAAAAATTTTGAAATCTATCCATCTGACAAAGGGGTAACACCCAGAATCTACAAAGAACCTAAACACATTTACAAGAAAAAAACAAACACGCCCATCAAAAAATGAGCGAAGGAGATTGACAGACACTTCTCAAAAGAAGACATCTTTGCGGCCAACAAACATATAAAAAAAGCTCATCATCACTGGTCATTGGAGAAATGCAAATCAAAATCACAATGGGATATCATCTCATGCCAGTTAGAATGGCTATCGTTAAAAAGTCAGGAAACAACAGATGCTGGAGAGGATGTGGAGAAATAGGAACTCTTTTACGCTGTTGGTGGGAGTGTAAATTAGTTCAACCATTGTTAAAGAAAGTGTGATGGTTCCTCAAGGATCTAGAATGAGAAATACCATTTGACCAGCAATCTCATTACTGGGTATATACCCAAAGGATTATAAATCACACTACTATAAAGACACATGCACACGTGTGTTTATTGCAGCACTGTTCACAATGGCAAAGACTTGGAACCAACCCAAATGTCCATCAATGATAGACTGGATAAAGAAAATATGCCACATGTACACTGTGGAATACTATGCAGTCACAAAAAGGATGAGTTCATGTCCTTTGCAGGGGCAGGCATGAAGCTGGAAACCATCATTCTCAGCAAAATATCACAAGGACAGAAAAGCAAACACCACATGTTCTCACTCATAAGTGGGAGTTGAACAATGAGAACATACGGGCACAGGGAGAGGAACATCATACACTGGGGCGTGTCAGGAGCTGGGGAGCTAAGGGAGGGAGAACATTAGGAAAAATACCTAATGTAGATGACAGGTTGATGGGTGCAGCAAAACAACATGGAACGTGTATACCTATGTAACAAATCCGCACATTCTGTACATGTATCCCAGAACTTAAAGTATAATGATAATTTAAAAAACCCAAACAAACAAAAAAAGGACTATCAAAACAAGTTGATAATTTTAATGACATATCAGTGTAGAAATTATAAAAATGTATACCTGTTTTCAAAAATCCTGGAGACCAATTTTGGTAAAGAATTTGTAAAATGTTTAGTATATTCCTTGTGAGAGATTTTTGTTGCTTCCGTGGATTATGTGAAGTAAGGAAGTCTTTGTGTTTTATTTCCTCCAGAGTGCAACAGACATTTGTTAACCATGAGTGTTTGGGAACACTGTATACACTAACCATAATTTGGCAAATATACTGACAGAAATACAATTTAGATTTTAAAAATAATACAAATATCTAGTTCATATTCTCAAAATGACTTCTTTTCTGTTTTTTGATATTGAGTTTACGGATAGAGAATAAAACAGAAAGCCACACTGAGAGAGAGAAGAGAAGATCAATATACCGAAAGAAACACGCTTGGGTGCTTCATGAAAGACCAAGATTAAAACTCCAGCTTTCTCATGGGTGATGAGGAATGAAGATTACTGCATCACCCATTGCTCAGTGTTGTTGGGGTGTGATAACAAGGCTAAATTAAGCCACTGTGGAAGTTTTTCTCTGTGAGACGCGTAGAGCTAAGCATGACTAAAGAGCACTATGGACTGGAAACAAAACTAGGCTGCTTGGAACTTGTTTCTTTTTGTTAGTTTTCTATAAATCTGAATTATCAGCTGAGCAAACCTTTGTGTAAAGTAATACATTGTTTATGCAGGAATCAGGACGGAAGAGTGGGCTTAATTTTAACCGTAACTTGCATATACTTACCAGGGGAGACATAAAAATATGCTACAAGTTCTTTTAGAGGTCTCATGTTTATTAGCAGACTTGAGATTATTCATTACCCACATTTTCCGGTATTACCACTTGGTTCGTTGCAAAACCGAGTATAGAATTCAATTTTAAAACTACAATTCATATGTAAAATCCATATAATTGATATAATATTTTGCAGACATTCAAATTAGGTCTCTTCATATTGGCATATAATTTTTTTGAGATATATTAAGTAATAAAAGGTACAGAAGAGAGTTCATAGTATGGAATATCTGCATAGAAAAGTGATATATACATATGTTTCGCCTATCTGTGAAAGGATAATACTCTGCAATGTCACTGACCAGGCGGGCAAGGCAACAAAAGTGTAAGGTGGAAGGTTTTTATTGACAGAGCCCTATATGATTTCCTACTTTGCACAATGGTTTACGGATCTTTACATATAAATTTCTCAAATGATGAAAATTATTTTCAAATATAATACATGCATATGGAAAAACTTTAAAGAATACCAAAAGGGATAAATTATAAATATTAGTGGTTAACTATGTATTATTTAAATTGCAGCTGCAAATTCGGAGGCTTCTTTCTCCTATCTTTAAAATAGTACTGTATTTTATCTTCTCTCCCATATCCTACCTTGGAAGATTATCATAATCTTCATGAAATTTCAAAATAACCAAGAGCTCTGTTCTCAAAATTCTACATGTTATATGAGTTTGCATTATTTGTGTGGTAGACTCACTCAAATATTTGCGAAAATAATACGTATTTCAAGAACCAGTATGTATAGTTATGTAGAGATTAAAAGCTGTAGTTTTATTTTTTGTTTTATTTCTATCATCTTTAATCTCTCTTGCACTTTTGTCTGCTCTTCAACTCTTCCTCCGTTACCTCGCAATAAGCACAGAAAGGATGAGCTTGCTAATATTTAATCACTAATATGTCTTTTCTTGCTGCTGATGGTGAATATGAAAGTCATATTTAATAATAGATTAACTATTATTTGATCATTGACTAATAGTTGATGTTGTTAAATATCTCTTTCTTCAGGTCTTTCCTCCGGTTTCTCCTTCATAGAAAATATTCCATGAACATTGTATTTAAAATTGTAACCTCACCAAGATTCCTAACCACTACACATTGATTATGTTCTTCTGCTTTCTCCCTACCTTAATATATGCTTGTTGAATAATAGGAAAATTTGAACTCTGTGGCCTAGGCCACTCTTAGATTTCAAGAACTTTTACTGTATAAAAAAAAAGAATGTACTACATTGATTCTTTCCTCCTGTCTTAGTCCAATCAAACCACTATAAGAGAATATCATATACTGAGTGGCTTATAGACAACAAAAATTTAAGTATTACTGTTCTGGAGTCTGGAAAATCCAAGATCAAGGCACTGGACACATCCACTGTTTAGTGAGAGCACTCTTCCTGGTTTTTCTCCTTGTGTCTTCTCATGGACGATGGGCTGAGGGAGCTCTCCTTTTTAAGGGCACTAATCCCAGTCATGAAGGCTCCCACCTCATGACTAATCACCTCCTAAACGCCCCACCTCCTAATTCCATCTCATTGAGGGTTAGGATTTCAACACATGAATTTTGAGAAGACACGTTCATTCATTCTATAGCAATTATCTTCCTTTTCTAATAATATCTTTCTTCGGGATGCCAAGTTTTTATTTCTTTGGATTCTCATGTTCCTCCTGCTCTTCATTTATTATGTACTCTCTCAATGTCATTTTCTTCTTTTATTCATGTTTTGTAATTGTCAAAACTTGTGAAGCTCTTTTATTTTTGCAAACAAGCTAATCTGAGCCTTGAGTTACTTTTTTGTTGCTTATATATATTGTGTTAATATTTAAAAATAGTATAAAATGAATACTTACTCTTAGTTAAATTGAAAAGTAGAATTAGCTGAGAATATAAACAGAAGAACAACCCTGAACAACCCTGTTTCAAAACCACTTAAAAGGCACAAATGATGTATTAATATTTTAAATTCAATATTGAACACCTACTATGTGGTAGACACTATTTTAGTTCCCATAGATAGTGCTTCTGGAAGGAGTAAGTCAGGAATTGTTGTCAGAAATTATTACAAATAAATACGCTTAGTGTCTGTCTCAAAAGGTTATAACAGGATTGGTGGTAGACTAGAAGGAAACAATGGGTATTTTGGCAAAATTTTCCTCATGAGTTGCATATACTATACTCTTTCTTTATCTTTCCATCCCAATCTCCTTATATTTTCTTTTATTTTTTTTTTTTTACCTAGATCTCAATAAAATGCTTTTAATTTCTTCTGATATAATAATTATTAAAATATATAAAAAGTTATAATAACATAATACAATCATTTAAAATGTAGAGCAAGTTATAAGGGGTTCACAGGACATGATTGAGAATGGTTCCACTTTTAATTCATCAGAGTAAACCTCACTGAGTAAATAAATACTATAAGTTGCGCACAAATAGAGCAATAGAAAGTTGGTGGGTTAATGAACAAGAAAGACCATCTTTATTTTGGAATATTCAATTTTGTAGCGGTACGCAAACCAAACCAAACAACTGCAGGCTGTGTTCTGTCTATGTGCTACTGTGTTTGACCTCTACTTTAAAACAGAAAATAACTCAGAGTGACTGCATTCTAAATTTAGTCTACTAGCTTTCAAAATATTTGTTTTGTCAGTGCTACACACAAGATTTTTCAAGTTAATATAAATGTGGTTGAACTGTATACTAGCTCATCCTTGAGCTATTGCATAGCCTCTTAACTAGTTGCCTCTCATTGTCTTGTTTCTCTTTCCATCTGTCTTACCCAGAGAAACTGTTTTAGACAAAATAAATGAATGCTTTACTCACTTGATCACAAGTAGTCAACTCTGTAGTCTACTAAATCAAATCTAAACAGGTTAATCTGCACTATCCTGTCTCTTTTTCCCCAACTACACTTTCAAATTGCATATCATTTCTTGCACATCACTTATACTGTTGCATTGATCAGCCTTTCCTCACTTTTGTTATTGTGCCTGGAACATTAATCAACTGCATACCTTTCCACTGAAATAATATCCCATCTTTCAGTCTTTTCTTTTATTTTTCTAAAGAGATAGGGTTAATGATGTGACCATGGCTTACTGTAGCCTCAATTTCCTAGTCTCCCAAATAGATGGATTACAAGCACATGCCACCAAGCCTAGCTTATTTAAAAAAAAAATGTTTTTGTAGAGAAGGAGTCTGGACTTTGTTGCCCACACTGGTCTTCAACTCCTGCTCAAGTGATCCTCCCACTTCAGCCTCCAAAAGTGCTGAGATTATAGGCATGAGCCACCATGCCCAGCCTAATCTTCCCATCATTGACACAGTCTCCATTATAGATGTCCTCATCTGATTTATGCTCATCTCTCTATAGTACTCGATAGTACATTTTGGCTGGTACATCATCAATAAATAATTGCTGAGTGACTGAATAACTAAATGAACATCTAAGAGACAATAAAAATTGAATGGCTGGTCAAATATGCATGCCTCTGAGTATTCTGAATTTTCTAAATTTGATTTTCTGATTCATTGTTTATTATTACAGCCTGAGATAGCTTTCAGCCTTGATGGAAATTACCTGTGGTGGCCTAAAACTGCTTTGCCTATCTCTATTTATGGCCCTTAAGAGTGGCATAAATTCTTAGTCTCTTTGGCTTTATTTTCTGTTTAAGGTGTGATGTTCAGTCTAAAAAATATGTAGACAATTTCTTGGGATTTCCATGAATAATCTTAATGAAAAATTTGGAATGTTATGTGGAAAATACATTCTAAGAAAGAAATGAGAGAAATTCCAGTTTCGCTACACTATAAAAAGTACGGAGTATGAAGAAGGTCTTGGTTTCTCACACGACAAATTGAAATTTCGGAAGTATTCCAATAAAATCAGTATAATAAAACAATACCTTGATTCCTCAAAAAGACCATAAATGCCATTTTAGCAGCATACCTGAATTTCAGTAATACAGATTTAATCTATAATGCTAATGTTCTATTTATAATAAGGTTCATTAACATTCAAAGAGCTCCTTATGAATGGACTATTGGAACATAGCTGTTGATAAATCAGGACAGCATGTATTTGCAAGTGCCTCCTAAGATTCCAAGTGTGTTACCAAAAAATTTGTATCAGACATTTTTAATGTACATTAGCAACCTTTGTAATAAAACTTTTATAAATGAAATACACTTATCGGCAATATACCTCTATTCCATAAACATCAATATTCAGTTTTTTTTTGAGATTATGGCATATACATATGCATTTGTCTCAAAAAAAGGTGTGCTAGAAACCAGTTTGATCAATGAGTTGCTCTTTGTTAGCCAATCAACTATTTAAAAATCTATAGGCTTTCTTCATTGCAAATAAAATAACAAAACAATAAAAAAGCATTATATGCCACCCCTGATTTTAGAGTAGTATTGTGAGAAAAATATGAACAAAGAAGAAGTGGGGTCTCATAATCTATAGTTTCTCTCTATTCTTTGTGCTTAAAGCTAATTTTTAAAAATTATGTATTAAATTTCTAAAATCTTTTGTATTTGAATGTTGCTTAAGTCATGTCATAAGATATAGTCAAGAGCTTATTAATTGACAAAAGTCTTATGATGCGGGAGTTTTTTCTTGCTACTTTGTAAATAATGAAATAAATAAAAGGACAGTGTAATTTACTTGGAACTTCTTGATCTACTTACTTTTTTTCACTCTGCCTCATTGTTAAAAATTACATTAAAAAGTACTGAATTTCTACTTGTTATTCCTATTTTTATCTCCAATCACGTATCACATATGTCAATCCACATACGTAAAACATTTAAGAGAAGACAGACATTGGCTTTAATGAGCCCACATATATTGCATATATTAAAATAATAAATACAATGTATAATTATAAATTTAATTTATTTAAGAACATTGGTGGTTTTAGCTATTCCCTTCTGGATTCATATGTTAATAAAATTTGATTGCACTGATAGGTCTTTTCTCTGTATAATTATTACGTCTGTATTAGGGCTTCAAGTGCACAAAAGACTGATCAAAACAAACGAATAAAACAATTGAACTTAAGATCAGAGACTAAGTTGCCGAAACCAGAAGCTATCCTAAATATTTTAAACAGAAATGAATTTAATATAGACAGAATTGGTGTCTTATATAAGCAATGAAGGTGCTGGTAGAGTGGCCCTGGACCATGAAGAAAGTCGTTTTGAACAAGATCACTTAACAGGCGTTCAAGGTGAAATGCTGCTTCCGCTAAGGTGGAGAATCAGAAGGTTGTCATGGAATTTGTTAGATCAAAGGATACATTGTCCTAGTTTTTCATCCATCATAGGAAATTACAACTTGAAATCCTGCCTCCTCTACTGCTTCTGCCTCTTGAAATCCATGATGCCAACACAGGCACAACTATGTGCCATTGCAAACAACATTACCTCTGCAAAGTAGCTTGTGAGGCACAATAGCTAAAGCAGGGAAAGACAGCCACCGCTTAAGCATAGATACCTGTAATTATTGGAACCTAATTTCCCTCAACTAACATAGCTGCAAGGGAATGTGAACAATATAGTTTTTAGCGTTATAGATTCTGTAGTTCACAAAGATGCAGTAAAGGCAATTGAAACAGATGTTGGATGCCTCACCATATCCACAGTATTCATGTTTGTCAGTCTTTGCTAACCTTGTAATATGTTATGACTTCAAAGAAAGAACACAATAATCAGATTAAACTATTACTTGGTTGTAATGTGAATTTCTTGAGGGCAGTGATTACATATTATTTTTTGTGGAGCTTCAGAGCATCCAATAGGACTTGGCACCTTAAGGGCAAATACAAATTAAAAATAAGAGGCTTAGTTCTCTCTGTTGAAAATAAGGGAAGATATTTTTTCCTTGCCCTTTTTTTCTGAGAACATTTACTTTAAAAACATGTAAGCATAAGTTCTCTTTCTTTCTCTTTGAAATGTGTGAAAATCTTTTAAAAATTTAAATATACCACTTGTCAGTTTAATGTCTCAGGAATGACTTTCTCCAGGACTTGAGAACCATATCAGTGGAATATAAACACATAGGGAAGAAAGGGCCCCCTGTCCATTAGTTTCTGTGGAAGGTTTGGAGTCTAACTTCCCTAGTGGGTCTTGCATTAAATTGCAAAACTATTTTTTGTTGTTGTAAAAATATGAGTGCTTTTTTCCTTTCGATAAAGCCAAATAGGCAACAAACATTGTCACCAAAATTAAGAGGTAAATTTAGCACAAACTGCATGTGACTAACGATGTTGTCAAGTCCTCTTACTTGAGGACTAGTTATTGTTTATCCTCAAAATGTGTGTAATGGGTTGTATCTACTTAAGTTATAAAAGTGGTGAGGTGTTTTTGTTTGTTTATTTATTTATTTCTTTATTTTCGTTTTCAATTTCTTAGCCAGATTGCTTTTAATGAACATTACATTTTGGTTTGATGCTTATTTGATAATAATAATAAAAAATTTGAATTTGTCTTTTTTTCTCTCTTCTTTCACGGAGATGTTTTCTGGGTTAGGAGAAGTTTTTGTTTTTAACTATATTTCTCCAACAGCACATAGGAGATAGTTGCTATAAGATATTGTTACTTGCACAGGCACAAATTTCTTTCTTCTTTTAGTACATTCTTATGGGATGTAGAAGTCTCCATTCTGCTTCATTTCTTAATGTATTTTTAGGCAAAAATAAATGAAACATATTATAAATAACTATAATTATAATTATATATTATGTATATAATGTGATGTTTAAGATACAGTTCTGAGAAATAACTAAAACATGTTTAGTATTTAGGGACCAAGGGAGAGAGCTTTCCCTCTGGACCTGTGGAGGTTTGCTGAAAAATCAACTTTCAAAAGGCAACTTAACTGCAGAAAAGGCATACAAATCTAACATGTATCTATGAGATACTGCGGAATAAAAACCCAAAGATACAGGGGACATTGTCCATTTTTATGCTTAGGTTCAATAAAGTATGGGCAGCCATATAGAAATATGACTGAACAAAAAGGGATGTGATCGAATGCTAACAGACTGAGTGGGAAACCTCAGCCAGGGCTTTCTGTCCAGAATCGTCTCGGCCTCTCTGAGAATGCATTTCTTCCTGCTGGGTATGGGGCAGGACCCTCTCTAGAATGGGGGTCTTATGACCTATATTCAAACAAGGAAGGTCTGATAATTTCTTTATGGCCAATTTTTACAAAGATAAGGTAGGACAGTTAGAGTAACATTTTTAGGTTTTATGACTAGCTTTGGGGAAAAGAGGTTCTGGTTTCTACCACCCACCTTGGGGAAAAGGAATTCTAGTTTTTATGGTTAGTTTTGGGGGAGAATGGGGCTGAGAGATAGAAGGTAAGGAGAAGTTCAGATAAAAAAATGTTGCTTCTGGGGTTGATGCTGAAGTCTTCATTTTGGGATATTGTTTTCTGAGTCCTAGTAATTATTATAGAAAGCTACCTTGCCATTCTTACCGAATCAATCAGTCCAGCCAGAAACAGAATTTTATTTTGCTGAAATAGATAATACACGAAGATGAAAGATAAATAGACTTCAAAAAAAAGTAAGCTTTATAACAGCTGATATTTAAATAATCTCCAATCATATCTTTTATTTTTAAAATAAAAGATCTCAGTGCTTTATATTCTCAAAAACATTAATGTCAACTAGTGTTCTAATATATTTTTCCTCTTAAGTGCTTACCAAAGTAATCTTTTATTTGTAAATTCTACTCGCTTGAACAAATTTTAAAATATAAAAGATAAGATTTTTTTAAAATATTGAAATTGTTGTCTGAAAAAACACAATGCATTTTGTGATAGCAAGCAATGATTGTTAATCAACATAGTTTCTATATCATTACAAGTGCTCATTTAAATGATTTGATTTTAACAATTTTAACTTTTAATAATTTGACTTTAAAAATTTTATTTTACTCTAAACTATTGAGACCTATAGGCCTTTGCTAACCTCTTTGCAAAAATGTTTGCATATGTTTTCTTTATTTCTTTGTTTAGTTTTATCCTACATATACTTTTATTGCCTTACAAATTATATTTGCTCCATGAATATTTATTTAAATACTAATCACTGAGCTCTGGGCAAATTTGTTTTAACTATATCATTCTATTTTACTTTATGTTTATCTTACTTTTACTGATGTATCACTGACCTGCAGTTACACATTATGTTATTTTATGCCACATCTCTCATCCCAAGTATTAAAGTTAAGTTGTCTAGAACCAAATCCCCATGTGAATAACAATTCTTTACTCAGGTTAGGTCAATTTCACTGCCTAAAACCTCCTGCCATCCAATATACCTATGATTGTTCTCAATGCTCATTACAGACTATCATATTTCATGACCCCATAGGTTAGTCTTCGATATTGCATGCTCTGTTGAAAATGGTCTCAAATTTAAGGCTATTATGTCCACAGATTTTTCCCACTAACTCTGTGTTCTGTCTAAAAAAAATTGTCCAATTTCCTAGGCACTTTCCCTGCTTTCATGATTTCTCTGTGTGACTGACATATTTAATCAACCTTTTATTCTTATTTAGGTCTCTGAAAATGTGGCTTTAGTAGGAAACTTTAGAATTATCTTCTTTTAAAATTTAAAATTTCTTTAGAACTTTCAGGGATAAATGTGTTGCACTATAATGGCTTCCAGCTTCCTCTTTTCCAGTGTGGAAATGTTGGTTTTGATTAAGCTGGCAATATTGCAAAAAACAAGTAAACCAACCAGAAATCAAGGTGAGAAATGCAGTTTGTTCAGCAGAAATTAGAGTTAGCATTCTGAAAAAAAAAGTTTTTTTGTTTTGTTTTGTTGTTTTTTCTTTTGAGATGGAGTCTCACTCTGTCTCCCAGGCTGGAATGCAGTGAAGCGACCTCCTCTCACTGCAACCTCTGCCTCCTGGGTTCAAGCAATTCTCCTGTCTCAACCTCCTGAGTAGCTGGGACTGCAGGTGCTCACCAGCATGCCTGGCTAATTTTTTTTTTGTATTTTTAGTAGAGATGGGGTTTCACTATGATGATCAGACTGGTCTTGAACTCCTGATATCATGTGATCCACCCACATTGGCCTCCCAAAGTGCTGGGATTACAGGCATGAGCGACTGTGTCCCGCCTGGAATAACTATTGATAAAACAAATGAGCTTCTCAGCATACTATGAGAGCTAATAGAGGGTTTAAGCTTTGTCCTAGGAGGTGCTGGAACTTGGATAATTAACTAATACCACTGTTAAATCAAACTAAAATTTGGCCTGAGAAAACTTCTGAACTTGCAGACTTGAGTTTTTATGCAGGAACCACAACCTAACTCTATACATAAACAAGTTGAAAATCTAACTTAAGAGTATGCTTCTGTAACAATAGCCAAGTCTCAGTCAGTCACAGCAGCCATCCTTCACTCCCCGTTGGCTAACTGTTCAAACCATGTTCAAATAAGGCAAACCTTGACCTGTAACAAATCCAGATGTTTCTGTAACTCACTTCTGTTTTCTGTACATCGATTTCCTTTTTCTGTTCATAAATCTTAGTTGACCATGTGACAACTCTAAAGTCTCTCTGAATCTGTTGTGTTTCTGGGACTTGCCAGATTCTCAAATTGTCTTTTTCTTTTACTTTTTTCTTGCTAGAGGTCTTAGTTCCAGAGGGAGGAATGCTGTCACCAGGAGACACAACAAAGATTCCATTAAACTGGAAGTTAACATTGCCACCTGTACACTTCATGTTCCTCCTACCTTCAAGTCAAAAGGCTAAGAAAGGAGTACAGTGTTGGCTGTGGTGATTGATTTGGCCTATCAAGATGAAATCAGTCTACTACTCCACAGTGGAGGTAAGGAAGGGTATGCATGGAATACAGGAGATCCCTTAGGGCATTTCAGTATCATCATGCCCTATGATTAAGGTCAATGGGAAAGTACAACAGCCCAATTTAGGCAGTGTTACAAATGGCCTAGACCCTTCAGGAATGAAGGTTTGGGTCACTCCATCAGGAAAAAAACCACGATCTGCTGAGGTGCTTGCTGAAGGTGAAGGGAAATCAGAATGGGAGTAGAAGAAGGTAGCCATCAACACGAGCTACGACCACATGACCAGCTGCAGAAATGAGGACTATAATGGTCATTAGTATTTCCTCCTTCTTTTGTTGAAAACTTGTTTGTGCATGTATACACTTGTCCTAAGAAAACGTCTTCATTTCTCCTTCCTTTTTCCTTTATCATGTGACATAAGATTTACTGACTTCACATCAGTATTTAATATTGTTAACTTTATGTAATATTATTTGGGTTGGGGACTGGTGCATTTTCAGTTGTATGAAGGATAGTTGTATTATGTTAGGAATAATTATGATCTTATATATTGTTTTTATTTGAAGATTATGTATGATCTCAGGAGAGTGTATGGTTCAGGTGTATGGGTTCAAGCTGACAAAGGGTAGACTTGTGATGGTTAATACTGAGTGTCAACTTGATTGGATTGAAGGATACAAAGTATTGATCCTGGCTGTGTCTGTGAGGGTGTTGTGAAAGGTGATTGACATTTGAGTCAGTGGACTGGGAAAGGCAGACCAATCCTTAATCTGGGTGGGCACCGTCTAATCAGCTTCCAGCATGGCTAAAATATAAAGCAGACAGAAAAATGTGAAAAGATGAGAGTAGCCTAACCTCCCAGCCTACATCTGTCTCCCATCCTGGATGCTTCCTGCCCTTGAACATCAGATGCCAAGTTCTTCAGTTTGGGACTTGGGCTGGCTCTCCTTGCTCCTCAGCTTGTAAATGGCCTACTGTGGGAAACTGTGACCATGTGAGTCAATGTGTAATGTGAGTTAAAACTTGTGATCATGTGAGTTTATATATATATATATATATATATATATATATATATATGTTTTATATATATATATATGTGTTATATATATATATAAAGCAGGTTTATATAACTTGTGTGTGTGTGTGTGTGTGTGTATCTGTCCTATTAGTTTTGTCCTCTAGAGAACCCTGACTAATACAATACTTTAGCACAAGAGAACCCTGAAGTATGGTTACAGGGCAAATTAAGAAGGGCTGTCATAGCAGAACCTGTAAAGATACCATTAAAAACAAACATCCCAACACCAAGGATAAAACAGTTTCCCTTAAAACCTGAAGCACTACAGAAATATAGCCCATGTTAGAAAGCTTCTTACACCAGGGGCAGACCAGACCTTGCCAGTTCCCTGTACAACACCCCTATCCTGCCTGTTCAGAAATCAGGAGCAGGAAACTACAGGTTTGTGCAGGAGTTTTAAGCCGTTAACAGTGTTGTTCAGGACATTCACCCAACAGTGCCCAATTCCTATGCATTTCTAGCCTTTCTCCTAGGGAACAAAAACCTTTATTGTGCTACATTTCAAATATGCCTTCTTTTGTGTCCCTCTAAGCACTGACTCTCAGAAATTATTTGCCTTTGAGTAGAAAGATCCTAAGATGCATCAGGGGCAGCAGCATTGCAGGATAGTTCTTCTCCAGAGTTTCATGAACTCCCCAACTATTTGGGGGGAATCTTGAGCTGGTATCTATGGGACTTGCATATAGGAGCAGGGCATGGCTCTGCCAACAAGTAGATTATATC
Source organism: Macaca thibetana thibetana (assembly GCF_024542745.1). Lineage (NCBI taxonomy): Eukaryota > Metazoa > Chordata > Mammalia > Primates > Cercopithecidae > Macaca > Macaca thibetana. The sequence continues at coordinate 79,616,881 of NC_065583.1, forward strand.
CTCATGGCCAGACTCACTAAGGAAGATTCTGATAGAAAAAGGTTCAGATTTCAAAGATGGTCCAGTACTTGGGGTATGTTATCTCTCAGGGGCAGCAAGTCTTCTCTAAGACCAGAAATTGGCTCTCTGCTGCTTGGCCTCTCCCAGAAACTGCAAGCAATTGTGCAGATTTCTGGGCATGGTGGGATTCTGCTGCATCTAGATCCCAAATTTTAAGCTCATAGCAAAGCTGCTTTATGAGAAACTTCAGAGCGCCAACACTAATGCTTTTGAATGAGATAGTCAATGTGATCAGACTTGTTAGAAGCTAACAAAACCTCTTAGAGGTTCTGGCCCTAAGACTGCTAGCTTAACTTAGTCTTTTATTCTCTGCATCCATGAAGAGCAAGAAACAGCTTTCAGACTGACCCAAATGCTAAGATGTGTGAAAATTATGGGGACCTACTTCTCTAAAAAACTTGAAGTTGTGACAAGGGGCTCGGCCCCTGCCTTAAGGTAGTGGCGCCACTTGTATGCTTATCCAGAAAGCCAAGAAGCACACAATCAGCCAGGATTCAACTCTTCAGGTACCCCACCAAAAGACAAATGTATTGGAGGCCAAAAGGCGTCATTAGTTGACAAGCAGCAGAGTGTCCCAGTATCAGGCCTTATTGGTAGATACCCCAACATCTGTGAATATACATGCTAAACCCTTAACCCTGCTACCCTAATTCCCAGTACCCAAGATCTCCTAATCCTCACCTAATCCACAACTGCTCTGCCACCCTAAAGGAAATATTCGTGCAGAAAGGATTTGCAGAATGTCTTCTTCCTTGCTTGGAAGACACATGGTTTGTAGATGACAGTAGCTGCATGGAAAGAGTCCATAGAAGGGCATGATATGTGGTTATCTTCCTACAAGAAGTCATTAAGGCCAAGAGCTTCTTCTTAGGGGCAATAGCCTTAATAGCTCTTAATAGTTGGGGGTAAATGGGAACATTTCTCATACAAGAAACATGACATCAGAGAAAGCATAGGTTTGATATAGAACGAAAATCTGTCTCTGTCTTCTTGAGCACAGATGCCTCAGAGTGTTTTTATTTTTAATACAAGGAGTATTCCTTAATGATGAAATATGAAATAGTGTCCCCTAGCTTGAGGCTAGCAAGTAAAAGAAAGGAAACGAGGAATCTAGGCCAGTAGCTTTGGAGGGACTAATGTCTTTGAGCGCAGTGTTTGACTATGTCAAGGTTGCTAATCATAGGATATTCTTTATAACACGGGACAAACTGGGCATGGAAGGTGCAGAAAAACAGTTTTAAAGCAAATTATTATTTGTTTGCTTAATGATTCTGTTATCCATGCTTAATTTTTAAGCCATCTAATATGTCATATTACTATGAAGGGAATCATGAAAATATATTTTGGGAACAAATTGGGTTAGAATATGAGAGTTTGGAAAAATGGATTCTAGGATTCACTGTTTGGAACAAAGTGTTTAAAAATGTATAAAATTTCCCAAGGTTGAAGTAAGGCTTATGAAATAATAAAGGAAATAATTGGGGTCACTTTGACATAAGGAACATTTTGCCATCTGAAAATTTTCCTGCAATAATTAACATTTACATATCCTGAGCTGCATTTACCAAGGAAGATGACTTCTTTTACAGGCTTATAGAATCTCTTTGCATCCTTTTCAGAAGGGAAGTTTGAAATGAACAGATATATCCTCCAAGGGCATTCTGAACCCAATTACTGGGGGTGTGAACCCGATGAGCAGAGTGTGGATGAATTCTTTAGAAAGCTTGACCTCATTTTGTAGATATTTCACAGGGGCATGCTTCGGAGGGTGTGCCCAGTAACTGGGGACCTAACAAGGTTTTCATTCGTCCATTAGGAATCTTTACCTGAAATAGACACAGCCCATGGACAAGTCTCAGTGCTAAGGTACATACATGGTCTTACATGTAGGTTGGATTTTACCTTTACATATCCATTTTTTTACAGATAATTTTTGTACAATATACATCCTACAAAGCTCAGTGAGTCATCCCAGCTGATAATTTCAATTTACTTAATCTCAGGCCAAATAGAAAAAAATGGCAATATAATCTCATAGAACAGGAACACAGATACGCTCTCCTTTTAGTTTTCTCTCACAATCTTACCTTGATTAAGACGTATGCCTGGTTTTCAAAAAGAAAAATAATTCATAGGAAAGTTACATATTTTGTAGTAATCTCATATATTCAAAAGCAATATAGAAAAAGCCATTACGAGACAGAACAAGTGGAAACTTTAAGCTCAGAAGTATTTAATCTTTTCTTCTACATTTCTTACATACTTACTTTATAGTCATTATTAAGTTGAATTAGAACTGTGAGTATATTTTCCTGCTTACTCCCAAAACATGTTCCTTAAGGGTGAGGAGACTGCATTTGATGTTTGAATTCCAAGCAAACAGCATAGTGCCTGGCACATAGTTGGCATTTAATGAATGCATGGTATTTCATATTTCTTACTCTCTTAAGGAACATTAGAACTTTTTTTTGGAGTAACATGTAGAATATTTCTGATGACACATAGCAGTGTTTTTTTTTTTTTTTGTACTTTATTTCTTTTTAAGGTAACTTTATAAAGACTATGCCTTAAAATACTATTATGGCTAGCTAACAGGCTAACAGTAAAATTTTTATGCTGAGCCTCTTTTATTTTACTTATTTTTTTTTTTCTATTTTGCGGCTGCACTTTGAGTGATAAAATTGGGGATCTATGTCTGTCAATCATTACTAATTATATGATTTTAAGTGACTATTTAATGACTCTAAGCTCAGCACAGTCTGCAGTAAAATATAATAATTTGACAAATTGTAGCTTGGTTATAAAATAGAAATATTGATTTGAAATTGCCTAAAATAGGATTAAACACTAGAAGAAAGAACAGACTGTATTCAAAGTATGATTGTATTCAGCCTATGATTGAATAAATGTTGTTTTTAGCCAGTATTTAATGTCTCCGTAACGCATACAGTGCTGACTTGTTTTCCTTTTCATTTTATTAAAAGTTCTATGACATGGAGGATCTTACAGAATTTATTAGTATGTCAAAAATATATTTTAAAACATTTAAGCATGATCTTATTCCGTCACAATAATTCAATAAAATCAAACCCTCTTCTATCCAGTTTTAGTGCCTGCAGTATGAAAACAGCTTTTGAAATATTCTGCTGGAAGTTGCCATGTTTAAATCCTTTCCAATTTTTGCAAAACTTCCTTTGTTTTTAACAAGGAATCAAGGAATCAATTAGAGGCCTGAATATGAAACACTTTCTGGTGATTATTTAACACAGGTAAACATTTTTGTTTTGGAACTGTAATAAATTCCTTATATCAATTTTTAAGAAATGTTTGTAGGGTAAATTAGTCATTCATGATTCTTCAAACAAGGGTTTTGCAAAATGATCTTGAAAATGATCTGTATTTAAATCTTAAAAAAAAACTTATGAGGAGAATGATACTAACTCTAGAGTTTACAATGGTTTATGTCATTTAGAGGGAATAATATAAAGTTGTCCCTGACTTCCTATGGTAATTAGTGCCTCTTTTATGGTACCATAAAATGCTCTAATGGTAATGTTGTGGGAAGTCATTTTTTTTTTTTATCAACTGCTGAAATTACTTTGGATGTTGTCACTAAAAACAGAGGGATATATAAGTATGTCAGCATTCAGGATGCAATAGTGCAGCACATGCTTGCCTGAACCCAGCTTTTATTTTTTGGAGGCTCAGATTAAAGGCCTGATTTTGTTGTCTCCTCCCTCACAATAAGTGAAGTCACTCACTAACATTCATTCAGTTATTCTTATGGAGGTAAGAGAGAGAGAGGATCTGAAGGAAAGGAAGTCAGGGTTAAGAAATGAGAGGGAAAGAAATAATTAGGGAGATACTTGAAATTTTTAATTGTTTGACATTTTAACCTCTTACTAAATATTAATCTATTAAGCTCTTCATATGATGCTATTCTCATCTTTCAAAGTTTGCTTTAAACCAAGAGAATTTTTAAATAATATTTCTGTATAGTTTCTGATAAGACAAACATGAGAGAAGAGAGAAAGAAGCAAACAGAACAAGACCAAAGGCAGGACGAAAGAAAAAAAGAGAAAACCTGAAAAGTCTTTGTCAAGCTGCCACATTGTTAGAGATGGTCAAAGTTTCTCAACTCTTTTGCAGCTCAGTTCATCTTGCTGACTTTTCTATCTTGCTATCACTGTTCATTTTTGTCTCTCTTTGCTTATACCTTTTTTCTTATTTTTCTTTCTAAATTTTCATCTGTACATGATCTGTCATGTGACATCTTTCAGTTAGCCTAATAATATCTGCTATAACCTTGATACTTATTACTATTTCCATTACATGGGTAAGGCTAATGCATCTGTGAACATCGTGACCTACCCAACTCTGAAAATGGCAGCTCTCCACCAGGGGAGAGTTTCTCAAAATTTTTGTCTGAGAGCAAATATCAGAATGGGGCTAAATGCTCTCAAGTTATATAAAGATGTCTATGGAGGGCAAAGCAACTCTATCTTGGAAGCTAATTCTGCCATGTTGGCTTCTGATTAACCCCTATTACCTGAAAACCTCTAAGATTTCAGTCTATCTATTGTCCGTTGTGTAAGAGCAGGTACAGCAGGTACTTACCATAAATCCTGCCCTTAGCTCAATAACTTTAATGTTCTTGTGTTTCAATTGTCCTACACATCCCTTCTAAAGTTTCCCTCTTCTATGGTCTGCAGGATAATGGCATGGGGATCCACCATCTTGTCTCACTGCCACCCGAGACACAGATATGTCTTCTGTTTGTAAGTCTCTATTAAATGTTTTTTTCTAAGAAACTGGGTTTGTCAATCTCTTTCTTTGGCCTAAGATTCCTCAGACTTTGAGGTTAGGTTTGCATAGATTTATCCACTGCAGAACTATGGCCAATTAGACAATCTGTTTCTAGAAGAATATTTTAAAACTCTCCCAACAATCCTATGATTATAAATATGGTGACAGGTACAAAATTGCAGTCCTGAGTTTGGAAGAGGTCTGGGATTACATGCAATTAATAATCATGAGAATAAATTCATAGAAATATGAATATATTTAAAAGGTTAGCATATTTCATCATTTAGTGAAGACAATTCTAATTGTTCAACTGATGATTTTCACTTTATGAACTGACAGTATGACAATATTCAGAAGTCAAAATCAAAGTTAGTGCCGGACCATATTACTGTTCTGGAATGGGAATGTGAGTTAAAATGATGTGTTTCCTCTAGTCAAAGGCAGGTATAAGTTAGTATTTTTCTTTTTCTCCTCCATCTCTCCTTCTCTGCCTTGACAACCCTAGAAACCATGGAAAACAACTGCCAGAAGGTGGAGGGAAACCCCTACCTGTCTGCACTGACTTTCACAAATGAGAAATAAAATTTTATAGTACTAAGTCACTGATAATTCAGGGTTTATTTGTTACTGTAAAAGAATATAGGCCAGGCGCGGTGGCTCACGCCTGTAATCCCAACACTTTGGGAGGCCGAGGTGGGCGGGTCACGAGGTCAGGAGATCCAGACCATCCTGGCTAACACGGTGAAACCCCGTCTCTACTAAAAATACAAAAAAATTAGCCAGGCGTGGTAGTGGGCACCTGTAGTCCCAGCTACTTGGGAGGCTGAGGCAGAAGAATGGCGTGAATCCAGGAGGCAGAGCTTGCAGTGAGCCGAGATCGTGAGGCAACAGAGCAAGACTCCGTCTTAAAAAAAAAAAAAAAAAAAAAAAAAAAAAGGATGTAGCTGATTCTAACGCCTATGTTTAGTGCAATGTCCTAGAACATACCTTCTATTAAATGATAATTATCATGTTATGATAGTATTCTATGGGTCTACTGGAAGATGAAGTACATTTATTCTACCTTCATGGATAACAATCTTTATGAAAATAAAAATAGGCAAATATGATAGAAGGTACATTAGATATTTATTAATTTCCTTTGGCTCACTGTGTAGTATATTGTAACATGACAGCAAGTAGGTCATTTTCATTTAGATATACTATGTCTTTTTATTTATGCTGTCTCTTACATAACCAGTAATGCCTTTGGCCTAATTTTCAGAGCTCTCCATCATTTAAATAGCTAAGAAAATAGAAAGAATTTTAGAATATAAGATAAGGTAGAGAACAGGAACAAAAAAGAACTACAACAACATGGAGAAAAGGGGAAAATTTGTCTTTGGAGTAATTTTATGTTACTTCCCTCAATAGACTGCTCTAGTACTAGTACAGGTTTTTAAGACTCCTAAATAGAGGAACTGAAATCACTGAGTATATTAAATGACTTAAATAATCAAGAAGCTAGATTGTGAATAAAGCATGTCAACAAGTCAAAACTATAGTCATCAAGTATGGCTTGACCACCTATCCTGCTGGAAGTTTTAGGAGAAGATCCAAGAAGAATAACTGCATACAGTTCCCATGATTAAAGAGATTGTTTAAAGTGATAAAGAGCCTTGAATTTGTTAGTTAGCAGGTCTAATTGGTGTTTATAGGTGAGCTTTTAAAGCACATGTAACAGTTGTTATCACATCAACTTTCCAATTGTACACATTGTGAGAAAAGCACATGTATTTGATGTCCTCAAAGTATGCTCTTCTTAAAGAAGTACAGCCGGGTGTTTTAGCAGTGCAAGTAAACTCAAGTTTCTCTTAAAATGTTCATGATAAATTTGACATCTAAAAAAACTAGACTTTAATGTGAACAGAGTAATTTTTATTCTTTTATATAAAGTATCTAATTTTTATATACTTTTAAATTTATTATGCTTATACATGTCATCCTTATAGAAAATGGTTCTTTCTATGAACAAAAAGTAAAATGAAATCCATTTCTCTGTTAATCATTTTGCTGTGACAATATTTTTTAGCCATGAACTGAAGAATCAATTTGTGGCTTGGGTGCAATATGCTAGGTTTGGTTTCAAGGTTATTCTACATATCTCTGATTCTAAAACGAAGGTGAAATAAATAGCAGTCATTGGAGGCATGCTCTTTTTATAGCAGATAGCAGAAGGCAAGAGGGCAAATGGAAGTATGTAGCACTTTTCAAAGTCTCTTCCTGGCATGCCACCATTTCATGTGTCTGAGGGTTTCCTTGGTTAAAGCAAGTGGTGTGACCAAGATCAAAGTTAATGGGGTATAGATGTCCAGTCTACTCTCCTGAGAGTTCCTACAGAATTCTTGATATATAGTTATAACATTTATATTTCATTAGAAAATCACATGTATTTTTTGTTTATATCTTGACAATAAATTCACTCTGTAAGTGAATAATATTTTATTTAAAAATGTTAGAGAATGATGTGTTCCTTTTATTACATGAATATTCAAAATCATTATTTAAAAGTGCTCATTTGCAAATTAAGTCAAATTAACTGTATTCATAAAGCTACATTTATGTACAATAATTCTGATCATTATGAATATTAAGATTGAGTTATAGTTATGCAAATACCATTTCAATGTACTTTTATGTGTTATTTAAATTATAACTTCTTATAATCATAGTAAAGTTATTTAGAATATTTTGTCTTTTAAAAATCTAATCATGTTATACAGGGTATATATGGGCATTTGTATATATTGAAATATTGCCTTAACTAAAATTTAATAAAGTCTCTAATAACAACAAAGTAACTACTATTAATAATATTTTCCAGGCCAGGTGTAGTGGCTCACGCCTGTAATCCCAGCACTTTGGGAGGCTGAGGCCAGTGAATCATTTGAGGTCAGGAGTTAGAGACCAGCCTGACCAACATGGTGAAACCCCATCTCTACTAAATACAAAAAAAATCAGTTGGGCATGATGGAGCATGTTTGCAATCCCAGCAACTTGGGAGGCCTTGGCAGAATTGTTAGAATTCGGGAGTGGAGGTTGCAGTGAGCTGAGATTGCGCTACTGCACTCCAGCCTGGGCAACAGAGCAAAACTCTGTTTCAAAAAATAAAAATAAATAATAAATAATATTTTCCAAGAGAGTAATGAGTGCTTGAGTTTCATGATGGTTGTATGCATTTTAGGCATGATGTAATACAAAATGAGACAAGACTATATGCACCATTTATTTAGTATATACCTTGTACCAGATTCAGTGGACACCACCTTACTTGGATTATTTCTCTATAATTTCCCAAGAGCTCCATGAATCTGAAACTATTATTGTCCTCCTTTTGCAAATGAACAAATTTTGTTTAGAGATTGATTGGCTCAAACTTACACAGTTAGTAAGGGCTAAATAGATGTATTATGAGACAACAAAATGTCAAATGTAATCATTATTTCGTGATCACATCTTCCATCACAATTAAATTCTAAAAAAACCTAACAAACCTAGCAATAAATTATGTGAAACAGATAACTCATGGTAATTAAATGTACCAGTAAGCCTTTTTTTTTTTTTTTTTCATATTATAGGAGCATTTTTTTAAGACAGTAGGTAACCTGAGGGGAATTTAAACATGTTATACTTTATTTTAAAAATCAATTGGCAGGTTTCAAGTGCACATCTATTGGGTTATTTATATAAACATGATCCATGAAGGAGCCATGAAGATGGTCTGAATTATTGGAAGAATTAATATTGTTAAAATGTCTATACTACCAAAAAAGATCTACAGATTAAATGCAATCTCTATCAAAATTCCCATGACTTTTTTTTACAGAAACAGGAAAACCTATTCTAAAATTGGTATGGAACCACAAAAATTCCAAATAGCTAATACAATCTTGACAAAAAAAGGAGCAAAGTTGGAGATACCACACTTCTTGATTTCAAAATTATGCTATAAGACTATAGTAACCAAAGAAGTATGATCCTGGCATAAAAACAGACACATAGATTGATGGGATAGAATAGAGTCCAGAAATAACTCATGCGTATATGGTCAACTAATTTTGACATGGATGCTAAGAATATACAATGAGAAAAGGGCATCCTCTTCAATTAATTGTGTTGGAAATACTGGATATCTACAGGGAAAAGAATACAATGGGCCTCATCTTATGCCACACACAAAGATCTACCCAAAGTGGATTAAATACTTAAGGATAGAAACTGTAAAGCTCCTATAAGAAAAAAATAGGAAACACTCTTCTTAACATTGGTTTTGGCACTGATTTTTTTGAACATGACACCAAAAGCACAGGTAAGAAAAGCAAAAATAAGTAAGTGGCACTACATCAAACTTAAAAGCTTCTGTACAGCAAAGGAAACAATCAATAAAATGAAACAAATCAAACTTAAACATATCAACAAGAAAAGACAAATTACCCCATTAAAAAATGAGCAAGGAGCATGAACAGACAATTCTTAAAAGAAGACATACATGTGGCCAAAAAAGATGAAAAAGTGCTTGACTTCTCTAATCATCAGAGAGATGAACATCAAAACCACAATAAGATAACATCTCACACCAGTCAGAATGACTATTATTAAGTCAAAAAATAACATACATAAGCGAGTTTGCAAGGAAAAGGGAATATGCACTTTATACACTGTTAATAGTAATGTAAACTATTTCAGCCTCTGTGTGAAGCCATTTGGAGATGCTATAAAGCAGTGCTCCCTAACCTTTTTGGCACCAGAGATCAGTTTCATGGAAGACAATTTTTTCCATGAACAGGGCAGAGTTCGGGAGATAGTTTTGGGATGAAACTGTTCCACCTCAGATCATCAGATCATCAGGCATTAGTTAGATTGTCATAAACAGCATAGCCTAGATGCCTTGCATGTGTAGCCCACAATAGAGTTCACAATCCTATGAGAATCTAAGGCTGTCCCTGATCTGACAGGAGGTGCAGCTCAGGGGTAATGCTTGCTGGTCACTCACCTCCTGCTCTGCGGCAGGGTCCCTAACGGGCCACAAATCTGTACTGGTCTATGGCTCAGGGGTTGGGGACCCCTGTTGTAAAAGAATACCTGAGACTAGGCAATTTGTAAAGAAGAGAGTTTTATTTTGGCTCATGGTTCTGTAGACTGTACAGGAAGCTTGTTGCTGGCATCTGCCTCAGGGAGCTTACAATCATAGCTTATCATAGCATAAGGGGAAGGGGAAATGAGTCAGCATGCTACATGGCAATAGAGCCCTGTGGCCTGAAAGACCTAACAGCAACAGGAAACAAAATCATGAGAAGATTGCTGGTGATCAGGGGTAGCTCCCCTGGGGCCCTTGGGCAGACCTGGTGAGGGTATTGCCTCTCTCCCAATAGCACTACAGAACACATCTGGAAATGTGAAGATATGGAAAGGAACTGTGTGGCAAGGAACTGCCTATTGCTCTCAAGTGCCATCTATTGGATAGCAGCCCAAACTACATAAAAAATTCTCTCTCATTGGACGCAAAGAGCAAGAACGCTACAACAAAGAGTCTGTACAGAGCATTAGTCCTCTGAAATTCCAAAAATGAAGTCAACGGGCAATACTCAGTTTACACCACAACTAAAGAAATACCAGCCCTGCCAGATGGGAAAGGATCAGTGAAATAACTCTGGCAAGTCAAAAAGCCATGGTGTCCCCTTACTTCCAAATGACTCCACTAGCTCCCTAGTAATGGTTCTTAACTTGTCTGAATTGTCTGAAATAACAGACATGGAACTCTGAATCTGGATCGCAAGGAAGCTCATTGAAATCAAGAAGAAAGTTGAAACAATCCAACATAGTGAAGCAATACAGTAAAAATATTCAAGAGCTGAAAGATGAAACTCCCAAAATAAGAAAAATCCAAACTGAGCTTCTTGAGCAGAAAAATTCAGTATGAGAATTTCATAACACATTTAAAAGTATAAATTGCAGCATAGCCAAGCTGAGGAAAGAATCTCAGAGCCTGAAATCGAATGCTTCAAATCAACTAGGTCACACAGAAATAAAGATAGAAGAATTAAGAAAAAATGAGCAAAACCTCTGAGAAATATACGATCATGTAAAGAGACAAACCTGTGACTCACGGGCATTCCTGAGAGAGAGGAAGGGAGAATAAGCAACTTGAACATTATATTTGAGGATATATTCCACAGCAATTTCCTTAATCTTGCTAGAGAGGTTGACACGAAAATCTAAGAAATACAGAGAACTCTAGCCAGGTACTATACAAGACAACCATCCCCAAGACACATAGTCATCAGATTTACCAAAGTCAGTGAAAAAGAAAAAAAATCTTAAAAGTAGCTAGAGAGGAAGGTTCAGGTAACCTAAAGAAGGAACCCCATCAGCCTAGCAGAAGACCTCTCAGCAGGAATTTTAGCAGCCAGAAGAGATTGAGGGCCTATTTTCAGTGTCCTTGAAGAAAAGAAATTCCAACCAAGAATTTAATATTCTGGCTTACTAAGTTTCATAAGTGAGGGAGAAATAAAATTCTTTTCAGACAAGCAAATATTGAGGGAATATGTTTCAACTAGACCAGTCTTACAAGAAGTTTTTAAGGGACTGTTAAATATGGGTTCAAAAGAAGGACACTTGCTATCACAAAAGCACGCCTAAACATACAGCCCGCAGGCTCTATAAAATGCAACTAGACAATCAAGTCTACATAACAACCAGCTAGCAACACTATGACAGGATACAAATCACACATGTCAATACTAACCTTGAATATAAATAGCCTAAATGTCTCACTTAAAAGACACAGTGTCAGACTGGATACAAAGATAAGACCCAAACATCTGTTGTCTTTAAGAGACCCAGCTCCCATATAATGATATCCAAGGGCTAAATAAAAGAGTAGAGTAATATGGAGCATGCAAATGGAAAACCAAAAAGAGCAGGAGTCTATTCCTGTATCAGATAAAACAGACTTTAAACCAATCAAAATTAAGAAGGACAATGAAGGGCATTACATAATGAAAAAGGGTACAATCCGACAAGAAGCCTTAACTATTCTAAATATAAATATCCCCAACATTGGAGCACCTAGATTCATAAAATGGGTTCCTGGTCCACAAAAAGACTTAGACAATCACAGAATAATAGTAGGAGACATTAACATCCCACTGACAGTGTTAGACAGATCTTGGAGGCAAAAAACTTGCAAAGAAACTCTGGACTTCAACTTGACACTTGACCAACTATACCTAATGATGCCTACAGAATACCTTACCCTACAAGTACAGAACATGCAATCCTCTCATCTGCACATGGAACATATTCTAAGATCAACCACATGCTTGGTTGTGAAGCAAGCCTTGACAAATTCAAAATAATTAAAATCATACCAAGCACACTGTTGGACCACAGTGCAATAAAAATAGAAATTAATACCAAGAATATCTCTCAAAACTATACAAATCCATGGAAATTAAACAACTTACTCCTGAATAGCTCCTGGGTAAACATAATAATTAAGGCAAACATTTTTTAAAAATTGAAATTAATGTAAATAGGGACACAAATTACCAAAATCTCTGGGATGCAGCAAAAACATTGTTACAAGGAAAATTTATAGCTCGGAACTCCTTCATCAAGAAATTAGAAAGTCTCAAGTTAACAATCTAACGTTGCACCTAAAGGAACTGTAATAAAAAATAACAAACCAAACCCAAAACTAGCAGAAGAAAATAGATCATTAAAATTAGAGAATAACTTGATGAAATTGAAATGCATATTCCATACAAAAGATCAATGAAATGCAGACTTTTTTTTTTTTTTGAAAAAAATAAATAAGACTGATGGGTCCCTAGCTAAACTAGCCAAAATAAAGCACAAAGAGAAGACCGAAATAAGGACAATCAGAAATGACAAAGGTGATATTACAACTGATCGGACAGAAATACAAAAGATCCTCAGAGACTGCTATGAATAACTCTATGCACACAAATTAGAAAATCTAGAGGAAATGGACAAATTCTTGGAAGTACACTATCTTCCAAGGTTGAATGAGGTACAGATTGAAACCCTGAATAGACTAATATCAACTTCTGAAATTGAAACAGTAATAAGGAGCACCCCCTCAAAAAAAAAAAAAAAAAAAGCCCCAGACCAGATGGATTCACAGCCAAATTCTACCAGACAAACAAAGAAATGCTAATACCAACTGTATTAAAACTATTCCATAAAATTGAGGAGGAGGGGTTCCTCCCTAACTGATTCTATGAACCTAGCATCAGCCTGATATCAAAATCTGGCAGGGACACAAGAAAAGGAAACTTCAGACAAATTTTCCTCGCAAACATACACATAAAAGTCCTCAACCAAATACTAGCAAATTGAATCCAGCAGCCCATAAAAAACTTAATACATGTCTTTTTCAGGAACATGAATGGAGCTAGAAGCTATTATCCTTAGCAAACTAACTTAGGGACAGAAAATCAAATACAACATGTTCTCATATATAAGTGGGAGCTAAATGATGAGAAGAAAAACTAATTATTGGGTACTGGGCCTAATTATTTCATCACCTAATATGTGGTGATGAAATAATTTGTACAACAAATCCGTGTGACACGAGTTCACCTATGTTAAAAACCCTCACATGTACTTCTGAACCGAAAATAAAAGTTTTTTTGTTTTTAAATTTAATACACTATGATCAAGTAGGTTTTATTCCTGAGATATAAGGCTGGTTCAACATACACAAACCAATAAATATGATTTATCACATATACAAAATCAAAAGCAAAAACCATACGATCATCTCTGTAGATGTAGAGAAAGCTTTAAATAAGAAATAACATCTCTTCGTAGTAGAAACTCTCAACAGACTAGGCGTTAAAAGAAGATACCTCAAAATAATAAGACCCATCTATCACAAACCCACAGCCAACATTACACTGAGTGGGCAAAAGTTCCAACTATTTCCCTTGAGGCCTGGAACAAGACAAGGGTGTCCACTGCCATCACTCCTATTCAACAAAGTACTGGAAGTCCTAGCCAGAGCAATCAGGAAGGAGAAAGAAATAAAAGGCATTCAGGTAGGAAAAGAATGAGTGAAACTATCTCTCTTCACTAATGTTATGACTTTGTACCCAGAAAATCCTAAAAGCTGTGACAAAAGGCTCTAGAATGGATAAACAGTCTTAGTAAGGTTTGGAATACAAAATCAATGTACACAAACAGTAGCATATCTGCACACCAACACCATCTAGGCTGAAAGTGAAATCAAGAACACAATCCCACTCACAAGACCCACAAAGAAAATGAAATACCTGGGAATACAGCTAACCAAGGAGGTAAAATATCTCTACAAGGAAAAGCACAAAACGCTGTTGAAAGAAAAAAAAAAAAAAAAGTCCATGCTCATAGATTAGAAGAATCAATACCATAAAAATGGCTATACTGCCCAAAGCAGTTTAGAGATTCAATGCTACTGCTACAAAACTACCAACATCATTCTTTACAGAATTAGGCAAAACTATTCTAAAAGTCATATGGAACCAAAAAAGAGCCCAAATAGCCAAAGCAATCCTAATCAAAAAGAACCATGCTGGAAGCATCACACTGTCTGACTTCAAACTATACTATAAAGCCACAGTAAACAAAACAGTTTTGTACTGGGGTGGGGGAAACAAACCCACAGACCAATGGAACACAATAGAAAACTCAGAAATACAGCTACACAATGACAACAATTTGATCTCAAATAAGACTGACAAAAACAAGCAATGAGGAAAGAACTCCCCATTCAAAAAAATGGCACTGGAATAACTGGCTAGCCATATGCAGAGTATTGAAGCTGGACACTTTTTACTACATAGAACAATTAACTCAGAACAATTAACTCAAAATGGATTAAAGATTTAAATGCAAGACCTCAAACTATAAAAATCCTGGAAGACGACCTAGAAAATATTCTCTCAACATCAGCCTTGGCAAAAATTTTGGCTAACTCCCCAAAAGCAATCACAATAAATCAAAAATTGACAAATGGTACCTAATTAAACTAAAGAGCTTCTTTTGCACAGCAAAATAAGCTATCAACAGAGTAAACAGATAGTCTACAGAATGGAAGAAAATATTTGCAAATTATCTATCCAGCAAGGGTCTAATATCCAGAATCTATAGAGCACTTGAAGAAATCAACAAGCGAAAAACAAATGACCCTTTTAAAAAGGGGGCAAAGGACGTAAATAGATACTTATCAAAAGAAGACATACAAGTAGCCAAGAAACATATTTTTTAAATGCTCAGCATCACTAATCAGAAAAATGCAAATCAAAAGCATGATGAGATACCATCCCACACCAGTCAGAATGCCTATTATTAAAAAGTTAAATAAATAAATAAATAAATAAATAAAACAAAAAGCAGATGCTGGTAATGCTGGGGAGAAAAGAGGAAAGAGAATGCTTATATGCTGTTGGTAGAAATGTAAATTAGTCCAGCCACTATAGAAAGCAGTTTGGATATATTTTACAGAAATTTAAACAGAGCTACCATTTGACCCAGAAATCCCATTATTGGATATATCCCCCAAATAAAATAAATCAGTCTACCAAAAAGATGCATGCACTTCCGTGTTTAGTGATGTAGGTTTCACAGTAGCAAAAACGTAGAATCAACCCAGGTGCCCATCAATAGTAGACTGGATAAAGAAAATGTGGTACATATACACAATGGAATAATATGCAGCCATAAAAAGAATGAAATCATGTCATTTGCATCAACATAGTTGGAGCTGGAGGCCACACTGCTAAACAAATGCATGCAGGAACCGAAAACCAAATACCATATGTTCTCATGTATAAGTGGAAGCTAAATATTTAGCACACATGGACATAAATATGGGAACGATAGACACTGTGGATTACTAGGAGGTGGAGGCGGATTCTGAAACTACCTATTGGGTACCATGCTCACTACCAGGATGATGGGATCCATATTCTAAACCTCTGAATTACGCACTACTCTCAATAAGCACATTTATCCCTTGTATCTAAAATAAAAGTTGAAATAAAAAAAATTAAAAGTCTCTACTTCCCAAAATAAAATGTGGTACATATACACCATGGAATCCTGTGCAGCCATATGAGATCATGTCCTCCTCAGCAACATGTCTGAAGCTGGAGGTCATTACTCTAAGTTTATTAATATAGAAACTGAAAATCAAAAACCACATGTTCTCACTTATAAGTGGGCATATGTGGGTACAAAGATTGGAACAACAGACACTGGGGACTCCAAATAGGGTGAGGGAGGGAGCCAAGGGTTGAAAAACTACCCACTGAGTATATGGCCGTTATCTGGGTGATGGGAGCAATAAAAACCCAAACCTCAGCATCACACCATGTACATACTATGTACTTTGGGGATGTCTACATCCAGAGCATGTGTCCCCTGAAGCTAAAATAAAAAAACACAAAAAAATCATGTTGTACACCTTAAATATACACAATAGGTTGAATGTGGTGTCTCTCACCTCTAACCCCAGCACTTTAGGAGGCAAGGTGGGTGGATTGCTTGAGTCCAGGAGTTTGAGACCAGCCTGGGCAACATGGCGAAACCCTGTCCTTACCAATAAATAAATAAGTAAATAAATAAATAACATGAAATAAATTAGTTGGTCTTGGGTGGTGTAGTCCTAGCTACTTGGGAGGTTGAGGTGGGAGAATCACTTGAGCCCAGGAAGATGAGTCTGCAGTGAGCCATGATTGCACCACTGCACTCCAGACTGGGAAACAGAGTGAGATCCTGTCTCAGAAAAATAAATAACTAAATAAATATATAAAAATATATATATATATATAAAATAACAAAATGACATATATCCTCATACTTGTTAGGGTGACTGTTATCTTTTGATATATATATATATATATATATATTTTTTTTTTTTCCCAAAAAAAGTGGAATCACTATCTTGAAGAGATATCTGCACTCTCATATTCATTATAGCATTACTCACGATAGCCAAGATACGGAAACAGCCTAAGCATCTGTCAATAGATGAATGAATAGGAAAATGTGGTGTGTGTGTGTGTGTATAAAATGAAATATTATTCAATCTTTAAAAAAACTCTGCCATCTGTGACAACATGGATAAACCTGGAGAACATTATGCTAACAGAAATAAGCCAGGAACAGAAAGAAAAATACTGCATTATTTTCCTTATATGCAAAATCTAAAAAATGTCAGATTCATAGAAGCAGAGAGTAGAATGGTAGTTCTAATAGCAGGGGCAGGGGAAAATGGGGAGAGGTTAGTCAAAGGGTACAATGTTTCAGTTACATAGGATGAATAAGTTCTGGAGATCTAATATACAGTAGAGAGACTATGTTAGTATTGTAATGCACACTTGAAATTTGTTACATAGTAGATCTCATGTGTTCTTACCACAGGAAAAAAACAGTAAAAGAATATTATTGTGATATGATTCCTAGTTACCTGAAGTCAGAGTGGTGTAAGTTCTGTAACACACAGAAGCTGAAATGCAGTTGAGAATGTCTCATATTACCAATGGCAAAAAGAAAAAGATAAACTGGCTTACATACTTGACCTATATCATCTACATTCAATAAATGCTGAGTCAAAATATTGGCTTATTTTTTTCCTTATTACAAATATGTTTAAGTATTAGATGTTTCCATTTTGTGGAATTGAGAATTTTACTCATATTGAAATTCACCATCATGGCTTTTCATATAGAAATTTCTATTTGTCAATTATACCAGAATAAAAGTATAGTTTTTAATACTTCAGACTTTAAAGAGGGTCTAAATCTTGCTGTTAATGAATGTGTAATTCTCTGTAAAGCATTTCAGATTAAAAGAAAATTTATTTACCATAAATATTGTGATGGTTCCTTTGAAAACATCTTTTAAACAACTGAACCATAATGGATCTAAATATTTCTAAAATATATCTTAAGTAAAATATTGAGTCCCTATATAATAATTGCACATAAATATGTATTTGGGAAATAATTTTTGTACTTTATGGATTTAGTAACCTCTTGCTAATCTTCATTTCTCTCCTGACACACGGACACATGTTAGCCAAAGAGTCCTTTATTCTGGATAGTGTATTTTAGTCACACTGTCTCAAAACTTTATTAACTATTTCTATTAAATTACAGCAACAACATTAAGAGTTATTATCGATCATTAGACACAGTGGAAATTCTACCTTTTATATTTTTTCTTAACTTTATATTTTTATATTGCACACTGAATCATAGACACTTAAAGTTGTACCACGAAATTCTTGGGATGGAAGGGCATTTAAAAGTCATCCAGCCCAGAGAGTTATAACTTTACTTTGCCAGCACAACTCTTCTATTTTCAGATAAAATTGTGTATGGAACCCCCAATAATAAAACAGGTAGAAAGTGCAGCAGCTCTGATTCAAGAGAAAGAAGCAAGCTTGCCTTCATCCTCCACAACAGGACCCTGAGGTTCCCCCAAGCACAGTTTGATGATCATTGACCTGGGTAATTTGTTCAATCGGCTCAGAATGTTTTTCTAAATTCTTTCTTTTGACAAATGATCATATTGTATCATTGATAATATGTTTAGGCACGGGGATATGATTCCTTACAAGAAAGGCCATTTTTTTTTGAGGGGAAAATGTATTAATTATTATAAAATAAAAAGAATTTTCTATATTAAACCTGCAAGTAACACTTCCTTATTTATTTTATCATTGTTCTCTTTGGTGATTAAGTCATGGCAACAATTTTCCAGATAATTGAAGACTGTAAAGCCCTATGACTTATATCACTTTGGCTAGAAATAAACTTGGCTAAAGGATAAAGGTGTTCAAATTTTCCTTCTAGAAAGATGAAATACTTTCTGTCCCTTGCTTTGATCTTCCTGGATGATACTATGTTCAGGAGACAGAGTGACTCTGTCCTTTTGTTATGTCCATGGAGCAAAACAGAATCTTATAGTAGAAGCTAGATAAAAATTGAATTCTGAGTGCAGCAGTCACAGGAATATATGAAGAGTATCAGTTTTGAAGTCCCTGGGATTCGATAGAGATGAAAAACCATACTCAAAGCAAGAGGGACTAAAAAGGTAAATATGTAAGATAAAAATAATTTGGGAGACAGAAAATAGATAGGGAGATCCAAAGTGAAATAAAACTTTATATAGAAGAGAAGAACATTTTATGGAGGACTTTTTCCTACAAAGAGAATGTGATAAATACAATAATATATGTATGTGTTCCATCTTACCTGGTACACTTGTTACAATGAATGAACAAATATAATACATCACTATTAATTAACACTGACAGTAAATTCATATTTTTCTATTTTGTACCTAATTTCCTTTATGAGTTCCAGGATCCCACCGAAAATAGCACACTACATTTAGTCATTATGTCTCTCTAGGCTCCTCCTGACTATGAAAGTTTCTCCAGTTTTCTTTGTTTTATATGACCTTGATGGTTTTGAGGGATATTGGCCAGGCATTTTGCAGCATGAGCCTTCGTTGAAATTTGTGGAATGTTTTTCTCATATTTAGACTGTGGTTATGGATTTTAGAGAGTATACCACAGAGGTAAATTGCCATATTCATTACATCATATCAAGGGTACTACCAATGTGATTTATCATTCTTGGTGTTGTTGATGTTGACCTTAATGATGTGTCTGAGGAAGGACTTGTCAGGTTTTCTCGTTGTAAGTTTACTTTACTTCCCCATGGCCTCTTTTCATCTTTGGAAGGAAGTCACACCATGCGTAGCCCACTCTTAGGAAATAAAGAGTTAAGTTCCCCTCCTGAGGGCAGAGTATTATATAAGTTCTTTGGATTTTTTCTCCATGAAAGATTGGTCTTCCATCTCACTTTTACTTATTAATTTATTTATATCAATATCATTATATGAATATTGATTTTATACTGAAGATTATTGCATGGTACTACTTATTTGTTTACTTGCTCTGATTCTGTCAATTTTGGCCACTGAGACATTTTTCAATTGGCTCCTGTGTCCTTTTGAAATACCCCTATTAATGTGTTTTAGTGCATATTTACTTTTTGGCTATACAAGACACTCCAGGCTCAGTTTGTACCTTTCCACAATGACATTGGGTCATTCTTCCAGGAAACCCTGGTTCCTTTTATTCAGCACGCAACTATTATCTACGTTAAGGTAAATATTACTTCATATAAATGTCTCTAGCTCTAATCCATTACCAAATTTATCATTCCTTACTACTTCCTTGGGTTATTTGTAAATTCCCACACCAATGGTGAGAAAACTGGCTCCCACCATTTACAATGTATTTACTTAATTACTGAATTTTACTATGCATGTATAGCAGTATCACCATTTTTTAACTGCACCTTACAAGAAACAGCCTTATCAGCAATGCAGATATGCATTATGTTCAATTCCATTTGCCTCTAAACTTATAGAAGCCATTCATTTCTAAACTTCCTAAGGTCCTGTCTCCTAACTATTTTCAGCAATGCCATTTCATGTTTGTAATACAGATAGATTCTTTCGTTACAGTTTGCATTCTATTTCAGATCTTTTCTTCTAAATGACTTTTTCTTTAAGTTTGCATACATTAAGTTTCAGTCTTTGTCCAGTGAAGTTTTATGGGGTTGACAAATATGTAGTATCATATATCTACCATTGCAGTATCATAGAGAATAATTTGCCATTGTTAAAAATGCCCTATGTTTCATCAAACTCTGAATATTTAATTGTCTCTATAGTTTTCTTTTCCAGAATGTCAAATAATTGGAATTACACAGTGTGTATAATCTTTTCAAACTGGCTTCTCTCATTCAGAAATGTGCATTTACGGTTCCTGTAAGTCTTTTCATGGCTTGAAAGCCCTTTTCTTTTTATTATTAAATAGTATTCCATTTTATGGACGTAACAGTTTTTTTATACATTCACCTACTGAGGAAAATCTTGATGGCTTCAATTGTGATGATTATGAATAAAACTGATATGAATATTTGTGTGCAGCTTTTGCATGGGCTTGAATTTTCATAGTTACCTAGGAGTGTAATTGCTGAATTATATGGTAAAACACGTTTTAGGTTTGTAAGAAACTGCCAAATCATTTTAGAAAATGGCTGGCTCATTTTGCATTTTCACTATCAGTGAATTATAATTTCTGTTGTACCATATAATTGCAAGAATTTGATATTATCAATTTTTTAAAGTATTAGTCATTCTTTGAGGTGTGCAGTGCTCTCAGTGATGTTTTAATTTGCAATTTCCCAATGCCAAATGATGTTAAGCATCTTATATGCTTAATTGCAGTATGTGTATCTTCTTTCATTGGATATCTGTTCTAGTCTTTTGCCCAATACTTGAGTTATTTTAAATCTTATTTTTGAGTTTCAAGAGTTCTTTGCATATATTGGGTACAAGCTCTTTATCGGATATGTGTTTTCCACGTATTTGTTTTCTAATCTTATATTTGTATTTGATCCCTTAAAAGTTTTTCTCAGAGAAGAAGGTCGTAATGTTTTAAAAGTTCATCATGTCAATACTTTTTCATAGATAGTTCTTTTTGTGTTGCTAATACTATCACTTGATTGCCGACATCTGTCCCTTCCAGAAAAGTACAAGTCCTATTAAAATTGTATATTTCCATTTGTCTGAAGGCTAACAAAATATTCCATTAATTATATGCTTATTTGCTTCTAAATTATTTTTTTGAGACTGGATCTCACTGTGTTGTCCAGGTTGATCTCAAACTCCTGAGCTCATATGAGCTTCACCTCAGCCTTCCAAGTAGCTGGGACTATAGGCATATGCCTAGCTTCTGACCTGCTTATATTCTATATTTACAACCTAGAGAGAGGTGGCAAAGATTGTGTAATTACACTGTATATTATAAAGTTCTACAGATACTTAAAATTTTCTAACATAACCAGTATAGATGTATTTACATATATGAATACACTTAATCTGTGCCTAAAAATATATAAAGAAACCACATCAAAATAAAAGTTACATGTATTTAATAAGTTTTAAAAGGTATTTCATAAATAAAATTTGGAGTGAGAAATTTATACTACCAGCTAATCAAATTATTTGAGCTATGTTCTTATTTGAAAATTAAAATTTAAATGTAGACAGTTTGAGAAAATGAGGTCAGAGAACATGTTGTCTGATACAGCTAGTTAATTGATGCATCTGTTTAACTCGAATTATCCTAATAAATTCACTTAATCACCTATGCGCATTTAAACATCTTATAAATTAGTAACTAAAAAATGTACATTAGGGATTATATACTCAAAATATGTTTTTATGCTTTGAAGTACACTACTTCATGGATTAGTGTTATGTCCAATTTAGAGTAAACCTCTCTCAGAATTATAATTTTCCATTTTTCTGAACATAGTGAAAAAAATCACAAATTGAGATGTCAAGATGTAAGCAAGATTGGACTTGCACTACTTGCTTCAATTTTGATTTTCTCATTGTTCTCTCTTTGATAGCACTAAGCAACAAGTATAATTTGATTTATACTTCAAAATAAACTTTGAAAGTATGTTCTTACAATGTGAATTATTTATATTGTACAGACCTGTTACTCAAGTGTTAATTCTCTTGATCATATAACTAAGATTATTATCATGAATCATATGCTTTGGAGGTTTATTGAAAATTATAAAATGTAATCCTGTCAATCTGGGAATATGAAATGGGAAGATTGACAGTGAGTAGACAACCAATTTTCTTTTACTCATTCATTTAAAGTTTCCAAATATTGTTGCTAGAAAAAAGAGGAGCTATTACCTACAAAAATGTTGAAGTCTGCATTTTAAAAATGACAAACAGTACTGACTTTAAATTATTGTATTTTTTTCATTCCTCAAGGCATTATAAATCATAATGTCAATGAAACCAGAGGCTTCTTTATTCTCTCACCATAAATAATAATGAGTTCCAGATGAGTAGGCGAGTAGATATTTGTACGACTATTTAAATGCTTTGATTTAGAGTAGTCAATGATCTCATAAAAGCACAGAAGACAAGTGAAGGTAAACAGCATGAAACAGATATGATAATTTAACGCTGGGTTTTTCACTAAATGCTTGAAGGATATACACAGTTTATGGTCTAATAAACACTGCCTTTTATTTTCAACAAAATGTGTTTGAGAAGAAATCAAGCACTGTTTCATAGTGACTAAGAAAATAACTTGAGCTTTTTAACTCTTTGGAAGGTATTAATATATATAATTATCAGTGATGTTGAATGTCCCCTTGCTAGTCCTTCTTTAAATTTTTTGGAAAAAGTTACAAATGTTCTTTCTCAATTCATGACAAATGGAATATGGACCCAGGCATACAGAGATTAGCTCTATGGTCTAGTGAATCATCATTTATTTATTTTTTCTATTTCTTTTTATTTATTTAAATTTTTTATGTTTAATTTTCGTGGGTACATAGTAGGTGTATATATTTATGGGGTCCATGAGATATTTTGGTACAAGCTTGCAATGAGTAATAACCACATCATGGTAAATTGGGCATCCACCTCCTCCAGCCTTTATCTTTTGTGTTACAAACAATCCAATTAGACTTTTTAGTTATTTTTAAATGTACCATTTATTTTTGCAGTAAATATTGGAATACTACTTTTTAATAAGTAATTTCCAACTTTATTAACAAAGAAGCACAAATTAAAACAATACATTTTTTCCCACCAAATAAGACTTTTAAAATGGGCAGGAACCCTCTGACACACCGTTGATAAAAATATAATTTAACACACTGTTTCTGCAAAAGAATTTGGAAAATAGATTTAAAATCCTCAAAATTCCCTTTCACTCACTCATCACTTCTAGAGCTGGATGGAGTCACTAACACCTGTTATGGGGATAGGATAAGGCCAGTAAAGGCTCTGCCCTCCAGGAACTATCCTAGATACTTTAAAACTGTAGATTGAGTGGCTTTTTACAATTAGTCAGATGTTGACCTCAGACAAGGTGCCTGTCTTTGAAGTCAGGAAATTGCATGAGCATTCTTGGTACCTACAAGTTATGTCAGGAGCAAAAAGGGTATGGCAAAAATTTATAGGAATAACACTGTGTTAGTATCCCTGACATGTATGATCAAGATGACTTCTACTTGACAAGATTAATTTATACATAGACAAAATGTAATAAGGCCCATAAAGAAACTAGTCTTAGCTGTTAAAATAAACCAATATTTATTTATAGTCACAATATTTATTGAAATTAATAATTCTCACCAGAGAGAGAACTCAGCATTAAGTCTCTTAGCTTCCTATGCCATATTGGACTCTGCTGATAGTGAGGTTCTGTGAGCACACATAATTCACTAACATGCCATGCAGTAATGAAATGATCAGCCTCTCTTTTTGCAAAATTACTCGGAAGGAATCAGAAGTCTAGAAGCCTATTGACTAAGAATGTGGAAAACACATTTCTTATGTATGACTAATGAAACAAAAAATTTGAATTAAGAAGTAAAAAGTAGGCCGGGAGCGGTGGCTCACGCCTGTAATCCCAGCACTTTGGGAGGCCGAGGCGGGCGGATCACAAGGCCAGGAGATCGAGACCATGGTGAAACCCCGTCTCTACTAAAAATAGAAAAAATTAGCCGGGCGCAGTGGCGGGCGCCTGTAGTCCCAGCTACTCGGGAGGCTGAGGCAGGAGAATGGCGTGAACCCGGGAGGCGGAGCTTGCAGTGAGCCGAGATTGCGCCACTGCACTCCAGCCTGGACGACAGAGCAAGACTCTGTCTCAAAAACAAAACAAAACAAAAAAAAAAAAACAACAAGAAGTAAAAAGTAACAAGAGAAAGAAAAACACAATAAAATTATAAATCAAGAATATTAAATTATTAGTTTTAAACTGGTTTTCAATTAAGGGGCAAGTTCCTAGTCATAATATGATACTTAGTGTGAAATTGTACTGAGGTGTTAATTTACAAGAAGTATTATCTGAAGATATTTAGTTTCCTATTGCTGTTATAAGAATTTATTACAAACTTAGTAGCTTAAAACAACACAAATTTATTCTCTTACAGTTCCAGAAGTGAGAAGTCCAAAATGGGTCACACTAAGCTAAAATTAAAGTGTCAGCCGGGATGTGTTTCTTCTGGAACTCTGGGGGAGAATCTGTTTCCTGCATTTTCCAATGTCTAGAAGCTGTCTGCATTCCTTGGCTTGTGGCCCCATATCACTCAGATCTCTGCTTTTATTGTCGTATCTTCTCTGATTCTGACTCTCATAACTCCTCCTTTTCTTATAAGAAACTTCCTTATAAGAACCTTATAAGGAAACCCTTGTAAGGTGATTACAATGAGTTTATTCAGATAAAGCAGGATAATCTTCCTATTTTAAGACTGAAGTCAATGACATCTGCAAAATCTCTTTCACCATGGAAGATAACATGTTCAAAGATACTAAAGAGGAGAAGTGGATAACTTTGAAGGGCCATTCTCCCCACCACAAGCTTAGCCTATGACACTGCTTTTTATGCAAAGCAAGGTGCTGTTCTTAGGAAGAGTATTGTACATGGAGAAAAAAGAATGTTGGTTCCAATTTATAACTCTACTATCACTGTCACATGTTCTGTAAGCCAGTAATTCTGAGCATCATTTTCCTAAACTGTCTAGAGTCAGAGATGCCTCCCTTGATTACTTCCCAGGTACGCTGTAAAAATTCAATGACATAATCTAGGTAAATGTTTTCTGCAAGGCGTACATAATTTATAAAAGGTGAGATTTTGTTAATAATACTGAGCAAATTAAGGACCCCAGCAAAATAAATAGATATTCTAAATTCCATGGCCTGTCAAATCCATGGAGGAAAGGGAACCCAGAAATGACACTTTCACAAATTTCTTAAATAAAGTTTGTGCAAGTAATCTCTTTGCAGCATTGCACAAAAGATTCATAGAAGACACTATTGAAATTGTAAATGGAGATAAACAAAAATGTGTGAGGAAGGAGTACAGTGTGAAGAACAGCATTTGTGAGACTGCATTTTAGACACATGGCTCCTGAGGATGAAACTGTTTTATGTGTACTTAGGAAAGTGGCTTGAAAACTGTTCATTCCATTCTGCTAAATGGGAAAATAGCAAGCCAAATGTGGTGCTTATTGCATCTAGTCATTAATGTAGAACTGTGAGAGATTTTTATTTGGCTTTGGGAAGTGATCAACACGTTCCTTGGAAACCTAAGGATTAATAACCACAATAATATATTCTGACTCCTACAAAATCTCTTAGAAGCACTCAACATATCATCAGAACCTTAGACAAATTGATGCAAGAGTTTAAAAAGATATGCTAGAGTAACAAAGTGTGCTGATGTGGGAGAGTGAATCATTAAACTTACATTAAACTTAAGCCCTTTAAACAATCTTCTCATCTTACTTTTTTTGCCTTTTACCTCTCTCTTTATAACTTAATCACATCAATTGTTTTTGAGTACATCACCTGAAGTAATGTTTTCTTTTTTGCAGGTTTTTATTTATACTGGCAATTTGTAAACATGTTTAAATCAATTTCTCACATCTCCACATTTTAACATTTAGAATTAAGCTCCTTTTGTTGATGTTGCCATAGATGCCTGACCTTTTATTGTATTAGCCTTTAGATTTCTTTTCTCTGAAATTTATCTCTGTCTGTAAGCTTTGTGAGAACATTTCCAACAGTGCATGCACACAAGCTTATCTCAGGAGAGTAGAGTGTGGGGTAGAAGAGGGAGAAAAAGAAGGAAGAGAAGAAGAGTAAGAGAAAGAGAATAATGCACATTTCTTATTTTAAATGCATTACAGTTTTCTGCTATATGATATGTAGTATTTTATTTATATTAATTTTTCACCTATAAAGACAATTGTTTCCATCTGTCATGTGGAAGGGCATACCTATGGTACACATGTAAATGCTAAGTTGTACATCCTAGGATGCATATATCTTTAAATTTACCAATAACTATGTAACAAAATTACTTTGTAGCCCTGCTATTTTTTAAAGGTGTGAAAAATAAAGGAAGAACAAAATAAACTTTTTATTTGAGACATGTGAGCCACTTTAAATTATCAGGACCAGAGAGGCATTGGAATGAAATGATAGTCTTGTCACATCCCCTTGAACTGAAATAATTACCTCTTGAAACCACTTACTCTGTGGGCTCTGTACTTACGGATGCCAAGTCGCAATAAAATGCCAAACACTCTACAGTTCAACAATATATAACCTATCATTAAGCAATGTTATTTCTGTAAACCAAAGAGAATTCCTGATAAACAACTTTTGAAATTGCACCCACCACTTCTGATTCATCCCTTTTTCTTTAAAAACCTGAACCTCTCTTTTGTTCTCTGGTGCACTCCCCGAGGCATTTTGGAAGTGTGTCCTGGGCTGCAGTGCTCAACCCTGGCCCAGATAAACACTTTATGTTAATTTTGCCTCAGCTTCTTCGTTTTAGGTTGCTGACACATGGTAAAATGAAAAAAAAATCTTATGTCCTCTTTTCATATACTGTGCCATTCTGGGCAAGTCATTTGCCATTCCTGTGCCTCACTTCTTCATCTGCTATATGGAATAATTAGTACAAACCTCACAGGGTTGTTGTGAATGAAAATTAAGAGAGGTTGTGTAGTCCCGGCTACTCGGGAGGTCGAGGCAGGAGAATGGGGTGAACCTGGGAGGCAGAGCTTGCAGTGAGCTGAGATCGCGCCACTGCACTCCAGCCTGGGCGACAGAGCGAGGCTCCATCTCAAAAACAAAAAAAGGAAAAAAGAAAAAGGAAAAGAAATAGAGACTTAATGCTGGTTAATATTCAGAGAGAAAAGGACAAGTAACAAGGTCTGGTTTCAGGATACCTGACTTCTATTCCGAGCTGCAACGCTAACATCTGGGCTTCTTTTGTTTGCATTTTCAAATGTAGTTTGGGGCTAGATTTGTTAATTAATTACTTTGTCATTAAGATTTAAAGTCTTCTATTTTCAAAATATATCAATTAGGAAGTACATTTTGATACAATCCGCATGTCTAAAGCAATTTACACTTTTTCCAGTTAAACTTTATGCAACTGCTATGATTGAACACATTCAAGAAAAGAGCCTACTATCTTCAAAAGAGAACTCACTTCATCTTCAAACATTTTTGAATGGTAGAACACGTATTTTGTATTGAATGGTCATCTGCCTTCCTGTAGAAGCCTCATGGATGTGTTGATATGCGAATTTTTAAAAAAAGTTATAATGGAAACTCATTGTACATTTTTTTCCTAGGCACTTTATAGACATCCTGAAAAAAGAAACATTTTATAGACATCCTGAGAAAAGAAACTTTTGCTCAAGGTGATTTTAAGTCTTAATAATTCTGAGAGGCAGAATTCTAATTAATTAATATCTTTATTACTTTTCTGTTGCAACTGGATTTTTATCCATTTTATTTACATGCACAACTAGTTTAATAGCTTTTACTGAATATGCTATTTGAACTAATTGACTGGAGAGTTAAATAACCAAACCAATGCTGCATGGAGATGTGAAGTAAATTTCTATAGAATTTAGCTGGTCATTAGCCTGCTTTATGAAAGTCTTAACTAATTCTTACTGACCTCTTCACCCTGTACTGTTCCTTTTAGGCCATTCTGCTGAGATGAAAAAGCTTACTGTAGCAAATGAGATTATTGAATAGATAGTAACATAATTTATCCTCCAATACTTGCCTGTTTATTAAATAGGTCACTATTTGGGAAATTTGTTTTATTCTACTATGTCTCTTATGGCCACTATGTTCATATCACTCTTGGCTTTTATTTCAAGGATTTCCAGTTATTTTTGTGACAAGCATTCACTTTAGAATATTTCAAAACTAATTTTGACTTTCTATTTTGTGATAATTCCCAAAGGCAAATGTGAGAGTCACATGCAGTTGTAAGAAATGATTCAGAAAGGTCTCATACTATTTCCCTAGTATTCTCCAGTGACAACATATTGTACAACTATAATCAAATATCACAACCAGAATACTGACACTGATACAATCTACTTAATTTATTCAGATTTCATCAGTTTAAAATGAACTCATGTGTGTAGGCTAGTCTATGGGCATATTTAGTTCTATGCAATTTTATCACCACATGTACTTTTGTGTGACCACTGTCACAATCAAGATACAGAACAGGTTCATCCCTATTGGAATTCTTATAAATATACCCACAGGCATCTTGATATTGTTGTTATTGTCCTCATTCTTCTCCTTCCCTTCCTCTTTCACCTTGACAAAGTTGCCACTGGGGAAAGAAAAATATTCTCAATAAATGGTGTCAGAACAAGTGGATAGACAAATATTTATTTTGTATTATTTTAAAAAGGAAACTACACTCTTCTCTCACACAAAATACAACAATTCACTTCACTCCCTTTAGTCCAAATGGATCATAGATCAAAATATATTAAGCTTCTGGAAGGAAACGTAGGAGAAAATTCATCGTAATCTTGAGTTAGACAAATATTTCCTAAGTAATTTGCAAAATGCACAAATGATTAAAAATTGATAAATTGAGTATTGTCAAAATAGTCATATTAGACATTGAAGGTTGCAGAGTTTGACAAGATCTTTCTTATAAAATTAAAAATATACTTATTGTAGCCCAACAATCCCACTACTATTCACCCAAGTGAAATAAAAATCAACAGACAAAAACTTCTATTCTAATATTTAGACACTTTATTCATAATTGCCCCAAACTGAAAA
Organism: Macaca thibetana thibetana; assembly: GCF_024542745.1. Lineage (NCBI taxonomy): Eukaryota > Metazoa > Chordata > Mammalia > Primates > Cercopithecidae > Macaca > Macaca thibetana. Next base: position 79,646,551 of record NC_065583.1, read on the forward strand.
TTACCCAATTGTCTGTCAACTGGAGAACGGATACATAAACTCTGGTTCATCAATAAAATGAAATAGTGCTCGGCCTCGCTCCGTGGCTCACGCCTGTAATCCCAGCACTTTGGGAGGCCGAGGTGGGCAGATCACGAGGTCAGAAGATCGAGACCATCCTGGCTAACACAGTGAAACCCCGTCTCTTCTAAAAGTGAAAAAAATTAGCCGAGTGTGGTGGTGGGCACCTGTAGTCCCAGCTACTCAGGAGGCTGAGGCAGGAGAATGGCATGAACCCGGGAGGCGGAGGTTGCAGTGAGCCGAGATCGCGTCACTGCACTCCAACCTGGGCGATAGAGCCAAACTGCGACTCACAAAAATAAATAAATAAATAAATAATAATAAATAAATAAAATAGTACCCAGTAAGAAAAATAAATATATTGTTAACACACATGACAACATGCATGATCCTCAGATACATTATGGTAGGTTAAAGAAGGCAGATTCAAAAGGCTACATACCACGATTTGATTTTATTTGTATGCTATGTTGGAAAAGGAAAATATTAAGAATAGCAAAAGATTAAGAATTTTCAAAGACTGAGTGTTTGACAGGTGTTGGACTAGAAAAGGCCAGTTAGGAAATTCTGGTGTGACTGAATTGTTCTATATTTTGATTATAGTGGTCACTACGGAACTTCAGGTGTTTGTAAAAATTCACAGAATTATATACTGAAAAGAGTAGACTTTACCATTTATAAATTGGCATTAAATATAAAATACGGGCTAACTCAAAAAACGATATGATAAAACTTGGATATTAATTTAGAAAAATGGGTTGGAAATCTATATTTAGTCACACAACACATATAAATTTCAGACATTGAATATAAAACACAAAATTTTTAAAAATCAGAAGAAAATATAATATGTTTATAATTTTAGGATAAGGAAGATTCACTTAACAAGTCAAAAGATGAAGGAATTATAAAGAAACCGACAGATGCCTTTGTTTACATAACATTAAATATTTTTATATTACAAAATATGTCAGAATAAATTTTAACAACTAATAACAGGCTGGAAAATATTTAAAGCATGTATCAGAAACAAAGAATGTGTAGGAAAATATTGGAAAGAAGAAAACAAGATAAAGTTTAACCAAACAACTTGAAAAGTATATGGACAAGAAAATCACACAGCAGAATATCAAAATTACTTTTAAACATATGAAAATATTTAACCTCACATGCCATCTGGAAAATAAAAGCAAAGATAATTATATACTTTTCTCCAACAGACTGCAAAATATAAATGAAGAAAAATAGATACATTTGATATATTGGATAAAGTCCAGAATTGGCCAAGTCATGAGAAAACCCTTATGAATATTTCAAAGGACTATTAATTGGTTCATTGTTCTTGGAAAGCAATATCACAGTATGCATTATGTCTAAAATTTGCATAATTTTAAATTCAGAAACGCTTTCTCAAAATATCTTGAAAAATATTTGTGCAAAGAGAAATACATTGCATTTTTATACTATTTTTTAAAAACTTGGAGATAAACTAAATATCTATTAGTAGCAAAATTTTTCCTTATGTCATGGTGCAAAATTATTATAACATACTTAAAAATGGAATGAGCGAAATAGATTTATATCTACAAGGAAAATCCTCTTATTTAAAAAAACATAATTTATAAAAATATCTATGGTCTTATTCCAATTATAAAGAAAGTCACACTGAACACGAATTCTTCCATCAATACCTGTTGACAGTACCATTAAAACTGTATATAGCTATATCTATTAAAATTTGACCAAGTTTATAATATAGATAGGTAGATATAGATTCACCATACCGCAACCCTAACATTTTGTGAAGTAAAATGACAGTGCCAAAGGGCAAATACTTTTCATGTAAATCATTATCTACCATTATAAAAATGTTTGAATTGAGTTTTTAGGAATCTACGAGTTTAAGAGGGAGTCTAATCTTAGGAGATAAAGAAAACCACACATATTGCATGAATATTTACTAATTGCAAAATCTTTAGAATCTATCAACATATTTAGTAATATATTGCAAAAATATCTAATATACAATAAGGAAAGCATGTTTAAAATACAATAAATTGTTTCATTTGAAAATCACAAATTAAAATTTAAAGGAATGCAAATTTAACATCCACTGTGGTGTTTAGTTCAGGAGAGTTGTGGGTGATTAAGCATTTGCAAACATATTAGGTTTTAATATATGACAATATTTTGATTTTACTATTCATCTTGCTATATAATACCTCTGCCTGAGGCTACAAAAAGCATCCCATTTTAGAGTCTTGAATAAAAATGATAAACTCAAGATATTAAAACTCTAAGAGATAAAAAGTTTCTATATAATTTACTCCAATTGGAAGGAAAATTATTCTTTTAATCAGCTTACCAGACAGATAAATTCTGAATTAGGCAATAGGCTTTAACAGGTTTAATAATGTCAATGCACTCACATTGCCTCTTCATAGAGGAGAAATTGTTATTAACAGTCTCTAGAAAGGAAATGAAACAGATTCTCAAATCCTAAATTTAAGAAAATGTTTAATTTAAAAGTGTGTTTAACACCTTATTTTCTTGATCCTGCCATTATGATATAAACTGGTTATTTTGCTCGTTAGTTGATGCAGTTTCTTCCTAGCCTCGATGGTCTTTACGTTTTGGCCTGTTTTTGCAATGGCTGGTACCGGTTGTTCCTTTCCATGTTTAGTGCTTCCTTTGGGGTCTCTTGTAAGGCAGGCCTGGTGGTGACAAAATCTATAAGCATTTGCTTATCTGTAAAGGGTTTTATTTCTCCTTCACTTATGAAACTTAGTTTGGCTGGATATGAAATTCTGGGTTTAAATTCTTTTCTTTAAGGATGTTGAATATTGGCCCCCACTCTCTTCTGGCTTGGAGAGTTTCTGCTGAGAGATCTGCTGTTAGTCTGATGGGCTTCCCTTTGTGGGTAACCCGACCTTTCTCTCTGGCTGCCCTTAAGATTTTTCCCTTCATTTCAACTTTGGTGAATCTGGCAATTATGTGTCTTGGAGTTGCTCTTCTCGAGGAGTATCTTTGTGGCGTTCTCTGTATTTCCTGGATTTGAATGTTGGCCTGCCCTACTAGGTTGGGGAAGTTCTCCTGGATGATATCCTGAAGAGTGTTTTCCAACTTGGTTCCATTTTCCCCCTCACTTTCAGGCACTCCAATCAGACGTAGATTTGGTCCTTTTACATAATCCCATACTTCTTGCAGGCTTTGTTCATTTCTTTTTCTTCTTTTTTCTTTTGGTGTCTCTTCTCACTTCATTTCATTCATTTGATCCTCAATCGCTGATACTCTTTCTTCCAGTTGATCGAGTCAGGTTACTGAAGCTTGTGCGTTTGTCACGTATTTCTCGTGTCATGGTTTTCATCTCTTTCATTTGGTTTATGACCTTCTCTGCATTAATTACTCTAGCCATCAATTCTTCCACTTTTTTTTCAAGATTTTTAGTTTCTTTGCGCTGGGTACGTAATTCCTCCTTTAGCTCTGAGAAGTTTGATGGACTGAAGCCTTCTTCTCTCATCTCGTCAAAGTCATTCTCCGTCCAGCTTTGATCCGTTGCTGGCGATGAGCTGCGCTCCTTTGCCGGGGGAGATGCGCTCTTATCTTTTGAATTTCCAGCTTTTCTGCCCTGCTTTTCCCCCATCTTTGTGGTTTTATCTGCCTCTGGTCTTTGATGACGATGGTGACGTACTGATGGGGTTTTGGTGTAGGTGTCCTTCCTGTTTGATAGTTTTCCTTCTAACAGTCAGGACCCTCAGCTGTAGGTCTGTTGGAGATTGCTTGAGGTTCACTCCAGACCCTGTTTGCCTGGGTGTCAGCAGCAGAGGCTGCAGAAGATAGAATATTGCTGAACAGCCAGTGTACCTGTCTGATTCTTGCTTTGGAGGCTTCCTCTCATGGGTGTACTCCACCCTGTGAGGTGTAGGGTGTCAGACTGCCCCTAGTGGGGGGGATGTCTCCCAGTTAGGCTACTCAGGGGTCAGGGACCCACTTGAGCAGGCAGTCTGTCCCTTTTCAGATCTCAACCTCCATGTTGGGAGATCCACTGCTCTCTTCAAAGCTGTCAGACAGAGTCGTTTGCGTCTGCAGAGGTTTCTGCTGCTTTTGTTGTTGTTTAGCTGTGCCCTGTCCCCAGAGGTGGAGTCTACAGAGACAGGCAGGTTTCCTTGAGCTGCTGTGAACTCCACCCAGTTTGAGCTTCCCAGCGGCTTTGTTTACCTACTTAAGCCTCAGCAATGGCGGGCGCCCCTCCCCCAGCCTCACTCCTGCCTTGCACTGCTGTGCTAGCAATGAGGGAGGCTCCATGGGCGTGGGACCCTCCCAGCCAGGTGTGGGATATAATCTCCTGGTGTGCCTGTTTGCTTAAAGTGCAGTATTGGGGTGGGAATTACCCGATTTTCCAGGTGTTGTGTGTCTCAGTTCCCCTGGCTAGGAAAAGGGATTCCCTTCCCCCTTGCACTTCCCAGGTGAGGCGATGCTTCGCCCTGCTTCATCTCTCTCTGGTCGGGCTGCAGCAGCTGACCAGCACCGATTGTCCGGCACTCCCTAGTGAGATGAACCCAGTACCTCAGTTGAAAATGCAGAAATCACCGGTCTTCTGTGTCACTCGCACTGGGAGTTGGAGACTGGAGCTGTTCCTATTCGGCCATCTTGCTCCGCCCCCTCTAACACCTTATTTTCATTAGTAAAACATAACTTTTGAAATCTTTTTCTTTCCTGTTTCATTATCATCTACTACCTTCCTGTTCTCCAGGAAATGTAAAGCTTAACGAGATATTCTTATGTAACAATAGAAGTTCTTAAAAGAAAATTAGGATGTTTGCTCCTGAAGGGATTTATAGATTAATTTGCCCAATCACCTCATACTATAAGGGAAGAAATCAAAGAAACATTTTACGCAAACAGAAAGAATGACTTTTTTTTCTTCATGGCTATTATGCAGGGAGTTTGGCTAGCTTCTTTTGGTGTGGTTTCATCTTCGGCTTTTGTACAGGTGATTCACCACTCAGATGTGAAAGAAGTGCAAGCATCAACAGGAGCACTTCTCGAGGCTGGTAACATGCAGACCATACTCAAAGCAGACTGTGGATCTCCAGTTCTTTCTATTTCATAATTTTTTTCCTTTGCTAAAGACTGAGAAAAGGAAATCATAGAATATGTAAGAATTATCTAAGATTAATATCCTTTTCCTTGTGTACATACAAGCTGGGGACAACTTACACAGAAACCAGAGACACTCGCCCGGCACAGGCACACACACTCACTCACAGTTAGTTAGAAGGGTAAACACAAAAAAGAAAGAAAGGTTGAGGGTGGAGTGTGGAGGACTTATTTCACAAAAAACTTCGACAATCTGTATTCTATTGTACATTAAACTATATCCATTGTACTGAGTTTTACGTGGTTGTGAAATCATTACCCTTTTTTCTCTTGGGGTATTAAGCCTTTTTGATTCTTTGAGGATCTATGGTTACGAATATTTGTATCAAAGAATGACATTTGAAAAGCAAATATTACGACTGAAACCATTTTCAAATTATTCTGAGTAGTTGGAGTTATGACAGAGGCTGCATCATTTATTCATCTCTGTGACTGTCGTTCTCATCAGCCACCATTCAGGTCCATGACAAGTTGTCTTTTTCAAGACAGAGAAATTGTTTGTTGCAGTTGACATCATAAAAAAGGCAACTAAAGATGCTTGTAGCATGCCCACAGCTCAGTTGTCAGCCGATCTCATGCACTCTGTAAAACTGCAATTTGAGAAACTCATGGGTAAGCCATATTAATAAAAGATACAGATATCCTCACACACAACCAAATTATGAAAGCAAAATGTCTAAAATGGAGCATAATGCAACTGTATATTTTTGTCAGGATAGAAAGTCCTTGACCTAATAAAATAGAAGAAAACATTAGATGGTGAAGTTCTACTTGTTACTAACTTAAGATGCAATTCCCAGGGAGTAAACTTGATCTCTAAGTTTAGGCAAAGAACAGATGTGTAATTAAGTAACAGAAATATTTCAGCCACGAATTTAGGAGAATTCTGTCAGCCCTGGACTCCCTAACTTGTCAAAGCTAAATTAGATCTTCCAACTATACCAAACTACTGTTTGTCAGGCTTAAAAGATTTCAGTCCACTACAGTGTCCTACATCAGAAAGCACATTGGCCTCAATAGGATGTGAATGTAGAATAAAATGTATATGGCTACTGGAACTGAAAACAAACCTTTGCTGCACATAGAAAAGTGTTACATGTGGAAAATTCCTTATTTATTTCTGGTCCAAAAATATCTCTGCCAGGCACACAAAGGTAAATTGAAAACAAATATATACATGTACATATATATGTATATATTTGTATATGCAAATATAAATATATAAAAATATATAAATTTATAGACTTTACTTTTTAAAAATCTGCCAAAAAATGAAGTTCATTATTTCATTATTACAGAAATGTCTTGTGCGGGGAAACAATGGCCTGAGTCACCTAAGTGATGGAAGTGGTTCTAGTCCACAGTGGAGCAGGCTAGGGTTGGATCACACAATTTGCTGCAGTGAAAAATATCATCCTTGCTAGGAGTGAAAAATAGCTACTGACTGTGGAGGGTCAGCTAGCTCTCTTCTTCAGGGTTTCATGTAGGAAAGGGAAGAATGAGGTAGCTTTGGGAAAGAACCAGTACTTAACTCACTTTTTTTTGGTATACTTAAAAAATGAAAGTCAATTTTATCTATTCACAGATCTCCATTCAAAGGATGTAAATACTACTTTATAGTGAAAATAAAGGAATCTTTCAAAATATTTTGGTAAAGAAAAAGTTAAAACATTATTTACGAGGATTATTTGATTTCAGATTTACTTCTCTGATTTGCAGATGACATAATTCTGTATCTAGAAAACCTCATAGTTTTGGCCTCAAATCTCCTTCAGCTGATAAACAATTTTAGCAAGGTTTCGGGATACAAAATCCATGTACAAAATCACTAACATTCCTATCCTATACACCAACAACATCCAAGACAACAGCCAAATCAGAAAGGCAATCCCATTCACAAGTCCCTCAAGAAGAATAAAATATCTAAGAATACAGCTAATTAGGGAGGTGAAAGATCTCTAAAATGAGAATTAAAAAACTGCTAAAAAGAAACAGAGAAGATACAAACAAATGGAAAAACATCCTATGCTCATGGACAGGAAGAATCATTATTATTAAAATGGCCATACTTTCCAAAGCAATTTTCAATGCTATTGAAAATTCAATGCTATTCCGGCCACACCACCAATGATATTCTTCACAGAACTAGAGAAAACTATTTTAAAATTCATCTGGAGCCAAAATAGAGCTCAAATAGCCATAGCAATCCTAAGCAAAAAGAACAAAGATGGAGGCATAACTCGAGGTGACCTCAAATTATACTACCAGCTACAGGAACCAAAACAGAATGGTTGTGGTACAAAAACAGGCACATGGACTAATGGAACAGAGTAGAGATTCCAGAAACAAGGCCACACACCTAAGACCATCTAATCTTCAATAAAGCTGACAAAAACAAGCAATGGGGAAAAGGCTCCCATTCAATAAATGGTGCTGAGATAACTGGCTAGCTGTATGCAGAAGACTGAATCTGGATTCCTTCCTAATACTATCTACAAAAATCAACTCAAGATGTGTTTGACTGGGCACAGTGGCTCACGCCTGTAATCCCAGCACTTTGTGAGGCCAAGGTGGGAGGATCACTTGAAGTCACGAGTTCAAGACCAGCCTGGCCAACATGGTGAAACCCCGTCTCTACTAAAAATACAAAAATTAACTGAGCATGGTGGCATGCACCTGTAATTCCAGCTACCTGGAAGGCTGAGACACAAGAATCACTTGATCCCAGGAGGCAGAGTTTGCAGTGAGCTGAGATAGCGGCACTGTACTCCAGCCTGGCGACAGAGTGATACTCTGTCTCAAAAAAAAAAAAAAGTCAACTCAAGATGAATTAAAGACTTAAATGTAAAACCCCAAACTAAAAACCCTAGAAGACAACCTAGACAATAACATCCTGGACATAGGAAGTGGCAAAGACTTATTGACAAAGACACCAATAGCAATTGCAGCAAAAGCCAGAATTGACAAATGAAATATAATTAAACCAATGAGCTTCTGCACTAAAAACAAACAAACAAACAAACAAACAAAAATAACTATCAACAGAGTAAACAGACAACCTACAGAATGGGAGAAAATGTTTGCAAAGTATGCATTTCACAAAGGTGAAATATTAATTCCACATCTATTAGGAACTTAAGCAAATTTACAAGAGAAAAACAACCCCATTAAAAAGTGGGCAAAGGACATGAACAGACATTTTTCAGAAGAAGACATACATGCGGCCAACAAGCATATGAAGAAAAACTCAATATCACTGATCATTAGAGAAATGCAAATCAAAACCTCAGTGAGATACCATCTCACAACCACTCAGAATGACTATTATTAAAAAATCAAAAAATAAATTATGCTGGCAAGGTTGCAAAGCAAAGGGAACACTTACGCACTGCTGGTGGGAGTGTAAATTAACTCAACCATTGTGGAAAGCAGTATGGTGATTCCTCAAAGAGTTGAAAGCAGAACTACCATTGAACTCAGCAATTCCAAGACTGGGTATATACTCAGAGGAATATAAAGCATTCTCTCATAAATACACATGCACATGAATGTCCACTACAGCACTTTTCACAATAGCAAATACACAGAATCAACCTAAATGCCCATTGACAGTTTGGATAAAGAAATTGTGGTACATATATGCACCATGGAACACTATGCAACCATAAAAAGGAATGAGATCATGTCTTTTCTGGGAACATGAATGGAGCTGTTGGCTAATATATTCAGCCAATTAATGCAGGAACAGAAAAGCAAATACAGCATATGCTCACTTATAAGTGGGAGCTGAATAATGGGAACTTTTGAACACAAAGAAGGAAACAGCAGACACTAGGTTTCTCTTGAGGGTGGAGGTTGGGATGAGAAAGAAGAGCAGAAAAGATATCTACTGGGTCCTGGGCTTAATTCCTGAGTGATGAAATAATCTGTACAACTAACCCCAGTGGTATGAGTTTACATATGTAGCAAACCTTCACATATACCCTTAAAACTAAAATAAAACTTTAAAAAAAAGTCCTGACAGCATAGCCAAGACCATACAATAACCCCCTCAAATGGTGAATTATTGAATTGAAAACTTGGAACACATTCACCTTGAGTAACCTGAATTCATGAGGATAAGATTTTTTTTTTTTTTTTTTTTTGAGATGGAGTATCTAGCTCTGTCCACCAAGCTCGAGTGCAGTGGCACGATCTTGGCCCACTGCAACCTCCACTTCCTGGGTTCAAGCAATTCTCTTGTCTCAGCCTCCTGAGTAGCTGGGATTAGGGACATGTCACCACACCCAGTTAATTTTTGTATTTTAGTAGAGGTGGGGTTTCACCACGTTGGCCAGGTTGGTCTCGAACTCCTGATCTGAAGTTATCCACCCACCTTGTCCTCCCAAAATGCAGGGATTACAGGCGTGAGACACCACACCTGGCCCAACTCCAGTACATATTATAAATACAAAGAAGATAGAAAAACTAAGATATTTCTGAGGAATGTGAGAAATACCCATGGTCAGAAGAATGATACCCTGTCTTATGTCTTTGTCTTCCCCATGCTAATTCCTATCGGTTCATTGATTACTTAGATACATCATCCAAAAAGAATACTTCAGAGTTGAGAATATTTGCTGTGATTCTGAAATATATTTGCTGGTGCTTATGACTTTTAGGTACTCTTAGATCCTGCTTTCTCTACTTTGCCAATTCCAATTTCAATTTCACTTGACTCCATTAAGTTTATTCTTTATTTTTATGTTCTTACAACAAGCAGGTTGCTATGCCTAATGTTTCAGGGAATGAAGAGGCGAGTAAGACACATACTCTACTCTTAAAACTTTTATTAGTAACAATCAAAAGTCCAACACTAACATATTTCAAGAATATATATACTTTGGAAGAAATCTAATAAAAATGATATAATAATTTTTAAATAATCAAATAACAAATAAAATTTCCTAACCTAAATGGTGCCTCTAATTAAATTGAAAAAATGCTTGCCTCTTCTTTGCCTCAAGTTTACTTCCATTTCCTTGAAAACTATCATAACACATACGCACATGCAAGTGCTGCCTCCCAAAGCTCTGTACAACTATATATGGTGGCCATAAAATAAAATTAAAATATATATTTTTATATATATAATATACATGTAAATATATATTATGCACATATAAATATGTATTATATATAAATATATATTATGTACATATAAATATATATATTATATATATATATATAAAAGCACTCCAGCTTGGGGGACAGAGCTAGATACTCCATCTCAAAAAAAAAAATCTTATCCTCATGAATTCAGGTTACTCAAGGTGAATGTGTTCCAAGTTTTCAATTCAATAATTCACCAGTTGAGGGTGGTTATTGTATGGTCTTGGCTATGCTATCAGGACTTTTTTTTTAAGTTTTATTTTAGCTTTGTGGGTATATATATATTTTATATATATACTATATATACGTATATGTGCGTGTATCTATCTATCTATATATATAGATACACAAACACATGAAGGAGAGAATATGAAACAAAATGTCCTTAGGGAACAAAAGAAGTGACTTACCCCCAAGATATGATACATTTATTACAAAGTATGTTCCTTATTTTCAAGGGGGGATTTTTAAAGAACTCATATTCAAAAGCTCAGCAAACTCTTGAAGTCATTCAAACAGAATTACCTTTGAACAATGTGGAGGTTAGGGTTGCCTTGAAAAATGTGTGCCGAGTCCTTGTACAGTGGAAAATGTGAGCATAACTTTTGATTCCCCAATAACTTAACTCTCAATAGCATACTGTTGGCTAGAATTCTTGCCAATAACAACATATTTTATGTTATATGCATTATGTACTGTATTGTATTACAATGAAGTAAGCTAGAAAATAGCTAAGGTTATTAAGAAAGTCATAAAGAAAAGAAAATATATTTATTATTTATTAAGTGGAAGTGTATCCTAAAGATCTTCATCTTCACCACCCTCATATTAAGCAGACTGTGGAAGAGAAAGGGGAGGGAGGAGTTGGTCTCACTGTCTCAGGACTGGCAGAAACAAAAGAGGTGGAAGAGGTGGAAGGGGAGTCAGGAGATGTAGGCGCACTCAACATAACTTTATAAAAATACATCATAATTTATGTTTGACAATTTTGCTTTTTCATTTCTCTAAAAAATTCTATATAGTACTAATCATTCTTCCACCATTTGCTTTAGTTTCAGTGTCCAAATCATAGAAGAATTCATGTGATAAAAGAAGTCAAAAGCGGTTTTGAATAATTTGAACCTTTCTTCCAGATTCTCTCGTGTCAATTTGTTTCTTGGCATTGCTTCTTCTACATCTTCTTCTTTGTTTTTGGGCACTGATTTGGAAGCATTCATCTCCATCAAATCATTTTCTGTTAATTCCTCTGGTGTGGTGTCTATCAGATCTATATCTTGAAATCCTTCGCCTTCCACCTTTTTGCCATACACACAATCTCTTTCATGATTTCCTTGACTCTGTCATAAATCCTATGAAACATGTACATCAGGACACAGTTTTCTCCAGCAGGAATTTATTATTGTTGAGGCTTTCATTGCTTTTTCTATAACAACCATGGAATCTTCAATGGTATAATCCTTCCAGACTTTCATGATGTTCTCTTTACCAGGGTTCTCTTCCACAGCATTGACAATCCTTTTCTTAGAGTACCATGTGTCATGAGACTTAACGTTCCTTGTGACTACCTGACAAAGTATTTGGGGATTTGTAGACCACTTCAATACTTTTGGTGTTAAACTCATGGAGTTCTGGATGGCCAGGGCCATTGTCTAATATTAAAAGAATTTTATAGGGAAGTTCCTTGCTCACAAAGTACTTCCAACTTTAGCGACAAAGCATCAATGAAACAAATCCAGAAAAAAAGGGTTTTCATTTTGACTTTCTTATAGCACAAACAAAAGACTGTCAGCTCATGTTTGTCTTTTCCCTTCAAGGCTTGGGGGTTAGTAGCTTTATAGATAAGGACAGTTCTGATCATAAACCAGACTGCATCTGCACAAAGCAATAGAGAGCCTATTCCTTCCTGCCTTAAATCTCGGTGCTCACTTCTCTTTCTTATTAATACATATCCTTTGTGGCATATTTTTTTTTCAGAATAGAATACTTTCAGGGACATTAAAAACATATTTGGGCAGACATCCATTATCCTCAATGATTTTCATCACATTTGTTGCACTAAATGTAATGAAAAACATATGCTAGAACCATAAGAGATCATTTTTACTGTGATATGTAATTCACTGGAGAGATGAACTGTTCACAAGAAGACAATTAGCATCATACAGCATTTTAGGGGATGCTTACAACACTGGAGTTCACCTCACTAGCAACAAGAAGTGGTTACAAAATTTTGACAGTAGTATATAGTATGTACTACATTTAATTTTATGTAGTTATATTTTTAACACTGTATCTTTACATATTTTTACATTTGTTTTGATTGCAAATGGTGCCACATATGCTCTTAAGTATTTACATGTATGAGTTTCCATAAAATTTAACTTTTTATAATAGAGTTGTGTATATTTATGGTAGTAAATGTTAATAGAGAGTAATATCTACACATACTTCATATTTATTTATTTATTTATTTTTGAGATGGAGTCTCACTCTGTCACCAGGGCTGAAGTGCAATCTTGGCTCACTGCAACCTCTGTCTGCCAGGTTCAAGCAATTCTCCTGCCTCAGCCCCCCGAGTAGCTGAGATTAAAGGCATGTGCCACGATGCCCAGCTAATTTTTCTGTTTTTAGTAGAGACAGGGTTTCACTATGTTGGCCAGGCTGTTCTTGAACTCTTGACCTCAAGTGATCCGTCCCCTTCAGTCTCCCAAAGTGCTGGGATTATAGGCGTAAGCCACTGTGCCTGACAATATCTATACAAATTTCATGCATTCATAACATACCTAACTTTAAAAAAATTTCATTATTTTTAGGCTACATGGTTTACTTGCAAGGTTTTTCAGTGTGTTGCCAATATTCAAAAAAAACTTTACAACATATTTATTTTATTGACTCACACAGTTCAACCCCATGCTGCTCAAGGGTCAACCATATTCTAATACTGTGAATATCATTTTTTTTCTATTGCTTTTACAAACAAAAACTAGAATATTTCTGTAAGTGGCATTTATCACTGCCTCCATTGATTAAAATAACAAAAGTCATCCACCCTGTTTTGTACAAAATTTCAATGTTCAAGTCAACCTTTTCCAAAACAAAAGAAACACGACTAACAAAAAGGTTTCAGCTCTAATAGCAAACTCCTAGCTTGCTGTTACTTCAAAATAGAAATAAATACTTCAGTTTTAAAGAATGATGTTGCTCAACTTTCAGATATTTAATATGTTCTCCATTCTGACCTAAATTATATTTTCCCAATTTGTGCTGTACATATTATTTAACTCAAATTAGTGTTCTAGATATTAGAAACCACTTATTTTTGAATCATAGCAGCTACATAAAGTCAGCTGGAGATTACTCACAATAGATAACTTCATATTAAGGGTGAGGCCCTCCACAGCTTTTGTCTTTAGTCATCAAGGTGGAAGTTATTTATTTGCCATATTCTAACAATGGAAGGTCAGACCATTGTGTAACACATTTACTGTTTTATTCGCGCTATTTTAAAGTAGGTCTTTTGCCTGGGAAAAAACAAAGAAATATCTTTGTAAATAGCTACAGAAACTTGGAAGTAACATAAAACAGTTCTGGAGTCTTTTCTCTTGTTTCTGGCACACAGATCTCGTTAGGCAGTTTCCATGAATATTGCACAATTACTGCTTTCTGCACAGTTCAAGGAAACAATGATGTGGCATTACTGAGGTTGTTCTGGATAGGACTTAAGAAAGAATTCCCAGAGCTGGGCACTAATAAACGGTCTAGATGGAAACGGGAGCCAGGAGAAGGCTTGTTTTAAGAAAGCTAAGTCAAGTCACCTCTGGGACACTGGGAGAGTCAAACGTATAGCAGGAATGCTAGAAAGTCTTTGTAAATGCAGCTTCATTAATCCTCACACTCCCTAATTTTCTCTCATGCACATTCTAAAACCTAAAACTAAACTGAAAAGCTCTGGTATTCTCAGGTGCCTTCTCAGTCACAGGATTATTGAGGAAGAAAAAAAAGTCAACTTCATTACTCATTCAAGTTTACTCATAACCTAGAAATGGCATGGGAATAGGTATAGATTTGGAATTTCCTTCTGGTCCTATTTACTGTAAAATACAATAAACAAAATCTTAATAAGCTTTTGCAGTAAAGCACATCTATGGAGATATAGGGTGATTTTTGTTTTCACTTTTTGTAAAACAAATTTGAAAGCATTAATATTTTGATGACTTATTATACAATTCTATATTTACCTGACATCAGTGTAAAGTCACGTTCAGTGTTGAAAAGTGGCCATTTCAGAGCGATGCTAATGACTACCCTAATAGTTTGTGAGCTGAAATTTGAGATTTAAAACGTTTTCTTTTATGAAATTGGCTCATGGAAAACCCAGTGATCCTTTAATCTAACTAAAACACATTACAAACATCTTATTATTGGCCCATATTGCATGGCAAAATTTCTAATGTGAATGAGAGTTGTTTACTTTTATAACATTGTGTAGAATTTAAGTAAAAATGTGGGCATATACTGAGGCATTGGGCATATACTGAGAGGCATATACAAAGAAAATATACTATTTCTATACTATAAGACTGTATAATTTAATTTAGGAATGTGTTAATTTAGTTCCTCCAAGAAGCAGACGCCAAGACAGGGTTAGATATGTAAAATATTTACTGGGGTTGGGGAGAAGGAATGCCAGAGAAATGAGGAGGACACAGAAATAGGCATGAAGAGACTTCAGAGTTAATGCAGACCTGACACCTATGACAAGAGGGAGGGAACTAAAAAAGACTGGTTAGAAAGTGCTGTATTGCAGTCATGAGTAATACCAGACTGACGGGGAGTTCTCAAGCTGAGAGCTGAGCATCAGGAGAGTTCCATATTTTACATGAATGGTTCTGAACTATCTCCAGCATGTGCAGTCTTGACTAAGAGAAGCCCAAGAGAATAATGGCTTTAGTGCAAACACAGCAGTTTATCTAGACAGGAGTCACTTGGAAGAACTGTGCATTTTCCAGGATAGTCTACTCTTTCTACCGTGTAAACGTATTTCTCCACAGAGATACAGACAGCAAATTCTTGTTGGTTCCTGTGGACTTCTCCTTTTAAGGAAAATTTAGGAAAAGGAAAGGCAATGAGATGAAATGTAGCCCCTCCTGTAGTTTCAACTGAATTCTTACTTGTCTGTATGTTGTCCAGCATTCGTTACACAAAAGCAAGTGTTCACATCCTGTTTCATTAATGCTCGTGGCAGCTCTGCAGTGGAAATTAGTCTCCCATGCTAGAAACAAACAAAACCAATAACACAAGAAAGCAAGGAAAAGAAAGATTTAAAAAATAGAAGAAGAAACACATAATAAAAATTCAGAAATGAATGCTAACTGTTGGTTATTGGAGAGAAAAAATGTCACTTAATTTCTAGGAATCATGGTCCTGGCCATTAAAATACAAAATAATTAGAGAAATTACTTCCAAATTCTAATAAATTGCAACAGTTTTGGGTAAGAGAATGCACTTAATTAAGTCTAATTAATGTAATTTAAAAAGCTGGTTGATTTAATGTAGAAGAACTAATGTAAAAAAAGAAACAGAATGCCACATATATGGAACACATTCTTTGTAAGTATACCATAATACCATCTTGGAAGTATATCACTTTTTGTAAGATGATTTCTTACAAATCAATCTATAATCAAGCTTATCTGTTATTATCTTTATTTTCCATTTCTATATCTGTATCTAACTACTTTACAAATAAAGATATGAATAAACACTGTATTTCTATTCCCATGGCTTTCTCTTTCTATTTGTTTTGATTTGCCTTTAAATTTTTACTGTGGTTCCCTTTGAATACATCAATATCATGCCAGCATAACAGATAAAAAGGAATTATGAGGAAAAGAAAGAACCACAGAGCTTGGAGAGACAGAGATTTTAGAGCCTTAAGTCTGATTCCTTCTAACTCAAGGCTTTCTCTCTTATACTGCCATCTCTTTTATACACTGTAAGATCTTTTTTTTTTTTTTGGTTTTGAGAGCATTTTTCTCTTAAAACTAATTAATATGTTGATTTGTACATGTTTCTGAGATGAGTGTTGGGGGACGAATTTAATTAATGTGTTACTTCTTTCTCAACTAGGGTGTTAAAAAAAAGAAATTTGATCTAACATTTGTTTACAAACCATATTGGAAAATACTTTTCTAGGTTCCTGTAATTCCAGCTACTCAAGAGGCTGAGGTGGGAAGATTGCTTGATCCCAGAAGTTCAAGGTCAGCCTAGGCAATATAGTAAAACACTATCTCTAAACATATATGTATTTTTACATATCTATCTCTATATATTTATATATTACTATGTAATCATTGTGATATCTTAATGATCTAGATTTTTATCACTTTATTCTATATCAGAAAACACCTAAATTAATTAATTTCAGACTAGACTCAACTGCATATAAAAAATTATGCTACGTATCTTTGGCTGTCTTCCACAGTACCATACGTTAAGGCCAGCCCAACATGTAGCTAACATAACCGATGTTGAGAATGTGAGCTTCTTAAATTTTTCCTCTACCTACTATAACTCAAAGATGAGAAAAAGGTGAAAATGTATAATACAACACTACCACCTAAATAAGTTAGGTAATTATAATAGGCAAATGGATTTGCCTTTTTTTTTTTTTTTTTGAGACACAGTTTCACACTGTTGCCTAGACTGGAGTGCAGTGGTGCTATCTCAGCTCACTGCAACCTCGGCCTCCGAGATTGAAGCGATTCTCCTCCCTCAGCCTCTGGAGTAGCTGGGATTACAGGAGGCCGCCACCATGCCCAGCTATTTTTTTTGTATTTTTAGTAGAGACGGGATTTCACTATGTTTGCTAGGCTGGTCTTGAACTCCTGACCTCATGATTCACCCTCCTCAGCCTCCCAAAGTTCTAGGATTACAGGCATCAGCCACCATGCCTGGTAGACAATTTTTAATATGAATTAGTGTGTGTGCTAACAACAATAGACACATTATTGTTTTTAAGTACCTTTTTCCCACTGATATGTATTTGATAGATACTTTTCATGTCAATTAATGTGTATTTACATTATCACTCACACTGAATGAATGTTATTCTATTGTATGTCCTACATTATTTACCAATCAAGGAATTTCATACATACCATTGTTAAAATGAGGCCATATAAGTAGGGTAGATCCCTAGTTCAATATGAGTGATATACTTACAAGAAGATGGCCATGTGAAGACAGAGACTTACAGGAAGAATATTATGATACAACCTAAACAGAGATTGCATTGATGCAGCTGCAGGCCAAGAAACACCAAAGATTGCTAGGAAAACGTTAGAAGCTAGACTAGGCAAGGAAGGATTCCCCTACATGTTTCAGAGACATCATTGACCTGCTGACACCTTGATCTTAGAATTCCAGCCTCCAGAATTTCTGTTGTTATAAGCCACCCAATATTTGTACTGTTACAACAGTCCAAACAAACCTATGCAAGCGGCAACACTAAAACTATTATTTATAATAAAGACTCAAAAGTTTCTCTAGTTAGAATTAGATAATACAAACCCATTGTAAACGTGAACTTCCGTAATGTATGGAAAATAGAAACCAAGAAATGAAGATGATATTCCACATCTTTGTTTAACTTGGGATCATGGATGTTTTTGATGTTTGAAACTTAGAGAGTATGATATTGACTAAAACACTGCAACCCAAATTTCTTCAAAAGATTCCCAACCGAATAAAGAAGATTAGTTGTAAATGTTCTTATATGAAGGCCTTTTTATCTCCAATTGATATCCCTAAAAAAGCATGCAAGTACATCTGTTCCATTATTACAAAATATCTCAATTGGATAATTGAATGAAGAGTATAATGTAGAAAGTTTTAGGTTTTAAAGCAAGTTAAAAGACATAAAGATGTGGACAGAGCCTCTCAGTAAAATACAGAGCAGAAATAATGAGACCATTAGCATTTAAGGGAAAATTGCAATAAGGCTATTAAAATATAAGGGGAATAAAGCCTGCTAGATTTAACAGAAATATCTATGTGAAGAATGGTTCTTAAAAAATACAGGTAGAAGTTGCTGGCCTTCAGAAAGCTTTTATTGTAGTGACAGTAACCTCATTCCAAGCTGAGCAAATTGCTTGATGAAAGCAAGTGCGGCAACAACCTTCAGCTCCTTCAGTCTGCAGAAAAATACTAAAAACAAAGAAAACAAAAATCTGTACACTTGAGGTTCTCAAACTATGGGTCAAGGCACCTGGAAAAAAACTCAGCAAAGTAAGCAAAGTGCTCTGCAGTATTTCACATTTCCAAGGGAAACATAACTACCTTTGTTGGACACAGCATAAGCTACTATCTTGAGGTAGTTCGTAGTTTCAATATGAGACTAATTTACATAACGACATATATTTGCAAAGCTGGATTTTAACAGTTTGCTTGATAAAAAACCAATGCAAGTATCATGTGAAAATTTATCTGGGATATGAAATGCATTGTGATGTCCAATAGGATTCCAAGATTTGAAAAGTTGTGCAGTGATCAAAACATGCTCAGTTGTTAAGACATAAGTATTTATCAAAATATTGGAACTATTTTTTAAAATAAACTGTTAGGGTTTGTTTAGGTTTAAGGATTCCATGAAAAACATTACTGACATACTAAGTGCACCCTGAAGCAAGAAAATGAGGAAATCTTCAGAGTAAATGTTAAAAATATTTTATACAAGAGTGATGGTTGTTATTCCCCAGCTATTCTGGAACCTTATAAGTCTGATTGCCTAAAATAAGCTCAACAATTCAGCCAAGAGAAGCACGTAGGAAAGGGAATTTTTCTCCTTGAAGTTTATATTTTATTAAACAGAAAAATCTGGTTTTATAAAATATTTTAAATCTTAGATGTTAAGTCATAAGTTGCAAAATATCACATTTTTTCCTAATAGAAGATCAATTATCCATGATTTTTAATCTTTTTGAAATATTGCAGATTAAAAACAACAACATTGTATCATCAGTGTTGTCAAATATAGTGTTCTATATTGGAGGGTGAAAACTTTCAGCATTTTGAGCGGAATATATGAGAGCATACATAAAAACATCTATATTCTTTATTAATCGTGTATTTTGTTAAATTTATTCTAAGAAAATGATCAAATGAGTATTCATGTTTAAGTATAATAATTTCAACATTCTTAATAGAAGAAAAAATGAAAGTAAAGCCATTATCTACTTACAGGGAATCTCTTGAATGAATACCATCATATATATGAAATATATTTCTCATATATAACATATCAAATATATGACATATATATTACAAATATAATACATATATTAGTTGGTGTCCATGCTGAAAAATAAAAATGATAATATGTATTTTCACAGAGAGAATGTATATGTATTTGGAATAAAAAAGTATTAACTTGATCTTATAAAAATACAAATTACCTACATAGAACTAGAAGAAGGATTCAGAAAAAATAATATTAAAATATAAGTACCATTATTTTGCTAATATGTAGTATACACACATTCACTTTTGATGATTAAACATGAAATACATAGAGATAGCATATTTAGAAGCAGAAAATATACAAAAGATCCAATCCAAAAATGTGACATTTTTGTCTTCTTTGGGGTTGGTATTATACGAGGATTCGAAGGGGTTCAAACAAGCACTCTAAGACAAAGTTCATGAGAAGTTAGTATAAAAACATTACTTAAATATTGTCCTCATCCCATCCCTATATTTAGGAAAATGCCTCACTGAATGTGTACAGCTCTAATATAAATATTTACACATGAATGGAAGATAACTATGTGCACTGGTGTGTATATATATATATATTCTTTGCACATTATTTATATTTATATGTTTATATGTCTGTTTTCCTAACTAGCCTGTAAGCTGCTCATGGTGAATGTTATGTATTATTCCATGCCCCACCCTGGCACACTGAGGTGCTAAATAAGTATTTGTGAAATGAAACAAGACATAGTCTCTGCCTTCAAAAAGCCTATAATCTAGAACATCTGTAAATCTAAATAACTATCAAATATTGAACATATTTTTAAAAATAATTTACCTGTATATAAAGAATAGGAACTTTTGCATTCTGTGTGCATAAAAAACAATAGAGGAGAGTAAATTGTAAAAATAGTAAATAGTATAGTCAGTAGCGACTTTTTTTAAAAAAACAAAACTTATAGAGAATGTATATTTTTAGACAAAGGGAAGCGATAGAGCAGCTGAAATTCTGAAGAGAAGGTGAATGTATAGAGGGATCAGTGACGTTAGAAAACTGTGACTCCTCCAGATGATCAGAGAAGCAAAATGGAACATGGTATTCCCCCAGAGGTCAATGTGGTCTCAGCAGCTGGTGATACTGCTGTTGGAAACACCACCCGATGCCTCTTCATTACGTACCGGGAGCCCTGCTCTCAGACACATTGCCACTTCTTGCCATTATGGCAGCAACTCACAGTAAGCCACAGTCACATGCTGCTCCTATAAAGAGAAACCCAAAAAATGTGCTGCTGAGAATACTGGAGTACACCTGTCACTGCTGTTGTTGGAACCACGCTGTCTGAACAGGCACCTCAGAGTCGATGCTTACCTGGCGTGTATAGAGCTGTTTATAGACACCAAAAAGAAATGGCTCATCTTTTTCTCCTCCATGGGCAGTACGCTGCCAGCGGCTCTCACTGGAAGACTCTAACTTGAAGTCAATTTGCAAATGAGTCTAGATAACATAGTTTGTTAGCCTCTATCTTTCCTATGGCACAGAGGAGAACAGAGAACAGTGATAAAATTGAGAGCTAGAAAACCAGCACACCTCATAATGAATAGTATGCAAATTTATAAGCAAATAAATTTTATCACATGGAAATGTGATCAAAATATTTTTCTCTTTAAAATTAGCAGTTGTAAGAATAATATGTACATAAAACTCATCAATTGCATCACCTATGTTTCTCAAAAAAGATTAAATCTGGGAAAGTGAAAATATATAAAGATGTTTGTTTCTAATCATTTAATTTACATGATTTGCATATTTATAATAAGTATATATTTGATTTACACACTTAATATAACATATGTTCTACAATAGTGCAAGAAGATCTGATTAATTCTTTCTGGAAACATAAGTTACTGTTTATGAACTGCTTTCACCATGCTGTATATATTCAAAGAAAAATAATTTACCTTTTATTCACAAATATTTATTGATAAGAAAATCTTTATGATTCTGATTATGGCATGATCTGAACTTGTACCATGTGTGTATGCATAAAGCCAGCTAAAACGTATTTTTGTACAAACACTTACAGTCTCCTTTGAAATCCCTGCTGCCACAAAATTCAAGAACTGCCTGCTCAACTTTTCCCTATACTTTAGGGTGAATGTGTCTTTCAGAGTGGTTTTGAGACTTTGTAAAACAGAATCTGGACAATGGAAGAGAGAGTAAATGAAATCCATACGAGGCAAATGATAGGATATATAATAAGGAGAAGCATAAAAGAAATAAAAATAAAGAGATGGAAAAAGAGAAGTCTGGCCAGAAATACTGAGTTCACCCTTCACCTAGAAATACTAAAAAATATTTAGGCAGATTAGAACATGAACTACAGGGAAGTGAGTTCAAAGTATGCATATGGGAATACTTTCACATAGAAATGACCAGATATAATTTAAAAGAGTGCTTTTAAAACAGCTTCTGCAGGGGCAAAAATGAACAAATAACAAAACAGCAACAACAAAAACCAAAAGGAGTAACTACCAGCAATTTGTTAGTGAAGAGGAAAAATAAAAATCTCATAGGATAAAAGTCAATTGCAGGTTTGGAGGACTCACTTCAAAACCAAAACAATTAAATGAAATACTATCAGAATACATGAACTTTGCAAAACTGAGAGAAGATATTATGAAGTTACAAATATCATAAATACATGAATATTGTAAAAATTAACAAAAGTAATGTCCAGTTCACACAGACCTATTGTACAATCTCAAGAAATAAAAGTGCACACATATCAAATAAGGAAACCCACCTCTAAAAGAAATCTTGAAGAAAAAGGAAATTATAATTTGAACAGAATTATATATACTCAAAGGAGTATTTGTGCATATAACAAAATCACCTTGAATCAGAAAGTCTAAAACCATATAATGCAAAGAATGTTAACTAAATTCAGGAAAGGAAAGAAAAATAGCAAGAAATGAGGAATAAATGCCAAGGTGCTCAAGGGAGAATAGAGTGAAATAAAATGTAATAGGAATATTAGGGAAAGACAGGAAAACAACCAAAGGAATGAAAATAATAAAGAAAGATGCAAAGTGGGTTATAGAAAATGTAGTAGAAATATTAGTTGGGAAGAAGAAGAGTGATATTAATATTAGCAGAGAACCTGAAGACTCAAAACAATAGAAAAGAGTCAATATTTGAAACTGTAATTCAAGAAAACCTTTGAAAATTGAACAATGCTTGGATCTATATATTGAAAGGGACTGCCAGTTAACTTAGAAAATCAACTCGTAATAATCATCTATGAAACATATTCTACTAAAATTATTGACTTTTATGGAAGATAAAATCCTCAATGCCTTCAGGCAAGAAGATCAAATAACTTCAAGTTATAAAAGAATTGACTATCAACAAACTTTTCAAAACCCAAATGCAAAACACAGCAGCCAGAGAGCAGCATTTTTATAAAGCTCAATAAAAGAAAGTGTGTACTAAGGATTTTTATATGCACCCAAGGTGTCCTTCAAATATCAAGGGTACAGAAAAATTTACGATACAAGATTTAGAGAATTCTGTACGCAGCGGCTCTTCTAGAGGAACATTTATCATTTTAGTCCAGGAGGAAATATCATCAGACCTAGCCCTTTAAGAGTGTAATTAGAAAAGCATCAGCTGTAGTTCTTCTCCAATAATGCCATGTAAGGTAACATATTTGCCGATTTCCAGGATTACAACATGGATATCACAGGGAAGGCATTATTTAATCTATCACAGCTGGATTTATGTTCGTTTATAAGGTCTCACCTTTAAATCTGGAAGTTAACTAAGTAGCTACAATAAAGGAAAAAAAGTCCAAAATAATATGTATGTTTATATGATTTTAATTTTACTTAATTTTTAATTTTAATACTTTATATAATTATTTCTTAATCAGAAATTTATTAAGTGCTGGTAAATGCTAATTAGTTAACTGAATTATATTATCGATGTCAAATTATTTTTGAAAGAAACAATAGCAAAACATGCACTAAATTGAGTCAGAACACTTTGACTATGTTCCCATTTCTACCAATATTAGTCTGAGTGATCTTGTATCCTCAACTCTTAACATCTCTAGGCCTCAGTCTCCCCTTGAATTGTGTAATATATTTAATTAGATCAGTGATTTTCACACTGTGCTCTGTGAAGGTCTAGGACTTGGAGGAAACATTAAGGAGAATAAGCATGGAGGGTGTGCTCCTTTATGTTTTATATATCAGGTTTCTGACTGATTTTATTTGATGACTAACAAATAAATATTAAAACTAGTAGGTAAAAACAATTTTAGAATACTCATATTTCCTATAAAGTTATTAAGAAAAAAATGGAGATGAATTGTAACCAGGCAGCTTAACTTCAAAATGCATTTTAAGCTTATATTTTTCCTTTATTTTGGGTTTCAAGATATAACCTTGAGGTAAACTGTAGAAGCCTTTCTCCTTAGCTTTAAAATCGACTCCATGTCCCTCCCTTTCTCCCTGTAATATACTCCCTTCACATTCATCTAACTGCATGCTAGTAGCTAATTATGTGCCATCTTAGAAGTTTCAGGGGCTAATCTTGACAGACCAAATATGGAGACCCAGCTGCAAAATTCCAGAGATCACTTCAAGGCAGCTAATTAACAACCCGGCCATTGTCGAGATGATGCCAGCCTGGGATCCATGTGGACTGGGACCCAGAATAGCCACCAGAACCAGACACACAGACATCATACTCAGCACAATTCTTGTATGCCTTCCTTATCAAGTTTTTCTTCTCTTTTCTTTTTTCTTTTCCTTTTCTTTTCTGAGACGGAGTATCTCTCTTGAGGCCCAGGCTGGAGTGCAGTGGTGCAATCTTGGCTCACTGCAACCTCTGCCTCCCGGGTTCAAGTGATTCTCCTGCCTCAGCCTCCCAAGTAGCTGGGATTACAGACGCCCATCACCATGCCTGGATTTTTTTTTGTATTTTTAGTAGAGATGAGGTTTCATCATGTTGGCAAGGCTGGTCTCAAATTCATAACCTCAGGTGATCCACTCGCCTCGGCCTCCCAAAGTGTTGGGGTTACAGGCTTGAGCCACAGTGCCCAGCCAAGTTTTTCTTTTTTCTTTTTATTTATTTATTTATTTATTTATTTATTTATTTATTTGTTGAGACGGAGTCTCGCTCTGTCACCCAGGCTGGAGTGCAGTGGCCGGATCTCAGCTCACTGCAAGCTCTGCCTCCCGGGTTTATGCCATTCTCCTGTCTCAGCCTCCCAAGTAGCTGGGACTACAGGCACCCGCCACCTCGCCTGGCTAGTTTTTTGTATTTTTTTTTTTTTTTTTTTTTTTTAGTAGAGACAGGGTTTCACTGTGTTAGCCAGGATGGTCTCGATCTCCTGACCTCGTGATCCGCCCGTCTCGGCCTCCCAAAGTGCTGGGATTACAGGCTTGAGCCACCGCGCCCGGCCAAGTTTTTCTTTTTTAATCCCCTGCCTTGCTCCTAAAAAAATAAGTGATTGCTTGGGATGAGAATCCAGCCACTTCTCTTTTAGTAGTTTTGGTTAATAAAGTCACCTTCTTTCTACCAACCCCTGCTCTTGTTAATTGGACTCTGCAAGTGGCAAGTATTTGGACCTGTGTTCTGTTACAGAATTCCTGCTTTATATAAGACTCTAAGAATTCTGAGGATTCTTTTTCTTGAAGAATGTATAATATGGTTGAGGAAACTTAAAAAATAAAACAAAAAACACAAAGAAAACAACAACAAAAAAATGAATCCTGGACATGCAATTGTTTTAGCTGGTCAAACTTCACCTTAACCTATAAATTATGTTAATACTACCTTCTTCTTGTGTTTATTCAAAATTTAAATTCACAAAGATAAATTAAAAAAAAAAAACAGTACAGAGCCTAGTACAGTACATTCCTTCTCTTTGACATTATTACAACTATATACATTTGTCAAGGACTTTTGTAGTAAAAGCTAAGTGAACAAGTTGTGAGGACTGTCAGAAGTAAACTGTCATCTAGCACCTTCCACTGATGTCTTTGTACCGCTTTGTATTCATTTTCAAATCTTGGCAGAAACTGACAGCCACACCACCATATCTGAACCTTCTAGCTCTCAAATCTATTTTTCTTATTATCTCCTGCTCTGCTCTGATGCAGAAACCTGAAGGACACATTTCCCAGGCTCTACTGTCACCTGCTTCTGGCAGGTTTGGCTAATAGGAATCACTGGAATCTTAGCTTGTAGGGGTAAGAAAACAAATGATGAGCCAGGATGTTTTTCTCTTCCCTCTCTGCCTTGGGGAATTTCTTTGGAAGCTCCTGTATCGATATGTGCGTCCTACTTCCTCTGGATGGGTCCACCTTATTTTCAGTTCCCATCACAGGATCCAACCTCTAGACTCTGGTCACACTAAATCCTTCTCCCTTTCTTTCCTTCAGACCAAGAGTGGCCCAGAAATCCCATTTCTGGGTATATGCTCAAATAAAATGAAGTCACTATGTTAAAGAAATATTTTCACCTGCATGTTCTTTGTGGCATTATTTACAATAGCCATGGTTTAGAAACAACCTATGTGACCTTTGATTAATGGGTAGATAAAGAAAATGTGGTATATGTATACAATGAAATATTATTCATCCTTAGAAAGGAAGAAAATTCTGCCATTTGCAACAACATGGTTGAATATTATGCTAAGTAGAATAAGCCAGACATAGACGAATACTCTACAATCTCACGTATATGTGGAATCGAAAAACGTTTAATTCATAGAAGCAGAGAGTAGAATGGTTATTGCCTAGGGCTTGGGGAGAAGAGGGAAGAAGTTGGTCAAAGATTACAAACTTTCAGGTAGAAGATGAATTAGCTCTGAGGGTCTAATAGAGCATGGTAACTATTAATATAATTAATCATACTGTATTGTATACTTGAAATTTCCTAAGTGTTCTCCCCATAACAATATAAAAGGTAATCAGGTGAGGTGACAGATATGTTAATTGGCTTGATTGTGGTAATCATTTCACAATATTTACATGCATTAAGTCATCACATTGTACACCTTAAATATTTATAATTTTTAATTTCTCAATTATATATCAAAGGTGAAAAAGGAAACAGTGCTCTTGGCATATTGCTAATCTTGTATTACTTCTTTTCTCTGTTTTGTTTTGATAACATCTATTGCCTGTGGAATACATTTGTTGCATTCCATTTCTTCTGTTTTAACTTCCAGAAGGACTTTCTGTTTTCTATGATAGATTTAGACCAATACACTATCCGTAAATAAAGAGGGGTTCTAGTTTGCCCTACTCCTTAAGTAAGAAGCAGTTGACCTTCATATATGGAATCCTCCCTTGTTATAGAAATCATTTCATTTATTTCTCAGGAAACTGGGGTCTAATTCAGGAATATTCTATGGCTTAGCATGTTATGTACAGTTGCTAGAGCATTAGTAGACTTTGAAAAAAATTGTAGTTCTCTGTTCTCTTTTAAGAAAAAGTGCATCCTTTCAATTTGGTCTCAGTACTTTTCTACATAATGTAATTTATAGTTTGTCGATAGAATTTTTCTTTATAAAACACATTACACTGCTTGTGTTTCATGTTTTATGGTGTGTAACTGTACCCCTAAAGGAATAAGATTACTGATATTTGATAAATACTCTTCCAAACCAATAAGCCAATTATTTTATGGTGTAAGGCAATGTTGCTAAAATGATTAATTCCATGGAGAGTAATAGTGCAAAAGGTGACAGAATTCACAAATATATTTAGGGGACAAGTGTAAAGGGCAATTTGGATCTTGGTGTATAGTGGATAGCTAACTAACCTCACCATCTTATTATATTTAGTTCTCTGAATACTAAAAATAGAACATGTGATTTTCATAATTTAGAGAGTTATGAACTTTTTAATCCTAAATTTAGATAGAAAAATTACCTTGAAAAAATATTTTCTAGTTAGAGATTCAACCAGTTACTTTAAAAGGGAATTTATTTATTCATCAATTAAAAATGTGAATGCATAATTTAAAAATATTCAGCAATATACTAGGAAATATAAGAAATAAAAATGTAGTTAGGGCCGGGTGCAGTGGCTCAAAGCTGTGATACTAGCACTTTGGGAGGCTGGGATAGGTGGACTACATGAGGTCAGGAGTTTGAGACCAGCTCAGTCAACATGGTAAAACCCTGTCTCTACTAAAAATACAAAAATTAGCCAGATGTGGTGTCAGGCACCGGTAATCTCAGCTACTCAGGAGGGTGAGGCAGAAGAATCACTTGAACCCAGAGGCTGAATCTTCAGAGAGCTGAGATGGCACCATTGCACTCCAGCCTGGGCAACAGAGGGAGACTCCGTCACAAAAAAAATAAAAATAATAAAAAAAAATGTAGTTAGACACTTTTCTCACAATCTTGAATTCTAATTAAAGAGAAAGATACAAATAGGAAAATATATGTAAATGGGCTAAATGCCCCAATTAAAAGACACAGACTGGCAAACTGTATAGAGTCAAGACCCATCAGTGTGCTGTATTCAGGAGACCCATCTCACATGCAAAGACACACGTAGGCTCAAAATAAAGGGATGGAGGAAGATCTACCAAGCAAATGGAAATGCAAAGAAAAAAAAGAAAAAAAAAAGAAGAAAAGAAAAAAAAGGCAAGGGTTGCAATCCTTGTCTCTGATAAAACGGACTTTAAACCAACAAAGATCAAAAGAGACAAAGAAGCCTATTATCTAATAGTATAGGGATCAATTCAACAAGAAGAGCTAACTATCCTAAATATATATGCACCCAATACAGGAGCACCCAGATTCATAAAGCAAGTTCTGAGAGACCTACAAAGAGACTTAGACTCCTACACAATAATAATGGGAGACTTTAACACCCCACTGTCAATATTAGATAGATCATCAAGACAGAAAATTAACAAGGATATCCAGGACTTGAACTCAGCTCTGGACCAAGTGGACCTAATAGACATCTACGGAACTCTCCACCCCAAATCAACAGAATATACATTTTTCTCAGCACCACATGGCACTTACTCTAAAATTGACCACATAACTATAAGTAAAACACTCCTCAGCAAATGTAAAAGAACAGAAAGCACAACAAGCCATCTCTCGGACCACAATGTAATCAAGTTAGAACTCAGGATGAAGAAACTCACTCAAACCCACAAAACTACATGGAAACTGAACAACTTACTCCTGAATGACTACTGGGTAAATAACAAAATGAAGGCAGAAATAAAGATGTTATTTGAAACCAATGAGAACAAAGACAAAACGTACCAGAATCTCTAGGACACATTTAAAGCAGTGTGTAGAGGGAAATTTACAGCACTAAATGTCCACAAGAGAAAGCAGGAAATATCTAAAATTGACACTCCAACATCACAAGGGTTGAAAGAACTAGAGAAGCAAGAGCAAACAAATTCAAAAGCTAGCAAAAGGCAAGAAATAACTAAGATCAGAGCAGAAATGAAGGAGATAGAGACACAAAAAAAAACCTTAAAAAAATCAAAGAATCCAGGAGCTGATTTTTTGAGAGGATCAACAAAATAGACTGCTAGCAAGACTAATAAAGAAGAAAAGAGAGAAGAATCAAATAGATGCAATAAAAAATCATAAAGGGGATATCACCACTGATTCCACAGAAATACAAATTACCATCAAAGAATACTTATAAACCCCTCTACGCAAATAAACTAGAAAATCTAGAAGAAATGGATAAATTCCTGGATACATACACCCTCCCAAGACTAAACCAGGAAGAAGTTGAATCTCTGAATAGACCAATAACAGGTTCTGAAATTGAGGCAATAATTAATAGCCTACCAACCAAAAAAAGTCCAGGACTAGACAGATTCACAGCCAAATTCTAGCAGAGGTACAAAGAGAAGCTGGTACCATTCATTCTGAAACTATTCCAGTCAACAGAAAAAGAGGGAATCCTCCCTAACTCATTGTATGAAGCCAGCATCATCCTGATACCAAAGCCTGGCAGAGACACAACAATAAAAGAGAATTCTAGGCCAATATCCCTAATGAATATCAATATGAAAATCCTCTGTAAAATACTGGCAAACCAATCCAGCAGCATATCAAAAAGCTTATCCACCATGATCAAGTCAGCTTCATCCCTGGGATGCAAGGCTGGTTCAGCATATGCAAATCAATAAATGTAATTCATCACATTAACAGAACCAAAGACAAAAACCACATGATTATCTCAATAGATGCAGAAAAGGTCTTCGACAAAATTCAACAGCCTTTCATGCTAAAAACTCTCAATAAACTAGGTGTTGATGGAATGTAAATCAAAATAATAAGACTTTTTATGACAAACTTACAGTCAATATCATACTGAATGGGCAAGAATGGTAAGCATTCCCTTCGAAAACCAGTGAAACACAAGGATGCCCTCTCTCACCACTGCTATTCAACATAGTATTGGAAGTTCTGGTAAGGGCAATCAGGCAAAATAAAGAAATACAGGATATTAAATTAGGAAAAGGGGAAGTCAAATTATCTCTGGTTGCAAATGACATGATTGTATATATTTAGAAAACTGCATCATCTCAGCCCAAAATCTCCTTAAGCTGATAAGCAACTTCAGCAAAGTCTCAGGATACAAAATCAATGTGCAAAAATCACAAGCATTCCTATACATCAAGAACAGACAAACAGAGAGCCAAATCATTAGTGAACTCCCATTCACAATTGCTATAAAGAGAACAAAATACCTAGGAATCCAACTTACATGGGATGCAAAGTACCTCTTCAAGGAGAACTACAAACCACTGCTCAACAAAGTGAAAGAGGACACAAACAAATGGAAGAATGTTCCATTTTCATGGGTAGGAAGAATGAATATTGTGAAAATGGCCATACTGCCCAAGATAATTTATAGATTCAATGTTATCCCCATCAAGCTACCACTGACTTTCTTCACAAAATTGGAAAAAACTACTTTAAATTTCATCTGGAAGCAAAAAAGAGCCTGCATTGCCAAGACAATCCTAAGCAAAAAGAACAAAGCTGGAGGCATCACGCTACCTGACTTCAAACTATATTACAAGACTACAGTAACCAAAACAGCATGGTACTGCTACCAAAACAGATACATCAACCAATGGGACAGAACAGAGGCCTCATAAATAACACCACACCTCTACAACCAACTGATCTTTGACAAACCTGACAAAAACAAGCGATGGGGAAAGGATTCCCTATTTAATAAATGGTGCTGAGAAAACTGGCTAGCCCTATGTAGAAAGCTGAAACTGGATTCCCTCCTTACACCTTATACAAAAATTAACTCAAGATGGATTACAGACGTAAATGTAAGACTTAAAACCATAAAAACCCTAGAAGGAAACCTAGGCAAAACCATTCAGGACATAGGCATGGGCAAAGACTTCATGACTAAAACACCAAAAGCAATGACAACAAAAGACAAAATTGACAAATGGGATTTATTAAACTAAAGATGTTCTGCACAATCAAAGAAACTATCATCAGAGTGAACAGGTAATCTACAGAATGGGAGAAAATTTTGCAATCTATCCATTGGACACAGGGCTAATATCCAGAATATATAAAGAACTTAAACAAATTTACAAGAAAAAAACAAACCCCATCAAAAAGTGCTCAAAGGATATAAACAGACACTACTCAAAGGAAGACATTTATGCAGCCAGCAGACATATGAAAAAATGCTCATCATCAATGGTCATCAGATAAATGCAAATCAAAACCACAATGAGATGCCATTTCACGCCAGTTAGAATGGTGATCATTAAAAAGTCAGGAAACAACAGATGCTGGAGAGGATGTGGAAAAATAGGAACACTTTTACACTGGTGGTGTGAATGTAAATTGGTTCAACCATGGTTGAAGACAGTGTGACAATTTCTCAAGGATCTAGTACTGGAAATACCATTTGACCCAGAAATCCCATTACTGAGTATATATCTAAAGGATTATAAATCATGCTACTATAAAGACATGTGCACATGTATGTTTACTGTGGCACTATTCACAATAGCAAAGAGTTGGAACCAACCCAAATGTTCATCAATAATAGACTGGATAAAGAAAATGTGGCACATATACACCATGGAATACTATGCAGCCATGAAAAAGGATGAGTTCATGTCTTTGCAGGGACATGGATGAAGCTGGAAACCATCATTCTCAGCAAAATATCACAAGGACAGAAAAGCAAACACCACATGTTCTCACTCATAAGTGGGAGTTGAAAAATGAGAACACATGGACACAGGGAAGGGAACATTGCACACAGGGGCCTGTTTGTAGGTGGGGATCTAGCGGAGGGATAGCGTTAGGAGAAATATCTAATGTAAGTGCAGAGTTGATGGGTGCAGCAGACCACCATGGCACATGTATACCTCTGTAACAAACCTGTAGGTTGTGCACATGTACCCTAGAACTTAAAGTATAATAATAATAATCAAAAAGAAAATATATGTAACAAAAAAATTTTTAAATTGTGAAAATGTCACCTGTAGATATCACAAGACATAACATTATTTGAGTGTCTGATAAGGGGTCTAGAGGGCTCCATCAGAATCTTCTGAAATGCCTTTTAAAATAATATATCTCTATACCTAAAGATCTACTTAGCTAGAAATTCATGCGAGATGTTGAGGAATTATACCTCTGAGGAAGCCAGGCCTTATTTTATTGGTGGGAAGTGCCAGGGGCAGTGGGGGATGTAGGTCAGGGGAGTGAAACATTGCAGGATCTGAAGTGACATGGGAGGGCTTTTAGGAAGAAACATGACTTTACCAGAGCCTTGGAGGTTGGGGTAATACAGGTAGGTTGATAAGGGATGGGGATGGAGTCTGTTAAGAAACTAAAGTTGGGATTATATGTGTCAATATAGAGATGATGAATTTACCAGCCCTCCTAGACCAGAAAATTTACCTAAGAAAGAAGGAGGAAAAGAAGAAAAAGGCAAAGGAGGAGGAGGAGGAGGAAGAAGAGGAGAGAAAAAAAATCTGTTATGGACTTAATCACGCTACCCAAAACTCATATGCTGAAACCCTCAGCCTTGGTACTTCAGAATGTGGCTGTATTTGGAGACAGGACCTTTAAACAAATGATTAAGTTAAATAAAGCCATTAAGCCACTGTAATTCAGTCTGACTGTTGTCTTTGTAATTGGAGATTAGGACACAAAGAGAGACAACAGAAGTTCAGGTGCACAGAGGGATAGCCCAGTGAAGATGCAGGCAGAGGGCAGACACCTGAAAGCGGGGAAGAGCGAGGCCTCAGAGGAAACCAGCTGTGCCAGTACTTTGATCTCGGACTTCCAGCCTCTAGAACTGTGAGAAAATAAATTTCTATTGCTTAAGTCAGTCAGTCTGTGGCACTTTGTTATGGCAGTCTTGGTAAAAATAATACAATATATAATGCAGTTACATTCTATATTTGAGCAGCATGGCTGTTTGCTATATCTCATCTACATCTTCTGATTCAAATCAGAGGAAAATAATGCCTAAAGGAGTTCAGAAAATCTGAAGAGGTTATAGATCCTGATGATGTTTATACACTGAGAAAAAGTAGACCTTATGTTTAGATTATTTAATACAATAGGTCCTCGAATAACATTGTTTCGTTCAATGTCATTTCATTATAATGTCGATGAGAAAAAAGCTCGAGTTCCAGCAAGGACCACTGTCTGCGTGGAGTCTGGAGGCGTTTCCTATGTCTGCATGGGTTTTCTCCAGGTACTCCATTTTTCTGCCACGTCTCACAGCTGTGCACGTGAGATGAGTTGGCCTATCTGATGCTCCCAGTGTGAGCCAGTATGGGTGTAGGTGTGAGTGTGCTCTGTGATGGGTTGGTGTCCTGTCCAGGACTGGTTAGGTAGCCTGGAACCTTGAGCTGCCAGGACAGGCTCTGGTCACCTGTGACTCTGAACTGAAGTAAGTGAGTAAATCATTATCTTCTTTTCATTAATCTTTTAAACATGTGTGTATAGCTCACATTTATGTCAATGTTTAATACTGAAAGAGTTCGGGGTCTTTTTTTAGAAGTTTGATTTTTTTTATTACCAGAAATATTCCATAGGAACTTAAGTCTTGTTTATATTAACTAGTTTAGGGTCAAATACGTCTTCTTAGACTTCATCTTTCTTAAAATTGTGGTTTCCAAGAACCTATCCACAAGGTTACATGAGGACTTACTGTAATTGTATGCTTCTCCGTGTCTCTTTTTCTGTAAATTTCCAAGTTATAAATAGTAAAAAAAACTATTAACAAAGTACTTATATATAATAATTAGCATGGTTGTTTTTGAATCTCAGGCTATAAAAAGGAAGAAAATTTGATAGCATTTGCCATAAAATAATTTTCATTATATGACAAAATAAATAAAAAAGATTA
Source organism: Macaca thibetana thibetana (assembly GCF_024542745.1). Taxonomy (NCBI): domain Eukaryota; kingdom Metazoa; phylum Chordata; class Mammalia; order Primates; family Cercopithecidae; genus Macaca; species Macaca thibetana. The sequence continues at coordinate 79,680,610 of NC_065583.1, forward strand.
ATCTTTTCGTACTGAATAATCTCTCCATTCTTATAGAATGAATTAATGAACAAACTATTTCATTACTATGATTATCTGATAAATACATACATTTTTATAAAAATTATGAAAGATTAGACAAAATTGAAAAAATCAATTCTAGCTAGAAAATTTTGTTATTATCATTAATGAAGTATTTTTGGAACTGAAGTTTTACATATCTGCCTTTTACATGTACAAACTTATTTCGTTTTCTGACGAATCTACCAAAATATCAGCTCTGTGAAACTAGAAATATTGATTTTTTGTTGTTGTTCACTGCATTTTCCCAAAGCCTAGAACAGTGCATGGTACGTAGTAGGTTTTAAAAAAGTGTTGTGTAGAATTAATAAAGGAATCACAAATGTAACACAACCTCCCAGGTAAAAACGCAAACAACACAGGAGTATATAAAGTATAAATAGTTTTGTGTTTCTCGCCTTCTTTTTCTCACTTGCCAGGATGAAATCACAGTTACCATGGCATGTGTTTTAATAACTATGTTCTGTGTGCTTATCTGCCTTCCTCAGCACAGGAACCACAGATAAATAAGTAAATCATCGCAGCTACTCACCTAGGAGTGTAGAGTTTTCCATCTGAGAATTAGCTTGATCATAATCATGTTAGCTGTTAAATATATCTTCTGGCTTTTTACTTGGGGTTCATATTTGAACCTGATATTTTTTGCTGTTTATTCACAGCACTTCTATATTTTTGAATACTTAAACAATTCTGAAGGGCTTAAATCTCAACATATCTGTTATGTCCCTTCTGATTTGCATTAACAAAGGTCTCCTGAAGCACTTCCTACTTCTCTGGAGAATTAAGAAAATGACCAGCTGTAACTTTGAGCTGCCCACCCTTGTTTCAGGCACCAGGTCTCAAAAAGTTATTTCGATTACATAAGATAATTTTATGATTTAAGACTTAACATCGCAAACATACACTCCAAAGTTAATGAAAACATGCCTTTTATGGTGTAATATAATAATAAAAATGCCAAAAGCTAGTCTAACTTAGGTAGCAATATTTTAATCACTTTCCTCTAATGTTTGAGGAAGCTTCAAGGAGACATTTAAATCATGGGAAATAGGAAGGCACATAAGACTACACAAGGAAAAAATAAAATCATGTCAATACATAGATTGTAAACTAATATTCAGTAACTAATTTTAGTATGAAAATAAGCACTTATCTGCTTATCAACAAAAAAGAACAGTCTATTTATTTAATCGACATTAAAGAGAAAATTGTTTCCTTTGAAGATAAAATGCTGTTTCTAGCACATATTTTAAAAAAATGTTTTCTTATCCACATATTACATTGACTTGAAATTAACTTGCATCTTGGTTAGAACATCTTCCAGTAGCCCAAAACTGTCTACAGTAAAGGAGGCAGTTACTAAGTTATAAGACAGCATTCATCATTTAAACTGTCGGACTACAGATAGGCTTCAGATGGTTAGGTTATTCAAAACATCACAGTCTGAGAACAGAAAGATCCTTGAGAAACCATCTAGCTTATCTTTTTTATTTTACAGTAGAGTAAAAAAAAACCTGTATGCCTTTGATAAGGGCTATTTAATTTTGCAATCTTTTATGCACAGACTTCTTCAAGAAACAATAAGTTAGTACAGAGTAAGAAAATTATTTGAGTTAAATATTGAAGCTGGCCCTGAATGACTGTGATCATTTTTCTGCTCTAAACCAATTTCTTCATTTTACTTGTAAGGAAAGTAAAATTCCTCATCTAACCTCTTAGGATATCCAGCTGGGATTGATGTAAGACAGATTAGCAGTAGAAAAACATACAAATTTTATTTAGTAGTTTTTACATGTATATGGGAGCCCTCACTAGAAAAATGAAGATCAGAAGAAGTAGACAGGCCTAAGTGTTTATATACTAGGTTAGAGAAAGAATGGCGATTGCAGAAAATTAAAATATATGGGAAGACAAAAGGAAGATAATTATCTATTCGTACAGGGTTCTCACAGCTTTGGCTCGCCATCTCTGGCAGTAAAAATGTTTCTTTTCTCCTGATATAGGGAGGGTATCTTAGAAATGGACAGTGATATTTATAATTATCTATTTACTTAATTTACCAAGATAATGACTTACAATCTAGATTTTTATCTTCTTTTATTTATTTATTTTTTTCCACCAAATAGACATTTTCCAATTTCTTCTTTAAAACTGGGAAAAATATGGTTTTACAAGACATTATACTGACCAAATTTGTACAGTTGCTTCAATTGTGTTCAGTGTTGCCTGGAATCTCTGTCTGCATTTTACCAAAAAAAAAAAAAAAACAAAGGCACATTTATTTTCTAGTCTCATTTAATTATGTATAATTTGGTCTACCCATTGACAGGATTTAAAGAGTATAAAGTTTTCCTCTACCATAAATGATCTGAATGTCAACAAACAGTTTCAACTTTCTTCTAAGGAATGGAAATCTTGAAACAGTGTGTTATTGCCTTTCATATCTTGGTTTTTGAAAGTGCTAGTGTGGCTATATTTTCTTAGTCAGTTCTTCTTCATACTTTACAGTGTGAGTCCAGAACACATTAATAGGAGACACTTGGATTATTAAGTTGTTATGAACCTTAAAACTACTATTGGCTATGTTTATGCAGAAGGGGCATAAAATGTAGCATTTATTTACTGAATACATCTCTATTAACAGAGACAATTAAAAACACGGATTCTGGAAGTTAAATAGCTTATTATTATTATATATCCCAGGGGCTAATATAAAATTGGTTAAAGGTTGATTTATTCTGCAGGAAATGAAACCTAGATTCACATTTTGACTGGCCTGCAATATTTTTGCATTTCTATTCCCCATAAACAGATATTTCTAAGTGGATTGGAGAGTAAATATAATTATGTTCACACCACTGGCTAATTAATTATGTAAATGGGCCTTTGCTTGCATTACGTTCCTCTTCTGTGAATAAGTGATTAAAATTAGGAAAAAGAAGTGTTGCTATTTTATGGTTTTTCAGAATGTCCTTTGGATAGCAATATTAGAGTTTTCTTTTGCTGCTTGTTTCAAGTTTAGTTTACTCTGCCTTTTCTAACGTCTTAAATTGAAAGTTTAGATTATTATTTGAGACTTTTCTTCTTTCCAAATGTAAGCATTAGTTTTTGTCCTGTTTTGGTTATTTCTCACAAATTTTGAATTTTCATTCTAATTCAGTTTAAAATATTTTCAATTTTCCCAAAATGTTCCCTTCAACCCTTGTTTGACCTATAAGAGGGTTGTCTGTTAATTTCTATATACATGAGAATTTTCTACGTAGTTTTAAAATATTACATGTTATTTTGTGATCTAAAAATATGAAATATATTATTATTATTTTAATTTTTTTTTTTTTTTTTTTTTGCGATGGAGTCTCCCTTTGTCACCAGGCTGGAGCGCAGTGGCATGATCTCGGCTCACTCCAACCTCCACCTTCCAGGTCCAAGTGATTCTCCTGCCTCAGCCTCCCGAGTAGCTGGACTGTAGGCCTGCACCACTATGCCCAGCTATTCTTTTGTATTTTCAGTTGAGACAGGTTTCACCATGTTGGTTAGGATGATCTCAATCTCTTGACCTTGTGATCTAACCGCCACAGCCTCCCAAAGTGCTGGGATCACAGACGTGAGTCACTGTGCCCAGCCAAAGTATATTATTTCTATTGTTTTAAAATTATGAAGGTGTAATTTGTGGGCTGAGACAAAATCTGTTTTGGTGAATGTTCCATGAGCACTTAAAGAAATACTGTATTCTGTTTCAGACTATGTAAGTGTCAATTAGGTCTAGTTGGATGACAGTTTTGTTAAAAGTATATAATAATTCTAGCTTTAGCTCTGACATAAATGAAGCTGAGAAATAATAACTTACATCCTTACAACAAGAAAAATGGGACAAGCTGAAAATCAACCACTGTCCTTTAACCTGTCAAAGCAAAAATTGCACCAGACACACTGAAACAGGCAGGAAAAACTTCAAAGTTATTAGAACAGAGGAAAGAAACCCAACTAAACTCTGCTAAAACAAATAAGTAAAGAATTTTTAAGAGCTCGGATGAGGCGAATCACAGGCCATATGTGTATGTTAACTGGCTTTACCAGAAGGAAAGGTAAATTTTCTCCCATCTTCATGACAAGAGGTAGTTTTACACATTGGAGCCACAAAGTGTCCACCTGTTAGGCTCCTAACTCCTACGATATTGAGAGATAAGGGCTTTATCTTTCTTCATGAGTACATTTCAAAGGATAGCTCCCAGGTGCTTGAGAAAGACATTCATGGGTTGCAAAACTGGCCAGAGGCTTTTAAAGTTTGTTTTATTTTTTGGATTTAAATTGGAAGTTTATTTGTCGTTCAGACAGCATTCTGAGGTAAGCAGGGATGGCAGATGAGCAGATGGCTTTGCCCGTTTTGTCCTTTAGGTACCCAGCTTCTTGCTATCTAACTGCTCTGCCATTGCTTAAAGCAGTGCTGCCCTTGAGAAGTTTCTGTGATGATGAGAATAGTCTGTAATTTGCATTGTCTTATATGGTAGAGCCACATGTGGCTATTGAGTACTTGAAATGTGGCTAGTGAGGCTGAAGAACTGAATATGTGATTTATTTAGTTTTAACGAATTACTTAAATTTAAATTGCCACATGTGGCTAGTAGCTGTCGTATTGATTAGAATAGCTCTAGAGCATTGCTTCTGGTTTTGTGTGGTTTTGGTTTATTTATTTGATTGTTTTCAGCTTCACTGAGGTATAACTGACAAATAAAACTTGTATATATTTAAGGTATACAATGTGATGCTTCCATATACAGATAAATTGTGAAATGATTATCACAATTAAGCCATTTAACATGTCAATCACCTCACGTGGTTAACTATTTTTGTGTTTATGGTGAGAATACTTACCTGCTTTCTTAGCAAGTTTCAAGTATACAATGCATTATTATTAATTATAGTACCATGCTGTGCATTAGACACTCAGAACTTATCAACCTTATGACCAATTTGTACCCTTTGACTAACGTCTCCCCATTTCCCCCACTCCCGAACCCTTGGTATTGTCTTTTATATATAAATATAAATATGTCAAAGTCATACAAACAGAAAGTAGAAGGGTGATTACCAGTGGCCAGAGATTTTTAGAAAGATTTATGCCCTCAAAGGGACAGAGAAAGAATATACAAGTTTTCTAAAGTAAATTCTCTAAGGAGAGGGAGAGTGGGAGCCTAGTGGCAAGAAGAAGCCTGTGGAAAGCTTAGTAAAGCTGAGAGAGAAGTAAAGTCATTCTTGGTCAAACTGATCAAAGATCTGATGTCACAAGTCAAAGCACCATGAAAAAATCTGGAAAGACAAGAGTACTCCCCCACCAAGAAATTGAACTGGATATCTACCAATGGCTAGGCCTCTAGAAGACTGTGTGGGATATTTTTATGCCTCCTCTTATAAAAATAAGCACATTTTGCCTAAGAATAAGAAAAACAAGCCCATTAGACCTTGCTTCCTTGCATGATCAATGGATTACTTCACACAAACGTTTGCTCAGTCAAAAACTCAGATTTATAGAAAACTTAAAGAAACAAGCTCCAAGTGGCTGTGCTCCATTGCCAGCTCACAGCCCTGTTTAGTCACACCGGGTTCTGTGAGCCACACAGAGAAAATCCTCCACACTGGCTTTATTCTGCTTTTAAATCAGTCCCCAAACAACACGAGCAGTGGGTGTTGCAGCAATCTTCCCTCCTTGTCATCCATGAGAAACTTGGAGTTTTAATTTTCTCTTTCATGAAGCACCAAAGTATCTTTTTCTATTAGCAGGTTGAGCTTCTTTCTTCTCTCAGCACAACTTTTTTGTTTTATTCTTTACTCATAGACTGTGCCAAATGAATGAGAAGAAATCAGTGTGGGAATTTCACTTAGATATTTGTGTTATTATTGAGTTTCCTAAATTGTATTTCTATAGCTATTAGTGTAATTCTGTGATTACTGTACCATGTGCTCGAATACTCATGATTAACAAATGTCTATAGCACTCTGGAGGAGATGAAGTACAAATACTCTCTTATTTCACATAATCACCCAAACCAATGATTTTTTTTTCCATAAGACTAAGGAAACATTATGTTATACAAATCATTTATCAACAATTTTTAATTTAGGGTTTTATGAAACTCTGTTCCCTTTTTGAATATTTCCCATGTTGAAATGCATAATCAGGCACTTGTCATGATACTTCATTTTCAATAACCACACACACACACAGACACACAAAAAATTTAGGGCTATCTGTTATAATTAAAGATGAGATAAAATTTCATGTTTCCAGGATTACTAAACTTTACTCATTGGGCTAGTATGTTTCACTTGAACATATAAACCTAAAACACCTCGAGTAAATGCCATTGATCATTCAGACCATTGTTTTCTGTAATGTTTTATATTACACTGACCTATTATGTGTCAAAAATGATTCATGAGTTCCCACATGTGTCTCCTATGACTAGTTGTCAGCCCAGGAAGCAAAATAAAATCTGGGAGCTAATCTCTGCTCTTTGACACAGACCATTCAGGTCCTCCCAGGTCCTAGACTAATGGTCTCCAAGATGATTTAGCTCATTCTACCCTTGACACAGAGTGATGTTTGCCCTGAATAATATCCTTTCTTTTCTGCTCTGTGATCCAAGGCATATAAGTCAGATCCAGCAAGTGTTCTGCCTTCTTCATCAAAACTTTCTGATAATTCTAGTCTCAGAAGTCTCTTCCCATTATTCATTCTCTAATCTCATTTTGAACTTTTTTCTATATCAAATGAATCTCTCCAAATATTCTTTTTATTGAATACAGAAACCATATTCTCATTTTCTGTGATACACAGAACTGACTATCATAGTGTGAGGCATACAATAAGAGCTCAGTAAATGGCTATTCATTTGGCAGTTCAAAAATTAGTGAAAATTTAATTGATTCATATAAAATGAAAGCCTCCATTATTAACGTCCAAAGAGAATCAAGAAACAAATGCTCTTATAAAAATTCTGATTTGTTTTAAATAGAATACCTTATGTCTGGACCTACCTGATGGCCCTGCCGTGTCTGTATATTCTATTTTGTGAATAATGGTAGACAAAGTTGTGGGAAAATGGCTTTGTGCTCAGTTTTCCTGGGAAAGCATTGATAGTTCACATAATGGAATTCACTATTCCGATGCATAACAGGTTTTTAAAAACCTAGCACAAGTTTATTCACATAAACTTGTTTTGTCTCTAAGGAAAAAATAACTAGAAATAAACACATTCAGCTTGGTCTTAATTGACAGTTATTCACCCAAACATGTTCACTTGCTCCGAATAAAGAATTAAGCTGACAGGGGGAGCAAGATGGCCGAATAGGAACAGCTCCAGTCTCCAACTCCCAGCGCGAGCGACACAGAAGACCGGTGATTTCTGCATTTTCAACTGAGGTACTGGGTTCATCTCACTGGGGAGTGCCGGACGATCGGTGCTGGTCAGCTGCTGCAGCCCGACCAGCGAGAGCTGAAGCAGGGCGAGGCATTGCCTCACCTGGGAAGCCCAAGGGGGAAGGGAATCCCTTTTCCTAGCCAGGGAACTGAGACACACAACACCTGGAAAATCGGGTAACTCCCACCCCAATACTGCGCTTTAAGCAAACAGGCATACCAGGAGAGCATATCCCACACCTGGCCGGGAGGGTCCCACACCCACGGAGCCTCCCTCATTGCTAGCACAGCAGTCTGTGATCTACCAGCAAGGCAGCAGCGAGGCTGGGGGAGGGGCGCCCGCCATTGCTGAGGCTTAAGTAGGTAAACAAAGCTGCTGGGAAGCTCGAACTGGGTGGAGCTCACAGCAGCTCAAGGAAACCTGCCTGTCTCTGTAGACTCCACCTCTGGGGACAGGGCAATAACAAACACAGCCGAAACCTCTGCAGACGCAAACGACTCTGTCTGACAGCTTTGAAGAGAGCAGTGGATCTCCCAACACGGAGGTTGAGATCTGAGAAGGGACAGACTCCCTGCTCAAGTGGGTCCCTGACCCCTGAGTAGCCTAACTGGGAGACATCCTCCACTAGGGGCAGTCTGACACCCCACACCTCACAGGGTGGAGTACACCCCTGAGAGGAAGCTTCCAAAGCAAGAATCAGACAGGTACACTCGCTGTTCAGAAATATTCTATCTTCTGCAGCCTCTGCTGCTGATACCCAGGCAAACAGGGTCTGGAGTGGACCTCAAGCAATCTCCAACAGACCTACAGCTGAGGGTCCTGACTGTTAGAAGGAAAACTATCAAACAGGAAGGACACCTACACCAAAACCCCATCAGTACATCACCATCATCAAGACCAGAGGGAGATAAAACCACAAAGATGAGGAAAAAGCAGGGCAGAAAAGCTGGAAATTCAAAAAATAAGAGCGCATCTCCCCTGGCAAAGGAGCACAGCTCATCGCCAGCAACAGATCAAAGCTGGACGGAGAATGACTTTGACGAGATGAGAGAAGAAGGCTTCAGTCCATCAAATTTCTCAGAGCTAAAGGAGGAATTACGTACCCAGCGCAAAGAAACTAAAGATCTTGAAAAAAAAGTGGAAGAATTGATGGCTAGAGTAATTAATGCAGAGAAGGTCCTAAACGAAATGAAAGAGATGAAAACCATGACACGAGAAATACGTGACAAATGCACAAGCTTCAGTAACCGACTCGATCAACTGGAAGAAAGAGTATCTGCGATTGAGGATCAAATGAATGAAATGAAGCGAGAAGAGAAACCAAAAGAACAAAGAAGAAAAAGAAATGAACAAAGCCTGCAAGAAGTATGGGATTATGTAAAAAGACCAAATCTACGTCTGATTGGGGTGCCTGAAAGTGAGGGGGAAAATGGAACCAAGTTGGAAAACACTCTTCAGGATATCATCCAGGAGAACTTCCCCAACCTAGTAGGGCAGGCCAACATTCAAATCCAGGAAATACAGAGAACGCCACAAAGATACTCCTCGAGAAGAGCAACTCCAAGACACATAATTGCCAGATTCACCAAAGTTGAAATGAAGGAAAAAATCTTAAGGGCAGCCAGAGAGAAAGGTCAGGTTACCCACAAAGGGAAGCCCATCAGACTAACAGCAGATCTCTCGGCAGAAACTCTCCACGCCAGAAGAGAGTGGGGGCCAATATTCAACGTTCTTAAAGAAAAGAATTTTAAACCCAGAATTTCATATCCAGCCAAACTAAGTTTCATAAGTGAAGGGGAAATAAAATCCTTTACAGATAAGCAAATGCTTAGAGATTTTGTCACCACTAGGCCTGCCTTACAAGAGACCCTGAAGGAAGCACTAAACATGGAAAGGAACAACCGGTACCAGCCATTGCAAAAACATGCCAAAATGTAAAGACCATCGAGGCTAGGAAGAAACTGCATCAACTAACGAGCAAAATAACCAGTTAATATCATAATGGCAGGATCAAGTTCACACATAGCAATCTTAACCTTAAATGTAAATGGACTAAATGCTCCAATTAAAAGACACAGACTGGCAAACTGGATAAAGAGTCAAGACCCATCAGTCTGCTGTATTCAGGAGACCCATCTCACACGCAGAGACATACATAGGCTCAAAATAAAGGGATGGAGGAAGATTTACCAAGCAAATGGAGAACAAAAAAAAGCGGGGGTTGCAATACTAGTCTCTGATAAAACAGACTTTAAACCATCAAAGATCAAAAGAGACCAAGAAGGCCATTACATAATGGTAAAGGGATCAATTCAACAGGAAGAGCTAACTATCCTAAATATATATGCACCCAATACAGGAGCACCCAGATTCATCAAGCAAGTCCTTAGAGACTTACAAAGAGACTTAGACTCCCATACAATAATAATGGGAGACTTCAACACTCCACTGTCAACATTAGACAGATCAACGAGACAGAAAGTTAACAAGGATATCCAGGAATTGAACTCATCTCTGCAGCAAGCAGACCTAATAGACATCTATAGAACTCTCCACCCCAAATCAACAGAATATACATTCTTCTCAGCACCACATCGTACTTACTCCAAAATCGACCACGTAATTGGAAGTAAAGCACTCCTCAGCAAATGTACAAGAACAGAAATTATAACAAACTGTCTCTCAGACCACAGTGCAATCAAACTAGAACTCAGGACTAAGAAACTCAATCAAAACTGCTCAACTACATGGAAACTGAACAACCTGTTCCTGAATGACTACTGGGTACATAATGAAATGAAGGCAGAAATAAAGATGTTCTTTGAAACCAATGAGAACAAAGATACAACATACCAGAATCTCTGGGACACATTTAAAGCAGTGTGTAGAGGGAAATTTATAGCACTAAATGCCCACAAGAGAAAGCAGGAAAGATCTAAAATTGACACTCTAACATCGCAATTAAAAGAACTAGAGAAGCAAGAGCAAACACATTCGAAAGCTAGCAGAAGGCAAGAAATAACTAAGATCAGAGCAGAACTGAAGGAGATAGAGACACAAAAAACTCTCCAAAAAATCAATGAATCCAGGAGTTGGTTTTTTGAAAAGATCAACAAAATTGACAGACCACTAGCAAGACTAATAAAGAAGAAAAGAGAGAAGAATCAAATCAACGCAATTAAAAATGATAAAGGGGATATCACCACCGACCCCACAGAAATACAAACTACCATCAGAGAATACTATAAACACCTCTACGCAAATAAACTGGAAAATCTAGAAGAAATGGATAATTTCCTGGACACTTACACTCTTCCAAGACTAAACCAGGAAGAAGTTGAATCCCTGAATAGACCAATAGTAGGCTCTGAAATTGAGGCAATAATTAATAGCCTACCAACCAAAAAAAGTCCAGGACCAGATGGATTCACAGCTGAATTCTACCAGAGGTACAAGGAGGAGTTGGTACCATTCCTTCTGAAACTATTCCAATCAATAGAAAAAGAGGGAATCCTCCCTAACTCATTTTATGAGGCCAACATCATCCTGATACCAAAGCCTGGCAGAGACACAAGAAAAAAAGAGAATTTTAGACCAATATCCCTGATGAACATCGATGCAAAAATCCTCAATAAAATACTGGCAAACCGGATTCAGCAACACATCAAAAAGCTTATCCACCATGATCAAGTGGGCATCATCCCTGGGATGCAAGGCTGGTTCAACATTCGCAAATCAATAAACATAATCCAGCATATAAACAGAACCAAAGACAAGAACCACATGATTATCTCAATAGATGCAGAAAAGGCTTTTGACAAAATTCAACAGCCCTTCATGCTAAAAACGCTCAATAAATTCGGTATTGATGGAACGTACCTCAAAATAATAACAGCTATTTATGACAAACCCACAGCCAATATCTTACTGAATGGGCAAAAACTGGAAAAATTCCCTTTGAAAACTGGCACAAGACAGGGATGCCCTCTCTCACCACTCCTATTCAACATAGTGCTGGAAGTTCTGGCTAGGGCAATTAGGCAAGAGAAAGAAATCAAGGGTATTCAGTTAGGAAAAGAAGAAGTCAAATTGTCCCTCTTTGCAGATGACATGATTGTATATTTAGAAAACCCCATTGTCTCAGCCCAAAATCTCCTTAAGCTGATAAGCAACTTCAGCAAAGTCTCAGGATACAAAATTAATGTGCAAAAATCACAAGCATTCTTATACATCAGTAACAGACAAACAGAGAGCCAAATCAGGAATGAACTTCCATTCACAATTGCTTCAAAGAGAATAAAATATCTAGGAATCCAACTTACAAGGGATGTAAAGGACCTCTTCAAGGAGAACTACAAACCACTGCTCAGTGAAATAAAAGAGGACACAAACAAATGGAAGAACATACCATGCTCATGGATAGGAAGAATCAATATCATGAAAATGGCCATACTGCCCAAGGTAATTTATAGATTCAATGCCATCCCCATCAAGCTACCAATGAGTTTCTTCACAGAATTGGAAAAAACTGCTTTAAAGTTCATATGGAACCAAAAAAGAGCCCGCATCTCCAAGACAATCCTAAGTCAAAAGAACAAAGCTGGAGGCATCACGCTACCTGACTTCAAACTATACTACAAGGCTACAGTAACCAAAACAGCATGGTACTGGTACCAAAACAGACATATAGACCAATGGAACAGAACAGAGTCCTCAGAAATAATACCACACATCTACAGCCATCTGATCTTTGACAAACCTGAGAGAAACAAGAAATGGGGAAAGGATTCCCTATTTAATAAATTGTGCTGGGAAAATTGGCTAGCCATAAGTAGAAAGCTGAAACTGGATCCTTTCCTTACTCCTTATATGAAAATTAATTCAAGATGGATTAGAGACTTAAATGTTAGACCTAATACCATAAAAATCCTAGAGGAAAACCTAGGTGGTACCATTCAGGACATAGGCATGGGCAAAGACTTCATGTCTAAAACACCAAAAGCAACGGCAGCAAAAGCCAAAATTGACAAATGGGATCTCATTACACTAAAAAGCTTCTGCACAGCAAAAGAAACTACCATCAGAGTGAACAGGCAACCTACAGAATGGGAGAAAATTTTTGCAATCTACTCATCTGACAAAGGGCTAATATCCAGAACCTACAAAGAACTCAAACAAATTTACAAGAAAAAAACAAACAACCCCATCAAAAAGTGGGCAAAGGATATGAACAGACATTTCTCAAAAGAAGACATTCATACAGCCAACAGATACATGAAAAAATGCTCATCATCACTGGCCATCAGAGAAATGCAAATCAAAACCACAATGAGATACCATCTCACACCAGTTAGAATGGTGATCATTAAAAAGTCAGGAAACAACAGGTGCTGGAGAGGATGTGGAGAAATAGGAACACTTTTACACTGTTGGTGGGATTGTAAACTAGTTCAACCATTATGGAAAACAGTATGGCGATTCCTCAAGGATCTAGAACTAGATGTACCATACGACGCAGCCATCCCATTACTAGGTATATACCCAAAGGATTATAAATTATGCTGCTATAAAGACACATGCACACGTATGTTTATTGCAGCACTATTCACAATAGCAAAGACTTGGAATCAACCCAAATGTCCATCAGTGACAGACTGGATTAAGAAAATGTGGCACATATACACCATGGAATACTATGCAGCCATCAAAAAGGATGAGTTTGTGTCCTTTGTAGGGACATGGATGCAGCTGGAAACCATCATTCTTAGCAAACTATCACAAGAACAGAAAACCAAACACCGCATGTTCTCACTCATAGGTGGGAACTGAACAATGAGATCACTTGGACTCAGGAAGGGGAACATCACACACAGGGGCCTATCATGGGGAGGGGGGAGGGGGGAGGGATTGCATTGGGAGTTATACCTGATGTAAATGACGAGTTGATGGGTGCAGCACACCAACATGGCACAAGTATACATATGTAACAAACCTGCCCGTTATGCACATGTACCCTACAACTTAAAGTATAATAATAATAAATAAATTAAAAAAAATAAATAAAAAAAAATAAAGACTTAAAAAAAAAAAAAGAATTAAGCTAATACCATACTTTTTGTAGCGAGTCACAAGTTTTAACTGAACATTTATCATTCTTCAAATATATTATTTTGTGTTCCAAAGATTACAATATGCACCACACTCACAAACAAAAAAAATATCTTGAGCAAATGTAGAAACCTTGAACAGAAATCTGTGGTTTTCCTCCCCACATCCTATAAACCTCTGTAACCATTAGAAAAGTATTATACAAACTCAAATGAAAAACAGTTTACAAAAAAACTTCACCAGCCCCCCTCAAATTGTAAAGTCATTCAAAACAAGAAAAGGTTGTGAAACTGTTGCAGCCAATAGGGGCCTAAGAAGACATCGTTACCAAATATAATGTGGTATCCTGATAGGGATTCTAAAACAGAAAAAAAAGGCATTAGATTAAAAATTGGAAATTGTAAAGTATATACTTTATTTAATAATAATATGTTAGTACTGATTTATTACTTGTGACAAATGTAGCATATTAATGTCAACAATAGAGTAAACTGGTTGTAGGGTATATAGGAACCTTCTGTACTAGGTTCACAATGTTTCTGTAAATCTAAAGCTATTCAAAAATCAAAGTGTATTTTTAAAAATATTCATTTTAATGAATTTTTAAAAGTATTGAATAAGTGTGAGGAGAATAAACATGGCACTTCCATATGGGAAAAGTCTTTTGAGATCAGCAGTGTATCCACAGTAGAGGAACATGAACAGCCAAGCGATTTCCAGCACATAACTACCGTTTTAATTCTACATAGATTTAATCTATATAATATTATTATATTATTTAACATAGACAATACTAATTTAGATTTCTCATGTTAATTCTTAAAATCACTCTTTACCTTATCATTGAACTGGTATCATTTCATTTTTACCTAAATAAAACCTTTTTAAATATGGTTGTCAATGAAAAATGCAAGGTATTTTTGTTTTTGTTTTTGTTTTTGTTTTCCAAAAATGCCTTTATCTTGTTTCATTTGGAGAGACCATTTAGCTGGTTATATTAGTCTTCTTGGGCTGCAATAACAAAATACCACGGACTGGGTGATTTAAACAACAGAAATCTATTTCTTAAGGTTCTGGAGACTGGGAAGACCAAGATCAAGGTATCAGATAGGTAGGTTTCATTCAGAGACCTCTTCTCATACTCATAGTTGTCTGCCATCCATTGTGCTGTGTGCTCACATGACTTCTTTGTACATGAGAGAGGAGAAAGAGAGAGAGAAGCCTCTCTGGTATTTTTCTTGTAAGGACACTAATCCTGTTAGAACTCCAACCTTATGATCTCCTTTAACAGTAGCTACCTCCCTTCAGGCTCCATTTTTAATATAGTCACATTGGAGGTTAGGGCTTTCATACGGATTTTGTGGGGGACACAATCCAGCCCATAGCACTGTTTATAAAATTTTATGTTGCTTGGTATGTTATTTAATTACATTGTTTTCTGTTTTTAATTGTTTAAGTTGAAAGTTATCTGCAAGTTTTATTCTTGTCCCTTTGAAGACATTATGTCACTTTCCTCTTTTGCTTTCTGAATATTGTCTTTCTCACCACTATTTCATAAATAAAAGGCAGCAGAAAGTAGTTTATTTTATTGTTGTTTTGTCTCATTTCTGTATTTCGTTTTGTTTTCCCTTTCTTTCAGAGAGCCAGTAGCTAATGAGTTGGCAGATTTACTATCTCAGCAAGGGTACATCTCTGGTCTAAAACCCATCAGGAGGTGCGGGGGGCAGTCATCTCCTTCTCGACATGATGGAGGCTCTTATTTTATTCCAGCACAAAATGTCAGCAGGCAAAGCTTTTCGAGAGTATAAATAGCATGCTGGTACTTACAACTCTTCTCTGATGTAATAAACCAGTAATTTTGACTCAGGTCACCTTGAAATCCACTGCTTTTCCTACCTGTATCTAAGAAACGCCAGTGTGTCATCTGCTGCTGCTACCTCCTCAGCCTTTGTCAGTGGAATTCTCACTTGTTTTCCCCATGATATTTAAGGATTTTAAACCTGAGACTCACCTTCCAAGATCCAACAGTAGTCTCTATTGAGTATTGTGTGGCTCCAGAGAGGAAGATAGAAAAGCAATAAATTTAGAACCAGACATTGAGAATTTCCCCTATTCCATTTTGTTTGCATTTACTTCAAATGCGTTTCGTTTTATATTGAAAGTTATAACAATAACATTGTATCAGTGGTTTTATATTTGAACCTATATGTAAAGTATTTTCACAAAGCAATTTGGAAATAATTTCAGATTCTAGAATAGGCGTAAGTCACTTTGTTAAAGTTACTTTACATATATGTTAAAGTTACTTTACATATATGTTAATGTTAAATATATGTTAAAGTACTTTAAAGTACTTTACATATAAGTACCAGAAGATTCATGCTATTTTAATGCACTAAACATGTAGCTCTCTGTACTGCATTTCCTATTTCTGTAGAAAAAATGTTAATAGCTATTTACATAATAACATTTTTGTTAGATATTTTTCAAACAAGTCTTAAAATTAGGCTTATATTACTGTATCCATTTTATTGAGTTATTCGCAATCTGTTTTTACATGTCTCCACTGAATTCAAGAAAATGTTGGTTTGAAAATGATTTATATGACAGTGAATGAGTGGACCACACTGGCTGAGAGAAAACAAATATATGTCTCTGATCTCATCTGTACACCTGACTGCTTGTGTGAATCCTGAAAAAGTAGTGCTGCCCTCTAAGCTGTATTTGGTAAGAATACAGCTCTGAAATAAGATACCAGAGATAATGACTTTGATTTCAAATGTGATATCCTAATATGCTTATATCTGCTTGATATGGTTGAAAAAAGAAATCCAATAAAATATAACCTACTATAGTATTTTCTGATCACTTGAAGTTTTATTATCTTTTTCTGTTGTCAGAGATAAGTTCGCTGATTTAGGCTGTTCAATATTTTTCCATATAACGTCATTCCTACTTTCACTAACCTCTACTTTCCCTTCTCATTAGCCTGGTCACTCATTGGCCTCATCTCTATCTTTTTATCAGTGTCGTGAATGAAACCTACAGGATTCAGCTTTGTAGTGGGATTTATTTCAAGAGAACATAATCCAAGATCACACATTGATTTTGAAATTGATCAATTCATTTATTATAATGTATTTAAAAGATTACAGTGTATTGTACTAGGAATCGTTTTTTTAAAAGGTAGTAAGAGACTCCCTTCTTGTTAGGTTACAAATTATTTAATACATTCTTTACACAAAATTGTGGATGAAATACGCAGCTCTCATATACAGAAAGGTGTTTTAACAAAGCACCTCAAGTTGTGTTTAAAATGAGAGTGAGTCATTATAAGATAATGAATCTGGTGAGTAGATTATTCTTTCTGAATAGCTTCAAAAGTCTCAGCATCTTGAATCCGAATTTAGGACAGAGAAATGGATCTTATCACTCCTTCTTTCTTTGTGAGGTAGAAATTGCCTTAGTCATTTATATCTAAGGTCATCCACAGTAATGATAAACAGTTGCAAACTTTCCTTTCTTATCTAAAGCATGAATCCCCTTATGAGATATTACAATATAGCCTTACTGTACCAGTGTCTCTCTGCAACAGCTTTCTAGTCTCTGTGTGTGTGTGTGTGTGTGTGTTTGTTTATATATACACACAGATAAATAAGCATATAAGCATTGCTGTACAGCTAGTGGTATGTGGCCTTTCCAAGAGTGTCATGCAATAATCCAGAGTACCTGTAAAACTTTCTAATATCCCTCTTTATCAACTCATCAATTCTCCATCTACTTCTCAAATCCCAAAGATTGTCACTAACCAAGCCAGAAAAAACTCCGTTCAACACTGGGTGCTCATGGCTATCTCAGCGCTTTAATCTTAACCCATCCCACCCCACTCCATCCTTTCTCACCTTTCTATGAGCCCAGAACTTGTACACTTCTTTTGATCTCGCAACCTCTCTATCTAGAATATACTAAATTTGTTTTATTGCTTCTATTCCTCTGGTTTCTCCAAATCTTACACCAAATATTCCTCATGACAGGCCCCTTCTAAGAAGGTTAAAGTGAGAAAACGTTAAGTAAAAAAGGCAGAATTATCTTTAGATGATACAGATGAGGAAGAGAAAAGGGTAGAAAAATACATGTTAAAATACGTATTCCTATTAATATGTTTTTAAAACTGTTTGTCAGTAGAGTTGGTCATGAGTAAAATGAAGACAATCATTTGATGACTTGTAGTCAAGTAAAGGGCCCTGAAAAGAAACTCTTTGGGACCCAGTCGATACATAGAACCCCCTCTCCCATTCTGCTTAAGGCAAATGCCAGGTTACTGTCCTTATGAATAATGCTATTATAACTTTTAATATCCATTAAGACATGAAACCAAAGCAGACTAATACTAATAATGAGATATCAATTAATTTATAGCTTTTGACATTAAATCACTTAGTGGCAAATGGCACGAAGGACAAAAAGCGGAGCCCTGGGTGCATAAGCACTAGGTTTTGAATCAGGTTTCTTTGTCTTTATTGTTCATTTAACTTAACCAAATTTTTTTGTATCTCTGCTATTTGTATGTGATGTGATAACAATATGTATGTGTAACAACTCTTAGCTTTAAAGACAATGCATATTCAGCACCTAACTCCATGCCTAGTACATACTACTTAACTCAAAGATGGCACCAACTCTTTTCTTGCATTGTTTCTTTTTGTTAGCTGTCTATTCATATATACTTATATGTGTTTATATATTCATTTATTTACTTAAAAAGCTTATTTGTTCTCCCATAAAATGGCTATAGCAATAAAAATCAGTTTATTTTAGAATATGACCTATTAAGTAACGTTGTATTTTGGATTTTGTAAGAAATTCCAAAGGTCTGAAAGATGAAAAGTGAATGGAAGATCGGAGACAGCTGCTGGTTAAAGATCACTAATCAAGCATTACATGAAAACCTGCTTCAGTATTTCATCTCTAAACACTTAGAAGCTGACATCTTAGAGAAGTTGGGTATCTGAATTAAATTATAAATGTGGCTAAGGCAATAAATATCTTAAAAACATTAATTAAATCTGATATTTGGGGCCATGGGATAACATTTTTATTTAATAAATTCCAAAGGTTAAAGCTTTCAGATTAGTCAACCAGAAATTTCTGAGAAAGTGAACATATGAGCGGTTGAAAGTCAGTTGAGCAGCAGTGAATATAAAGTTGAATTTTGTATTTACAAGTGCAACTTTTTTTTTTCTTTTTTGAAACGGAGTCTCGCTCTGTCGCCCAGGCTGGAGTGCAGTGGCGTGATCTCAGCTCACTGCAAGCTCCTCCTCCCGGGTTCACACCATTCTCCTGCCTCAGCCTCCCGAGTAGCTGGGACTACAGGCGCCCGCCACTAGGGCCGGCTAATTTTTTGTATTTTTAGTAGAGACGGGGTTTCACCGTGTTAGCCAGGATGGTCTCAATCTCCTGACCTTGTGATTTGAGGGTCTCGACCTCCCAAAGTGCTGAGATTACAGGCATGAGCCACCGTGCCCAGCCGACATATGCAACTTTTTATTAGACATTCATTTGCTCAAACTCTGAAAAATTACTGAGAGATTCAAGTTAAATCTAAAGAGCAATTTCTGCCTGAAGTAAAAACAGTCTCTCACATTTTAGATTGCTAAACTGCTTGAGTTCCAGATAACCTATGGTGTGAATTGCCAACGTGTACATCCATCAGTGTTCAGATTACCAAGATATAACTCAATTCTTTAAATCTCATGTTCAATTAATGGAGTGGACATCTCCAATTTTTAACAACATTTATATAATCAAGCTAGCAAATATTAAACATAAAGTATTTGTGAGTTTTACAGTTACAGATTTTTTAAAGTGTTATTTGTAGGAAAAAATTTTGCGAGAACTCCAATTTTATTTTAGCTTACTTTTTTTTTTTTT
This sequence comes from Macaca thibetana thibetana, assembly GCF_024542745.1. Lineage (NCBI taxonomy): Eukaryota > Metazoa > Chordata > Mammalia > Primates > Cercopithecidae > Macaca > Macaca thibetana. Next base: position 79,700,127 of record NC_065583.1, read on the forward strand.
TTTTGGTATACTTAGAATGTCTATTCAATAGGCATGATTACCTTTAAAGCTAAAAATATAGTTCAGGAGAACTAGAATTTGAGGAACTCTAATTAGAAAAAAATACTCTTTGGTAAATCAATGAAATTAATGCGTCTACTCTTTTCACCCAACTTCTCACCCCACCCCAATCTGATCCACTATCTTCAGGCTCAATTGAATTCCTTCTTTACATGAAGTATATGTAGCCCATTCTGGTCTCCAGTACTTTGTGTTTGCTCTTTATGACTTATGTTTGAGTGACCTTCCTGGAGATAGTCACACAAGTAACTCTCATTCAGACTCCTCAGATAAGCAGTCCCTTTTGAAAGTACACACCTACTTAATTAAGTAGCCACCCTCAACTTCACAATTATTACTGTTCTTTATCACATGTATATTCTGTTTATGGCACTTAGAAAAATATTTTTAAAATGTTTTTATATAGAAAGCATTGTCTGCTTCCCCCTACTGAATTTTAACTTCAGTGAGGCCAAGAACCATAACAGACTTATTTGTCTGTATCCCAGGGCTTAAAATAGTGGGTGAAAAACTCAGGTAATGATGGTTGTCAAGCAAGTAACTAAATTTTGCATCTTCAAAAATGACATATTAGTTGGGTTTTTTCCTGAATCATTCTTTAAAAAATGATTGCTTTGCAAAATTATGTAAAATAAAGCAAGACTTAGATTTTTGTCTTAATTCAACCATAATAATTCAATTTTTTATTATTTATAGTTCCACAGTGCCTGTAACTAGGTGGAAGTTTATTTCTTGCTTGTTTATTCTTATAATAGTATGTATAATTGGTTTTAATAATCATTTATGAAGCATAAATTAGAAAATACTTAGGATATGGTATATAATTTATTTTAGCCAAACTTATTTAAAATTGTCAAATCTGGATTAAGCTGATTATTTGTGCATAGAAGGACTAACATTTTGCATTCTAAAGTCTTAAAACTTAGGTGTCCCTATTGTCTTTATATTGCTTTCTTTGTCACTCTTGGAGCACATTCATATGTCTTTACCATTGATCCTTGAACTATGCCAGTCTGCTTATATGTGAATTTTTTTCAACCAAACTTAGATGGAAAATACAGTATTCACAGGATGCAAAGCCCATGTATATGGAGGGCCAACTCTTCATATGTGCAGGTTCGGTGGGGCCCACCGCAAGACTTGAGTATGCTTCGGCTTTGGAATATGTAGGGGTCCTGGAACCAATCCCCCAACCAGTACAGAGGGACAGCTGTAATTTATACACAGGTTTACGAAGAGAAAGAGACCATATAATTAAGGGTAATAATATGTGTGTTAATTATAGATGTTATCAATTGCATTGACATGGAATATTATATATGTATACACATGTGCATACAGATATACAAAAACTATCAAATCTACAATTTTGTGAGTTTTGTCTTGTCAAATGAAACTAATGCTGCAATCAAGACACAGAGTATTTCCATCCTCTACAGAATTTTCCCCATGGCCATTTGCAGTCCACCTTTTCTGCTGCCCCTAGCCACAGGCAACCACTGATTGCCTTTTTGTTATTTATAGATTCATGTGAAATCTCTAGAACTTTATATAAATGGAATCATAAAATAAGTTTTTGAGTTTGGCTTCCTTCATTTAGAACACTGATTTTTATATCAATCTATGTTTCAGGTATCAGTAATTATTTTCTGGTATATACATATTTATTTCTATTACTGAATAACATTCTACTATGTAGGTGTGCAATGCTATGTTTGGTAGATACCTGGATTTATTTCTGCTACTGTGAATAAAGCTACCATGGACATTTATACACTAGACCTTGTGATTTTGCTTATCTTAAATAAATATTTAAGAGTGGAATGTTTGGATTGAATGGCAAGAGCTCATTAATTATTTTTAGAAACTATCACTTTTCCATCGTGTTTTATATTTAAAATGGATATTAGCAATGCATGAGAGTTGAAGTTATTCACTATCCTCATCAACACTTTGTGATTTTAGAGTTTTTTTCACTTTTACCATTCAAGTTATGAATAGCATTATTTTATTATGATTATAACTTATATTTTCCAGATGACTAAAATATTAACCATCCTTTCATGTGCTTGTTGGGCATTTCTAACTCCCTTTTGTAAAGTGTCAATCAAATTTTGTTCTTTCCCCTCAGTGAATTACTTGGTATTTGTCTCCTATATCAGGTGATCCAATATGTGTGGGACTATTTCTGCACATATTCATGGCTTGTTAGGAGGTTGCACATGCAAACAAATGAGGCAGAAAAAGCCTCTTCAAAAGTAACATCCAGGATGGACTTGGAAAATGCCTAATTCTTGAATGCACCGTCCATCCCACTGTGAGATCCTTTGATAGAGAATGGAAACATGACTAAATTAAGATATTCAAACGTAACCTCTGCCAAACCTGTGGCTGAATACTAACCTATGCAAACACAGGTGCATCCCCTAGGAATCCAAGTTAAAAAGAAAAAAGAATGTAAAAAGCAGCCGCACATTGAGAGGAAATGAAAGTCAACAGATCTTACAAGTTATTATAGTTAAAAATATCAATAGCAAAAAGAAGAAAATTAAAACCTTCTAAAATATTAGAATTAAGAATTACAAAGCTATATGACCTTAAATGCCTAAGTTTCTACAATAAAAAAAGTTAAGAGACATTCTAAGAAAGAGGAGAAAATAGTTGAGTTTACACATAAGAAGATGACACAGGCAACTTATATGTCAGAGAAAATATACTATGGGGCAACATTAAGTATACTTGCATACTAAACGAGGACCCCAGAAGGAGAGGAAAGACAGGCAAAAAATGTAAATAAATGGCAAAAAAAATCCAAGTTTGATGAGAAACATAAATCTACATATTAAGCACATCAGCAATTCTAATATGCAATAAATATAAATACATAGACACAATATAGCCAAACTGTTAAAGGTGAAGTATAAGAGTATTTGTTGAAATCAAGATGATAAAAATAGCTAGCTATGGTAAAGGTTATATGATGCAAACAGTAACCGTAAGAGAGCTGGAGCAATTATTTTAATGTAAGACAAAACATATTTTAGAACAAGAAGTATTATTACATACAAAGAGATTTTTATTTTTGAAATAACAAAAGTGGATTTTATTAATATCATCAGTGTCATAAAAATACTTTGTTCTCAACTGTCATTAAAAACTCATGTTATCATTTTATCCCTTTTGTAATTTATATATTTCTTTTTTTGAACTTTTATTTTAGGTTTTGGGGGTACATGGAAGGTTTGTTACATAGGTAAACTCATGTCATGGGGTTTTGTTGTACAGATTATTTCATCACCCAGGAATTAAGCCCAGTACCCAATAGTTATCTTTTCTGCTTCTCTCCCTCCTCCCACCTTCCACTCTTAAGTGGACCTCAGTGTCTGTTGTTTCCTTATGTTTATGGGTTCTCATAATTTAGCTCCTATTTGTAAGTGAGAACATGCAGTATTTGATTTTCTGTTCCTGTGTTAGTTTGCTGAGTATAATACATTCCTATCTTCCTTATGGTTGCATAGTATTCCATGGTGTATATGTACCACATTTTCTTTATTCAATCTGTCATTTACAGGCATTTAGCTTGACTCCATGTCAACTGAAGCACTAGTCACAGAGATATTTTACAATGTACCAACGCCAATGAATCAAAAAGCTGTACAATTATAAATGTGCACAAACAATAGTAAAGCCCTAAAATACAAGGGACAAAAATTGACAGAATCAAAAGCAGAAAGTAACATAGGGTTGAAAAATTTAATATGCAACTTTTAATAATTGACACAATATCAGTGAGTGTATGACAGATATGAATAACACTATCAAATAAACTAAATTGATATTTGTAGAATATTTCACATAAAAACAGAACTATATACTTTTTTTTCAAGAACAAAGGAGTATTTTGCAGTATAGACCATATGCGTGGCTCTAAAAATACTTTAATGAAATTAAAAGAATTGAGATCATTCACAATATGTTTTCTGATTACAATGAATTACATTATAAATCAATAATAAAAGGAAATTTGGAAAATCCCCAAGTATTCAGCAGCTTACACAATTCTAAATAACCCATGTGTCAAAGAAGAACTCAGTGAGGGACAACACAATATATTTTGAACTGAATGAAAATGAAAATACAACATATAAAAATGTATGGCATTCAGGTAAAGCAGTGATTAGAAAGAAACTTAGAGCTTTAAAAAAGGAAAGTTCTCAAATTAACAATCAAATCCTCAATTAAAAAATACTACAATAAGCATATAAACCAATAAATAAGCAGATAAAATTAAACCAAAAAAGAAGATAAAAGGAAACAAAATCAAAGTAGAAGTCAATGAAATATAAATAGAAAAGCAATAGAAGAAATAACTGGAACCAAAAGTTGGTTATTGGTAAATAACATCAAAGCTGGTATATCATTAACTAGACTGGCCAAGAAAAAAGGAGAAATAATATACAATAATTGAACAAAAAGTGTTATATTACTGTTGATCTACAGAAATTACAGGAAACATATGGAATTATGAAAATAAAACTTTCTGCAAAACTGGGCAATATACATAAAATGAACAAATTCTTAGACATAAATTCATCAAAACTAAATAAAAAGATAATAGATAATCTGAGTAGACCAATAACAAGTAAAAATATTTAAGTAAACATTTTCCTGCAAATTAAAGCCCAAGTTCAGAAAACTTTAGTGGTGCATTGGGTTTAATATTTAAAAAACAGTACTAATCCTACAAAATCATTTTTTCAAAAGTAAAGAACAAGGATGCAAATCCCAATTTTTGGTTTTACTCCAGTATTATTCTGATACTAAATTTGGAAGAAAAAAGATAACCTCAGGAAAGGAAATTTTAAATCACTATCTCTCATGAGCCTAAACATAAAAGCCCTAAAGAAATATAAGCATATCAAATCTAGCAACATATAAAAATGAGCATAAATCAAGACTAAGTGGTATTTAACTCAGTATTGCAAGGGTAGTTTACTAACTGAAAATAAATTAACATGTTAATTAACTAATATGTAAATATAATAGCATAAAAATTACAAGTTCATCCCAATAGATACAGAAATTAACCACTATATACAATAATCAATTGCATTTCTATACACTAGCAACAAATAATGAAAAATATGATTAAGAATACAATTTCATTCCCAATAATATTAAAAATAATCAAATACTTAAGAAAAAATTTAACAAAAAAGACTCATATAAATAGATACAATTAATTCACATAGTAGATAGTTAAATATTATTAATATGCTAATTATCCCCTAATATATACATGTAATAAAACCTCCATCAAAATACTAACAGGCATATTTGTAGAAATTCATAAGCTGATTATCAATGTAAATCAAAATGCAAAATATCTAGTGAATAGCTGGACAATTTGAAAAATTAGAGATTTAGGGGCTTTCACTTTATTTTAAACCTTATTATAAAGTAGAGTAATGAAGAGAGCAGCTTACTTGCATGAAACCATTCAGATAGGTCAAATAATGTAAATAATTTAGAAATGAATTCTTACTTGCTTGTGCAGCCAATTTATCTTGAAAAGTAGACAAGATGTTTGAGTGAAAGAAAAAATGTTGTTTCAAAAAATGGTGCTGGAAAAATTGGATATCCATATAAAAATAATTTATCCCTTACTTAGTTTATTGTTTACAAAAATAAACTCAGCATAGATTATAGATCTAAAAACATATAAAGGAAAACATAGGAGAAACTTTTAGTGACGTTCAGGTAGGCACAGTTTTCTTTAATATGATGTGGAAAGCACAATCAATAAATTTAAAAAAGTATTGACTTTCATTAAATTCAAAATATTTGCTCTTAAACGCACTGCAAAGAAAATGGTAAAAATATATTCAAAGTATATATCTGATAAACAACTTTCATCCGTAATATAGAAAACACTTTGTTACTTAATAAGAAATTGATAAACATCCCTATTAGAATAAAATTAGCAAAATATTTGAACAGGTGCTCCACTAAAGGAGATACACAAATGTCTCAGCCTCATTAGTCATCATAGAAAAGCATATTAATGCTATCAAGAGGTATCATTGTTGTTGGTGTATAGGAATGCTAGTGATATTTGTACATTCATTGTGTGTGCTGAGACTTCACTGAAGTTTATCAGCTGAAGGAACTTTTTGGGCCAAGACTACGGGGCTATGGAATCATGTTGTTTGCAAACAGGGATAGTTTTGACTTCCTCTTTTTCTATTGGGATGGCCTTTATTTCTTTCCATTGCTTGATTGCTGTGGCCAGGACTTCTAATACTATGTTGAATAGGAATGGTGAGGGAGGGCATCCTTGTCTTGTGCTGGTTTTCAAGGGAAGTGTGTCCAGCTTTTGCTTATTCAGTATGATGTTGACTGTTGGTGTGTCACAGATGGCTCTTATTATTTTGAGTTATGTTCCTTCAATATCTAGTTTATTGAAAGTTTTTTTTAACATGAATGGATATTGAATTTCATCAAAAGTATTGTCTGTATCTATTAATATAATCATGTATCTTTTGTCTTTAGTTCTATTTATGTAATAAATCATGTTTATTGATTTGGGTATGTTGAACCAACCTTGCATCCAAGGGAAAAAGCCTATCTGACCCTCTTGGATAAGTTTTTGATGGGCTGCTGGGTTTGGTTTGCCACTATTTTGTGAAGGATTTTTGCATTTATCAATCCAAGAGCCAAATCAGGAACACAATCCCATTCACAATTGCTACAAAAAGAATAAAATACCTAGGAATACACCTAGCCAGGGAGGTGAAAGAAGTCTACAATGAGAACTACAAAACACTGCTCAAAGAAATCAGGGATGACACAAGCAATTGGAAAAACATTCCATGCTCATGGGTTGAAAGAATTAATACAATTAAATGGTCATATTGCCAAGAGCAATTTATGGATTCAAGCTATTCCTATCAAACTACCAATGACATTCTTTACAGAGCTAGAAAAAAACTATTTAAAAATTCATATGGAAACAAAACAAGAGCCCAAATCGCCAAGATAATCCTAAGTAAAAAGCACAAAGTAGAAGGTATCACATTATCTAACTTCAAACCATACTACAGGGCTGCAGCAACCAAAACAGCATGGTAGTGGTGCCAAAACAGACATATAAACCAATGGAGCAGAATAGAGAGCCCAGAAATAAGGCCACACACCTGCAACCCCCTGATCTGTGACAAGGCTGACACAAACAAGCAACTGGGAAAGGACTTCCTATTAAATAAATGAATTAATAAGGATAGATTTTGTACAAAACATGTTACAATGAAAGAAGGTAATCAGAAAAAACAAACAAAAAAACCCCTATATATATAACATGGTATGTTATATGAAATTTCTAAAAAAGGCGTAGTTATAGAGACAGAAATTAAATAAATGATCACTTGGAGTCAGGTATGAATGAGGAATTTAACCACAAAAAAGCATATGGAAATCTTTAGTGTAATGGAAAAGTTCTAAGATTAGATTGTGTTGATGCTTGCACAACTGCATAAAATTACTAATAATTTTCATATTGTGCACCTAAAATTTGTGAATGTATAATATGCATATATTGATATCTACTTATGTTGGATAACAACAGGGGAGCTTGAAAATCTATATACCTAGCCTTAAATATCAAACTAAAGAATTAACAATGTATTCTATTGATTATGCATAACAATTGAAAAATTTTTGTGTTAAAACATTTTTTTGTGAAGAAATAAGATATGAGAATTTACCATTCCAGTGCAGTAGGGGTTGACGCTGACACACAAATTAGGTTAATTATTTAGGAAGACATTACAAAATAATTTTATTGAAAGCAAAAATTCTATTTGAATTTTCAAATTTTTGTACAGTTGTTTTGGCTCAATAAAACGAATTGTTACTAAACCTAACTTATAGACATATTTGTTTAGCTATATTTTTAACTCTTTACTGAAACTGTCTTCTTTCTGTTATATAAAATTGGAATGTAAATTTACCAAAATTAATATATAAATCATATAAAAAGGAACTCATTTTTAGCTACTTTAAATACATCTAAATTTTTGTGAGGTATCAAATTATATGGCAAAATATTACATAAGCCTATTTCATTAGTCTATATACTTTCTGTGTGCATTTTTGAAAAACCTACTAGGATGGCCTCTATCTGCTTTATAAATAAAAGAAAACAAGGAGAATAATAAAAATTTAATGTCCTTCTTAGGAAAATATCAAGGAAATCCATGAGATACAATCAAAAACAGATAGAAGGCAGTAAACAATTGAAACTACAGGTACATTGTGCAATGTGCATAGACCTGCCAAGTAAACTCATTCAGGTGTGAGTATGGGTGATAAGTCAAAAAAGCTATGTTGCTTCATGGTTAAAAGCAAATAAATGAATAACTCTGTAAAATAACTGAATCAAAGGGGCAAAAACAAAGTTAACTATTTTTAAACTATGATGATTGAATAGTAATCACCAGTATTTTTATCAGTATTTTCAGTATATGTAAAACCATGATCAGTCTCCTAACTTCAGTATTCACATTACTGGGAGTATATGGCAAAAAACAAAGACTACTTCTAAAGAAAAAATTGTGAGCAAAATTAGAAATATGCACTGGTTTGACTCTGGAAAAAAGACAAAATGTCATTCTAGAACTCCTAAGATACTATAATAGGTGTCTAAAAGGCTAGTGTTAATTATAATTAGGACATAATAACTTTCTGATTCAAGGTTCATTTGGTTTTCATGTGGTTTTGACTTCAATCATCTCCCATACTAAACATTAACCAACTGATACCTGAAATCATGGCTTATTTGTCACCTCTCCTGGAAGAGCTTCTTGTCTATCTGAAACTAAAATTAAACATATGTAGAAAATAAAGGGATAATTGTTTTCTTACTTGAGCACGTTCTCCCAAAGTGGAGCCTCCCAAAAACTATTTTAAGGCAGTTAGTTTGTTTAAGATCAGTTTGGAAAAATGTTAGGGGAAACAATGTGGAAAAAGAGCTGTGAGATCCATACAACAGGTAGTCAGAAAGAGGTTTCACTTTATGTGATGGTTCTCTATTTGTCCCTTGTCCATCCTTCCCTCAGTCTTATTCTTCTGACCATGCCTTTACAATAGTAAATTTTCTATGGATTTTATACATGAGCTTGGAATAATTTTTTCTTTACGATTTTCCATAGGACTCAAAATATAATCATAAAATGTGGTCAACCCAATTACAATATATATGTAATTCATAGTATGATAATTTAGACATTAAAAAAAAATTCCAAGTAAAAAACTGACTATCTCCTACCCTCACAAGCATAGCTCCTCTAGTTTTCCTTTATTATCCACAGATTCCCAAGTCATACTTAAAGACAATTTGATCTTACCACAATAAGAAGACTGTAAAAGCATTTGATATGGTTTGGATCTGTGATCCCACCCAAATATCATGTTTAATTATAATCCCCAGTGTTGGAAGTGGGACCTTGTGTGAGGTGATTTGGTCATAGGCGCAGAGTTCTCAAGAATGGTTTTGTATCATCCTCCCCTTGGTGAGTTCTCATAAGATATGGTTATTTAAAAGTGAGCAGCACCTCCCCCTTTACTCTCTCTCTTCCTCCTGTTCTGGCCATGTGAAGTGCATCACTCAGTTTTTGCATTCTGCCATGATTAGAAGTTTCCTAAGGCCTTCTGAGAGGCAGAACAACAATGTTTACTGTACAGCCTGCAGAACCATGAGCCAATTAAGCCTTTCTTCTTTATAAATTACCCAGTGTCAAGCAGTTTTTTATTGCAGTGAGAGAATGAACTAATACATAATATTGGTACCAGGAGTGGGGTATTGCTAAAAATATACCTGATAATGTGGTAGCCACTTTGGAACTGGGTAATAGGCCGAGGTTGGAAGAGTGTGGAGGGCTCAGAAGAAGACAGGAATATAAGGGAATGTTTGGAAATTTCTAGAGACTTGTTAAATTGTTGTGACTAAAACGCTGATAGTGATATGGAAAATGAAATCCAGGCTGAAGAGTTCTCAGATAGAAATGAGGAACTCACTGGGAACTGGAATAAAAGTCACTTTTGCTATACTTCAGCAAAGATTGCCCCTACTCTAGGGACCTGTGGAACTTTGAACTAGAGAGTCATGATTTAAGGTATCTGGTGGAAGAAACTTCTAAGCAGTGAAATATTTAAAAAGTGACCTGGGTGCTTCCAATTATCTATGCCTATATGCACGAGTAAAAAAATTATCTGAAACTGGAACTTAATTTAAAAGGGAAGCAGAGCATAAAAGTTTGGAAAATTTGCCACCTGGCCATATGGTAGAAAAGAAAAACACATTTTCTAGGAAGGAATTCAAACAGGCGGCAGAAGTTTGCATAAACAAAGGGAAGCCAAATGTTAATAGCCAAGACAATGGGGACACCTTGAAGGCATTTCAGAGACCTCTGTAGCTGCCCCTCCCATCACAGGTGCAGAGGCCTAAGAGGGAAGAATGGTTTCCTGAGCCACGTATGGGGCCCCACTGCCCTGCACAGCCTTGGGACACTTCTCCCCACATACTAGTTGCTCCAACTCCAGCCATCCTCAGGTCAGGATACTGCTTCATGGCGGGCAAACCATCAGGCTTGTTGGCTTCCACATGTTGTTAGAGTTGAGGCTTGGGAGCCTCTGCCTAGATTTAAGAGGATGTATGGAAAAGCCTGGATGTCCAGGTAAAAACCTGCTGCTGCGGTGGAGTCCTCATGGAGAACCTGTACTAGGTCAGTGGAGAGGGGAAATGTGGAGTTGGAGCCCCCACATAGAGTCCCCACAGGGGTACTGCCTAGTGGAGCTGTGAGAAGAGGGCCACTGTTTTTCAGACCCTCAAATAGTAGATCCACTGACAGCTTGTACCATGCACCTGGAAAAGCTGCAGGCACTTAATACCAGCCCTTGAGAGTAACTGTGGGAGTGGAACCCTGGAAAGGCACTGGGATAGAGCATTCCAAGGCCTTGGGAGCCCACCTCTTGCGCTATTAATCCCTCGATATGAGAGATGGGGTTAAAGGAGTTTATTTTGTAGCTTTGAGATTTAATTGCTGCCCTTCTGGGTTTTGAACTTGTGTAAGGCCTGTAACCTCTTTCTTTTGGCTGATTTCTCCCTTTTGGAACAGGAGTATTTACCCAATGCCTGTACCTCCATTGTATCTTGGAAGTAACTAACTTGTTTTTGAATTTACAGGCCCACAGGCAGAAGATCTTGCCTCGTCACAGATGAGATTTTGGCCTTCGGACTTTTAAGTTAATGCTAGAATGAGTTAAGACTTTGGGGGACTGTTGGGAAGGCATGATTGTATTTTGTAATATTAGAAGGAATTAGATTTTGAAGGGGGTAGGATAATACAGTTTGCATCTGTGTCACCACCAAAATCTCATGTCAAGTTTTAATCCCCATGCATTAGAGGTGGGACCTGGTAGGAGGTGATTGGATCACGGGGGCAGAGTTCTCATGAATGGTTCAGTACCATCCCCTCTTGGAACATTATAGTGAGTGAGCTCTCGTGAGATCTGATTGTTTAAAAGTGTGCAGCACCTCCCCTTTCACTCTCTTTCTTCCTCCTGCTCTGACGATATGAAGTGCCTCACGTCGCCTTTGTCTTCCACTATGATTGGAAATTTCCTGAGGCCTCCCTGGAGGAAGAAGCTGCTATGCTTTTTGCACAGCCTGCAGAACCATGAGTCAATTGATCCTCTTTTCTTTATAAATTACCTACTTTCAGGTATTTTTATAGCAGTGTGAGAACAGACTAATCCATATCTAATTCTAGGAGGCTGTACCCTGTAGGAAATATTGCCTGGCTCACAACTATGAAGGTGGAGTTGGAGAAATAGCATGCTGGAAATGGTCAATGGCTTCAGCTTATGGAGATAGAATGCATTAGAAAGATTTCATGTGAAACATGTTTAGTCTTTCTAGTACTTCCAGCTGTGTCACTGAGTTTAGAGGTTTTTGTTTGGTTTTTTGCATGAGGAATTGAACTTAGAAAAAACAAGTTAATGTGAGCTCAGGAAATAACTACATATAAATTTTAGCTTCTTGGGATATTTGTATTTCTTTCATAAAATATTTTAGGTCAGTAGTTCTCAAAGTGTGGTTCCTGGACTGGCAGCATCAACATTACCAGATAATATTTTAGAAATGCAAATGATTAGGATCCATCCAAAATCAACTTTGTCAGAAATTCTGGAGTTGGGAGTCTAGCAATTTTGTGCTCTAATAAGATACACTGTCTTTATCACTCTCTGATAAAGTTTGAGAACCACTGACATACATGGTGGTGGAAGAAGTTCAATACAATCTAGACCGGGGATCAGCAATTTTTTTGTCTGTAAAATACCAGATAGAATGGATGATAAGTATTTTAGACACTGTGTTCCATACAGTCTCTCATAACTATCAATTTATGACATTGTAGCACAAAAGAGCCATGGATAATAAACAGATTAATACGAACACTTGTGTTTTAATAAAACTGTAATTACCAAACAATTGGTGAGCTGAATTTGACTAAAGGTCTTAGTTTGCCAACTAGTGTTCAATCTGGATACCTAGTATTTATCAAGCAAAAGAACATGTAATCATCTTTAGCTTATAGACAAATTGTTATTAATATCATTTTATAGAAGAGGAACTGACACAAAGATGGGCTAATTATGTCCCTAAGGTCTTCCAAATTAGTCATAGGATGTATTTAAAATTAACTTATAAGGTTCCCATTGTACATTAAATGTGCTTTTCCAATGGATACATGAAATAGAATTTAGAAGAGTTCAATACTTTTCAAAGAGATAAAAATCAGTTTCCTGAAAAAATTAATATCTCATAGTTTGTTCAACATTAAAAAAAATAGTTTAGAAATCATCATCTTTATCCTCAGGACAAGAAAACGGCCAAACTGAAAATCAACAATTCTCCTTTAATCTATCCGAAAATTGAGGTCGCAGGGCAAACTGTTCCCTGAAAACTGGAGAAATCGGCAAACACAGAGAATAACTACTTATTCTAGGAGCAGAAGCCCATATCTGGAGCCAGTATAAGTAAAAACAATGAACAGGTGAGTGACCAGTTGCTGGAGATTGAGCATGAGCTAGCTTGGGAGATAAATACTCTTGCATGTCCAATCTTAGTTGGGCTGCCACACTCTCGTGAGTTTTACTTCTAAGAGTCTCCCCAGGTTCTCATTAAGAAAACTGGAGAAAAATATCCTTATGGCAGGAGGATCAGACATGTACTCATTTTTGCAATGCACCCAGAGATTCTGTTCTCAGTAAAAGTCCATCCTTCAAAAAAACTATTTTACTATTTTACCAGAGCCTAAGTAATTTGGATTTTACCAGAACACAACTGACCTTTCAGGAAGGGAAATACCAAACACCAGCCCCCTCTAGACTTGATGTTTTGTCTAAGTGAGAAGAAGAAGTGAAAAGCATTTGTAAAGGTCACAGCCCAGGGGTACAGGTGCACTAAAATAATTAGACCTTATTGTAGGATTTTAGAATGATTCCCTACTTCCTAAATCTTACTGTCACATTAATTGGGATTCTGTATAAGAACAAATAATTACAGCTGAAAGAACTGCAAGGTTCAGTCCTATTTAATAAGAAGTCTATAGAAAAGCCTAAAAACAACAGCATAGAAAAAATAACATTAGAGGAAATTTAGCTTCTCACTCCTATAGCTAAGGCGAATAGTAAATACAGCCTAACTCCTAGTTAGATTAACAAAACCTTACACTAAAGAATTATTTACCTAACTTCCTTTTTTCTGCTATATCATGTCTAGCTTTCAACAAAAAATTACACAGCATGCTAAAAGACAAAAAACACAGGCTGAAAACAAAGCAAGCATCAGAACGAGACTCACATGTAACAGAGATTTTGGAGTATCCAAATAGGAATTTAAAATAACTATGGCTAATGTGGCAAGTGCTCTAAAGGAGAAAGAGCACCACATGCACATGAATAATGTAAGCAGGGAGATGGAAACTCTGAGAAAGAATCAAAAGAAAGTGCTAGGCACCAAAACAGAAACAAATATAAAATGGTCAATAAATACATAAGATAATTCACTATAACTTGTAATGAAAGAAGTGCAAGCCAAAAGAATATTTTTTTTTTTCACTTCTCAGAATGGTTAATCACTTGCAAACACCAAACCTTTGTGACAGTGTTGAGAAATAAATGTACATTTTTTATGTATTGTTAGTAGAAGTACAAAATCTTAAAATATAGGGCAATTATCTATCAAAATCAAAATATTTATTGCAGGTATCTTTCTAGCAAGTAATCTATCTTACCAGAATTTAGTTTTGGATGTACTACAAATGCCATTGATAAAATCAAAGCATATTCATAGTATCCTAGGCTTTTAGGGAAGACAGGGTTACAGGATGATAAAAGGCACTAGCATTGCCATTCTTGACTCTCAAATCAAAAATATTTGTAAATGTAGACCCCGACCTCACAATTGAACCCTCATAATCATAATAGCTCTCTATAAAGGAAAAGGCTCTGATCTGTATTGATTACCAATATGCCTTATGTAAGTACTTCCATCAGAGGCAATTCCAAGTTACCAAAGTGAAGTCTTTGCACAAAAAGTTTGAAAAAAATGGATGAAGAATATTCTGTTGTGTGTATATGATATATTTACTTAATCCATTTGTCTCTTAATAGACACTTAGGTCGATTTTATACCTTTGCTATTGTGAATAGTGCTGCCATACAGATGGGGGTGCAAATATTCCTTTTATATAATTTCTCTTCCTTTGAATAAATATGCAGTAGTCAGGTTGCTGGATCGCACACATAGTAGTTCTATTTTTAGTTTTTGAGAAATCTCCCTACTGTTTTCCATAGTGCCTATACCAATTTCCATTTCTACCAAACTATTTGACCATGAAAAAGGAATGAAAGTTATGTTATTTACAGCAACTTGGATGGAACTGGAGGTCATTATGTTAAGTGAAATAAGCCAGGCACAAAAAGACAAATATTGCATGTGGTGACTCACATGTGGGAGCTAACTCCACATCTCGTGGAGGTAAAGAGTAGAATGAGAGATATCAGAGGCTGGGAAGGGTGTGTCATGGAGGCGGGAGAGACAAAGAGAGATTGGTTAATGGGTGTAAACATACAGTTAGATAGAAGAAATAAGTTTAATAGCAGAGTAGGGTAACTATAGTCAACAACAATGTATTGTATATTTTAATTTAGCTAGAAGAGAGGACTTGAAATGTTCTAAACATAGAGAAGTGATAAATACTAGAGGTATACCCTGACTTAATCATTCGCCATTCTATGCATGCAACAAGATATCACATATACCCATTAAATATGTATAAATATTATGAGTCAATAAAAATATTAAACAAAATATACACATTTGGCTTTTACAAGTCTAGGTTAGCTGACTCCAGCACATCACTGCCTTTAACAACCTCTTAGTCAAGTAAAACATAAGATCTTGGCTGAGGCCACGCTCCCAAAAACTGGCATTAAAAAAAGGTCAGGTGTGGCTTGAAGTCACGCAAACACACACATGCACACACACATACACACACACACGCACACCCCTAACTAAACCTTTACAGTTTTACTATACTGTAAAGTAAATACTGGGCATCAAGAAAAAAGAACACAAATTTAAATACCAAGAGACTGGAGAGAGAGAGAGAGAGAGAGAGAGAGAGGAAAAACTTTCCTACACAATGGTTTCCAGATTTTGCTCAGCAAAATAGAATTAAAGTATTGAGGAAAGATATCCAAAATTTCAGTGTCCAATAAAGATAAAAGATATGGTACCTGGAACTTTACCTAATGGCAAGATGGTAGCAACTAAGGGGCTGAACTTGTTTTAGTAGCAATTTACTTCAGCCTTGTTAGCACAGAGGAAATGTCCTGTGTTGAAAGAGCAAAAGTGAAAGTGTATAAACAAGGTCACCCTTCGTACGTCATAATGCATGATAGTGAGCACTATGAATCACTTGGCAGGAATTAGGTAACAGCTATTGGGAGAAAATGCCAACCTACTTGCTAAAGTCAGAAATATTTACTTCCTTTTCATATAACTTAATTATTTCTGAAATAAAGTATGAATATATAAATGACAGGCAAGGCTGGAGAGAAAGGGAAATGCTTATACATGCTTATATACCGTTTGTGGAAAGGTAAATTAATTCAGTCACTATGAAAAGCAATATGGAGATTTCCAAAGAACGTAAAACAGAACTCCTATTCAACTCATCAGTCCAATTACTGGGTATACACCCAAAGGAAAATAAATATTCTACCAAAAAGATGGATGCACTTGTATGTTCATTGCACCACCATTCACAATAGTAAAGACATGGAATCAGCCTAGGTGCTCATCGATGGTGGATTGAATAAAGAAAATGTACATATAGACCATGGAATACTATGTAGGTCTTAAAAAAGAACAAAATCATGTCATTTGCAGCAATAGGGATGAAGCTGGAGGCCATTTAAGCCCATTAACACAGGAACAGAAAACCAAGTATCATATTTTCCCACCTGGAAGAGGGCGCTATATATTGGGTACACATTGGATATAAAGAGGGGAACAATAGACACTGAGGATTACTAGAGTGGGGAGGGAGGTAGGGGGCCAAGGGTTGAATAGTACCTATTGGGTACTGTGCTCAGTACCTGGGTTATGGTATCCATAGAAGCCCAAACCTCAGCATCAGGCAATATACCGGTATAATAAAGCTACCATGGACCCCCTGAATCTAAAAGAACAGTTGAAATTTTTTAAAAAAGAGAAAACTGGATCATGCTGGCATCCTGACCTTGAACTTCCAGTGTAAGTTTTAAAACGTAATTTTTTGCTTTTTAAGCCACCCAGTCTATGGTTATTCTGTTGTATCAGCCAGAACCAACTAATACAGATTATTTTCTAATCTGACAGAAGTAATTTACTCAAAAATACATTACGTACCTGCAATGTTACGTACATACTAGGCAAAGACTCAGGAAAACATCGTTGCATAGAAGGAATTAATGATTCAGGCACACTATGAATTATAAAAATTATTAAGTTTTCTTAGGTATTGAATGTCATGAGGACTGTAATCATGCCTTTTGGGACAGTACACGAGAGAAGGAAGTTTTTGATTCTTATATCCATGATATTGTATTTTTAGACTACAATAAGGCACCTAGTTTCAGAGATTTTAGCTAGTTTCTTTCAGACTTGATGATCTTTGTGACAGACTGCTATAGTGGAAATAGCACTAAACTATTCCCTTGAGCTGAATTTATAGATAAAGTACATCTACTTTTTCCTGGAGAATTGGTAGAGAATGTATTATTTCACCTTCCTTTACTCTTGATAGCTATTTTAAAGAAAGATTGCCCCATTTTCATGTTCAACAGTCTGAAGAGATTTCACGGTCAGAGAATCATAATTTTCCCAATAAAATGTAGCATCTCAAAATCTTTTGGCCTTATGCCAACATGTACATCATTCAGATACACTTTATTAGAAATTATTTTAATATATCTTCACAAGCTAGTAAAAGAAAAAAGAATTCCGCTCATGAATAAAAGAGAAAAGCTTAGCACATTTTATAGTTTTTGTAAGACTATTTCTGCCTATCTAATTTACCTAAGAACTTTATAAAGAGTAACTGGAATTATCATCTGATTTATATCAATGAAAATGGAGGGAATTGAAGCAATTTTCCAACAGTGGCATCTGATAATAGAGCTGTAACTACAAATGGTTTCCATGTCCCTTAGACATTCAGTCCAGCCAATAGAGTGAACATAAAGAGGAGGCTCTATGAGGTAGAGCACAATGTGTGGGATGGGTAGCCTGCTTCACCCATTGAAAATAAATGAAATATTTGGACTAAAATTTTTTTAATAACTATATTTCCCTAAGAGTTTTGAATTAGGTAAACATGGCTTTTGAAAAATATAATTTCTTTAGGGTGGTACATTATGATTTGGAGCAGAAACTGCCAAATGGCATCTTACTTAGTTGCATGACCCAGAAATAATATTTTCCCTCAAAAATCAATAAATCAGTAATAAGATAAACCAGAGCAGTCTCGGGCAGAGAAGACACACTCACAGACTTGGCGTTCAGCTGGCACATGTTAGAATGCCTTCTTGGTGTTTATGACCTTTTCTGATCAGCCTGGTGTCTATTCTGATGGGTCAATACTTTTGCTGTATCAACTAATGAATATTTTGAACGCCATACACAGTAAAATGTAAGTGAATTAAATAAATAACAGAGTCAAGTGAATTTGGAGAAAGATAAAGAAAAGCAAACAAAATTTTAAATTCAGTAAACTTAGATGAATTAGCAGCATTCAGCAGAATATGTGGTGTAGCTTTGAACTTAAAACTTTCAAACAAAGGAAAATAGCATCAAGTTAGAGGTAATGGAGTAATAAACTAACAGATGCTTTGGTATTAAAATACTTCATATTCCTTTAGCCTGGTGGTTCTTATATTTTCTGCATTTAAGAATAATTCAGGAAATTAAAAATATATATATCCACACTCAAGTCCCACTGAAGACCACTTGAACAATGATTTCTGAGAGTGGGGCACAATGATATGTAATTTCAAAGGTCCCTCATCTAATTCTAATAATGACTAGTTTTTTGAAACAAGTCTAACTCCTGATTTATTTACATATTTATGTACCTTTCATTGAGACAGAGTCTCACTCTGTCTCCTAGGCTGGAGTGCAGAGGCGTATCTTGGTTCACTGCAACCTACACCTCTCAGATTCAAGCGATTCTCCTGCCTCAGCCTCCTGAGTAGCTGGGATTACAGGTGTGCACCACCACACTCAGCTGATTTTTGTGTTTTTAGTAGAGACGTGGTTTCACCATGTTAGACGGGCTAGTCTCAAACTCCTGACCTCAAGTGATCCACCCGCCTCAGCCTCCCCAAATGCTGGGATTACAGGAGTGAGGCAATGGCTAACTCCTGATTTAAAATGCTCTCTAAAATAGAAGTACTGTCATTAACTACTGTTATGAACAGAATTGCATACCCACAAAATTCTTATTAAGTTCCAACCCACAGTACCTCAAAATTTGACCTAATTTGGAAGTAGAATCATTGCAGATCTAGTTAAGATGCAGTCATACTGAAGTAGGGTGTGCCCCTAATATGATTGATGTCCTTCCAAAAACAAAGAAAAAAAAAAAGGCAACTTAGACACCGAGACACAGACATGCATAAAGGGAGAACGTCATATTAAGATGAAAGCAAAGATTGGGGTGGTACACCGGAAGCCAAGGAACTTCAGAAATTTCCAGCCAACCAACAGGAGGTAAGAGAGAGGCATGGGACAAATTTCCTTCGAATGTACATCAGAAGGAATCGACCGTGCTGGCAGGTTGATCTGGACGTTGTGTCTTCCAGAACCATGAGACAATAAATTTCTGTTGTTTAAGCCATTCAGTGTGTGGTACTTGGTTATGTCAGCCCTAGAAACTAACACAACTAGGAATGAAATTTCTCCATTATTTTTAACTCTAAGTCTTCTTTTTCTTTTCCCAATGCACAGTGGACGTGTTGGATCTATGGATTATCGAGATATTCTCCAGCTCTTTCACTGTATAATTCAGATGACCCTCTGATTTCTGTTTTTCCACAGGTAGATGAAATTGCTTGTCATTTTGTTAGCATTCTCTTCAGTTAGGCAACAAATTATTTAGATTCTTCACTAGAATATCATTTGTTTATGCTTAGGCAGCCCAAGAAAACCATGGTTATCAGGATTGATGTTCTTTACACAAGTCTCCTTCTGTTTAATTAACTTTGGCAGAATAAATTTCTTTTTCTTTTTTTTTTTTGAGATGGAGTCTCACTCTGTTGCCCAATCTGGAGTGCAATGGCGTGATCTTGGCTCACTGCAAGCTCCGCTCCTGGGTTCTCCTGCCTCAGCCTCCTGAGTAGCTGGGACTACAAGTGCCTGCACCACGTCCGGCTAATTTTTTTCTTTTCTTTTTCTTTTCTTTTTTTTTTTTTTTTTAGTAGAGACGGGGTTTCACCATGTTAGCCAGATGGTCTCGATCTCCTGACCTCGTGATCTACCCACCTCAGCCTCCCAAAGTGCTGGGATTATAGGCATGAGCCAACGCGACTGGCCAAGAATAAATTTCTAAACACATTGAATATTTAGTTAGGTGTTACATATGCCTTAGACTTTCTATCAAGACTCATTCAAGACACTTCCAGCTGATGTCCAGGTGTATTTCATGAAGGCAACATTTTCTTTAGTGCACTAACAACCATAAACAATAAAACAGTAAAAGATATTTTCCTTATCCCAACAGCCCAGTAATCTATTTTTTTCTTTTTCTTGTCACTTGGCTTCATATGCTATGGGAAGGAACTTCTTCCCATAGCATATAGGAAGGGCTGATATATATGGTGTCAAGATGATTGTTTTATCGTCTGGGAAATAATTCTCATGGTGGCACTTTTAGGAAATTGGCCCTTTCATCGAGAGCAAGTACACAATTATATGTCTTAATGCAAACATCAGAAGCCAAGGCATAGATAAGAACATGAAAATAAAGAAATAGAATAATGGCAGTCACCATCAATAGCAACATGCAGTAGATGGAATATGCAAGATCTTGGTGGGAGGCAAATATTAATAGAATATTTCACAAGAGAATCAGGAGAGAAAGAGAAATATTGCTTATAAGGTCACATGGACATAATAGTGAAATAAAACCTGAAGTAAACAAGTATGGTAAAATGAAAAGTCTGAAAGAAAAGAAGAGAATCCATAAGATGCTTCTGAAAATGACACCAGGGTTTCATTAGGAATGGTATGAAATAGGAATGAAAACAGGTCACTGCTGAGAAATTTGTGACATCCCTGAATAAAAAACAACAAAGAGAGAACACAAAATAAAATGAAATGCCGATTTAGTTATTCATCACTAAGTAAAATTTGGTTTGAATTATGATGTCATATATATTCTCAAGTAAACATCATTTATGAAGCCAAATTTCAGTAACCTGAAAATATATCAGTAACATTGCAAATGTTCAAATCCACACAGCATAAGTGGAATCCTTTGAGCACTGTTCTTTAGGTGTTATTAATTGTCCTATGGAAGAGAAAGAAAAGGATTTCTTAAATGACATTTGAAATTTTATCATTTTCATCTGCTTTCCATGCTCTTCACTAAAATTTCTTTCTTACTAAAATGCAGATGGTTTATTTTTAACTTTTATTTTAAGTTCAGTGGTACCTGTTCAACTTCTTTTTATAGGTAAAGTTATATCAGGAGTTTATTGTACAGTTTGTTTCATCATTCAGATATTGAGCCTAGTATCCATTCATTATTTTTCCTGATTCTCCCTCTCCTCCCACTCTCCACCCTTTGATAGTCCCCAGTGTGCTCTATATGTCCATGAGTTCTCATCATTTAACTCTCACTTACAAGTGAGACCACACAGTATTTGAATTTCTGTTCCCATGTTAGTTTCCTAAAAATAATGGCTTCCAGCTTCATCCATGTTCTTGCAAGGAACATAATCTTCTTCTTTTTTATCACTGCATAGCATTCTATGGTGTATATGTACCACATTTTCTTTATCTAGTTTACCATTGATGGGTATTTAGGTTGATTCCATGTATTTGATATAGTGAATAGTGCTGCAGCATACATGTGTGCATGTGTCTTCATAATAGAAAAATTTATATTCCTTTGGGTGTATACACAGTAATGAGATTAGAGTCAAATAGTATTTCTGTTTTTAGATCTTTGAGGAATAGCTACACTGTTTTTCACAATGGTTAAACTAATTTACACTCCTACCAAGTGTATAAACATTCCCTTTCCTCCACAACCCCACCAGCACCTATGATTTTTTGACTTTTTAAGACTAGCCATTCTGACTGGTGTGAGATGGTGTCTCATTGTGGTTTTGATTTGCATTTCTCTAATGATCAGTATGTTGAGCTTTTTTCCTATGATTCTTGGCCTCATGTATGTCTTTTGAAAAGTGTCTGTTCATGTCTGTTGCCCATTTTTTATGAGGTGATTTGTTTTTTTCTGGTAAATTTACTTAAGTTCCTCATAGATGCTGGGTATTAGACCTTTGTCAGATGCATAGTTTACAAAATTTTTCTCCCATTCTGTAGGTTGTCTGTTCACTCTGTTGATAGTTTCTTTTACTATGCAGAAGTTCTTTAGTTTACTTAGATATTATTTGTCAATTTTTGCTTTTGCTGCAATTGTTTTGGAGCCTTTGTCATAAAATCTTTTCCTGTTCCTATGTCCAGAATGGTATTGCCAAGTTGTCTTCCAGAGTTTATTTTAGTTTTAGAATTTACATTTAAGTCTTTCATCCATCTTGAGTTAATTTTTGTGTATGGTGTAAGGAAGGAGTACAGTTTCAATCTTCTGAATATGGCTAGCCAGCTATCACAACACCATTTGCTGAATAGGAAGTCCTTTCCCAGTTGCTTGTTTTTGTCAGTTTTGTTGAAAATCATTTAGTTGTAGGTGTGTAGCCTTATTGCTGGGTTCTTTATTTTATTCCATTGGTCTGTGTGTTGTTTTTATAAAAGTATCATGCTGTTTTGCTTACTGTAGGCCAATAATATAGTTTGAAGTCAGGTAGTGTAATACCTCCAGCTTTGTTCTTTTTGCATAGGATTGCCTCAGCTATTTGGACCCATTTTCGGTTCCATATAAATTCTAAAATATATTTTTCTAGTTCTGTAAAAAATGCCATAGAGAGTTTAATAGAAATAGCATCAAATCTGTAAATTGCCTTGGGCATTATGGCCATTTTAACTGTATTGATTCTTCCATTCTGTCATGTTTGGGTGGAGAGTTCTGTAGATAGGATGTAAATGGACTCTGTCAGGTCCATTTGATACAGTGCTGAGTTCGGGTCCTGAATATCTTTGTTAATTTATTTGAACAGTGTTTTCTAGTTCTCCATGTAAAGATCTTTTCCCTCCATGGTTAACTGTATTTCTAGGAATTTTATTCTTTTTTTGTGTCAATTGTGAACGGGATTGCATCTCTGTTTTGGCTCTTGGCTTGGCTGTTGTTGGTGTATAAGAATGTTATTAATTTTTGTATGTTGATTCTGTATCCTGAAACTTTGCTGAAGTTGTTTATCAGCTTAAGGAGCTTTTGGGATGAGGCTATAGGGTTTTCTAGAAATAGATTCATGTCATCTGCAAACAGAGATAGTTTGACGTTGTCTGTTCTTATTTGGAAGCCTTTTATTCCTTTCTCTTGCCTGATTGCTCTGGCTAGGATTTCCAATACTATGTTGAATAGGAGTAGTGAGAGAGGGCATCCTTGACTTGTGCTACTTTTTAAGGGGAGTACTTTCAACTTTTACCCATTCAGTATGATGTTGCTTGCAGTTTTTATAGATGGCTCTTAGTATTTTGAAGTATGTTCCTTCAATACCTAGTTTATAGGGAGTTTTTATCATGAATGGGTGTTGAATTTTATCAAAAGCTTTTTTTCTTTATCTATTGAGATAATTAATGTGGGTTTTGTCTGCAGTTCTGTTTATGTGATGAATCACATTTATTGATTTGTGTATGTTCAATCAATCTTGCATTATAGAGACAAAGCCTCCTTGATTTTGGCAGGTTAGCTTTTAGATGTGCTGCTGGATTCGATTGCCTAGTATTTTGTTGAGGGATTTTACATTCATGTTCATCAGGGTATTGGCATGATATTTTCTTTTTTGGTTGTGTTTTTGCCAGATTTTGGTTTGATAATGCTGGCCTCATAGAATAAATTAGAGAGGAGTTCCTCCTACTTAACTTTTTGGAATAGTTTTAGTAGAAATAGTGCCAACTGTTCTCTGTACATCTGGTAGAATTCGGCTGTGAATCCATGTAGTCCGGTTTTTTTCTGGTTGATACTTTTTTATTACTGCTTCAATTTTGGAAGTCATTATTGGCCTGTTCAGGGATTCAATTTCTTCCTAGTTTAAACTTGGAAGATTGTCGTTTTCCAGGAATTTATCCAATTCTAGGTTCTAGCTTGTGTGCATAGAGGTGTTCATAGCAGTCTCTGAGAGTTTTTTTCCCCCCATGGGGTTGGTGGTAATGTCCATATTGTCAATTCTGATTGTGTTTATTTATATCTTGTCTTTCTTTCATTATTAGTCTAGCTAGTGGTCTATCTCATTTATTGTTTCGAAAAACCAACTCTTACATTCATTAGTCTTTTGTATGTTTTTTCATGCTTCAATTTTATTCTGTTCAGCTCTGATTTGTGTTACTTTTTGTCTCCTGCTAGCTTTAGAGTTGGTTTGTTCTTGATTCTCTAGTTCTCTTAATTGTGATGTTAGGTTGTTAAACAGATCTTTCTAACTGTTTGATGTGGGCATTTAATGCCACAAATTTCTCTCTTAAATCTGCCATAGCTGTGTCTCAGAGATTCTAGTATGTTATATGTTCTCATTATTTTCAAAGAACTTCTAGATTTCTGCCTTAATTTCAAAAGTCGGTCAGGAGTAGGTTATTTAATTTCCACATACTTGTATGGTTTTGGGTGATTTTCTTAGTCTTGATTTCTAGTTTATTGTGCTGAGGTCCAAGAAAGTGGTTGTCGTGATTTCTATTCTTTTGTATTTGCTGAAGATTGTTTTATTTTCTCTTGTGTGTTTGATTTTAGAGTATGTGTCATGTGACAATGAGAAGAGTGTATATTCTGTCATGTTTGGGTGGAGAGTTCTGTAGATAGGATGTAAATGGACTCTGTCAGGTCCATTTGATACAGTGCTGAGTTCGGGTCCTGAATATCTTTGTTAATTTTCTGCCTCAATGATCTGTCTAATACTACCATTGGGGTGTTGAAGTCTCCCACTATTATTGCATGGGAGTCTAAATCTCTTTGAAGGTCTCTAAGAACTTGTTTTATGAATCTGAGTGCTCCCGTGTTGGGTTTTGGTTCTTTATCCAGCTTGCCACTCTGTATCACTTTATGGGGTCATTTAGCTCATTTATATTTAAAGTTAGTATCGATATGTGTGAATTTGATACTATTATCATGATGTTAGCTAATTATTATGCACACTTGTTTGTGTGGTTGCTTTATAGTGTCACTGACGTGTGTACTTAATTGATTTTTACAGTGGCTGGTAATGGTCTTTCCTTTCCATGGTTAGTGTTTCCTTCATGAGCTCTGGTAAGGCATGTCTAGTGGTAATGAATTGCCTTGCTTGTCTGAAAAGGATCTTATTTCTCCTTTGCTTCTGAATCTTAGTTTGACCAGATATAAAATTCTGTGTTAGAATTTCTTTGCTTTAAGAATGTTGAATATTGTCTCTCAACCTCTTCTGGCTTATAGAGCTTACGTTGAAAGGCCCACTTAGACTGATGGGCTTCCCTTTGTAGGTGACCTGACCTTTCTCTACAGCTGCCTTTAACTTTTTTTTTTTTTTTTTCATTTTGACCTTGGACAATCTGATGACTATGTGTCTAGGGGAAGATCTTGTTAAGTATCTTACTGGGGTTCTCTGCATTTCCTGAGTTTGAATATTTCTCTCACTAGCTAGATTGGGGAAGTTCTCATGGTGATATCTTCAAATGTGTTTTCCAAGTTACTTACACTCTCCCTATCTTCTTCAGGGACACTAGTAATTCATAGATTTGGTCTGTTTACATAATCCCATATTTCTCAGAGATTTTGTTTATTCTTTTTCATTCGTTTTTCTGTATTCTTGACTGTTTTGTTTGTTTGTTTGTTTTGTTATTGCTGTTTGTTTGTTTATTTTCAGACAGCCAGTCTTCAAGCTCTGAGATTCTTTCCTCAGCTTGGTTTATCCTGCTGTTAATACTTGTGATTGCATTATGAAATGCTTGTAGTATGTTTTTCAGTTCTATCAGACAATTATGTTCTTTTCTATAGTGGCTATTTTGGCAGCTCCTGGATCATTTTATTGTAATCTTAGCCACACCTTAGATTAAGTTTCAACTGTTGTATCTCAGTGATCTTTATTCCTATCCATATTCTGAATTCTATTTCTGTTATTTCAGCCTTCTCAGTCTGATCAAGAACCCTTGCTGGAGAGGGGATGTGATTGTTTGTAGGAAAGAAGGCACTCTGGTTTTTAGAATTGTTCAAGTTCTTGTGTTGGTTTCTTGTCATCTTTATGGACTGATGATTCTTCAATCTTTGAAGATGCTGAACTTTAGATTTTTTTTCTTTTATCCTATGTGATAGTCTTGAGGGTTTAACTGTGCTATAAGGTGAATTCAGTCCCCTTACTCTTTTCTCTCTCTCCTGCTGCTATGTTAAAATGTGCCACACTTCACTTTCGCCTTCCGCCCTGATTGTAAATTTCCTGAGGCCTCCCCAGCCATGCGGAACTGTGAGTCAATTAAAACTCTTTTCTTTATAAATTACCCAGTCTTGAATATTTCTTCATAGCAGCATGAGAACTGACTAACACACTGTCCTTATCGGAACTATTATTTCATTAAGTTATTAAATGTTCAATTTGGAGCTTCCTTTAATATTTTGCTACCTCTTACATCAACACAAGTTGTTGGCCAAGTGTTGGTCAAACATAAGAAATGCATTAATACAGTAAGAAAAGTTTTAATGTCCATTAAAGTATAAAAACAAATGTCAATTTTAAACTATATAGATGTATCCAGAAAATGTAACATTAGCTTAGATTATAAGTTGAAATATTTTTAGCTTTTATTTCTAGATGATAAATTGTATTACATTATGTACAGAATGATCCGTTTATTTATATTTAATTTGTGTCTCTTCTATTTCATTATGTTTATTTAACACCTTTCTACCACCAGTATGGATCTTGAGTAAATGGGGAAATTTATTAAGCTTCCACACAGTCCTTCTATTAGTAACAAAATAAGGCTTATATTGTCACCATTATTAGCGTCTTTTTTCCTTCTAGGTCTTATTACTTTAGTTGCTTCCCATGATGCTCAGTTTATATGTTAAAGAGATAGCAGAGGATTTTTAAAACTGTATTTAATTTCTAATAAGTAAGTTTTTGAAAGTAATAACAAAATATTAACAGACAGTTGTATCTCTTAAATTCATGTGAGAGCACTCTTGAGAAATCTAGCATGAACAGTGTAAGTTCAACCATTTAAGATTCCTATCTAGTGAGCAATTGGCATCTATATTTTCTTCTCTTAGGTATTTGGAGAAAAAAACCATATAGTGGCATTTCATATTTCACAAACTAAATGACAGTACAGGAGTAGTTTCCCATAATAAAGGTGCTTTGGGGAGTTGAGAACTATTATATGACTCATCAGCTTCAAATAATTTTGCCACTGGAGATGAAGGGTAATATCTCTTGTTGAAAGCACAAGTTGAAATAAGTATTTTTATGAGAATTTTTTTAGAATCTCTCCGCATAACATATAGTCCAAAATTGTGACAGGTTTATACTATGCAGTTCTGCTTAATGGCTTATGAGAAACCAAATCAACAAGAAATAGCTATAGAAAAAAAGGGATGTGCAGAATGCATGGTAGAGAAATTTAGCGACTGAAGCTAGTAGGCTAGCTCGTAGGTACATAAAAAGCTACTTTGATGACCCCTAGAATCAAATGAAATAGAGTAAATTATACCTTTAGTGGAAATCTTATTCCCCTGGTGTGCTAATTATCACTAGATTTGGATAATCACTTTATAGGTATTAATCCTCTCTGGACAGTAGAATGTTATGTACTAAGACTGGTTTAAATAATAACCTAAAAACTAGAATACTTTATTACTAGGGGAAAAGTTAATTTACCATTCTCCAAATTTAATCTCAAATGTGACAAAAGATATTTCAAAATGGCATTTCCTTTTGAACACTTAATGTTCTGCAAACAATATTACTCAGTAAATATGATTGCAATTGTCTAATTTATTTTTGTATTTATAAGCCTGTGATTCGTCCATTGCAAGAAGGCACTGGTAGAAATATCTCCCACTTAGATTTTTCTCTCAGTCGTATAGTGTCCTAATGTGGGCAGATAATAATTTATGGAGTGAAGTGATGCAAAGTGTCAAGTAAAGAATGAGTTTAGAAATAATAACATGTACCTTTGAGTGGGAAAAAATGAGATCATTCTGCTGGCTTTTCTGAGAGAGACTAGAGGAAACCTTAGTAGAATATTCTTAGTAAGATGTTAGACACATAGCTTCATTTTTAAATTATTTTTTATTGAAATTATTTTATTAATTTTATTAATTGTTTTTTATTTAAATTATTTTATAGTTCTCTTTATTTCATATGGACTCGGGAAATTTTATCTTTCTCTTTTTCTCATACTCTTTTTCTCTTCCACTCTTAACAAAGTACAAACAGCCAAACACAAACAATTGTAATCCTATTTGAAAAGAGTCTGAAGTACAAAGGAGTACCTGGCTTACTGCAGTCCAGCAATCTGCAGAATGCATTAAGTGTTGCTATTCCCATATCCAGGTACTACTTAGTGGACCAATGATTTGTGGTTTTGTAGTTTGCTTTTATGAGAATTGAATTGCAAATGCAAATGCCATGAAATGGTTTGAATTGTAACATTGATGAAAATGTGTTTGCTAAGTGATTTCCTAAATTACTTTATGGAGCATAAAATATCTGCATTTAGTTTGATTCTATTTGGCTGAAAAATAAACATTTCTAAACAATACTCTTCATGCTTGATAATGATAATATACTGAAAACTTTAAATTGCATAAGACAACCTAAATGTTTTCTCTTAAAAAGCAGATGATACTGTTAGTTTGTGACATACTACACTGTACTGCTTAAATGGCATATTCTTCCTAAAGATATATAAATGTCATGGTTACGTATTCTCACTTATAACACAAACAATAAAGAACTATCTGGTAAATACTGGGATATAAGAAGAAAACTTTTGGATCTACTTTTCAAAATTGACAATTGTAATAATAAAATACCCTCTTACAAAATGATGAAAGAAACAATAGGGAGATAATATTTCTTGATA
Source organism: Macaca thibetana thibetana (assembly GCF_024542745.1). Lineage (NCBI taxonomy): Eukaryota > Metazoa > Chordata > Mammalia > Primates > Cercopithecidae > Macaca > Macaca thibetana. Next base: position 79,729,243 of record NC_065583.1, read on the forward strand.
TCCTCAAATAGAGAAGTCAAAATTCAATAATTCTATATTGCTTAGTAATTTCATATTCCTTGTCTAGCAAACCTTAAATTTAGAGTAATGCACAGCAAGAGTCAATACATGATTTATCAAGGTATTTTAGATACAACAAATACTTCTTTTTTTAAAATTTCTTTTTATTTTTTATTTATTTCTTTTATTATACTTTAAGTTCTCGGATACATGTGCAGAATGTGCAGGCTTGTTACATAGGTATACATGTGCCATGGTGGTTTGCTGCACCCATCAACCCATCACGTACATTAGGTATTTCTCCTGATGCTAACCCTCCCCTAGCCCCCAACCCCCAACAGGCCCCAGTGTGTGATGTTCCCCTCCCTGTGTCCATGTGTTGTCATTGTTCAACTCCCACTTATGAGTGAGAACATGCGGTGTTTGGTTTTCTGTTCCTGTGTTAGTTTGCTGAGAGTTATGGTTTTCAGCTTCATCTGTGTCCCTGCAAAGGACGTGAACTCATCTTTTCATATTTTTTCATAGTATTCCATGGTATATACGTGCCACATTTTCTTTATCCAGTGTATTGTTGACAGGCATTTGGGTTGGTTCCAAGTCTTTGCTATTGTGAATAGTGGTGCAATAAACATACATGTGCATGTGTCTTTATAGTAGAGTGTTTTATAATCCTTTGGGTATATACCCAGTAATGGGATTGTTGGGTCAAATGGTATTTCTGGTTCTAGATCCTTAAGGAATCACCACACTATCTTCCACAATGGTTGAACTAATTTAAACTCCCACCAATAGTGTACAAGTGTTCCTATTTCTCTTCATCCTTGCCAGCAACTGTTGTTTCCTGACGTTTTAATGATCGCCATTCTAACTGGCATGAGATGGTATCTCATTGTGGTTTTGATTTGCATTTCTCTAATTATCAATGATGATGAGCTTTTTTTTCACGTTTGTTGGCTGCATAAATGTCTTCTTTTGAGAAGTGTCTGTCCATATTCTTTGCCCACTTTTTGATGTGGTTGTGTTTTGCTTGTAGATTCTGGATATTAGAGCTTTGTCAGATGGATAGATTCCAAAAATTTTCTCCCATTCCATAGGTTGCGTTGGATACAACACAAATTTCAACCAGAGGTTTTCTGTAAAGAAAAGTAAAGGGACACCATGTGTATTGTGATCTTTGTGTCAGAAGACCCATGGAGCATGCTTCCTGCAGTGTGGTGATGCTGAACAGCCAGTCTGATTTGGTTTCTGCTTCTCATGCATTGAGACAAGAACAGTTGGTCCCATGAGGAAACCTGCAGAGGGGAAGATGTATGCCTGCCTTGATCTCATTTTTTCCATTGTAGAAACCACTAGTCCAGGGTATCTTTTCAGCATGTTTTCTGCCAGTTTGGAAAAGGGTTGTTGTGGTTACAGAGATCTGTTTCACTTACTGTCTGCTTGCAGTTTTTTTCACTTCCCCTTGGCCCCAAGGATCATAACTGTCTATTTTGAGTTCTGGGATATTCCTTGGGATAATGGCACTGAATAGTTGTTTTCAGTTTTCTGAAGGGAAAGGTGGACCAGATGACTTCTACTCTGCCATTTTGGTGATGCCATTTTCTTGACTGATTTTTGTACCCTGATTTAGTATCTTACAACCTTGCCTTTTTTATTAGTTCTTTTTTTCTGATGGAGTCTTTATTTTTTTAAATATATAAGTCATGTCATCAACAAGCAGAAATTGTCTCTTCTTTCAAATTTAGATGTCCTTTATTTCTTTTTCTTGGTAATTTCTTTGGTTAGGACTTCTGGTACTATGGGAAATAGAAGTGTTTGGAGTGGGCACCCTTGTCTCTTCCTGGTCTTGGAGAACAAGCTTTCAATTTTTCACTATTTTGAATGATGTTAGCTGTGGGCTTGTCATACTTGGCTTTCATTATTTTGAGGTAAATTTCTTCTATACCTAGTTTATAGAAAGTTTTATTATGACCAATATGTTAATTTTTTTTCAAATATTTTTCTGCATCTATGGAGGCAATCACATGATTTATTATTTTGCATTATGTTAATGTGGTGTATCATTTTGTTTGGAATGAACATGTTAAAACATCTTGCAGCTCAGAGATAAATCGGTCTTGGTGTTGGTGTATAAGCCTATTAAAATGTTATTATATTTGATTTGCTAGTGTTTTATTGAAGATTTTGCTTCCATATGTATCAGGAAAATTGCTCAGTTATTTTTTGTTTTGTTTTGTTTTTTGTACTGGTCTTATCTGGTTTTAGTATCTGGGTAATGCTGTCCTCACAGATGAGTTTGGAAGTGTCACATTCTGTTCAGGCTGCCATGACAAAATGTCATAGACTGAGTGACTTATAAACAACAGAAATGTATTTCGCAAAGATCTTGAACTTGGAGGTCCAAGATCAAGGTCTGAGCAGTTTAGGTGTCTGGTGAGGGCCTTCTTTTTTAATAGATTTCTTCTTGTTTCTTCTGAAAATTTTTGACTTAATGTCTACTTTGTCTAATATAAGGATAACCAACCCTGCTTTCCTGGTTATCATTTTTATGGACTATATGTTTGTATCCTGTCATTATCAGGCTATGTGTGTCCTCATATCTAAAGTGAGTTTTAGTAGACAGCATGTTGTATCTTTTTCTCAAAATCCATTTAGCCAATGTACGCCTTTTCTTTTTTCCTTTTCTTTTCTTTTCTTTTTTTTTTTTTTTTTTTTTTTTTTGAGTCTTTTGAGTCTTGCTCTGTCATCCAGGCTGGAGTGCAGTGGTGCAATCTTGGCTCACTGCACCCTCTGCCTCCTGGGTTCAAACTATTCTCCTGCTTCAGTCTCCCGAGCAGCTGGGACTATAGGCATGTGCCACCACGCCAGCTAATTTTTTGTATTTTTAGTAGAGACGGGTTTTCACCATGTTAGCCAGGATGGTCTAGATCTCCTGACCTCGTGATCCGCCCTCCTCGGCCTCCCAAAGTGCTGGGATTAAAGGCATGAACCACGGCGCCTGGCCCAATCTATGTCTTCTTATTCAACAAATGTTTAAGAAATTACATTTATAACAATTATTTATATGGAGAAACTTCCTTTTGCCACTTTGTTAGTTGTCAGTTTTCTAGTTCCTTTGTCCCTTTTATTTCGCTCTTGTTGACTTCCTTTGTGATACATCGATTTTTTTTTTTTTGCAGTGATATGCCTTCAATCATTTTTGTTTTCTCTGTATATTTTTGTAGATATTTTTCACCATGAAGCTTACCTAAAATATATTTTAGCTATAGTAGTCTATTTTAAGCTAATAACAGGTTAACTTCAATCTCATACAAAAATGTTACTCTTATATTTTCCCTTTACACTTTGTTATTACTGTCACAATTTATATTCTTTCATAGTGTATGCATTAACATATACTTGTTATTACAGTTATTACAAATACTTTTGTTTTTTAACTTTGTATCATAATTAAGTGATTTATCCTACCATTTTAGTATTACTGTATTCTGTATTTGTTTATATATGTTCATTTTTACCTGTGAGTTTTGTACTTCATATACATTTGTGTTGCATTCTTTTGTTTCAACTTGAAGGACATCCTTTAAAATTTTTTTGAGACAAGTCTAGTGTTGATAAACTTCCTTAGTCTCTGTCTGGGAAAGTGTTTATCTCTCTTTCATTTTGAGAGACAGTTTTCCCTAATGTGGTATTTTTTGTTGTTTGTTTTTCTTTTAGCACTTTGAATATATGAACCACTTTCTTCTGACCTGCAAGATATCTGCTGAGAAATCTACTGAGAGTCTTATGGAGGCTTCCTTATACATGACAAATATTTTTCTCTTGTTGCTTTCAAAATTCTTTTTTATCTTTGACTTTTGACAATTTCAGTTTAGTATTTTTAGTATTTAGAATTATTTGGGTTTAACCTACTTCAGAGTTTTTGGGCTTTATGAGTCTGGATGCCCATTTCAGATTCCTGAGGTGTGGAGTTTTCAAAAATTATTTTTTTAAAAATAGCCATTCTGGGGTGTGTGTGTGTGTGTGTGTGTGTTTTCAATATGTATTCTCTTTCAAGGACTCCTACGATGTATACATTGTTCCACTTGATAGTGTGCCATAAGTCCTTTAGGTTTTCTTCACTCTTTTCTTTGGTTTTTTTTTTTTTTTCCTTTTCTGACTAGATAATTTCTAATAACCTATTTTCCTAGTTAACTGATTCCTTCTCAAGTCAGATTACGTTTTAGTCCATCTTCTGTTGCTTACAACAGAATACCCCAAACTGGGCAATTTACAAAGAAAAGAAATTTCTTTCTTATAGTTACAGAACCTGAGAAGTGCAAGGTTGAGGGGCTGCATTTGGTGAAAGCCTTCTTTGCTGATGGGAACTCCTTGCAGAGTACCAAGGTGGCACATCACATCACATGGTGAGGTAGTTGAGTGAGCTAGTTAAGGTCTCTCTTTCTCTTTTAAAAAAGCACCATTGGACAGATCTTCCAGACAAAAAAAAACTCAACAAAGAGACATCAAACTTAATCTGCACTATAGACCAAATAGATATAATAAATACTTACACAACATTGTATTGAATGGCTGCAGAATACACATTATTTTCCTCAGCACATGAATTATTCTCAAGGATAGACCATGTGTTAGATCATAAAACAAGTCTCAAAACATTCAAAACAATTGCAATAATACCAAGTATATTCTCTGACCACAATGAAATACAACTATAAATAAATAAGAGGAATTTAAGAAACTATACTAATACATAGAAATTATATGCAATATGCTTCTGAATGACCTGTGAGTCAATGAATAAATTAAGAAGAAAATTGAAAAATTTCTGGAAACAAAGGATAATGGAAACATAATATATTAAAACCTATAGGATACAGCAAAAAAAGAGTACTGAGTGAAGTTTATAGTTATAAGTGTCTACATCAAAAAAGAAGAAAATTTTCAAATAAACAATCCAATGCATCTTAGATGACTAGAAATGCAGGAGGAAACCAAACCCAAATTAGTAGAAAAGGAGGAATAATAGAGATAAGAGCAACAATAAATGAGATTGACGAAAACAATACAAAAGATCAATAAAACAAAAAGTTGACTTTTGAAGAGATAAAAAAGACAAACCTTTAGCCAGACTAAGAACAAAGAGGCAAGATCCAAATAAATAAAATCAGAAATGAAAAATGAGACATTACAATTGATACTGCAGGAATTCAAAGGATCATTAGTTGATACCATGAGCAACTATATGCCAATACATTGGAAAATCTAGAAGAAATGGACAAATTCCTAGACACATACAACTTACCAAGATTAAACCATGAAGACAACCAAAACCTGATCAGACCAATAACAAGAAATGAGATTGAAGCTGTAATAAAGTGTCCCAGTAAAGAATAGTCTGGGATCTGATGGTTTCACTACTGAATTCTACCAAATGTTTAAAGAAGAACTTATACCAATTCTACTCAAAATATTCTGAAAATTAGAGGAGGAGGGAATACCTTAAACACATTCTACCAGATAAGTATTACCCTGATATCAAAACCAGACAAAGACACATCAAAAGAAGAAAACTACAGGCCAATATCTGATGAATATTGATGCAAAAATCCTCAACAAGATACTAGCAAACTAAATTCAGCAATACATTATAAAGGTCACTCATCATGACTAGGTGGAATTTATCCCTGAGAGGCAAAGATAGTTCAACATATGCAAATTAATCAATGTCATACATCACATCAACAGAATGAAAGATAAAAACCACATGGTCATTTCAATTGATGCTAAAAAAGCATTTGATAAAATTTGACATACCTTCATTGTAAAAACCCTAAAACAATTAGGGATAGAAGGAACAAATCTCAACATAATAAAAGTCATATACAACAGATCCATGGCTAGTATCATATTGAATGGGGAAAAACTAAAAGTCTTTTCCTAAGATCTGGAACATGACAAGGATGCCCACTGTCACCACTGTTATTCAACATAGTACTGAATGTCCTAGGTAGACTAATCAGACAAAAGAAAGATATAAAAGGCATCCAAATTGGAATGGAAGAAGTCAAGTATCCTTCTTTGCAGATGATATGACCTTATATTTGGAAAAACCTAAAGACTTCACACACAAAAAGAAACTGTTAGAGCTGATAAACAAATTTAGTAAAGTTGCAGGATACAAACTCAACACACAAAAATCAGTAGCATATCCATATATAAACAGTGAATAATCTGAAACAGAAATAAAAAAATCCCATTTACAATAGCACATGTAAAATTAAATACCTGGAAATTAACCAAAGAAGTGAAAGACATCTATAATGAAAACTACAAAATATTGGTGAAAGATATTGAACAGAACATCAAAAAATGGCAAAAGATTTCATGTTCATGGAGTGAAAGAATCAATATTGTTAAAATATCCATACTATACAAAGCAATCTAGAGTCAATGCAATCTCTGTCAAAATACCAATGACATTCTTCACAGAAATAGAAAATAAATCCTAAAATTTAAATGAAACTATAAAAGTCTCATATTGGCAAAGCTATCCTAAGTAAAAGGAGCGATACTAGAGGAATTACATTACATTATTTCAAATTATACTACAGAGATCTATAGTAACCGAAACAGCATCATAGTGGCATAAAAACAGACACAAACTAATGGTACAGAATAGAGAACTCACAAATATCCATACACCTACAGTGAACTCTTGACAAAAGTGCCAAGAACATACACTGGGGCAAAAACAATCTTTTCAATAAACGTTGCTGATAAAACTGGTTAGCTATATGCAGAAGAGTTAAACTGGATCCCTATTTCTTGCCACATATAAAAATATAATCAAAACATGTTAAAGGCTTAAATCTAAGACCTCAAACTACAAAACCACTACAAGAAAACAGTGAGAAAATCGCCAGGACATTAGTCTAGGCAAAAATTTCTTGAGTAATATCCCATAAGCACAGACAACCAAAGCAAAAATGGACAAATGGGATCACATCAAGTTAAAAAGCTTCTGCACAGCAAAAGAAACAGTCAACAAAGTAAAGAGACTACTCCCAGAATGGGAGAAAATATTTGCAAATTACCCCTTTGACAAAAGATGAATAACCAGAATATATTAGGGGCTCAAACAACTCCAAAGGAAAAAAATCTAAGAAACCGATCAAAAAATGGGCCAAAGATTTGAACAAATATTTCTCAAAAGAAGACATACAGATGACAAGAAGACATGTTAAAAACTGCTCAGCATCACTGATCATCAGAGAAGTGCTAATCAAAACTACAATGAGTTTTTATCTCACCCCAGTTAAAAGGGTTTTTATCCAAAAGACAGGCAATAACAAATTCTGGGGAGGATATGGAGAAAGGAAACACTTGTATGCTGTTGGTGGGAATGCAAAATTAGTATAAGCACAATGCAGAACAGTTTGGAGTTTCCTCAGAAAACTAAAAATAGAGCTACTCTATGATCCAGCAATCCCTCTGCTGGGTGTATATCCAAAAGAAAGACAATCAGTGTATCAAAGAGCTATCTGCACTCTCATGTTTGTTGCAGCGCTGTTCACAATAGCTAAGATTTTGAAGCAACTTACGTATCCATTAACAGATGGATGGATAAAGAAAATATGATACTTATATACTATGGAATACTAGTCAGCTTTCAAATGGAATGAAAGTCTGTTATTTGCAACCACGTGGATAGAACTGGAGATCATTATGTCAAGTGAAGTAAGTAGGGCACAGAAAGACAAACATCACATGCTCTCATTTATCTATGGGATCTAAAAATCAAAACGATTAAACTCATATAGATAGAGAGTAGAAGGATGGTTAACAGAGACTGGGAAGGGTAGTGGGGTGGTAGAAAGGAAGTAGGACAGGTAAAAAATAATAAAAGAATAAGACCTAGTATTTGATAGCACAACGGGGTGACTATGGTCAATCATAATTTAATTGTACATTTAAAAAAACTAAAAGAATACAATTGGATTGTTTCTAACACAAAAACAATAAATGCTTAAGGAGATGGATACCCCATTCTCCATGATTTCATCTTTTTTGCATTACATGACTGTATCAAAATATCTCATGTATCCTACAGATATATATACCTACTCTATAACCATAAAAATTAAAAATTAAAAAAGGCACCAGAGCCACACTAATCACAGCCATTAATCTATTAACTCATGAATTCTTAATTCATTAAACCATGAGTAGACTAATCCATTCATGAGGGCTCTGCCCTTATGATCCAATTACTTCTTAAAGGCCCTACATGTCAAATCTCTTAAGTATGGTAGGCCTAGGTTTCTGGTTGGCAATCAGGTGGGTTTAATTAGATCAATTATTTCCTGGTTGGTACAAAATAATCACCAACAGTAATATTGCATTTGTAATTTTTTAAAAGTTTTATTCTTAATTTCTTGTAAACATTCAGTGCACTGAGGATGTGTAATTCCTCAAGAGACCCCTACATCTTGCATTGGTAATCTCTTAAATAATGTGAAAGGACAAATAAATTATTAAGCTGCAGGCATCTTAGATCATTTATCATACTTTTTGTATTTTCTCATCCTACAAGCAGGCTAACTAAAAATAAGTAATAATATGCTGGACCGATAGAAATGCATGTGGGAGAATTTGTATTATGGCAAAATACTGTAATTAATGGTGGGAGGCTCCCTTACACTCTCCAATCATTTTTTCATCATTCGTTTATTATACAAACATTCACTGAGGGCTGCTTTGTGCACAAAGTAAGCTGAAAACGTCATGAATTTGCTGTAGCTGAGGAGCCTTGGGAGTACAGCTGATCAGGCAGAGGATGCAATAATGTCCTAAATGGAGTGGAAGTTATGAACAAAATGACCAAAAGAATTCTGGTCAATTGGCTAAGTCTTATGGTTCCCTTGAGCAAGGCTGTTCTGTCTGGAAACCAACAGTGTCCTTCATCTTTGGAGACATCCTCTCATATCCACTTTTTCAGACAGAGGTGTCTCTATTATTTAGGAGATGAAAATTCATTACACAGTCACTTTATATTAAAATGTTGTCATCTATGTTTGTATGAGTTGGATGTGCAGATTTTTTTGGAGGTAGGGGAAAAATTGTCATCCCTGTAAAATAGTTATCATTAAAAATAGGGGCAATATGTAAAGAGAACAGAACTGGTAGTCGTTAGGGAAAATAGAACAGAGAGGCGCTATGAACAAAGCTCATTTATTTCAAACAAATGTGTTTTAAAAATTAAAAAAAAAATACATTCCACGTTAGGGATTATATTTTAACATGATCTTTAGAGTAGATAAAAATTCCAACCATCACATGCAGTGACTCCCTCTAGTAAATTTTTAATTCTGTTTTTATATTCTTCAGCTTCTTTGTTGATATTCTCATTTTCTTCATGCATTGTTTTTGTGATTCCATTTTGCTTTTTCTCTGTGTTCTCTTATAGCTCACTGAGCTTCTTTAAGATGATTATGTTTAAATCCTTTCAGGTAATTCATTTTATTCATTTTTTAATTCGACTTACTTTGTTCTTTTGATAGGCTAACATTTCTCTTATTTTTTATGTTTCTTATCTCTGCATTGGTATCCATTTACTTGAAGAAACAGATAGTCACCCAAGTCGTTACAGACTGACTTCTACAGTGAAGAACTTTCCCGAGTCATCTGGCTAGAGATTCTTGGAGCATCGCAAATCTTTTCTATGGATATGCCTTCTTTAGACAGTGCATGTAGTTTTCCTTCTTTTAAAAAGAAAATAATTAGTACAATTTACTTTTTAAAAAAGCTCTATAGCCTTTTGCTCTCTCTAGTATTTGGCTGCTGTGCCACAGACTATAACTGGAGACACTCCTTTCCCTCACTTACTGGGGTGAAGCCTCAAGTTCTGTTTTTTTCCCCCCAATCTCATCAAGTCATGCAGCCTTCGGCAAGTCACTTGTCCCGTTACTTTGTTCTAACCTACTCCTTGTTGTTCAAACAGCACAGTTTCCATCAGTACTCTGTAAGGAATGAAACTGTTTTTTCAGGCAGCGCTGTGCTTGGACACATGCTCTGCTCTCTCTATTTCCCCAAGTGAGAAGTCGCATGTCTAGGTGATCTTTCTCAGTGCTGAGCTGCACTGGTTTAGGAGAGAGGCTAATGCAGGTACAGTAAAATTGCTCCTCTTATCCATTTCAATGTGGCTGTTCTCAGTTTTGTACCTATCTACAGCACTGCAACTTCTACAATGAATATGCACATCTCATACAGATACCTTGGTTCATTTATTACTGTTAAATCTGTGTTTCTGTGGAGAAACAAGGGTGGGACTTTCTATTTTGCCATCTTTCTGAGATCACTCCATGGGATCAATATAAAGTGTTTTAAAGATAGCTTATTTTCACTTTTTCTGATTAAAATGTAAATCAGATAATTGGATTAATAAAAAACAGAGAGAGAAAAAAATAGAACTGTTGCAGCCAAAATAAACCAGATTTATCAGCCCAAGTACCTAAAATATGCCCTCGGTGTTTCTACTTTCTTGTTAGCCATTACAGTCTGAGGCAACATCATGATGCCAAATAGTGACAGTGAGAAGCCTCAAAATTCTGAAATCTCAGTTTTCTATCTTGGACTTCATGCTCACTTCTCCTAAGTGGAAGGGCTTGTCTTTTCCATGTCCACCCAAACGTCATTAATAACCACAGTCAAGGGTTCCCCTAGCTAATTCTAAATCCAAGTTGTGCTAGTATGCTAAAAGCATTTACACATCCATCCTCCTGGGAAGCACGTGTGGTTATTAATACCAGTTTTATATAGGTTATGACACTGCATCTGTGTGTTATACTTGTTTATAGTAACGGTGACAAATGCAAGTCAGGTAAATGAAAAGGTAATAAATTTAATGATTGGGAAATCAATGGCTTTACTTAATACATACTGACAATTCTTAAATCTAAATGTAAAATTTGCAAGTCTCTAAGCCAATAAGTTAAATATCTAATTACATAACTGATATCTTCACTTGGATGTCACAAAGGGACTTCAAATTGTGCATCTATACTCATGGTTTCTGTTTTCACCCTCTGATCTTAATATATGATTCTTCTGGCCACTGCTCTACCCTGATCAGAAACTGAAAGTCTTATTTCACTCAGACTCACTGCTAAACAAATTATTTACATTATCAAGGAAATACTCTTAAAAGAAAAAAAAAAAAAAACCTTCCTACAAATACACAGTTCACTTCATTTTCAATGGCATTTTTTTCTTTATTTTTGAACAGGTTTATTGAGGTCACATTTACTTTGGTAAATAAACTTTATTTTTTAGTGGATCATTCTACGGGTTTTAAATTCGCATGCACTTATGTTGCTAAAACCAAAATTAATATGTAAAACAGTTTCATTATCCCTCAGAATGCTGTTATGCTCCTTTATACTGAAATCAACAACAACCTTCAGTTATGTGCACCATTTTGTTTATTTCCTATCCCAATACTTTTGACTTTTCCAGAATGCTATATAAGTAGAATTATTCAAAATGTAAATGATTGAGTGTGACCTCTTTAACTTGGAATAATGCATAGGAGATTCGTCCATGTGATTGTATAAATCAATATCTTGTTCCTTTTTTATTGCTAAGTAGTATTCCATTACTAGGAAGTATCACAAAGTTTGTGTCTATTCTATTTTTTTGTTGTTGTTGTTGTTTTGAGACGGAGTCTCGTTCTGTCGCCCAGGCTGCAGTGCAGTGGTGCGATCGCGGCTCACCGCAAGCTCCGCCCCCCAGGTTCACGCCATTCTCCTGCCTCAGCCTCCGGAGTAGCTGGGACTGCAGGCACCCACCACCAGGCGGAGCTATTTTTTTTTTTTTTTTTTTTTTTTTTTTTTTTTTTTTTGTATTTTTAGTAGAGTCGGAGTTTCACCGTGTTAGCCAGGATGGTCTTGATCTCCTGACCTCATGATCTGCCCGCCTGGGCCTCCGAAAGTGCTGGGATTACAGGCGTGAGTCACCGCGCCCTGCCAAAGTTTGTGTTTATTCTTTTATGAAAAGGCACTTGAATTGTTGCCAGGTGTAGTGGGCTGAATGGTTGTATCTGCTCAGAATTTGTGTTGAAATCCTAACCTCCAATGTGATGGCATTAAGGGATGAAGCCATTGGGAAATGATTAGATCATGAAGGTGGCACTCTCATGAATGGCATTAGTGCCTTATAAGAGGGATCCAAGAAAGATATCTCTCCTTTCTTCTGACATGTTAGATACAGAAAACATGGCTTCACCAGACACAGAATCTTTTGGTGCATTGATGTTGGACTTTCCAGTCTCTAGAACTATGAGAAATAAACCTTTGTTTAAGCTCCCCAGTCTATGAATTTCTGTTATAACAGTCTAAATTTACTATGGCAAAACTTTGAACATTTAGGAATAAAACCACAATATATGTTTGTGTTTAAATTTTTGAATGAACATGACCTACCTTCCTTCCTTCCTTCCTTCCTTCCTTCCTTCCTTCCTTCCTTCCTTCCTTCCTTCCTTCCTTCCTTCCTTCCTTCCTTCCCTCCTTCCCTTCCTTCCTTCCTTCCTTCCTTCCTCCCCTCCCCTCCCTCCTCTCCTCCTTCTTTCTTTCCTTCCTTCCTTCCTTCCTTCTTTCCTTCCTCTCTCCTCCTTCCTCTCTCCTTCTTCTCTCTCTTCTTTTCTCTTTCTCTTTCTTTTCTTTCTCTCTTTCTCTCTTTACTTTCTTCTAACCTACTCCTTCTTTTCTTTCTTTCTTCCTTTCCTTTTCTTTCCTTTCCTTTCCTTTCTCTTCTCTTTTCCTCTTTCTCCTTTCTCCTTTCTTCCCTCCCTCTTTTCCTCCCCTTTCCTTTTCCCTCCCTTTCCTTTCTCCCTCCTTCCTTCCTTCCTTCCTTCCTTCCTTCCTTCCTTCCTTCCTTCCTTCCTTCCTTCCTTCCTTCCTTCCTTCCTTCCTTCTCTTTCTTTGTTTTCTTTCTGTCTTGCTCTGTCACCCAGGCTGGAGTGCAGTGGCATGATCTTGGCTCACTGCAACCTGCACTTCCTGGGTTCAAGCAATTCTCCTGCTTCAGTCTCCCGAGTAGCCAGGAGGCGCCACCAAGCCCAACTAATTTTTGTACTTTTAGTAGAGATGGGGTTTCACCATGTTGTCCAGGCTGGTCTTGAACTCCTAACTTCAAGTAATCTGTCCGATTCAGCCTCCCAAAGTGCTGGGATTACAGGCATTAGCCACTGTGCCTACCTGAGTTTCATTTCTGATCAATAAATTTCTATAATTGGGAAAACTGGGTCATATTGTAGATGTATGTTTAACTTTGGAAGAATTTTTAAAATTCTTTTAGGAGTTTTCTCTACCATTTTGCATTTTCAACAGCAATGTATAAGTGTTTCAAGTGTTCTACATTCTTGCCAGATATTGGTATTGTCAAATATATTTGCTTTCATCTATTCTAAGTGTGATAGTACTTTCTTCTGCTTTGTAATTACGTTTATTTTTCTAATGTAAAATGGGGTGCATATCTTTTTATGTGTGTTTTTTGACATCTATAGATATATTCTTTGATAAAATATCTATTTAAATATTTTGCCTATGGTTTTGGTGAGGTTTTTTTTTTTTCTTATGATTGAGTTTTGAGAAGTCGTATATTCTATAGATACAAGTTATTTATCATCTATGTACTTTGAAAATATATTATCCAAGAATTTGGCTTGTCTTTTCATTTTTCCAACAGGATGTTTTGAAAAGCAAAAGATAATAGATTTAATGTGGCATATTTATCTATTTTTTAATAAATCATATTATTGCTGATATCTAAAAAATTACTGAAGGTAAAGTTACAAATATTTTGTCTTTTATTTTCTTCTAGAAGTTTTAAAATACATTTAAAAAATACATTTATATAAATGTATAAATGCCTTCTTGAGTTTTAAAAAATTCGTATGAAGTATGGGTCAAAGTTTTTTAAATTTTTTTTATTTTTTGCATATGTGTATTTGATTGTTTTTGAACAGATGATCTTTTCCCCATCCAACTTTCTTTGTGCCTTAGAATAAAATAAAAGGACTATATATTGTCTCTTTCTATCTGTCTCTATGTGTGTATGTTCATCTCTTTCTTCACTGTCTTTTCTTAAACATATCTACATGTCTTTAATTTTGCCATTACTGTATCATCTGAACTGCTGTACACTTTATAATAAGTTTGGAAATCAGGTAGTTGAGTCTTCCAACTGTGTTCTTTGTTTCCTAAATTGTATTGGCTACTCTGGCTCATTCGCCATTTTCATACATTTAGAATTAACTTGTTCATTTTGATAAATAATCTGTCTGAATATTTGGGGAGAAATACACATCTTAAAATTACTAAGTCTTCTGACATACAAACACATTGCATTGTTTCATTTATGTGGATCTTCTTTGACATCTTTCATCAGTATCTTGTATTTTAATGACATAGTAGTTGAACATATTTTGTTGGATATATATGAAAGTATTCTATAATTGTACTATTTTATATATGATATGAGTTTGTTAGTTTCATTTTCAACTGTTTCTCATGAGGTTATATAAACATGATTGACATTTTTGTACTCTAAGGTTTTGTTGGATTCATTGAATAGTGCTATTAGCTTTTTATAGATCCCTTAAAATGTTCATTGTAATAGTCATACCTTCCTTGAATTGAAAACTTTTTATTTCTTTCTCTATATGCTGTATGTCTTTTATTTATTTTACTTACCTTACAGCACTGGTAGGAAATCCAGTATCATGTTGAATAGGAATGGTGAGAGTTGACATCTTGTCTTTTTCCTAAACTTCATGAGAAAGAAGTGAGTTTAATCATTAAATTTAATCATTAAGTATAATGTTAGCTGTAGGTCCAGTGACTTTATCAGTTTGAAGAAGTTTTCTATCAATTCCTATTTTGACTTTTATTTCTCCTGTGCTCTACCACAGAGCACAGAGACCCAGTGCTTATATTTGCTCTCTTTTTGGAGGGACCAATGTTTTTCATATATTTTATGCTACTTGGTTGCCCTGTAACTTCAATTATCTAGTGAATTTATTCAAACCATAACCTGGCATGTTTCTTATTCTTGCATTGTGAGTGGTGTAATTTCCAGCTTTCTATTTTTTGGTAAAGGCAGCATATGCTTCTTTTTCTTAGGTTAAAGTCCATATGTGCTTAACAGGCTGCATATTTTCAGTCCCTTTACGTTTCATGATTTCCACACATAGATTCTTTGTTCACATTAAGATTACATAAATTTATTCCAAATGTCATCCTCTTGTGGCCCAAGAGTCTGAGGTTACTGTGATGTATGCCCAAAATGTGATCCCATATTTCTATATAAAATTTACCAGTGTAAATTATCCCTCATATCTAAGCATTTATTTCATTATTTTCTGGGAATCTTCCTTGACATTCAAAATTTGGATGCTGAATCTCTCTCCTGTTATATAGTACTATAATATTATTTCTATACTCTTATAACTTAATAGTTCTCCCCCTCACTGGTTAGCACTGAAAAGTAATAGATTTGTTAATCTTGGTCAATGTTTCAAAGCAGCACTCTTCACAATAGCCAAAAGGTGGAAATAGCCCAAATGTTTATCAGCTGATAAGTGGATAAATAAAATCTGGTCTATTCATACAATAGAATATTTTTCAGACCTAAAAAGAAATGAAATACTAATACATCCTAATCACAGATGTACCCTGGAAACATTATGCTAAGTGAGAGACACAAGAGGCCACATATTGTATGATTCAATTTATGTGGAATCAAAAACAGCAAATCATTAAAGACAGAAAGCAGATTAGTGGTTGCCAGAGAATGGAATAGGAGAAAATAGGAAGTAATTTCTTCTTGCGTAAATGAAATCTTTTAGGGGTAATAAAAGAATTATTAAATTAGATAGTGGTGATGATTGCAAAACTGTGAATGTAATTAATGCTAATAAACATGATTTAAAATAGTTAAATGGTAAACTTTATATTATGTATATTTTATAACAATTAAATGTTATGATTCATATTATAGATATAAATATATATGACTCTTTATATATGGCTTCACATATATATGTGAAGACACAACTTTTTCATTGGAACTCACATGCCTGATCTTTTTGAAATCTTGTTTGGATGGCACATGCTATAAAAGAAATTGACTGATTTTTAGTTTCTACCACAACTCTTAAAAACAGAGCATAAAGTACAGAAATGAAACTCTAGTAAGCATAATAACTCAAACAATTTTATTAAAAGTAAAGAACTATCTCTTTAAAATATGCATTTTGACTTAAATTTTATTTCATCGTTTGGAATAAAAGTGCAATATGATCTTTCTATCCATATTTACGACACATGTACACACTGAAACAATGCTACAACATTTTATATAATTGGAGATAAGCAGCAGTTGATGTCAGTTTTATATTGCTTCTATTCCCAGAAGAATAGAACAATCATAAATACTGGCTAATAGTCCCTACTTACACAAAATTATTCACATATTATATGAACAAACCAAAGACAGGTTGTGGTAATAAATATCTTTCTTTGTCTTAGAATTTATATAATCATTTCATTAACATTTTCTTAAGGACATTTTGCTATTACTATCTCCTGCAAACTAATATACCACAATTTCTTTTTTCTAAAAGTTTTTTATGTTCCTGATACAAGTTCAGGAAAAATTATTTAATAGTTTTGCTTATCTAAAAGACTTGACCTTTCTTCTCTGAGTTAAATTTCTACTTGATTGTGGCATTTTCATTTCATGTCAGATACTTAACTGATTTGATGAAGGCTCAAATGTATTTTGATATAATGGGGCACTTAGAAAAATGTTATTCCCTTCTTAGATATTTAGTATTTCTTTTCAAAATGCAGATAGAAATATATGTTAGTATTACCGAATGTTATATATTTTTATAGGTGTTATTAAGATAATATACTCAGATGTTAATTTTCTCTTTTCACATTCATAAACTAATAACAAAAAATGACCATTTACCTTGTATTAGATGGAGTTCAAGGTCTATGTTTTAGATAGAAGAAGATTATACATGGGTAAGGATACACCAATGAATTCTAGAGAATGATAAAAAAAAAAGGTCAAATATGAGAATCAGTGCTTTAAGATAATGACCAGCAAAGAGAAGTGAAATAAAGTATATATCACTTATTTTTATAGCTTAATAGGGTATATACATAAAATGAAACAAATTAATACTTAGTCATGGAAACATGGGTTAAAGAAAGAAAAATAGCAACCCTTAGTTTAGCAGTTAATATCAGAAGCATGTTGGGGTGTGTGTGTGTGTGTGTGTGTGTGTGTGCAGAGGATAGGGAGGGTCAGATACGCAATCAAAATATTTTGGAGCTTTGCCCTGATCTGAAGTATTTTGGATTTGGATTAATTCATAAACATGCAGGCTAGAATTTCTTCTTTCTTTTCCTGGTCTTGAGCCTCTCTGCATTATCTTTCTTGTTTTTGCACATGTGTTTGCATTAAAGAAACTGACACAGATTTGGCATTTGTGGCTTTAAGTACTACCGAATTCTGAAATGAGGCCAAGAATACTTAGAAACTCTGAGCTAATCAATGTACTTAGTGCTGAAAGAATGTGGAGGAATTCGCTTCTCTATACTTCAAGATGGAGAACAAAAATAAACACAAAATCTTGTAAATTTGAAATTTCCTTCTCATTATACCCTATAACACAAAGTAGCAATCCATTTTAAACATCATTTTCAGGCAGATGCACTATTGCTGAAAAGTATATTTGAGTGAATATTTCTTTACTATATATTTAGAACATGATTCAAATTTATATTCTGTGCAATACAGTCAGGGATTTTTTAAAAATGTAAGCCAGGGTAATCTTCATTAAATGTTATTTGTCTACAATAGAGAATAAAGTTACATGTTTCTGAATTTCATATCCTGACAAACTAAGCTTCATAAATGAAGGAGAAATAAAGTGTTTCCCAGACAAGCAATTGCTAAGGGAATTCATCATCACCACACCAGCCCTATACTAGATACTAACAGGGTTACTAAATATAGAAATGAAATAACAATACTTATAACCACAAAAGCACACACAAACGTATAACCCACAGACTGTATCAGCAACTACACAGTCAAGATGACAAAGCTTCTAGCTAACAAGATTATGATAGGAATGAAACCTCACATATCAATATTAACCTTAAACATACATGGCCTACCTGCTCCACTTAAAAGATATAGAGCAAATTGGGTAAGAAAACAAGACCCATCCTTCTGCTGTCTTCAAGAAACCCATCTCACATGTAATGACACCCATAGACTCAAAGTAAAGAGATGGATAAAGATCTATGATGCAAATAGAAAACAAAAAAGAAAAGGGTTCACTATTCTTACATTAAGTAAAATAGGCTTTAAACCTACAGCAGTAAAAAAGAATAAAGATTGGCATTACATAATGATAAAGGATTTAATCAACAAGACTTGCTTATCTTAAATATATATGTACCTAAAAATGCAGCACCCAAACTTTTAAAAAACTTACTTCTAGATCTCAGAAAGGACTTTAATAGTCATATAAAAATAGTCAAGGACTTCAACACCCCACTGGGAGCATTAGACAGTTTATTGAGGCAGAAAACTAGCAAAGGAATTCTGGACATAAATTTGACACTTGCCAACTTGGGTCTAATAGATATCCACAGACTACTCCACCCAACAAACACAGAATATACATCTTTCTCATCTGCACATGGAACATACTCTAAGACTGACCACATGATCAATCAACACAAGTCACAATAAATTTTTAAAAACCTGAAAACATCAAGAATCTTCTCAGGCCAGAGTGGAATAAAAATAGAAACCAATGCCAAGAGGAATTCTCAAAGCCACACAAATACATGGAAACTAAACAACTTGCTCCTGAATTACTTTTGGGTAAAGAAGAAAATGAAAGCAGAAATAAAAAAATTCTTTGAAACAAATGAAAATACAGACACAACATATCAAAACCTCTGCAATGCAGCAAAAGCAGTTTTAAGTGGGAAGGTTTGTAGTCCTAAGAGTCTACATTAAAAGGGTAGAAATATCTCAGATTAACAACCTTACCCCACACCTAAAGAAACTAGAAAAACAAGTACACATTGAATCCAAAGTTAGCAGCAGAAAAGAAATAATTAAAATCAGAGCAGAACTAAGTGAAATTGAGATAACTCAACAATAAAAAAACAAAAGACTGACAAAAAATAAACTTTTTTTTTGAAAGGATAAATAAGAGTAATAGACTGCTTGCTAGATTAACAAAGAAAAAAAGAGAAAAGATCAAATAAGTACAGTGAGAAATGACAAAGGTGACATCACCACTGCTCTCACAGAAATACAAAAGATTCGTAGGTATTACTATGGGCATCTCTAGGCACACAGACTAGAAAATCTAGAGGATATTAATGAATTCCTGGAAACACAACCTCCTAAGATTGAATCAGGAAGAAATAGAAATAATGAACAGACCAAGAGTGAGTAGTGAAATTCAGTAATAAAAATACCTACCAACCAAGAAAAGCCCTGGAGGAGAGTGACTCATAGCTGAATTCTATAATATATATATAAAACAGCTAGTGGCAATCCCATTGAAACTATTTCAAAAAATTGAGAAAAAGAGACTCTTTTAATGAAACTCATTTTATGAAACCAGTGTCATCCTGACACCAAAATCTGGCAAAGTCTCAAGATACAATATTAATGTACAAAAATTGGTAGCATTTCTACACACCAATAATAATCAGAGAACAAAATTAAAATAATCTCATTAAAATAAATTAAAATACCTAAGGATACATCTAACCAAGCATATAAAAATCTCTAAAAGGAGAACTACAAAACACTGCTGAAAAAAAAATCATAGATGACATAAATAAATGGAAAACATCCCATGTTCATTGAGTAGAAGAGACAACATCATTAAAATGTCAAAATTGCCTAAAGAAATCTACAGTTTCAGTGCTATGTCTATCAAATAACTAGTATAAATTTTCACATAATTAGAAAAATCTATTCTAAAATTTATGTGGAAAGACAAAGGAGCTCAAATAGCCAATGCAATCCTAAGCAAAAAGAAAAAAGCTGGAGGTATCACATTATCCAATTTCAAACTATACTGTAAGAGTACATCAACCAAAACAGCATGGTACAAAAATAGACATGTATACCAATGGATCAAAATAGAGACCCCTGAAATAAAGCCACACACCTACAGCCACTTGATATTTGACGGAGTGGACAAAAATGAGAAATGTGGAAAGATACCCTATACAATAAATGGTGCTGAGAAAACTGGCTAATCTTATGAATAAGAATGAAACTGGACCCCCTACATTTCACCATACATAAAAATTAATTCAAGATGGATTGACAACTTAAATACAATATCTAAAACTATAAAAATTCTAGTAGAAAATCTAGAAAATATTCTTCCAACATTGGCTTAGGAAGAAAATTTATGACTAAATTCTCAAAAGTAAGTGCAACAAAGAAAATTGCCAGTTAGTCGGACCTAATTAAACTAAAGAGCTTCTACATAGCAAAGTAAACTATCAACAGGGTAAGCAGACAACTCAGAGAATGGGAGAAAATATTTGCAAACTACCGATCTGACAGAAATCTAATATCCAGAATCTATAACTAACTTAAACAAATCCAAAAATAAAAATAAAAATAAATAACCCCATTAAAGAGTGTGCAAAGGAAATGATCAGAAACGTCTTTTTTTTTTTTTTTTTTTTTGACGTAGTTTCACTCTTGTCACCCAGGCTGGACTGCAATGGCCCCATCTCAGCTCACTGCAACCTCCTCCTCCCGGGTTCAAGCGATTCTCCTACCTCAGCCTCCCAAAGTATCTGGAATTACAAGCGCCCACCACCACACCCAGCTAATTTTTTGGTATTTTTAGTTGAGATGGAATTTCACCATATTGACTACTTTGGTCTTGAACTCCAGACCTCAGGAGATCCACTCGCCTCGGCCACCCAAAGTTCTGGGATTACAGGCATGAGCCACCTCACCCAGTTGATCAGACACTTCTTGAAAAAAAAAAGACATACAAACAGCCAAGAACATATAAAAAATGTTCCACATAACTGACCATTAGCAGAATGAAATAAAAACCACAATGAAATACCATCTCACAATGCTCAGAGTGGCTATTACTAAAAAGTCAAAAAGTAACTGATGTTGGCAAGGTTGTGAGGCAAAGAGAATGCTTATACACTGCTATTCGTAATGCAAATTAGTTCATTCACTTTGGAAAGCAATTCAAAGATTTCTCAAAGAATTAAAAATAGAATTACCATTTAACCCAACAATCCCATTACTGGGTATATATACCAAAGAAAAAAAGCATTCTACCACAAAGGCACATACACTTGTGTATTTACTGCAGCACTATTCACAAGAAACAAAGACACTGAATCAACCCAAATGACCATCAACAGTGACTGGATAATGAAAATGTGGTACATATACAACATGGAATACTATTTAGCCATAAGAAAAAAATGAGATCATGTTATTTGCAGCTATATAGATGAAGCTGGAGGCCAATATTTTAAGTAAATTAATACAGAGACAGAAAACCAAATATTGCGTGTTCAGTTATAAGTGGGAGCTCAACATTGTGTACATATGGACACAAAGAAGGGAACAATAGACACCAGGGTCTACTTGCATTTGGGGGATGGGATGACAGTGAGGATTATTTGGAATCTTATTTTCTGGGTGATTAAATAATCTGTACACCAGACCACCACGACATTCAATTTAATCATATAAAAAACCTGCACATGTACCCCTACACATAAAATAAAAGTTGAGAGGAAAAAGAAAGCTGTGTTTACACTTTAAAATAGTCTATTAATTGTGCAGTAGCACTACATTAAAAAAGTATGTCTCCAATTTAAAATATAGCTTAAAAATGTTAACAATTATCCCAGCTTCTGCAAATCATAATCTTATTGCTTGTAGAGGGTCTTGTCTTGATGTCGATGGTTGCTGACTGGTTAGGATAGTGTTTACTGAAGATTGAAATGGCTGTGGCAATTAAAAAAAATAAGACAGCAATGAAGTTTGTTGGATGAATTCACTTTTATTTTCATGCATAATGTCTCTTTATCATGCTATACTATTTCATACCATTTTACTCACAGTACAACTTTTTTTAAAATTGGAGTAAACCCTCTCAAACCTGACACTGCTTTATCACCTAAGTTTATGTAACATTTTAAATCATTTGTTGTCATTTTAACCATGTTCACAGCACCTTCCCCTAAGGTTGCACCTCAAAGAACTGGAAGAACAAGAACAAACTAAACCCAAAGTTAGCAGGGGTAATAAATTAATAAAGATCAGAGCAGAAATAAGTAAAATAGAGACTAGAAAAGCAAGAGAAAAAATTTAAAAAACAAAGAGCTGACTTGGTGAAAAAAAATTGAGAAGCCTGTACTTGGACTAAGAACAGAAAAAGAAGACTCAAAAAAGAAAAAAGGAGACTTACAACTAAAGCAACAGAAATACCAAGGATCATGAGACCATTATGAAAAAATATATACACGAACAAATTGGACAAACTAGTAGTAATAGGAAAATTTCTTTCTTTTTTTTTTTTTTTTTTTTTTTTTTTGAGACGGAGTCTTGCTCTGTCACCCAGGCTGGAGTGCAGTGGCCGGATCTCAGCTCACTGCAAGCTCCGCCTCCCGGGTTTACGCCGTTCTCCTGCCTCAGCCTCCCGAGTAGCTGGGACTACAGGCGCCCGCCACCTCGCCCGGCTAGTTTTTTTGTATTTTTTAGTAGAGACGGGGTTTCACCGTGTTAGCTGGGATCGTCTCTCGATCTCCTGGCCTCGTGATCCGCCCGTCTCAGCCTCCCAAAGTGCTGGGATTACAGGCTTGAGCCACCGCGCCCGGCCGGAAAATTTCTTTTTCCTAGATGCATGTACTCTACCAAGACTCAATTATGAAGAAATAGAACACCTTAACACCAATAATAGGAAAATTGAGTGAATAATAAAGTCTCCCACCAAAGAAAAGCCCAGGATCTGATGGCTTCCTTGCTGAACTCTATCAAATATTTAGATAATGAAGGCCAATTCTCAGATTCTTCCAAAATATGGAAGAGGAGAAAACTCTTTCAACCTCATTTTACAAAGCCAGCATCATCGCAATACCAAATTTGCCAATATCAAAGCCAGATAAAGACACACAGAAAAAAAATACAATACAATATGCCTGATGAACGAACACTGGTGCAAAAATTTTCAATAAAATACTAGCAAACTAAATCCAAAAGCACGTTAAAATGATCATTCTCCATGATCAAATGGGTTTCATTCCAAGAATGCAAGAATGGATCAACAAATGTAAATCAATAAACATAATATATCACACTAGCAGAAAGAAGAACAAGACCACATGATCACTTCAATAAGTGCAGAAAATTGTTCAACACAATTTAACATCATTTTATAATAAAAAAACCTCTTCATAATTAGGCATGGAATGTATTTTAACACAATAAATGCTATATATGACAAGCCCACAACTAACATCTTAGTCAACTGTGAAAAGGTGAAAGCTTTTTTTCTAAAATTCAGAAAAGGACACAACATGGTACTGTAAGTCTTAACCAGAGCAATTAGTCAAGAGAAAGAAATAAAAAGTATCCAAATTGAAAAGAAAGAAACTAAATTGTTCCTCTTTGCAGACAACATGATCTTATACACAGAAAACTCTAAAGGATCCACCAAAAAAACTGTTAAAAATAATAAATGAATTCAGTACATTTGCAAAATACAAAATACACATGAAAAAATTAAGTTTTTCTATACACTAAAAACAAGCTACCTGAAAAAAATGTAAAAAAAAACTTTATTTATAATAGCTACAAAAATAAAATAGGAATAAATTTAACTTGAGGTAAAAGACATCTACACTAAAAATAGAAAACATTGATGAAAGAAATTACTAGTCATTAGAGAAATTCAAATCAAAACCACAATGAGATACCATCTCACGCCAGTTAGAATGGTGATCATTAAAAAGTCAGGAAACAACAGATGCTGACAAGGATGTGGACAAATAGAAACACTTTTACACTGTTGGTGGGAGTGTAAATTAGTTCAACCATTGTGGAAGACAGTGTGGTGATTCCTCAAGGATCTAGAATCAGAAATACCATTTGACCCAACAATCCTATTACTGAGTATATATCCAAAGGATTATAATTCATTCTACTAT
This sequence comes from Macaca thibetana thibetana, assembly GCF_024542745.1. NCBI lineage: Eukaryota > Metazoa > Chordata > Mammalia > Primates > Cercopithecidae > Macaca > Macaca thibetana. The sequence continues at coordinate 79,753,563 of NC_065583.1, forward strand.
AAAGACACGTGCACATGTACATTTATTGCAGCACTATTTACAATAGCAAAGTCTTGGAACCAACCCAAATGCTCATCAATGATAGACTGGGTAAAGAAAATGTGGCACATATACACCATGGAATACAATGCAGTCATAAAAAGGATGAATTCATGTCCTTTGTAGGGACACGGAAGAAACTGGAAGCCATCATTTTCAGCAAACTAACACAGGAGCAGAAAGCCAAACACCGCATATTCTCACTCATAAGTGGGAGTTGAACAATGAGAAAACATGGACACAGGAAGGGGAATATTTCACACCAGGGCCTTTTAGACGGTGGGAGGCAGGAGGAGGGAGTGCATTAGAACAAATACCTAATGCATATGGGGCTTAAAACCTAGATGACCAGTTGGTAGGTGCAGCAAACCACCGTGGCACATGTATACCTATGTAACAAACCTACATGTTCTACACATGTATCCCAGAACTCGAAGTTAAAATAGAGAAAAAAAAAGCAAACTAAAAAAAAAAAAAAGGAATTAAAGGAGACACAAATACATTTTTAAAAATTTATGCTGATGGATTAGAAGAATTACAATGTTCATATTAGCCAAAGTGACCTATAGCTTTAACACAATCCCTATCCAAATAACAATAACATTCTTCACAGAAATAGAAGAAGCAATCTTAAAATTCACACAGAATCACAAAAGATCCTAAAGCCAAAGCAATCTGGAGCAAAAAGGAAAAAACTGGAGGCATCACATTACCTGACTTTAAAACATACTACAAAGTTACAGTAATCAAAGCAGCGTGGTACTGCCATAAAAACAGACATATACACCAATGGAAGAGAGTAGAGCTCAGAAATGAACCCAAACATATACAGTCAACTGATCTTTGGCTAAAACGCCAAAAACACACTTTCATGTTTATTGTAGAATTATTCACAATAGCTAAGATATGAAATAAACCTAATTGTCCACCCACAGGTGAGTGGATAAGAAAAATGTAGTGTACATACAAAATAAAATACTATTCAGTCATAAAAAAGAATCAAACCCTGTTATTTGTGACAGCATGAATGAACCTGCAAGACATAATGTTAAGTGACATAGGCAGGCACAAAAAGACAAATCCCTCATAATCTCAAATATATGGAATCTATAAAGTTTGATTTCTTAGAAGTGGATAATAGAATGATGGTTACTAGGAGGTGGCATTGTTGGGGTGGTAGTTGAGCAAATGTTTGTTACAGGATACAAAATTGTAGTTAGATGGAAGGAATAAGTATATCTATTGTACTAAATGGTGACTATAGTTAATATATTGCATTCTTGAAAAATGCTAACAGAACAGATCTAAAGTATTCTCACCACAAAGATGAAAATTATGTGAGGTAATGCATATGTTAATTAGCTGGATTTAATCATTTCACAACATATATACTTCAAAACATCACGTATAATCTTATCCATCAATTTAAAATGAAATACCAAAAAGAGAAATTATTTTTATTTAAAATAGCATAAAAACAATAGCATACTTAGAAATTATTTAGCAAGAAAAGTAAAAGACTTACATGCTGAAAACTGTAATTTATTGCGTTGAACAAAGAAGGAATAAGTAAATAAATGAAGATTTACATAAAATAAGAGACAATGCACATACTTGAATTAGAAGACTCAATGTTGTCAAGATTTTTCTCATTCCCAAATTGATCAGTAGAGTCACACAATTCCTTTTAAATAACTAGCAGTCTTTTTATTTTGTAGAAATTGATATCCTAACATAAAATGAATATGGAAATTTAAATGACTTGGAATAGCCAAAACAATTTTGAACAAAGGGAATGAAATTGAAGGACTTAATCCAATTTCAAAACTTACAATAAAGCTATATCAATCAATCAAAGAGAGTGTTTTTGGCAGAAAAACAGGCTTATAGATCAATATAACATTTTAACATTGGTGCCAAAATAATTTAAGGACAAAATGACTTTTTTGCCAGCAAAAAAATTGAATAGTCACATTAAAAAATCTGAGATCCATACTGAAAAATTACCCAAAAATGAATCATACACCTAAATTTAATGGTTAACACTATAAATCTTCTAGATTGCAACATAACAAATAAATCGCTATGATGTAGGATTGGAAAAGAGATAAATACAACATTAAAAGCCCAATTCATTGATAAGGTGTAATAAAAATCTAAAACTTTTGCACTTTAACAAAACAAATTTAAGAAAATAAAGCAGTTGCAGATAGGAACAAATATGTGTAAATCATATATCTGATCAAAAACTTTTATTAAGGATATCTCAACTTTTTATCCAGTTAAAACTCAATAATAAGGCAAACAACCCAATTAAAATTTGAGTAAAAGATTTGAATAGATATTTCACTAATGAAATATGAATTACTAACAAGCATATAAAATGATGCTCAACTTAATTAGATAGACATCAGGGAGAAGCAATTAAAATCACAGATACCACTACACGAACACTGGAATAGCTAGCAAAAAAAGCCATATTTGCTAGAATATAGAAAACTATATCCCTCAATATTGCTTGTGAGAATATAAAATAGTAAAGCTATTTTGGAAATAATTTAACAGTTTCTTAAAAATTAAACATAAACTGACCATAGGACCCACAAATTCAACTCCTACATATTCTCTAAGAAAAATTTTAAAAATCCATGTGAAGATATATGTGAGAATGTTTTCAGTAACATTACGCATAACAACCAAAAAACAAAGCAATCCAGATGATCACCAACTGTATTTCACTATAAAAAGGAATAAAATTCTAATACATATTACATACTAACCATAATATGTGCTGCAACATAGATTAACCTCCAAAAATGCTCAGTGGAAGAAGAAAGATATAAAAGATGGCCCATTGTATGTTTCAACTTATATGCAATATCCTGAAGAAGTCTATTTATAGAGACAAAAAGCATAACATTGGCCCTTTGGGCCTGGTGGTGGGATAAGGGAGTGAATGTAAATAGGTATAAGCTTTCATTTTGTGTCATAAAATGTTCTAAAACTAAACTGGAAGTGGTTACACGACTCCAAAAGTTTACAAAAAATCATCGAATTGTGTACTTGTAATGGGTGAAATATCAAGTATGTACATTGTACTTCAGGGTGGCTAGGGGAGGGATAGCATTAAGATAAATACCTATTGTAGGTGACAGGTTGATGAGTGCAGCAAACCACCAGGGCACGTGTATACCTATGTAATGAAACTGCACATTCTGCACATCTACCCCAGAACTTAAAGTATAATAAAAAAAGAAAACAAAATTGTTTTAAAAGAGGATTAAATATAATGAACTGTCTTTTAGCAGACAGAATTAGGTAAAGCCATTAATTTAATAGGAGACTTTCATTCCCAATCTCTTCGTTGTCTTTATATCTAAAGAAGAAAGATTTTCTCATTTTAAGCATAGAACAGTCAAAATTTGAATCTTAAAATTTATATCTATTAGTATATAGTATGATTTATTTTTAAATTTTGTTGACATAGAAAATATCAGGTTGATCATTCTATAATTTCAAGTACCTTATCCAAAGATAAGTGATCTTTAATAAAGGAATTTTTGTATGAATGATTTTCAATAACTAAAGAGATAAAAGCTTTCCATGTGAAATGCCAATGAATTTGGGTAATTCTGACCATTTATGTTACTGCCTGTAGTCTACTACATTACCCTGTCCTCTCTTATTGAATCATAGTGAGAAAAAAATTGTAAGATATGTGATGGATAAAATATAGAGAAATGTAATTATTAGAATTCTTCATTCTCCTTTCTCAGTTCACTGTTACAAAAAGGTTTGATATGTATTAAATAAAAGGGAAATTCATATAGGTATATAATTGTAATAGTTTAGTTAGATGTCTACCAAATAACATAAAATGATATAATTTCTTTCAAGAAAATTAACAATACTGCAGCACTTTCATAGTTTAGGACAATGTTAGTAGTTTTTAACTTTTTAGGACATATTCTTACTATATCCTTTCCAGTAGTATTGTTTGCTTTCTTCTGAGACTTCTAACCTTCTTTGATTGTTTGCCAGGTTTATGATTTGATTAGAATTTTATTTATAAAAATAGGTGGTAGGTAAAATTTAACCTGTGAGTTGTAGTTTGTAGAAACTTGCATAAAATCAAAAGCATAGTCAATGAGTAAAAATACATTGACTAAAATAAGTGTTGTTCCTTTATCCCAAACCATGGCAAAGTAGTTTCTTGTCTTTATTATTATATATTTACAAAATAAATACAGGCTATATTAAACATACATACATATAGAATTTACATTATATACAATGTAAATTATTTGGCTGCTTTGGATTATTTGAGAAGCACATTCCAGCTCTGAAAGGAAGAGAAGGGAGAACAAAATGTTCTCCCTTTTGCAGAAATGCTAAAGGAAGGACGTCTTTAATGCTGTTTCATGGGGCTGAATGGAGTTAAGATCATCAGCCCTAGGAAATTCTGTAGTTGTTTTTGCAAATTTTCCTATTGCTAAATGATTAGAAAATTCAAGTATTGAAAAGAACTAGTAACTATAACTTGGCCATCAACAGACCTTGTAGTGTGCTATAGTGTAATAGAAGAGCTTCCATATTTCTCTATTTCAAGGCCTAAATAGAAGCAACTATCACAAGTTGGGCTTTGATTAGCAACTCCTGCATTTGACTGAAACAATGATATGGAGACACATTCCATAAATATTAATTCCAAAGAAAGAATATAAAAATACTGTTTTTACTCTTTCTCACTTTTTACATTCAATTGTTTTCTTTCCACTACCCTCTGCAGATATAGATAGATTTCAATATAAATAAAAATACAGAAACATGAGTTTGGCAAATACTTATTTGATATTATACAAGGCATTAGCGAGGTTTTGGGAGAAGTACATTAGCAAGGTTTGGAAAACTAACTAACACTAGTGGATAGAATCATTTCAGTTTATTTTGTTATCAAATTATACCTTCTTTGCTTTGGCAATTACCCTACAATGGCTTAAGATATGACTTGCAAAATTTCATGTGCTGGGGTAAGGACTGCTGCAATTTTTGCACTCCTTTGAGGATGGCTCACATTACAGAAGGAGATGTATAAGTAGTCATCATTAAATGAGCCAAAACTTTCAAATATTCCTAAATTGTATTTTCCAGATTTTGCTGAATTTCCTCTTTATTTAAAATATTTTTTTTTCATCTAGTGGCTTTAAATGTACTCCGAAATCACCTTAAATATCTATCTATTTATCTTTTACCTGCTGTTCCAAAACTTAAATGCACACAAAATTACCTATAGGGCTTGTTAAAAAATGTCTGCTTTCCAGATCACAACACTAGAGACACTGATCCAGTGAATCTGGGGCTGAGCCTCAAAAGGCAGCATTTTATGAAGCTCCCTAAGAAGTTCCTATGCAAATAGATCAAGACTATATAGATCAAAAAACCATAGTTTGATTGATTGCAAAGATTTTCTCCCACTCTGTGGGTTGTCTGATTAGTCTGCTGATTATTTCTTTTGTTGTGCAGAAGCTTTTTTAATTTGAGTCCTATCTATTTACCTTTGTTTTTGTTGTAATTGCTTTTGGCTTCTTGGTTATGAAGTCTTTGCCTAAGTTAACATCTGGAAAGGTTTTTCCAATTTATTGTCTAGAGTTTTCAGAGTTTCAGATTTTAGATTTGAGTCCCCTATCCATCTTGAGATGGTTTTGTATAGAATGAGAAATGAGGATCCAGTTTTATTCTTCTACATGTGGCTTGCCGATTATCCCAGCACCGTTTGTTGAATAGGGTGTCCTTTCTCCACATTGTTTTGTGTGCTTTGTCAGAGATCAGTTGACTCTAAGTATTTGGATTTATTTCTGAGTTCCCTATTCTCTTCCATTGGTCTAAATGCCTATTTTATACAAAGACCATACTGTTTTGGTGATTATGGCCTTATGGTATAGTTTGAAGTAGAGTAATGTAATACTTCCAGGTTTGTTCTTTTTGCTTAGTCTTGCTTTGGTCATGCAGGCTCTTTTATGGTTCCATATGAATTATAGGATTTTTTTTTCTAATTCTGTGAAGAAAGATGGTGGGATTATGATGGGAATTGCATTGAATTTATAGATTGCTTTTGGCAGTATAGTCATTCTCACAATATTGATTCTACCCATTCATGAACATGAGTTGTGTTTCCATTTGTTTGTGTCATCTATGATTTTTTTCAGCAGTGTTTTGTAGTTTTATGACAAAGTGCTAATATCCAGAATCTCCAAGGAAGTCAAACAAATCAGCAATAACAAAACAAACAATCCCATCAAAAAGTGGGCAAAGGACAGGAATGGGCAAAGGACAGGAATGGGCAATTCTCATTTTTGTTTTGTTTTGTTTTGGTTTTTTGAGATGGAGTCTCGCTCTGTCACCCAGGCTGGAGTGCAATGGCGCGATCTCTGCTCACTGCAACCTCCACCTCCTGGGTTCAAGCAATTCTCCTGCCCCAGCCTCCCAAGTGGCTGGAATTACAGGTGCCCACCACCACGTTGGGCTGTTTTTTGTATTTTTAGTAGAGACAGGGTTTCACTGTGTTGGCCAGGCTGGTCTTGAACTCCTGACCTTGTGATTTGCCCACCTCGGCCTCCCAAAGTGCTGGGATTACAGGCATGAGCCACCGTGCCCAGCAGGAATGGGCAATTCTCAAAAGAAGATACACAAATGGACAACCAATATATGAAAAAATGCCCAACATCACTAATTATCGGGGAAATTCCAAAACCTACAGTGCAATACGACTTCACTCCTGCAGGAATGATCATAATAAAAAAATAAAAAAAATAGATTTTGGCTTGGATGTGGTGAAAAGGGAACACTTATACACTGTTGGTGAGAATGTAAACTAGTACAATCACTATGGAAAACAGTGTGGAAATTGCTTAAAGGATTAAAAGCACATGTACCATTTGATCCAGCAATCCCACTCCTGGGTATCTACCCAGAGGAAAAAATGTGGTATATGGGTACACACACACACACACACACACACACACACACACACACCTTGGAATACTACTCGGCCATAATAAGGAACAAAATAATGGCATTTGTAGCAACCTGGAAGGAATTGGAGACCATTATTCTAAATGAAGTAACTCAGGAATGAAAAATCAAACATTGTATGTTCTCAGTCATAAGTGGAAACTAAGCTATGAGAATGCAAAAGCATAAAAATGATACTATGGACTCTGGGGACTCAAGGTAAAGTATAGGAGCCAGGGTGAGGGATCAAAGACTATACATTGAGTACAGTGTGCATTGCTCAAGTGATGAGTGCACCAAAATTTCAGAAATCACCTCTAAAGAAGTTATTCATGTAACCAAACCCCACCTGTTCCCCCAAAACATATTGAAATTAAAAAATTAAATTTTGAGAAATAAAAATAAAAATAAATAAAATAAAATATTCGTAATAGTTTACCATTTAATCCTTGAAACAATCCTGGGACGTAGAATTTTTTTCAGGAGCATTACACCTTTATCTTTCTTTATGGTTACAAGCAAGTTTGATTTTTTCCATCAAATAAAGATGAGTGGCAAAAAAGAGAGAAGGAAACAGTACTTTATTCCAAACTAATATTTATATGTTCTCTAATTCTAGATTTTACTGACCAACTCTTTCTAAATCAGTCCACAGCTGCCACTTAGCTCAAGAAATATTAAAAGAAGTGTGTAATACATGGTTACAAGGTTTTGGCGAATAAAATGTCTTCATCTCAAGTGAAAATTAAGTGAGAGTCACTTATCGTAGGTCAATTATCCATGGGTGTCACATTTCTACACACCTTGCAAGCAGAGGCACTGACAGCTTTCATTCTGAGTTCTGTTTTCAAGGATTACAAATAATTAAAGATACAGAAAGTACATTCATTAGGGCGGAGGGCAAATATGTTTACTGTATAGTGTAGTACAGATAATTGCTCCAGTGTAACAAAGATAATGAATCTGGCCCAGTTGTCCTAGCAAGCTGATGTTTACAGTTTCTTTGAATAAATGTAGATATTGATCCTCCCAGTCTTAAAATTTTAGAAAGTTACATTCATTTTATCTGAATTCCTTTCTCAGGAAACCAACCACTAGGCTTCAGAGATGGCAAGGAGCGAGACTCACCAGTTCACTGCATTTGGACAACGAGATGTCAGACCCCTCACCCATCATGATAGCCTAAATGACCAACTGCTCTCTGTTGACCACCTCCTCTCTTATCCTTCCCCAATTCCTGTTTCCCTATGCATGGTTATGTTTTTTTTCCTGGCATATAAACTCCAAATTTTAATTGGTCAGGAAGATGGATTTGAGACTGATCTCTCATCTCTTCAGCTGCAGGACCCGATTAAAGCTTTCTTGCTTGGCAATACTCATTTTTTCAGTGATTGACTTTCTGTGCAGCAAACTGTGCAACAAGCACCAGCACCTAGCCCAAACACCCGGTGTTTCAGCAACAATAATTTGTCTAGTTTCAGGAAAAAGAGCAAGTTCACTTACAGATCCATATAAAAGACTCAAGTTTTCTAAACTTAAGTTTCCTCTTCTGTAACACAATTCATTGCAGGTGCAGGCTTCATCTGATGATTTCAGGATGATCATATCTTCCTGTGGGAACTGAGGCTCAGGCAATAAGTGTAGGAAAATGATGGTACTCAACATTGCTGCTATTTCTATGAAGAATTACTCTCCTTTGTCTCTGATCCAGAAATATTTTGTATTCTTTTAGTATTCATGACATTGTGACACGCCAACTTGTTAGTTTGCAGGTATTATAAAATCTCAGGTGTTTGTAGTTCTTGATACAACCTGTACTTTATAGATTTATAACGAAGTAAAACCCACAATTTTCTACTATTGTGGACATCTTTAAACTACATTCCTAAAATAACAGTAAATGGATACTTAAATATGCTTTCTAAAAATGATGAAAACATTAATTTGGATTTTATAATGGTCTCATAGAATACATGATTGAGGAAGTATGTAATGTATAATTTTTATGCCACATTTGATGAACATATTTAAACAACTCAAATAAAATAGATTTAGAAAAACTAAAAGAAATTTTCTCTAAAACCTAAGTTGAACATATTGGAAAATCAACATAATTGTCTTATACTTGGATTAAATATACACCTTTTCTCTCCTACTTGGAAAGTAATTATGATAAAGCTTTCAGAAAACATTTCTCCATGTATGAAATATTAGCTACTTTTTTCTGTGGTGATCCCCATTGCTCTACTGTGCCTCTGACAATGTCCCTTTAATTTGATGAATGTGTTTGTGTTCAATGCAAAATAGTTGAAATAACCTAAAATGCCTTATCCTCCTGATGTGATATGAATTTACAGAAGGTTCTAAAGAAAATATTGCTTGGGGCTGAGAACATTATGAATATTTCAGTGAAACTGAAACTGTCAAAATATAGAAGTAAATACCTGTCGGATATGTAGAATAAATGAGTGGAAAGATGACAATTGAAAATTATAATGCATCCTTCCAAACAAATTTGTTCTGTACTGGAGACCTTACTGGGAAATTGAAATGGAAGAACTATAATAAGTTTGAGAAATAAGAGTGATTTAAAGTTATATAATAAATTCATTAAACTATGATGAACGGAGATATTATTAAACTTGAAAAGATAACTACTAGTATCCATTATGATACTGTAAATAATTGTCTGGTAGAAAAAAAGGTCCATTTTAAATTTCTTGTTGCATAGAAAGGGATTTTAAATTATTGTAATATAGAAATAAGAGAAAATTGATATTATATAAAATGAAAGTTCTAATTAACTATCCATTCATTTTGCATTCAACATTTATTTGGCATTTACTTTTTGTCAGCCATTGAAGGATTAGGGATAGTAATTAGAGATAGTAATTACCATTAAAGTTACAAAGAAGAATATAATTTAAGAATATAAGGATATATGTGGGGTCTAAAGGGTAGATAAGTTAACATTTAAGTATCTTCTCTGTAATAAGTACTAGATAATATTAATCTTATATGGCATAAAAGACACACTGAGAAAGGCTTCTATGGTTTGAATATGTCCCACAAAGTTTGTGTTGCAAACTTAACCCCGAATGCAACAATATTGCTAAGTAGAATCTTTGAGATAATTAAGGTTATGAGGTTTTGCTCTCATGAATTGATTAATGCAGTTATTGTAGGAATGGGTTCGTTATGAAAGTGAATTTAATATAGTGGTACATGCCTGTAGTCTCAGCTACTCAAGAGGCTGAGGCAGGAGGGTTTATTGTTCCCAAGAGTTTGAGGCCAGCCTTGAAAACTTAGGAAGAACCTATCCCTAAAAATAATAAGAATAGAAATAGGGTGAGCTGGGTCCTCTTTTGCTATCTTGAATGTACTGCCTCACCACTTGATGCTTTCTACTGTCTCCTGATGCAGCAAGAAGGCCCTCCGGATCCAGACCCTTGATCTTGGACTTCCAAGCCTTCAGAACTGTGAGGATCAATCTCTGTTCTTTATAAATTACCCAATCTGTAATTTATACTGTATTCTATGCTAGCAGCACAAAATGGACTAAGACTGAGGTCCTAACCCAGAATAAGTTAATAGAGATATCCTGAAGCGAGCCTAATAGGGCAAGTAGGGCCCATGTGAACTCAATAGAGTAGAGGGCCATGACAATGTATAGGCAAAGAAAAGAAAAAAAAAAAAGACATAATCCAAATTTGAGAACCGCAAGTAGTTCATTGTAGTGACATTATAGAGTACAGATGGCCATAAAATCAACCCTGGTCCAGACCCTGTCTCTTACTTTTAACAAGTTACCTGCTTTACCTAGTGTCCTCTTATCCTTATCTAAAAAATAATGTAGGTAAACAAGTTCTTTACATTTTTTCAAATTATAATTATTTATGATCATATGGATTTCAAAACATTTGCTTGAAATTCTACTATGGACTAAAAACTTTTTCTAAAATATTATTAATATCATGTTGTCTGTGAAATTAATCAACTTACACAAAATTTTAAGATCAGTGGAGATAATTTTATCAGCTATCTCATATCTTTACTCAATTTAATTCCTGAAGCCTAAAACGGTGTTATCCAAAAAACATTTTATAAAACTTTATTTGGCAAATCAATTAAAAACAGGAAATCCAAATCCTGCATCCATTATTGTGTTATTTCTTGTCTACCAAAGTTACTTGTTCAATAAACTATATTTATAGATTTTTACTAAGCAATATAACAAGTTAATTCATAATGAACATATCAATCAATCAATCGATCATCTTAACTAGAATTTCTTTTCCAATTTTATTTTGCAGATTATTCCTGGAATGAACTTTGGTTTAATCCAGATACGTATGTTGCAGAATGGTAGAGTGAGGTCACAGTAATAAGTAGTGAAAAAAAATTGGTGGTTAGATCCTTTTAATAGCTTCCATGAAAACATTCTTCTACCTACCTAGGTGTAAGGAAAATCCTCATGTCCTTAACATGAGCCAGGTGCAGACATAACTCTGTGGGTTTTGGGTTTAAGCATCAGAAAGACAGAAGAAAATAGGCCAGAGAATTAGAAGACTTGGTTGGTGCTGTTTTTCTCCTACTTAGCAGCAGTGTCCCTAAGTAATCCATTTTACCTTCCATAACTTTAGTTCTCTCTTCTTTTAGCATGTAGAACATAACTACCTTTTGTTCTGTTGTAATAATCAAATGAAAAAACACATTTGAAAGCTCTTTATAAAGTTTATAGATAAGGAAAGTGAATGAGGTGAAATAGATAAGGAAGTTGATGAGGTGGAGGTCATAACTTTGAGGAACAGAGAGAAAACTTTGAGGGTCATGTGGGGCAGTCAGAAGAGTTTATTTGAAGGAAAAGGTGACTGGTTATTTAAAGGATTCCATGAATTGATGAATTGTGTATTTTTTCACTTGCCAGATATTAAAACTTAGATTATGGTAAACAATACAATTTTATGAATATGTTTTAATTGCACCCAACTTTTGCTAAGAGCACAGGTGTGACATCACCTTGATGATATTCTCCTCCTCCAAGATTTATTTTCCATACTCATTCAGGACATGAAAATGGTCAGAAAAGAGCTAGCCAAGAGGATATAGACATAGCCCCACACATACCACAAAGCTGCACCACCTTCCTTCATTCCTGAAAATTATTTGGTTACCTGAGGACCACTCCATCCCTGACACTGTCAAGACATTTATTTTCCCTCTCAGAAAAAAACACAATATTAAAATAAGCCCAGCATATGTTCTGCCTTTTTGTGTTCTAGTTGCAACTAATTCTTTATTTAAATTTTACCTAAGCCCATTTATGGGGTTACTCGCAACTTGGACTACCTTCGATAAAACTCTTACTAAAAAGGCCTTGGAATCCAAATTGCAATATGGTGGGCACTCTTTTTAGTACTCACAAGAATCCCCTTTATTGTTAAGAACTTAACAATATTCTGTTATTCCTCCTGTAGTCTCTGGGTTACTCATGATGACCACACATGGTCCATTGGTTCTGAGCAAGAAATTACCTTCCTCAACTTCGCATTATATGCCACTAGAGTGACAATTGGTGATCACATATTTTGATCACCTGGAAATAGATTCTCTCACAGACCCTTAGCCTGTAACCCTCCATTTCCAGATGTCCATTATGCCTTGATTTATAGAAGCTGTATTCTGTGGCTAGGCACAGCCAGAAGCCTTGTGGTTGAAAAGAAAATTGTGCCTATAAGATAGAACCAGGACTGGACCATTTGGTGATCACACCTGCAGAAGGATGTGGTCTTTCCTGTCTTCAGTCCATTGCCAGATGTCATGGTGCTGGAGAAGGCCACTCATCTCTTAGATCTCTTGACTACTTGGGAAATTTCCTGTGAATATCAAAGGGAAATTGTACATTTATGGGTGACAATGCCACCATTACATGTGATGAAGCTTGCTGGGGAGCTACTGCTTTTCATCCCTTAACTGAAATACCTGATAAATGATGAGGCCCAACGGTTGGCACAATTACCTGAACTTCAAGCAGTTATCTTAACAGTGAAATTTCTTGAAAATAATAAACCCTATCAGAACACTTTTTACAGACTCTTGGGCCATGGCCATTTATTTGACTGTCTGATATAGCCAATAGAAACCACAATTTCTTATTCAAATATCTTCCTTTAGAGTAAAGAATTCTGGAGTCTCATATTGAAGATTTTGAACATGTGTACTATAAATCAAAGACATACATATCTCTACACATACTAAAGCCACAGTGTTAAGTCCCCACAAAGGTGCTCCTTTCCTCTTCAGAGTTGGTCATTCTTATTTTGAATATTATTCAAATTACACATTTCCTCTTTAGGCATTATTACAATGAGTGGTCACAGCATTCAGTTTATTACTTAAAATACATAATGCTGGGCTTTTGAACAAGATGTTCAATGGAACTTCTGGCTTCTTTACCAACCTGAGGCTACAGGCCTCATAGAACATCAAAATCACTTATCTAAACAATTTCAAATGCAAATAAATGAAGCAAGATATTTCAATCATCATTTAAACATCAAAAGTAAATTATAATGAAACATTTGACTCTAATTTTGATGACTGACTTCTGATATCTTTCAAGCCCCATTTCCCTCTTCTTCCCCACAGCTGGGGATGCTGATAAGAAAGCCTGGATGCTCTCTTATTTGGTGCTGGTAGGAAGCTGAAACCTGGCTCTTGTGAGGGACCCTTTAGCGTAGCTTTATCCCTTCACTGCCATAAAACCCCAAGCCAGTCACTCCTCTCTGATATTTTGGCTCCATCTGCACTTATTTGGAATTATGTGAGAGTCTTTTCCACATTCTTTCCTCAAAACCTTCTTATATGAGTAAGAAATCTGTTTATGCCCTCTTGGTGCATGTGTGGTATCACCAGTCTGTATATCTAAATCAAATTTGGGGTCAGGTGGTCCCTCTCCCCACTGTTAAATAACAGCAATAACTTACCTGTAATTTCAGCGTACCTTTCAAAAAGAGAATTCCGTGTGGCTATTTCTGAAATGAAGTGAATGTGTAACTTTGAGATCCAAGCATGCAGTAGCTGGTGTGTCTCTTTCACACCTCACTTTCCCTCCTACGTATCCATGGGACCATGTTTTGCAGTTGATTTGACTAGGTCTTGGGACTAAAATGCCTGATCTTCATCAGGCTATAAAGAGTGACAAATATACTTTTATAGTTAAGTCGCTGAAATTTTTTTCACCTATTGGGACAGCTAGAGAAAATTACCTTAATACACAAGATGATGTTTTTGGCTTCACACATTTTCTCTCTATTTCATGCTTGGACCTGCCTGAATATTATTCCAGCCCTCTGTGTAGTCTGAGCAGATAGGCATTTTGCTACTGTGTCAGGAAAAACTTCTTAAAAGTTGTCTGCTAACAGCCACTGAGTGTGAATTGCCTTGTTTTTGGTAGTTTTGTGTGATGAAAAACTCTATCTGGTAGCTAAGATCCAGAACTTAGTTGTAGAATGACTTAGACAAAGGTGATAATACAGGGTTTATACATATATGAAATACTAAAGGTGGTATCACAGCTTTTGGGAGGACTCCAAAGAGGATGAAAAATGACCATCTAAAGGTGATACTGTAAAGTGATAATGAGGTGAGGTACCAGTTGGCTATTCATTGAATGTAGCTTTTGCCTCCTTCCCCAGCAGACATGCCAGCTACATGGAATCAGAACACCTTAACAGAATTTTCAGAATTCCTCATTTTGGGCCTCTCAGGAGATCCAGAACTGCAGCCCCTTCTTGGGCTGTTAATTTCCATGCACCTGGTCACGGTGCTTGGAAACCTGCTCATATTATTCTGGCCATCAGTTCTGACTCCCACCTCCACAACCCCATGTACTTCTTCCTCTCCAACTTGTCCATGGCTGCCATTTGTTTTGTCTTCACCATGGTCCAAAGATGATGGTAAACATCAAGGCACAGAGCAACGACATCTTTACTCAGCCAAGTGGTAGTCCAATTCCTTTTTAAATGTGTAATCTTACTCAGATTTCTTCTAATTTAGTAGAAATCTGTCCTTTTAATCTTCTACTCACTGGTTCTAATTCTCCTCTTTGAATCTAAAGATGTAAACTATTCTTTTGTATGAGTCTTTCAAAATAATTGAAGACAGTTATGTCCTTTTCTTGATAATTACCATATTTTCTTTATGCTAATTGATACACAATTGTTAAGTCATGGATTTTCTACTCAACCAACCTTTATTTTATGATCTTATGCTTCTGATTACATAACAGTTGACTCTCAATGCTTTATTTTTTAAACATGATGATTACTATTAACTTCCCTGTAAGATTTAAAAATACCTTTATGCACAGTAGTATCTCAATAAATTATAGCTATTATTATTTTAAAAAATAAAATAAAGCTGGTATCTATAAGATATATAAGATGATGTTTGTAAATAAAGTCAGTTTATATGTACATGGTTTTATATGTGATAAATTTACATGTAAAAGGCTGCTGTCCATTTCAAGAACCCTGATATTTTATTTATTTTCATTATCGCAGTTATCATTGTTATTTTTTTGTGTGTTAAATCAGTTCCTAATCCAGAAACAACTTAGCAATAAATGTTTATTTGGTAAGTTCCTAGGATAACCTTCATTGAGTGGGGTATAGCTTTATTTTGCTATTATGGAGAGTGAATTGAAAAAGAAGAACCTCTTGATTTGGATTTTTTTTCTTGTAGACAAAACCACAGTCAACATGAATTCCAAATGATAACACTTAGTGTCCTGTGGAGTGCTGAGAGAAATCCAGATGATTCAGGTGAGAAAACATTAAGATGACTGTAATTTGTAGTATATATAACTTAGATTGGCATTTGTAGCCTTTGTCTGTATATCTACTTTTGTTTCCTATAATTCTGTAAAGTGTTCTATTATTATATTATTATTTTTTATAGAAAAGCCAAATGAAGCTCAGGCAGGTTATATGACTTAGATAAAATTTGTTGGTTCATGAATAATGAAGCTGAGTCTTCGATTCCAGAAGCTGTACATTTCTTCTTGGTCACTGTTCTTTTGAAGAATAAAAGTTTTGCTCATATGTTGTGTGTGGTGTATATATGAGATGCATCAATTTTACTTAGAAAAATACAAATTTCCTACACTTTAGTTCCTCCTATTGTTCCTTTGTCTGAAACAGAATGGTAAGTAGTTAGAAAAGTCAGCGTGCAAGCCTGAAATTGGAAATGGCAGGTTAACACTTTTAAATTTTATTAGAGGATGAAAAAAAGTAAAATAACCCAAAACCTCTTACACAAAATGTTTGATGTATGTGGCCTACTCTCCGCTTTTTAAATATTGGGTATTTCTATTTCATTTTTCAAAAATATGACTGCAGTACAGAACAAATTCTGCATTAAGGTAATAAGAGATGAAAGTGCTGGTCTGTGGATGGTATGTGGAACTATATATGGTGTCATGCATTATTCTATCAGACATGAAGTGCCTGGGTACAATGATCATGGGGGCTAACAAGTCTTTGGTTTTTATTTACAAGTACAATTAATACAATGGGTTATCTTCTAGGCTGTTTTGTTCATGAATTAATCAATTCCTCCTCTGCCACTGTCACACCAAGTCAGCCAACATGATATCCTAAATTTTGGAGCTGTTCTACTCGACTAGTGTCACTTTTCCATTTCTGCATTTTAATGTCTTAATGATCAGTGAAATTACATCTTCATTTTAAGCTCCTTTGTTATTGAAAACACAAGGCTTTCTATTAATTGAAGCAAAATAAGTGCTAACTAACCTATTTAGCATTTTCAGACTAACCGTGTTACTCTGAAACCTCTGTATCAACTCCTCCATAACTGAAGTTGTCAGTGATAAGAATGAGAGAATAGAGGAAAGTAATTCAGTACAAATATTTTTTAAATTATGAATTTTAAATTCGTTAGTGTTGGCAATGTATCCAAATATATCATTATGCAAATGTTCTTTATCTTCTGAAGCATTAGGAGACAATGGTAGTTTTATCTTTTATAGACTAATGATACCTATGATGAGAGTAAAGGAGTTGGGACACAAAAAATGAATTTATATGAGACTGTTACATATAGTGGGCCATGAATCAGAGGATAGGCCTTAGAGGTAAAGTTGAATCTACAATAATAATATGGGTAAAGTTTGTCACTATTCTCAAAACCTTATAGGACAGCCAGGTCATTTCAAGGACTGTCTTTAGTCAGTTGTAATAGAATAAAATGAGGATTAGAGTTAATGGAAGAAAAATGTTTGCCTTTAAAGAAAATTACTTAGTGCTAGCCATGCAGGAACATACTCATATTGCCAAATATCTTGATATCACTAAATGCATTATAAATATAGAATTTTATGTGAAATTTCCTAACTAAAAACATTGATGACAGAGTAATGACAGTATTTTTAAAAAGAAAACCATAGAAATTAATATTTTTTAAAAAATTATCTAGCTTTAAAGCCTAAGATTCCATTTTTGCCACCTCAGCTCAGGTTAGTGCATTGGATTTTTATAATTCCAAACAAAAGACATAACTTTTCATCAATAATATAGTCAGTGAGTCCTGAGAGGTAGTAAAGTAAGATTTTTTGAGAAATAAACTTGACACTCAAATGCTGAAAATCTGTATAAAGCTTTAAATTGCTCAGTTGACAGTTACCATGTATACTGCAATGAGCTACTACTTGTTGGAACGTAGAAAACTCCCTTGAGGAAATTTAACTTTTATTCTGTATATAAAAGGCTCTGAAAATAAATTTAACTACCAATGATGGCTGCTAGCTGTCACATAGGATTTATACATAAAAGTATAAAATAGAATAAAAATAGTAAATGTTTATATTTGTGAATAGCTTTGAAGAAACATACCATGAATGCCACTAATCTAATATTGTTAGATCTTGAAAATGGTCAGTAAGCTAATAAATGTTTATGGTGATTAGCTATGTAAAAAGAGCAATGTAAGGATTACCAGAAATCCTTATCAATTAAAAATGAATTCTACGTAACATATAGCATGTGAAACATATATGCAGCTGACAATCTTAATGAAATTTCGACACATTCTTGGGCTACTGTTTAGTGTGCGGTCTAAGTTCATCCATTGTTCTGTCTCTATAAATATACCATACTCTATTTTGGGTTTTCAGTGTCAGTTGAATAGAGCATTATTGCTTTGGGACAGCAAATCAGATATTCTCATAAAGGGTTCCTTTTCTGGTAAAACAGTCTTATTCCAGGTTATTACAAGTCAAATTGACAAACCAACAGGTACTTTCTGAGAACTTGTTTAGTGGATCATCTGCTAAAATCCATTATGGATATTAGCGAGATGTGGTTTAGGAACTCAGAATCTGATGTAGAATAAAGATACGCAGTCATAAATAATTAGAGGACAAGATAAAACGTGTAGAATAAGTGCTCTGTTATTTCAAGAGGGAGAAAAGTCCATGTTACTTGGATAATCAGGAGGACTTTCATGGAGTACATGTGGCTAAGCCAGATCATGAAAGAGAAGTAGAATTTCAGCAACTGGGAAGAGCATAAAGAGCCATCAATAAATGTAACCTATTCTCTATCTCATGGGATGAACATCAGACTATTACATTAGAATTTGTTCTTGGAACATAACATGCATTAATTTACCTCAGCATACCAGGTTTCTTTGATAATGAACTACTCTGTGACAAGGACAGATTCTTTTTTAAGCATTTAGTAACTGGCATATGCCAGTAAAGTCACATTTTTGTTAATGAAGAGAAACATTATATATCTTGGCATTTTATAGCATGGTATGTGTATCAGTCAGAGTTCTCGAAAGAAAACCAATAAAATACATATGTATGTGTTAAGAGATTTAACTTAAGGAATTGGTTCATGTGACTGGGAGCTGGTAAGTTTGAAATCTATAATGCAGGCAAGTCCTAAAGTTTTAGTACATGCTGGCATGCTGGAAACTCAGGCAGGAAGGCAGGAGTTGATTCTTCAATCTTGAGGAAGAATTTCTTCTCCTGGAATATTGTTTTCATTCTTAAGTCCTTTCAACAATTGGATGAGGATCATCACATTATCAGAGGTATCTCTTTAACTTGAAGTCAACTGATTGTAGATGTTAAGCACATCTACAAAATACTCTCCCAACAACACCTAGGTTAGTGTCTTTTTACATAACTGAATGGCCTATTCAAGTGGATCCACAAAACTAAGCACAACAGTATGTATTCAGGTTGTGGATTCTGGAGTCAGACATCTTGGAAATGGACCTAGATACCACCAGCATGTGAAGTTGGGTGTCTCAGACAATCTCCTTCTCAATTATTTCTTGAAAATAGGGATGATTATAAGATACGCTATATCATGAGGAGGGTTTGAGTGTAAATATGCTAATATATGGTAAGCGCTTGTAAAAGTCCTTGGTACAGAGTTAAGCCTTGAGTAAGCATTAGCTCTTACTGGCATTGGGGCATATAATCCTGTATGTGGATAACTTGACAGCAACAGAATTTGAGATGTGGTATCTTGCTTGTATTAGCTCATAATCTTAGTGGAAAATACTAGTGGTATAAGAAAAAACAGCAATAACAAAAACTAAGGACACAAATAGATGGAGTACTAGTGTAGTTTTTTAAAATCGCAAAATCCTTCTCTCTGTTCAAAAACAAAACAAAACAAAACAAAAAAAACATTATATCAAGTTGTCTTTTGTTTGTTTGTTTAGTTATTTCTCTATTTTAGCTGTGCAGCATTTGGTTGTAACCATGGTTTATGATTCACAGGGGAACATAGCCAAATATCTGAAAACATCTGCACTTGGTCCATATGTTTATGTCTAACTACCAGATGCTATACATGTCAGAAATTTATATTTATTTTCATTGCCTCAATACTTTTGTGAATTAGCCAATTCACAAAACTGCAGTTAACTAAAAGAACAAACCAGAAAATAACTAGAAATAAATTTTTAATAAAACTGAAAATATTCAAAAGTCACGAGCATTCCAAAATATACTTTAGGATTTTGAGCATAATCTGCTACTAGAATATAAGATATGAAATAAAATTCATCTTACACAAAAGCTTTGTTGTTTATTTTGCTTCAAGGAAAAACCGTTTAACATATTGGTAAACATAGCGCCAACCAGAAACTTATAATTTGAAATATGTTGATAAACATTCTGTTAAAAAGTAGGATTCTGAATTCTACACCTCTAAAGTTTTAAAAGGCATATCATCCCAACAAAGTCCATGAAAATTCCTATAGTAAGAAAGAAAGCAGTTTTAAATTCCATGTTCGTAAAACACAGTTGATCACAGGGTTTGTGACCTATCTGCATAGGATGCTAGTTCATTGATTCTGAATTATTGGTTGAGGGTAAAGACACATTTAAGATCTACCATTTCTGTTTTAAACACACTTCCCAGTTAAGTGTTCTGCCCGTTGACGTTTATGAAACATCCATCAGGCCGGGTGTGGTCGCGTATGCTTGTAATCCCAGCACTTTGGGACGCTGAGGCGGGCAGATCACCTGAGGTCAGGAGTTCTAGACCAGCCTGACCAACATGGAGAAACTCATCTCTACTAAAAATACAAAATTAGCCAGGTGTAGTGGCACATGCCTGTAATCCCAGCTACTCAGGAGGCTGAGGCAGGAGAATGAGTTGAACCTGGGAGGCAGAGTTTGTGGTGAGCCAAGATTGAGCCATTGCACTTCAGCCTGGGCAACAAGAGTGAAACTCCGTCTCAAAACAAAACAAAACAAAAAACATCCACCTAAGCCATGACACAGGAAGTAGGAAAGCTGGAACTATGGAAGGGAAATATTAGATAATATCTGTTGGGTTGGCCTCATAGAAGAAAACAAAACAAAACTAACTCTCCACACCAAACAATTTTGTAGACTCCCAAGAGAACCACTGTAAAAATATACTATCCATTTGTGATAGTTGCTTGAATTTAATGATTCGTTTCTTGAGGTAGGGAGATAATCTCTAATCTATAAATTTGCTAAAATAACTATCAAGTATCACCCTACCATGACTCTCTGAAAGGGTTACAGTCTTTGTAATATAATGCAGTTATAGTCCACCTGTTATTAGTTCTCCTTTTGCATTTCTGACACCTATATATTTAAATTGCATTAGTCTTCAGATTCTAGTCTGGTTTCTCCAAACCATGTTCAGATGAGATATCTAAATGATACTTTCCTTCACTTTATTCTCTGTGCTTGTGAATGCAGGCAGGTATGTATGCATGCGAACAAACCTTTTTTCCATACATATTCCAGATTCAAAAACTTTGATTAATTAGAATAGAGACTGAGCCAAAACCCTCCAAAACAAAAAGAAATTTTAAGATAGTATAAAGAGGCAAATTTAAAAATTGTTTCTTTTGAAACATGGTCTAAAAGTTTATGAACAATATAGGAATATGCTAATACTTGTTCATTGAATACTGTCTTCATAAAAGTGCAGAATAATTCATTGTTCTAATAAATTTTACCTGAACATGCCACCTTTTATTGACATGTTTTCTGCTCCTTGAGTTTGTTACTAGGTGGGAAGCAAGCAAGCAAACACATGTTCAGGAAAATTATCTTTTCATGGTTTCTTTAGCAGCATGGGTGAGTTAAAAAGTAGTTTAAATTATTGTTTCTGAAGCCTTAACAGAGGTAAAAGAAAGACTTCTGGAGAGAAAAATATTTTAAAAATAATTTCAGTTTTTTAGATACTTAAATGTTTTAAAAACAAAGTAAATGAAAATGTGGATGTGTATTTCTAAATTTATTGTTCTTTCTTTTTTGAGCAATTTATGATCCTACAATTTCTGGTGCATAGTTCACTTATTTATAATCATTACTGAGGAAACTGGAAATCCTAGCTGTACCTTTCCATTATTTATACTGCCACAGTGATGGCAGTAGAACTTAAAATGCCATTTGTTTATGACATGCCCATATAATATGTGGCTGAAACCTTGAATTCCTGTTGTATTAATGTGTTTATATTTATGCAGAACTTAGAATATCATCATTGTTTTAAATATTTAAAGTGTCAGGTTTAAATACTGGTAAGTTAACTAAAATAAAAATATTTCAATATGTGTAGTAGGAAATACACAATAGAACATACATACACAATATAATAAAATATATATATATATATTTATTATACTTTAAGTTCTGGGATACATGTGCAGAATGTGCAGGTTTGTTACGTAGGTATACATGTGTCATGGTGGTTTGCTGCACCCATCAACCCATGATTTAGGTTTTTTAAGCCCCACATGCATTAGGTACTTGCCCTAGTGTTCTCCCTCCCTTCCCCCTCACCCACCGACAGACCCCAGTGTGTGATGTTGCCCTCCCTTTGTCCATGTGTTCTCATTGTTCAACTCCAACTTATGAGTGAGAACATGTGGTGTTTGGTTTTCTGTTCCTGTGTTAGTTTGCTGAGAATGATGGTTTCCAGCTTCATCCATTTCCCTGCAAAGGACATGAACTCATTCTTTTTTATGGCTGAATAACATTCCATGGTCTATATGTGCCACATTTTCTTTGGCCAGTCTATCATTGATAGGCATTTGGATTGGTTCCAAGTCTTTGCTATTGTGAATAGTGCTGCAATAAACATATGTGTGCACATGTCTTTATGGTAGAATGGTTTATAATCCTTTGTGTGTATACCCAGTAATGGGATGGCTGGGTCAAATGGTATTTCTGGTTCTAGATCCTTGAGGATTCGCCACACTGTCTTCCACAAGGGTGGAACTAATTTACATTCCCACCAATAGTGTAAAAGCGTTCCTGTTTCTCCACATTCTCTCCAGCATCTGTTGTTTCCTGACTTTTTAATGATTGCCATTCTAACTGGCGTGAGATGGTATCTCATCGTGGTTTTGATTTGCATTTCTGTAATGACCAGTAATGATGAGCTTTTATTCATATGTTTGTTGGCTGCATAAATGTCTTCTTGAAGTGTCTCTTCATATCCTTCACCCACTTTTTGATGGGGTTGTTTGTTGTTTGCTTGTAAATTTGTTTAAGTTCCCTTGTAGGTTCTGGATATGAGCCCTTTCTCAGATGAGTGGTTTGCAAAAATTTTCTCCCATTCTGTAGGTTGTCTGTTCACTCTGATAACATTTTCTTTTGCTGTGCAGAAGCTCTTTAGTTTAATTAGATCCCGTTTGTCAATTTTGGCTTTTGTTGCAGTTGCTTTTGGTGTTTTATTCATGAAGTCTTTGTCCATGCCTATGTCCTAAATAGTATTACCTAGGTTTTCTTCTAGGGTTTTTATGGCATTTGGTTTTACATTTAAGTCTTTAATCTATCTTGAGTTAATTTTTGTATGAGGTACAAGGAAGGGGTCTAGTTTCACTTTTCTGCATATGGATAGGCAGACATAATTATCAGCTTCTCCAAGGTTTAAACGAAGGAAAAAATGTTAAGGGCAGCCATAGAGAAAGGTCAGGTTACCTATAGAAGGAAGTCCATCAGACTAATAGCAGATCTCTCTGCAGAAACCCTACAAGCCAGAAGAGAGTGGGGGTCAATATTCAACATTCTTATTTTTAAATAAGATGTCTGGTACGTGGCTGTTATGTCACAGGATCCTTGGGGTGTTGCTTTTCTGGCTGGAAACCTCTGTGGCCAGTGACACCTTTGCCGAAGTTTTCTTGGGTCCACTGGGCTTGTTACATCTGGCCTGGCAGGCAGTGCTTAGCTCAGACGACCAGCCTGGATTCATGCCTGCCAAGGGTGAGCCTAGCACTGACCAGTGAGGGATGTGTGAGCAAGCAAGCATGCAGTCCAGCCACTGTGCACAGCCAGGCATGTTGGCTTCTGCGGGGTAGGCAGCTACAGGTGCTGGCATAGGTACTGACTCCTTGCAAAACTGTGACTAGACCAGGTATACCACAAGCAGCTTTCTTGACTGGCACTGCGGAATGTGGTGGCACCTGAAAGATTGGAGACGACAGGAACTGCAAAAAAAAAAAAAAAAAAGGTGTCATAGCCCTGGCTCAGGGAGTTCTTAGGTCTGAGTTCCCCAGCAGGCCACAGCTCTTCTCTCCTCTTTTGTCTCCTTCTCTTTCATCTCCTTCTAATCACCTGCAATGTGACAAGCAAGGGGTCTGTTTCAGCCCTGTTCATGTTACAGCTCTTTCAGCCCCGCCATTCAGCTGTTCCTGAGTTCTTGTCCCACATCCAGAAAGAATGAGGCACATGGACATGTGGAAAGTAATCAAGGTGAAGAGGTACTTTATTGAGCAATAGAACAGCTCAGAGGAGACTGACAGTAGCTCCTCTCTGCAGACAGGGCATCCCAGTGATTGTTCAGCTCTCAGCAGAGAGGAGACCCACAGTGGGTAGCTCCTCTTTACAGGCAGGTCATCCCAACGAGTTTGGCTGAGTCCAGAGTTATTATGGGCTTCAGAGGAGAGGAAGTACATGCTAATTGGTCCATGGGCAGACATGGGCAGGCCCAGAGAAAGCAGCATCAATTTTTACTTGGTCCATGGAACTGGCAGCCTGTCCCCAGGCTTCAGGCCATCTCAGACCTGAAAGTGGGGCTTCACCAGGGACCTGCCTCCTTCTGCCTAGGAGTCTTCCCCTGCCATCAACCTGCACCCTGGCTGTTTGTGTTGAGTGGCACCTTCAGGCGGGTGCCGAGCCACCCTCAGCATCCCCTTGGCCTTCCTCCCATGCTCATTGGTGCTCAAAGTCCCAAGGAGGCTGAGGTGGCAAGGGACTGGTATGTCAGCACTGCCTGAGGACGTGCACACCCAGGCAGTCACAACAGTTCTAGGGTTCGACCTCAACTTTGCTCTGAAATCTCACTGGGCACCAGGAGTGGGGATAGGCTGGGCAGAGGGAGTAGGCATTTCCAAGCCTGCAGGGGCAGGAGCAACTTCCAGGAGTCCAAGAACACGGGAATGCCCAGGTCCACAGTCGTGGCTGGGTAGCTGCAGCTGCATTCAAACCTGGGAGAGTGGGGCTCCCGTCGCTCCAACTCACTAGAGGTGGCCTTCTGCCAGTTCCTGGCTCCCTCTGATTCTGTGGAGCACACAGCCCAGGTATGCCTTCCCCGCTGCAGCTGGTATCTTAGCAGTGGTTACTCCAGATGGGCCACGGCTGCTATCGTTACATCACTATGAAAGTTCAGGTGAAACAATAACCCTGGTGAGGGGATGGATATTAACCTCAGGAAGGTAATACACCTCTTCAGATGCTAGCTAATATTTATTATCAGTAACTTTGTTTGTTTCATTCTCAGTCTGAAGTATTGAAATATTACATGATATATTTTATTTGGCTACTTGCCTAGAAAAATTCAAATACATCTTTGTGTAAGAAAACAACCCACTCAGAGTTTCCAAAAGGAGCATTCAAAAACCTGAAACCAAATGTATTAATATTCAGCCAAAAAACATAGACACACGGAGTTTCGTGACAAATTCCTTTCTGCTTTTCTTAGGCAGAATATATTAAATACATTAAAATGTATCATTGAATTTGAATCATAGATTTGCATAATGGGAGAGCTCTTTAAAGATATTCTGGTTCAGCTAACCAGGAAGTTGCTCCAGGAAGCCAGGAATGGTGGATGACTCCCTGCACCGAAATGATGCTAGGGACACTGCACTGTAGTTTTATTCCAAGCAAAGAAGAAAAACTGGCCCATCCTGCATATCCTCAACAGGTTCAGGGGTGTTAAAAAAAACTACACCTTTGTATATCACAGTGATGACATAAAGTGGCTTTTAGACCCACAATCTTGTTAGTGAAGGAAATAAGTGGTAAAAACTACAGCTTTAGAATGTTATATATGAATGAGTTGTAGTGTCAGCATCTTCTCAACAATCCTCTTCAGTTAATATTTTTACTTTCTAAATTTGAGCATATTTTTGGATATTCTATCACTGCCCCTAGAGCTGTGCTGCCCATTGGAGTAGCCACCCAGAACTTCTGGCTACTGAGCATTTTAAATATGACTATGGCTACTAGTAATCTGAATATTTAATTTCCTTTAATATAAATTTAAATTTAAAGACATTTATTACAATTATGACAAAACTTTTAAGTAACTTTGAAACAGTTAAATGTAGGGCTCTCCTTTTTAAACTAAATTTATATTTATATTTAATTTGAGGTTAAGTATTTCTGATGCAAATGTAGCATCTGTATTCAAAAATATATATTATATTTCAAGCATTTCATATGAAAAATTATGAAATTATCTCATTATTATATCTAATAATATTTATTACATTTTGAAATAACATTTAGGATACATTTATTTAAATAAAATATACTGTAGTATTAATTTCTATATCATCTGCTTCTTTATGCCTTTTGAATATGACTAATTGAAAATTTAAAATTACATATGTAACCAACAATATATTCCTATTAAAAAGCCTTGCCCTAGATCATGGTTCATAAATCTGACCCTAACCCCCGTAACACCTGTCCCTAAATGCTGGTTCTATTTATCTTTATACGAAGTTTTGGAATTGGGAGTGTTCCAGAGTTAGTGAATAAGTACGGGATACTTTACCAAGTTACATTTCAACATCGGATATAACATTTATATTTTATATAACAAAAATTAAATATAGCAATATTTTATTACAAATGTGTATCTTTCAATATAATATGTCTCATGCAATATTTCAATTCAAGTGTTTGGAACATACCTGTACTAAAAAAATTGTTGTTTATCTGAAATTTGAATGTTACTGGGAGCCTTGTATTTTATGTGACATCTCTAGAAACTGAGTATGTTTCAGAGAAGGAAAAAATTATCATTTTCAATAAGTGATAGAAAATTAAATATCAGTATGGGGAAAAAAAGAACCTTGATAAATATTGCAAACTACACTATAAAAAATGGTTCTAAAATGTGCAGATCCCAATGTGGAAAGTAAAATATGGAAATATTTAGTTGATAAAATAGTAGATTATCTTCATGACTTTATGGAAGGGAAAGTCTTATTAACTTTGCTAATAAAGCATTAACCCAAAAGGAAAAGATTGATCAGCTAGATTTCAATAACAGAACTTGTATTTCTTTTTTAAAAGGGATTTTAACTTTTTGTTTTTATTTTTTTATCTTTTTTAACTTCTTGAAGTTCAGGGTACATGTGCAGTCTGTTACATAGGTAAATTTGTGTCATGGTTGTTTGTTGTACAGATTATTTCATCACTCAGATATTTAAACAGTACCCATTAATTATTTTTCCTGATCCTCTCCCTCCTACTACCATCCATCCTCTGATAGGCCCCAGTGTGTGTTGTTCCCTTCTATGTGTCCATGTGTTTTAATCATTTAGGGTCCACTTGTGCAGTATTTGGTTTTCTGTTCCTGTGTTAGTTTTCTAAGGATAATGGTGTCCAGCTCCATTAATGTCCCTGAAAAGGACATGATCTCATTCTTTCTTATGGCTGCATAGTATTCCATGGTGTATATGTACCACATTTTTGTTATGAAGTCTATCATGGATGGGCATTTAGGTTGATTCCATGTCTTTGCTATTGTGAATAGTGCTATAATAAACATATGCATGCATGTCTCTTTGTAATGGAATGATTTACACTCTTTGGGTGTTTACCAATAATCAGATTGCTGAGTTGAATGGCAGTTCTGTCTTTAGGTCTTTGAGGAATTGCCACACTGTCTTTCACAATAGTTGAACTAATTTACATGCCCATCAACATTGTGTAAGTGTCCCATTTTCTTCACAACTTCACCAACATCTGCTATTTCTTGACTTTTTAAAGATAACTATTCTGAGTGGTGTGAGGTGGTATCTCGTTGTGATTTTTATTTGCATTTCTCTAATGATCAGTGATGTTGAAATTTCAACTCTTTCATTGGATTTTTGGCCACAAGTATGTCTTTTGAGAAGTGTCTGTTCAGCCAGGTGCAGTGGCTCATGCCTGTAATCCCAGCACTTTGGGAGGTTGAGGCAGGTGGATCATGAGGTCAAGAGATCGAGACCATCCTTGCCAACATGGCGAAACCCTTGTCTATTAAAACTGCAAAAACTGCAAAAATTAGCTGGATGTGGTTGTGCGCATCTGTAGTCCCAGCCACTCTGCAGGCTGAGGCAGGAGAATTGCTTGAACCAGGGAAGCAGAGGTTGCAGTGAGCCAAGATTGCGCCACTGAACTCCAGGCTGGGTGACAAAGCAAGACTCCATCTAAAAAAAAAAAAAAAAAAAAAAGAGCACTTTCTAGCTGTCAGAAGGTAGTAACTTAATATAGTTACACCATTTTAGTCTGAGACATAGTGGAGAATATTGAGGTCCCTCAGATGTTTGAGACAGGGGGGCAATCCAACTCTAAGTCCCTTTAGATTCACAATAAAAATTGAACTGTATAGTTCCTATACTCAGCTCCTTCAAGGTGTTTAATAAAACATGATAATTTTTTGATGACATAATCAAACTGTATATATATATATATATAGAGAGTAATAAGTAATTATTTATGTGGATATACAGATGACATACATTTTTATATGTCTATTCTCAAATAACTGAAAGTTATTTGAAACTCAATTAGCATTAAGCAAGCAGCTGTCCATTATTTTAATGTAGTCCCAGTTCTATATAAAGTTCATTTTTACCTTTACAATTTCAGTTCAGGGATTTTTTTTTTTTTAAGAAAATACACATTGTTTTTCAAAATCTGGCAATGAAAAATAATATTGTAAGACTCTGGCATTAACTTTGTTAAGTTTTATTTTTAATTGGCAAATAATAATTATGTGAATTTATGGGATACAACATGATGTTTCAATATGTGTATATATTGTGAAGTAATCAAATTCATGTTGAGAAAAGTAACAATGCAGCATTCAGTTTCTATTCAGAGACATAGGTATAGGCCTGTTTGAAGAAGTCCGTTTTACTAATATATTCAAAC
The DNA here is from genome assembly GCF_024542745.1 of Macaca thibetana thibetana. Lineage (NCBI taxonomy): Eukaryota > Metazoa > Chordata > Mammalia > Primates > Cercopithecidae > Macaca > Macaca thibetana. Next base: position 79,782,583 of record NC_065583.1, read on the forward strand.
TCTTATCACTTTGCTCTTTCAATTTAGGTAAATAGATAAAGCATATTTGCGGGGAATGCTGTAGTCAAAATATCACAAACTTGAAGTGCTCAGACATGACATTTAATAGGAGAGAGAAAATGACTTGGAAACAATATAATTGAAAATTATATTGATAGTTAAAGCTGATGAAAAACTAGAAATAAAATTCAATTAGCACTATGGGTAAAGGAGAAATTCCTCACCTTGATAAAGAATGTCTAAAAATAAAGCCCTATAACTCACATCATACTTAATGTTGAGAAGCTGAAAGCTTTTTCATTAAGAATAGGAACGAAACAAAGATGTCAACCACTTGTCTTAAAAGCATACCCAAAGTCTTGTCTTAGTGAAATAAGACAATAAAATAAAATGAAATGTTAGAAAGGAAGAAATACAAATCTTTGTTCCTAGAAGACTTGTTCATCTATGCAGAAAATACAAAAGAATCAGCAACAACAAAAAATCCCACCTGGAACAAGTATTTATAGTAGGGTTGAATGATACAACAGTAATACACAGAAGTCAGTTGCTTTTGTATATACAAGTAATGAACAAGTAGAATCTGAAAATAAAACCTTAATATCATTTACATAATTTCCCCTAAAACAAAGTGTTTAGGTAAACATTTAACAAAATATGTGTATATAATATATGAGAAAAACTGCAAAATTCAAATAAAAAAAATCAAAGAATAACTAAATAAGAGATATTCCATGTTAATGGATAGAAAAATTAATATTGTGAAGTTTTCAATTCTTACCAACTGGATCTACAAATTCAACATAATCCCAGTCAAAATCCCAGCAAGTATTTTGTAGATATCAACAACCTGATTGCAGAGTTTATATAGAGAGGTAAAAGATGCAGTGTATCCAACACAACATTGAAAGAGAAGAAAAAAGCTGAACGACTGCTTGACTTCAAGACGTACTATAAAGCTACAGTAATTGAGACAGTGTGACACCAGTTACAAAACAAGACAAATAGATTAATGGAACTGGATAAAGAGCTGATAAATAAATTAACAAAATTACAGTAAACCAATATTTGAAAGGGGAGCAAGTGCAATACAACAGATCAGAGTTGCTGTTGTTGTTGTTTTCAACAAATGGTGCTGGAACAACTGGGCATCTGCAGGCGAACATACGAAAATAGATGCAGACCATACACCTTCAAGGAAATGAATTCAAATTTGATCATAGACCTGAAGGTAAAAACAAAAAAAACTATACAACTCCCAGAAGATAATACAGGGGAAAAGCTAGATAGCTTTGGGTTTGACAATGACATTTAAATTATAACACCAAAGACATGATCTGTGAAAAACAGAACTAATAAGCTCTACTTCATTGAAATAAAAAATTTCTGCTCTAAGAAAGAGAACAAAAAGTCGACACAGACCTAAAGAAAATATTTACAAAAGACGTATCAGATAAAGGACTCTTACCCCCAATAAACAAAAGAGACTTAAATTTCAGTAATAAGAAAAAAAAGTAAAAATTTGCTAAAGAAGTTGACAGTCACCTCACCAAACAAAATATACAGAATAAGGATATGAAAAGATGCTCCTCATCCTAGTTCATCAGGGAAATGCAAATTAAAAAGGGGTATCATTGCATACCTATTAGAATGACGAAAATTCAGAACACTGACAGTGTAAAATGCTGATGAGGATGTGCAGCACAGAAACTCTCATCTATTGCTAGTGGGAATACAAAATGGTGCAGCCACTTTGGAAGACAGTTTGGTGGTTTCTTGCGAAACCAAACATACTCTTAGTTTGCCATATAGACAACACATTTCTCGATGTTTACCCAAGAGAACTGAAAATTTGAAAATGTATGTCCACAAAAAATCTTCAGCTTTATTAATAGTTGCCCCAAATTGGAAGCAACTAAGATGTCCATCAGGAGGAGAATAAACTAACAAACTGTGGTGCATCCAGACAATGGAATACATACAGTTATATGTTTAAATTGTATCTGTAAAAATAATACAATTTTGTGATTTTATATTTATCTAGTTTCTAACTATCTGCATCACTTGAAAATAAAGTACAAAGTATCTTTTGTGAATAGTTTGAATAAAGGTTTTTTTTTTTCTAAGAGAGAACACACTATCAAAAAGTTCAATTGATAAACTATTTAGAAAGATAAAATGTATGGATATGCAGGGAAAAATGTATTGCAGCTGTGTAAAGTAGACTTTAGATATAGACAGACATGAACATTGGAAAAGGGTTATCCAAGATGCAGTAACTAGGAAAAAAAAAAACACTAGGCTAAGAAGAATAACAGAATTTGAGGGTAACAAAGCAGAGTAACAAAATACCCCATCAAAACTAGAGAATTCAGAGCAGCTATGAGACTGGGCCTGGAGAGAATCCTTGAGCTGCATATAAAAATGCACATACATACAGTCTTAGGAGTAGGTGAATTGGAGCTCCTAATGGTGTCAAGGTTGTTCACACACACACACACAAAATAGCATAGAATTTGGAGGGATTTCGGAGAAGCAAAGATAAATTGTGACTAGTTCAAGGAATGGTTTCATTTTATTTTTCAATTCATTATACAATCATCCAACAGCTATTTTTAAGTAAACAAATTCAAACACCTTTCAATAAGCCAAATATGCAAGATGAAGAATATATGCCACCATTTATGACCTACTTATTAGGTGGTAATTGATAAAGTAATTGTATATATTTATGGTGAACAATATGATTTTTTAAAATTATACTTTAAGTTCTGGGATACATGTGCAGAACGTGCAAGTTTGTTACATAGGCACACATGTGCCACGGTGGTTTGCTGCACCCATCAAGCCATCACCTACCTTAGTTATTTCTCCTAATGTTATCCCTAACCTACCTCCCTACCCCCCAGTAGGCCTGGGTGTGTGGTGTTTCCCTCCATGTGTCCATGTGTTCTCATTGTTCAGCTCCCACTTATGAGTGAGAATATGTAGTGTTTGGTTTTCTGTCCTTGTGTTAGTTTGCTGAAAATGAGGTTTCCAGCATCATCCATGTCCTTGCAAAGGACATGAACTTATCCTTTTTATGGCTGCATAGTATCCCATGGTATATATGTGCCACATTTTCTTTATCCAGTCTATCATTGATGGGCATTTGGGTTGGTTCCACGCCTTTGCTATTGTGAACGGTGCCTCAATAAACATACGTGTGCATGTGTCTTTATAGCAGAATGATTTATAATCCTTTGGGTAAATACCCAGTAATGGGATTGCTGGGTCAAATGGCATTTCTAGTTGCAGATCCTTGAGGAATTCCCACACTGTCTTCCACAATGGTTGCACTAATTTACACTCCCACTATGATCTTTTGAAATAAGTATACATTGTAAAATGACTAAATCAAGCTAATTAACATATTCATTTTCTCACATACTTATTTGTCTGCAGTGAGAACACTTAAAATTTACTCTGTTAACTATTTTCAAGTATACAATAAATTGTTATTAATTACAGTCACCATTTTGTGCAACAGAACTATGGGAGAGTGCACAATATTCAAAAATCACGCAGTGATGTAAGTATTAAGAATGGAGGGACACATAGTAAGGATATTCTATAAAGATATTTTAAACAACCAAAGATAAAAAACAGAACAGACAGGATTATAAATATTTTCAAATGCTCAGATTCAGTTTTCTGAACAATTTGGTCATGTACGGATCAATCGAATATCAGTACTTCCAGAAATTTTGAAATAGAATACTTGACCTTTAGTTGTTCAATTATTTGCAACTAGGTCTGAAAGACTTAGTCAAAATGTTTTTTTTCTAATTATACAAAATCTTTAATTACAAAAAAAAAGCAGGGGCATAGCAAATTAATCTATTTCATCACAACTATCAGTTGGGAAGAATGAAACCTAGTTGTCTCTTTACTTGCACCCAGAATGATTAAATTGTAGTCCAATCTTCATATGATGGCTTTGGAATATAGCATTAGAACAAAAGCCTGCTGGAAGGAAAAAGTATGGAAGATTATTTATAAACCATAAATTCAGGGCCATTCTCTGCTCCAAATATGCATTGTTTATGATGATTGCTTTGTCCAATTCAAAATTTCAGTAGATTTGCAAAATGGAAAGAGGAACCTAAATAAATAAATAATACAAACGACTACTTACATAATCATTTTTCATGATTATCTGGGTAACAGTATTTCGCATGACTATGAATCATGAAAGTGTTCTTATAAACATTTCCAAATTAAATTTATTGGGAAAAGAATGATTTTTGGGCCAGGCCGCGGTGGCTCACGCTTGTAATCCCAGCACTTTGGGAGGCCGAGGTCGGTAGATTACGAGGTCAGGAGATCGAGACCACGGTGAAACCCCGTGTCTACTAAAAATGCAAAAAATTAGCCAGGCGCGGTGGTGGGTGCCTATAGTCCCAGCTACTCAGGAGGCTGAGGCAGAAGAATGGCGTGAGCCCGGGAGGCGAAGCTTGCAGTGAGCAGAGATCGTGCCACTGCACTCCAGCCTGGGCAACAGAGCGAGATTCCGTCTCAAAAAAACAAAAAACAAAACAAACAAACAAACAAACAAAAAAACCACAGAATTATTTTTGAAGATAATAAACTTCACAAATGTAGTTTGGGACTGCTAAAAATATTATAACTCATTATATGTTTAAAATGCAATTAAGACACTATAATCTATATTAAAATATTATTCTTATTAAACTGTACTCATACTTTAAGATAAAGTTATTGCATGTATAAAAATAAAATTTCAGAGTGATTTTACAATTAAATTGTTACCTAATATATTTCCAAATCTTTTATTGTTTTTATTTTATTTTTTATAGCCCAACTATATGTTTAATTAAATTCTTGTCAAGTAAAGCAGTATTTACATGAGTATAATGGAGACTTATAATACCTGCTGACAAACCAGATATGTACTTGCATATTTCTGAAGTGGAAATCAGGCTAAGTAACAATTATTTTAAATTTCTTTGGCCTCATAAAATAAGTTAGGGAGGAGTCACTGTTTTTCAATTGTTTGGAATAGTTTCAGTAGAAATGGTACCAGCTCTTCTTTGTACTTCTGGTAAAATTCAGCTGTAAATCCATCTGGTACTCGGCTTTTTTTGCTTGGTAGGTGGTACCGTTAGGCTTTGTGTTCCCATGCAAATCTCACTTTGAATTGTAATCCCCATAATCCACACGTGTCAAGGGAGAGACCAGGTGTAGTTAATTGAATCATGGGGCTGGTTTGCACCATGCTATTCTCGTAATAGTGAGTTCTCACAAGATCTGATAGATTCATAAGGGGCTCTTCTCCCTTTGCTGAGCATTTCTTCTTCCTGCTGCCCTACAAAGAAGGTGCCTTGCTTTCCTTTTATCTTCTTTCATGATTGTAAGTTTTCTGAGGTCTCCCCGGCAATGATGAACTGTGAGTCAATTAAACCTCTTTTCCTTTCTAAATTACCCAGTAATTAATTATTAGAAATAGAAAACAAACATCATCCTGATACCAAAACCTGGCAGAGATACAACAACAACAACAAATTTGAGGTCAATATTTCTAATGAATATCGATCCAAAAATCCTCAGTAAAATACTGGCAAACTGAATCCAGCAGTACATCAAAAAACTTATCTACCATGATGAAGTTGGCTTCATCCCTGATGCAAGGTTGGTTCAACATACGCAAATCAATAAATGTAATTCATCATATAAACAGAACTAAAGACAAAAACTACACAATTATCTCAAAGGATGCAGAAAAGGCCTTCAATAAAATTCAATATACCTTCATGTTTAAAACTCTCAATAAACTAGGTGTTGAAGAAAAACACCTCAAAATAATAAGAACCATCTATGACAAGAATCAGTAAATATCACACTGAATGGGCAAAACCTGGAATTTCAAGCATTCCCCTTGAAAACTGGCAAAAGACAAGGATGCCCTCTCTCACCACTCCTGTTCAACATAGTGTTGCAAGTTCTGGCTAGGGCCATGAAGCAAGAGAAATAAAGCCTTTTCAAATAGAAAGAGAGAAAATCAAATTATCTTTGTTTGCAAATGACATGATCCTATATCTAGAAATGCTTGTCATCTCGGCCCAAAAGTTTCTTAAACTGATAAGCAACTTTAGCAAAGTCTCTAGATACAAAACCAATGTGCAAAAATCACTAGCATTCCTATACACTGACAACAGACAAATAGATAACAAAATAATGAACTGCAATTTACATTTTTTATAAAGAAAATAAAATACCTAGGAATACAGCTAACAAAAAAATTGAAGGACCTCTACTGGGAGAATTATAAACCACTGGTAAAGGAAATCAGAGAGGACACAAGCAAATGGAAAAACATTCCATGCTAATGAGTAGGAAGAATCAATATTGTTAAAATGGCCATAGTGCCCAGAGTAATTTATAGATTACTATTCCCATTAAACTACAATTGGCATTCTTCACAAAATCAGAAAAAAATATTTTAAAATTCAAATGGAACCAAATAAGAGCCTGAATAGCTAAAACAATCCTAAGCAAAAAGAGCAAAGCTAGAGGCATCACACTACCCAACTTCAAATTATGCTACAAGGCTATAGTAATCAAAACAGCATGGTACTGGTACAAAAACAGACGCATAGACCAATGGAAGAGAATAGAGAACTCAGAAATAAGACCGCATATGTACAATCATCTGATCTTCAACAAATCTGACAAAAACAAGCAATGGGGAAAGAATTCACTGTTTACTAAATGCTACTTGGATAACTGACTAGCCATATGCAGAAAACTGAAACTGGACCTTTTCCTTATACCTTATACAAAAATTAACTCAAGATGAATTAAAGACTTAACTGTAAAATGCAAAACTATAAAAACTCTAGAAGAATATCTAGGCAATACAACTTAGGACATAGGTAGGGGCAAAGATTTCATGATGAAAACACCAAAAGTAACTGCAACAAAAGCAAAACTTGACAAGTGAGATCCAATTAAACTAAAGAGCTTCTGCACAGCAAAAGAAACTATCATCAGAGTGAACAATCAGCAGAATGAAAGACAATTTTTGCAATCTATCCATCTGACAAAGATCCAAAATCCAGACTGTACAAGGAACTTAAAACAATTTTCAGGAATAAAACCAAACAACTCCATTAAAAAGTTGGCAAAGAACATGAACAGGTTCTGGATATTAGCCCTTTGTCAGATGAGTAGATTGCAAAAATTTTCTCCCATTCTGTAGGTTGCCTGTTCACTCTGATGGTAGGTTCTTTTGCTGTGCAGAAGCTCTTTAGTTTAATGAGATCCCATTTGTCAATTTTGGCTTTTGCTGCTGTTGCTTTTTGTGTTTTAGACATGAAGTCTTTGCCCATGCCTATGTCCTGAATGGTACTACCTAGGTTTTCTTCTAGGGTTTTTATGGTATTAGGTCTAACATTTAAGTCTCTAATCCATCTTGAATTAATTTTCATATAAGGAGTAAGGAAAGGATCCAGTTTCAGCTTTCTACTTATGGCTAGCCAATTTTCCCAGCACCATTTATTAAATAGGGAATCCTTTCCCCATTTCTTGTTTCTCTCAGGTTTGTCAAATATCAGATTGCTGTATATGTGTGGTATTATTTCTGAGGACTCTGTTCTGTTCCATTGGTCTATATCTCTGTTTTGGTACCAGTACCATGCTGTTTTGGTTACTGTAGCCTACAAAGAACTCAAACAAATTTACAAGAAAAAAACAAACAACCCCATCAAAAAGTGGGCAAAGGATATGAACAGACATTTCTCAAAAGAAGACATTCATACAGCCAACAGACACAAGAAAAAATGCTCATCATCACTGGCCATCAGAGAAATGCAAATCAAAACCACAATGAGATACCATCTCACACCAGTTAGAATGGCGATCATTAAAAAGTCAGGAAACAACAGGTGCTGGAGAGGATGTGGAGAAATAGGAACACTTTTACACTGTTGGTGGGATGGTAAACTAGTTCAACCATTATGGAAAACAGTATGGCGATTCCTCAAGGATCTAGAACTAGATGTACCATATGACCCAGCCATCCCATTACTGGGTATATACCCAAAGGATTATAAATCATGCTGCTATAAAGACACATGCACATGTATGTTTATTGCGGCACTATTCACAATAGCAAAGACTTGGAATCAACTCAAATGTCCATGAGTGACAGACTGGATTAAGAAAATGTGGCACATATACACCATGGAATACTATGCAGCCATAAAAAAGGATGAGTTTGGGTCCTTTGTAGGGACATGGATGCAGCTGGAAACCATCATTCTTAGCAAACTATCACAAGAACAGAAAACCAAACACCGCATGTTCTCAGTCATAGGTGGGAACTGAGCAATGAGATCACTTGGACTCGGGAAGGGGAACATCACACACTGGGGCCTATCATGGGGAGGGGGAAGGGGGGAGGGATTGCACTGGGAGTTATACCTGATGTAAATGACGAGTTGATGGGTGCTGACGAGTCGATGGGTGCAGCACACCAACATGGCACAAGTATACATATGTAACAAACCTGCACGTTATGCACATGTACCCTAAAACTTAAAGTATAATAATAATAAATAAATAAATAAATAAATAAATAAATAAAAATAAATCAAAAAAAAAAAAAAAAAAGAACATGAACAGGCACTTCCCAAAAGAAGATATTCATGTGGCCAACAAACATGACAAAAAGCTAAACATCACCGATCATTAGAGAAATGAAAATCGAAACCAAAGTGAAAGCAGAATTATCTCAAGAGTGTTTTTAAGTAATTATGACACTGCTTTACACTTTGTAGACTTCTGAAACATTTTCTAGTTTATATGGCAACACTACTTTATTTCATCTGAGGAACTTGTTGACATCCTTCTTCCTTTTCCTTAAAACTGACTAAATGAGTTGTAACTTAAAATTATCACTTTTCTTCCTCAAATTATGATTTTTTCCTCCTTTAAATTCTGGACAAGACTTCTTTCTCTCCCTTCTGGCTCTAGTTTGTGCTGACTTAGTTACTCTAGTAACCTTCCTGTTTTTCATTCATTCTACCTGTCTCCAATGCTCAGAGTTTATATAGGAATATGTGTAAAAAATATGCATGTTGTGTGAGTTATCAGGCTCTTAAGAAAATTAATAAATGTTTGTAGAACAAAAATTCATACATGTTTAAATACTCAGGAAAGATATTCCTGATAGTACTTCTGAAGCACATCAAATGCACAGAGCTAAGTATTACCTGAGCTCTGTGATGTCACATATGAATGTAGTTGGTTAGTAGAAGAAATAAAAATATGTGTAGTTGATTTAGATAACACCAGTACTTTGTCTTCTAAAAATAATTTCAAGAGTCTGGAACAGAAGTTTTCTGGTGCATAATGCAGTCTATTCTTACTGTTTGTTACCTGTCTTGGCCCCTGCAGAGAACATTTTTATGAAGAAGACACAATAAAAACAACAACAAAAGAGTGAACCTCGAGTCAGTAGGTCTAGTCCTATTTATGTCTTTGCCTGTATGGGCATATCTTAGGGAAAGCTATAACCAATCTGAGTCAGATTCCTAATCTACAAAATTGGGAGTAGGTTGCTACCTGCCTCATAAGATGATTATGTGGATTACATTTTTTAAAAATGTAACTCACCGTCTTCAAGTAGGCTGTTTTCCTGGGAAGCAAATCAGTAAATGTGATTCATCACATAAACATAACAAAGACAAAAACTACATGATTATCTTAATAGATGCAGAAAAGGCTTACAATAAAATTTAACCCCCACCCCATGTTAAAAACCTTCAATAAACTAGGCATTGAAGAAACATGCTTCAAAATAATAAACAACATCTATGTGAAAACCACAGTTAACATCATACTGAATAAGTAAAAGCTGGAAGAATTTCCCTTGAAAGACAAAAAAAGACAAAGATGTCCTCTCTCACCACTCCTTTTCAACATAGTATTAGAAGTCCTGAACAATAAGGAAAGAGTAAGAAATAAAGGGCTTCCAAATATGAAGAGAAGTCAAATTATCCCTGTTTGCAGGCAACAAAATTCCATATTTAGAAAACCCCATTGTCTCTGCCCAGAAGCTCCTTGAGATGATAAACAACTACAGCAAAATTTCAGAATACAAAATCAATGTAAAAAATCAGTAGCATTTTTATACAACACCAACATCCAAGCCAAGAGCCAAATCAGGAATGCAATCCCAGGCAAAATTGCCACAAAAATATTAAAATACCTGGGAATACAGTTAATCGGGGAGCTGAAAGATCTCTGCAACAATAATTAAAAAAAAAAAAAAAAACAACGAAACAAAAAACACTGCTCAAGAAATCTGGAATGACAGAAACAAATGGAAAAAACGTTAAATGTTCATGAATAGAAAGAAGCAATATTGTTAAAGTGGCCACATTACCCAAAGCAATTTACAGATTTAATGCTATCCCTATCAAACTACCAATGACATTCTTCACAGAACTAGAAAAAACTATTTTAAAATTTATATGGATCAAAAAAAGAAAAAAAAAAAAAAAAAAAAAAAAAAAGAGCCTGAATAGCCAAGGCAGTCCTAAACAAAAAGAACAAAGCTGGAGGTATCATATTACCTGACTTCAAACTATACAACAGGGCTACAGTAACTAAAACAACGTGGTACTGCCCCCAAACAAACACATAGACCCACAGAACAGAACAGAAAGCCCAGAAAGAATGCCACACATCTACAACCATCTTATCTTTGACAAAGCTGACAAAAACAAGCAACAGGGAAAGGACTCCCTATTCAATGAATGCTGGTATGATAACTGGCTGGCCATATGTAGAAGACTGGAATGAGACCCCTTCCTTACACTATATACAAAAATCAAGTCAAGATGAATTAAAAACTTAAATGTAAAACCTAAAACTATAAATACCCTTAAAAAAAAAAAAAAAGAAAAAAACAGCAAACCTAGAACATACTATTCTGGACATAGGAACTAGCAAAGATTTCATGATACAAATGCCAAAAACAATTTTGACAAAAGGAAATGTTAGCAAACGGGATCTAATTAAACTAAAGAGCTTCTATACGACAAGAGAAGCCAGTAAACACACCACTTACAGAATGGAAGAAAATATTTGCAAACTACGTATCTGACAAAGGTCTAATATCTAGAATCTATAAGGAACTTGAATAATTAAACAAGAAAAACACGCTCCATTAAAAAGCGAGCAATGAACATAAACAAACACTTTTCAAAAGAAGATATACATGTGGCCAAGAAGCATATAAAAATTTCTTAACATTGCTAATCATTAGATAATGCAAATCAAAATCACAATGAGATATCATCTCAAAACACTCAGAATGGCTATTATTAAAAATCAAAAAATAACAGATGCTGGCACAATTGTGGAGAAAATGAATTGCTTATACATTGTTGGTGGGAGTGTAAATTAGTTCAGCCATTGTGGGAAGCAGTGTGATGATTCCTCAAAGAGCTAAAAACAGAATTACCATTTGACTTAGCAGCCCCATTATTTGGTATATGTCCAAAAGAACTTAAATTGTTCTCCTATAAAGACATTCATGTGTATGTTCATTGCAGCACTATTCACAATAGTAAAGACATGGAATCAACCTAAATGTCCATCAGTGGTAGCCTGGATAAAGCAAATGTAGTACATATACATCATAGAATAGTATTCATCCATAAAAGAGACTGAGATTATGTCCTTTACAGCAACATGGATGGAGCTGGAGACCATTATCTTAAGCAAACTAATGCAGGAACAGGAACTCAAATATAACACTTTCTCACTTATAACTATGAGCTATACAATGAGAGCACATGGACACAAAGAGGGGAAAAAGAGACTCTGTGGCCTACTTGAAGGTGGAGGATGGGAGGAGGGAGAGGATCCAAAATAAATAATTATGAATGTTATGCTTAGTACATGGGCAGTAAAATAATCTGTACACCAAACCCCCATGATATAAGTTTACCTACATTACAAACCTGCACATGGATCCCTGAGCCTTAAATAAAAGTTAAAAGAAAAAAATACTATAGATAAAATCAATATTATAAGATATCATATCTTAGCAAACAACTACATTTATTTAGGATAAATTAATCACCACATTACTTTACTTACATTTGTTTTCTATAGTACAAACAGAAAAAATATTTTGACATATGTTCTTTCATTATATTCATTATCTCTTTGGCCGGAATAGACATTTCTCAGCACTTATTGTTTTAACCTTGGTAGACATATGTGTCCCAGGTGAGTTTGGGTTGAATTCAAAAAGAAATGCTGCTTGTATTATTATAAAAGCACAATTGGCTCTAAGTTATCCATATGTATTGATGAAAAGCTTTGAAAGGAATACGAAAAAAGATTTTGACAATGCCAATTACGGAACAATTATTTCTACTACTTTGGGCAGATGCAGGTCAGATGTGAGTTTTACTCATTGTTTTTCCAGATTGCGATAGGCCCCCATCAGTAAGTATTCATTAGATCATTCTCAACATGTGAATTCCCCTAGACCCTGCATTCACATTTTCAAGTCAAAAATGCTTCATTTAGTTATTTCTCTCAACTATTTATCGTAAGTAAATGTAGTTTATGAGAATTTCTACCTAGAAAACTGGAAAATGGAAGCAGGCTTATCCAAGGCTTTCTGAGATGATGTCCATGAGAGAATTAAACCCTAAAGCTCTAAGACATCTACTGTATGTGGTGAATTAACTTCTGTCCCATGTACACAGAATGGTACTAGTTATAAAACATCTTTAAAGTAATTGAGAATATCATCACATACATTGTTTTCTTATATTATGAATCAGATGAGATTCCTGCTTGAGAAAGTTTTACGTTCAAACGCAGAGAGAAACCTGGTAGCTAAATTATGTGAATAAAGAAAAACGTGTATAGGAAAAATAACTCTGAAAGTAAGATGTTAAATAGAAAATTTTCTAGGTTTAGTCGTAAGAATGGAATGGAGCAAAATGTAGGAAGATCCTTGTTTAAAAGAGACAGTTTCTACTCAACTACTGTTATTATGTGGGAAGGTTAGTTCAATGTTAGTAGGTTTGCTTTTCTTTTTGAAGAGAACCTTGAAATCTTAATTGTTTCATAAAAAATTTCATGGTTTGAAATCTCGGCAAATCATTTCAAAATTTTAAAGTATTATCCTGGGAAACACACTTCTGTAAGTTATAACCATCCCCAGCCTGCCTATTAGTGAAGAACTCTGTATTACAAAAGCTACCTGAACAGGAAGCTCTCAAGAAACATTTAATAATATCTACTTCACAAAGTTTCATCTGTGTAGCTCTAGCTAAAAAAAGATTTTAAAATTGATTTTATAGAGAGCACTTAATCTATGTAGTCTTGAATCTAGTAGCATGTTAAATACTGCCAAACTGTCTTCAACTTGGCCTATTTGTTAGACCTTACTTTTTTTTTTTTTAATTGGCAAACTGATGGGGTGTGTATTTAATCTACTTATTATATTAACCACATAGGAAACAGTTTTCTAGTCACTAAATTATCCTAATATGGGATGCAGAATTCCTGCATTTTCAATTCAACACACAATATTCTATACAATCTTCAGAAGGAACAGCATTAAAATTGCAAAGTTTCATTTTTTCTCTTCATGGTTTTCAATTTTCATATGACTTTCATGTAAGCTCTTGTTTGAATTTCTTTTTTTTTCTTAGTGAGGAGTTCATATTTTGTTTTTGTTTTGATTTCTATCTAAAGTTCATTATCTAACCAACATTTCCATTGAGAATTCCCGCTACAGTTCCATCTACAAACATTTCTACAATAAAACATTTTCATTTGAATGTTTAATCTTATCTTTTGAGAGTCTCCCCCCTACTTAGTCCTGTAACTTTACTGAACAGCCTGATGTTCCCTGAAGCACCATTCTTTTTATCCATCTGACTGTACATACTCTGCTCTGTTTGGGAAGGTCTGTCTTATCTGCTTGTCTAACTCCCTGGTCATCGTTGAAAACAACCTTGAAGTTTCTTCCTCCAAGAAGCTGTTCTCCTTTCTTCTAAACCCCTTGCCATTCTAGTAGCTGACTCAGATACATACTTCCAAGCTGCTGTTACTGAGCTGCACAATGTTGCAATTTATTTCTTTTAATGTGTGACCTCCCTCTGAGACAATGACCTCCTTGTCCGATCAGGGGCTACAATATATTCATGTCTGTGTTCTCACACTCACACACAGCCTGCCCCATGGAAGTTGATCAAATAAGTCTGGATGAATTTAATGAAATATTGAATAGTTCTCCATAGGCGCCCACTATTGGTGTTTTATTTTTAATCTTAATTATACTTATTTGCCAGTTTACATTTTTTTAAAAATGTAGAGGATTTGAAATCCTAATCAACATCACCACAACAGATGCCAACTTCTCTTTGTTTAATTTTGCAGTTTTTGCAGATTGAGAAATAGTCAAGAGAAACAAAAGTGTATTAGTGACAGCAGATTTGCCAAGGTATCCACAATGGAGAAATGCTTTCTGCGATACACTGAAATGTCAAAGAAAGATTGTAATTACTGGATCCTTAGAGAGATTTTTACCAAACACACAGCTGACTCTTCAGCAAGTTCTAGATTCAGAGGTTCTTATTTTCTAAATCTTCAGAGGGCGTGATAGCCTGTCTTAGGGAGGAAGATTACTAGTTGCACCTAGTATTTTTTGACCTAGACACCCTGTAAACCCCAAGGGTAGGGCTGCCTGATAGCTGCAGCCACTGCCTAGCCAGAGAAGACAAGGGAATCCAGGGGGGGAGTTTCTGTGGAGACAGGAGAATCCTGAGATGATGGAGGCTTTTCCCCATTCCCAGGACCACCAAGGTACAGGTAAAAGATGGCACCGGACCAAGGGAGAGATAGAACAGCAAATTTCCCTCAGGAAGGATTATAACAGCTTCCAGTGTCAGCTATCACGAAGAAAACTGACAGACTAAACCGATTGTGAAGACCTTTGGATCTCTTTCTCCCACTCCCTTTCTTTGAGTAGAGAATGTAAGCAGGTTCTCTGAGTTTAAACGGGAGGTCCTTAGTGGCTGCGTTTATTCAGAATTGTTTCTCTGGGAATCTTGCGTGAGAACAGTTTCCTTCACTTCCCCAGGAGGAGAGCTCACAAAGGCCAGGTATAAATACAAAGTTCCTAATGGCACTTCTGTCAACACTTGTTTTCATGAGCTAGGGTTGTTGTCCACCACCCATGCTGAGTGGGCGATCGGCTAACAGGTTCTCTTGTGTATTTGTGCTTTCCAGACGGAGCTGTGCACAGAATAATAAACGTCCTCTTCCTTACCCCGCCCTGCCCTGTATCATTCCACCTTAGAGAGCGTGGGACTGCGTGTAAGCTTGTGTGCTGAGCCAAGACGCCTTGAAGACAGTACCCTTCTTGCAACCCCACTCCCAGCTCTCCGAAACATTCCTTGAGCCTGACGCGTCTGTAATCTGTCCCCAGGAGAGGTACCCACTATAGGCGAATGCAGACAATCTCAAGACTGACACCTCCGTGGACTGAGGCTTTGGTGCTCCACGAAGGAGATTTAACTCTCTCTTGGAGCCCCAGGTGCCTGCGAGTGTGCGTGTGCGCCTCTGCGACTGTTTCTTTTTCTCCCAGCACTGGGCAGGCAGCGCCTGCAACAGGATACGTCTGTAGCTTCCACCCTTTCAGTCCAGCGTTTGGCTGTTTTTGTTTTTTGTTTAGTTTTGTTTCTTCTCTCATTTCTCTGTAAGGAAGGGAGAAGGACCAGTGACATCCCTGAGCCCAATTGCAGAGGCAGTGGTCATCTCCAATGCACAAGGCAGGTACTCTAAAAAGAAACCTGAGCTCCAGGGAGGTGGCGCAGAGTGACCCTGGCAGGGCAGCACCGACGAGCTCAGCCATCACGGATCCTCCATACTTGTTCGGGGGATGCCTGTTCCACGCAATTCACGTGTTTTACTGTCTTCTTCCCTTCGCTCTATCTCCCCTGAACAGAATTTTTGTGTCAAGAGAAGATGCTGAAGTTGGTGCTTCCAGGATGTTCCCAGGCACCCAATATGCGCTCCATCGGAAAGAGGTGCATGATATGCTCAAGTCTGCTCCTGATCTTAAGACAAAATAAATAGCAAGAACAGAGGAACAGAGGGGAATGCAACTCATAGGATAATTTAAGACATGACAAAAAGTTAAGCCATGAATGAAATGAGAGACTACAGACAGTAGAGTGAGAGTTGGGACAGTGTGTGTGATCCTGTGAGCTTTTGTGTGTTTAGTTTCATGAATTAAACAACAAAGGCTGTTGTGCTGTGTGTGCTTCTTTAAGCTGTTTCCAGTACAAGCTCAACTTTCTCAAGTGCAGCGCTGTTGACAGTTGTACTGGCGCTGAAGTCTCCCTTGACAAAAGAACAGTCACTGCAGAAGTGTCAGCAAAAACGTGTACCTTTGTTCCTTCCATCGGTGGGCAGACCCTAAGCAAGATGTCTGTATTCATCATCCTGTTGACCTTCCTATTTTCTCTGCCCCATTGCTCTAAAAAGATGCTAGAGAATGCTGGTTTCCCGAAAGGCTTAAGTTAAAGTCCAGAAAGCAGGGATGCCTTCCTCCTGTTTCTCACCTTTTTCTTGGCTAGAGTAGATTTATGTATTGAATCAGAAACGACAGTACTATCAAGGAAACCACATTTATTTGCCTTATCTTGGAATAAAGATTTTTATAGACTTGAGTATACGTGTAGAAACTGGTTATTGCATACATCAACTTATCTAATAAACTTTCCCTTGTGTTTACCCAGGTGTGGTTTTTAGTTTAATAAACATCACCTTAGTGATTTTGAAGTTTACCAGGAAGTGGCTATAATTCTGTTGTGTGGACATAGCTTGGAACTATTTCTAAGGATATGAACCTGATTATAAACTCATTTAACAGTCCATTTCTAGAAATTCTAACTCTCTTTACATGAGAAAGTTGACATTCCAAAAAGTAAAGGTGTAGGTGTTTATCCTAATGTAAATTCCCCTTATCCTTCATACTTTGTTTTTTTTTCATCTGCTATCCTTAAAAATATGTACAATAAATAGCATTTATAATTTATTTTAGCTATTAATTAAAGTAAATGATGTATTATGCTGCTTAAACTTTGTTTTATTTTCATGGAGATGGCAGTTTTTGTGTGTTCCATTTCACAGATGAACTCTGTTTGAATTGATCTTTCATTAATACTTCTTCAATCATTTTACACTCTGGAAAGTTGTATAATGAACTTTGCATCATGTTATGGAATGCCTTTGCTTGAGCAACATATTGAACACTGATTTATACTTTAAATATGAATATTTTAATAAGAGAGCACAAGCTCAATTTAACAATGGTCAGTGAATGATGTGAATTCATAAACATGATTGGCATGTTAAGGGATCAGCTTGTGAGTTTCAAATGCATTGTCTTCACACAGATATATTAATATGCTTAATAAAGTAATTATATTTAGCATCTTATTATTTCTGTACTTAATGGTCTTCCAGGGAGGATCTAAATTTATATGTTCCTATTTTTTTTTTAAAGAGATGTCTTCTGATGGGAACATATTCTTATAATAAGCTAGATGGAGAACTGAATTGAAATAAATTTTAAGAAGATATGCTTTTCGATGGGAAATGTTATTATAATAAGCTAGATAAAACGTTGAATTAAAATTGAAATAAAACAATCAAGAGATACTTTAAATATTTATTAGTTTATCTTTAAAGATTAAATGCTTCTTATGTTTATGTCCTTCTACATTGATGAAATATTTATTGATGACTATTGACTGTATATGGGTCCCTTTGGACAAAATCCCTACTAAAGGGAGTAATTGGAAAACAAAACTGAATTATATTAGGTACTAGAAGAAATAAAAATGCAATGGGGTTAAAAGGAAGGACAGTTTACTATTTCATTATGCCAGAAGAATTTACCTCATCTAATAGAGAAAATAAAACGTAAATTACTCTCTATGACTAAAGAGAATTTTGACACATAAAAATTGGTGAAAAAGAGAAAAGGCATAGAGGACATGCTAAGACATGGTTCAGAAACTATTTTGAATAGAACTTTATGTGTTAGAAAATAGAAGAAAAAATGTCAAAAAAGCATTGAAAGTAAGTAGAAGAAATAAGTTGTGCAAACCTGGCTTTCACTCTCATGACTTCAGCCTAATACTTCCCAAGAAGCACTTCCCTGCATGCTCTAATACGAGAGCAGAAGGCACTATCAAAAGAATTAATAGCACATGACCCTAATAAACAAATAGTCTTATGGAGAGCCATTTGGCAGTCAGTTGTCCGTACCCTAAGGAAAGAGGAAAGTGACTTGAAGCCATTTGTCAGTTAATGGGAGACGGGGTAGTTAGTGTTGGTCACTAAAAAATACGGAGACAAGGGAAAAGGAGAAAATGCCTATTCCTGGCCTTAATATCATTTCCTTCATGCTAATTGATGTTGGAAAACAGGTAAAAGTCTGTAGTTTTCTTTTAAGTATCAAGAAGTAAAATTTAAACTGTTGCATTTGTCAGTCTCTAACCTTATGAGCAAAAATGTTTAATTTTGACTTCTTTGGATATCGAAATGCCTATAGCATGGACAGTTTAATCAAAATGGTCTATATATGGGAAATGGTATGTAAAAAGAGGAAAAGATGAAAGACCTTGGGACATACTGCTTTAGAGACTGGGTGAAAGAAGAGGTTGTGAAGATATGAGATTTCTAGTAGAGGTATATAACGCCATTTAAATGCAGGTAGGTAAACAAAGTTTTTGCAGCCATAGCTAACAGAAGCCTTAATAATAAGCTCAAGTTTATGACCTGTTTATTCAAGGTACTCTGAAACATTGAGATTAATCCTTTATAACATATCATATTAGGAAACATATATTAATATCTGTATTCATTCAGATTTTATTCTGTTCTTGCTATAGGCATGGCACTCTTTTGAATTAAGGGTAATATTCTAAGTACAGTTTTAGAAACTCATTAATTACTAATTATTTTGAGGGTTTATTTTTGTAGTTAGAAGTTGTAAAGGTGATTTTTTTTTCTTCATAGTTAGACCTTCCCAGTAATTGAAAATATCATAACTTGACATAATATTATTTTGGCCCCAGCATACATATAGCTAAAGTTTTATTGTCACATCTATTAAAATACTGCAAGAGTTTAGGAAAATCTTTTGTTAAAATTTAAGCATAATTATGGAATAATAGTTCAGAAATGATTAATGTTTTATTTTTACTATTAGCGGCATTTTTAAATTCAATCACTAAAATATGTATGTATATATATAATTTTTCTAATAATATAGCTTCCCTATGAATTAATGAAATAAATCTTTGTAAAAAATGCAAGCTAAATTGACAATCCTTTGAAAATACAAAATATGTACTGAATATCTTTATTTGTCAACACATAATATACTGTCTTACAGTTAGTATACACTTGATAATTACTAATCAATAAAATAACTACACATGGAAACATTTTAATTTAAAAATTACTAGAGAATATTGATTTATCTGCACAGGCATATTTATTTGTCTATCTCTGAATATAAGTTATTTGCAAACAGAGATTGTTATTGTTAAACTAGCCATTTAGTTTATACAATCAGAATGGAAGTTGGAAGATTCATTGTCCTCCAGTAATTAGAAAAATTTCCTTTCATCTAAAACAAACATACACAGTCATTCCTTGATCCCACACATCTCATCTTATTAAAGTTCTAGTGTGCATGCAGTGTCATTCCTTTTGACCTCACTTTCATTCTTAAATTAACTGGCCCTGTTCCCAGCATTTGGCTGGCAATGCTATGTTGTCAGTTATATCTCTTTTTAGTTCTTTTATACAGTTTATAATTTCAACTTTTATTATAGATTTGGGGGTACTGTGCAGGTTTGTTACATAGGTATATTGTGCGATGCTGAGGCTTGGGGTATGACTATGCTCAGTACTGATCCCAGGTGCTGAGTTAGTTTTTCAACCCTTACCTTCTCCCTCCCTCCCCTCTCCAGTAGTCCCCAGTATCTGTTGTTCCCATCTTAATGTCCATGTGTACTCAATGTATAGTTTTCACTTATAAGTGAGAATATGCTGTATTTGATTATCTGTCCCTGTGTTAATTCACTCAGTGTAATGGCCTCCAGCTGCATCAATATTACTGTGAAGAACATGATTTTGTTCTTTTTTATGACTGTGGAGTATTCCATAGAGTATATGTACCACATTTTCTTTAGCCAATTCATCATTGGTGGGCACCTAGGATGATTCTATGTCTTTGCTATTGTGAATAGTGAACATATGAGCGTAAGTGTCTTTTTGGTAGAGTTATTTAATTTATTTATATGTATACATATATATATATATACACACACACCCAGTGATGTGATTGCTGGGTAGAATGGTAGTTTTGTTTTAAGTTCTTTGTGAAATTTCCAAACTGCTTTCCACACTGGTTGAACTAATTTACATTTCCAACAATGGTATATAAATGTTCCCCTTTCTCTGCAGTCTTGCCTACATCTGTTGTTTTTTGGCTTTTTAATAGTAGCCATTCTACCTGATATGAGATGACATGTCTTTGTAATTTTGATTTGCACTTATCCAATGATTAGTGATATGGAAGTTTTTTTTAAATATGTTTCTCAGCCACTTGAATGTTTTCTTTTGAAAAGTGTCTGTTCAGGCCTTTTGCTCACTGTTTTTTTTGAGATGGAATCTTGCTCTATCACCCAGGCCGGAGTGCAGTAGCACTGTCTTGGCTCTCTGCAACCTCGGCCTCCTGGGTTCAAGCAATTCCCTGACTTCTGAGTAGCTGGGATTACAGGTGTGCACCACCATACCCACCTAATTTTTGTATTTTTAGTAGAGACGGGGTATCACCATGTTGGCCAGGCTGGTCTCGAACTCCTGACCTCATGATCTGCCTGCCTTGGCCTCCCAAAGTGCTGGCATTACAGGCTGAGCCACCACACCTGACCTATTTGCCTACTTTTTAATTAGGATTGTTTGTTTTGTTGTTGTTGTTGTTGTTGTTAAATTGTTTACATGTCTTGTAGACTCTGGTTATTATACTTTTGTTGGATGCATAGTTTTTGGATGTTTTCTCCCATTTTGTAGATTGTTTATTCTGTTAATAGTTTCTTTTGTTTTGCTCTCTAATTTAATTAGATCCAACTTCTCAATTTTTGTTTTTGTTGTAATTGCTTTTGAGACTTTAATTATAAACTATTTCCCAAGGTTGATGTACAGAATGGTGTTTCCTAAGTTTTCTTCTAGAATTCTTATTGTTCTTACATTTAAATCTTTAATACATCTTGAGCTAATTTTTGTATATGGTGAAAGGTGGGGTTTGGTTTCATTCTTCTGCAGATGAATAGCCAGCTATCCCAGCACCACTGATTGAATAGAGAGTTCTTTCCCAGTTGTTTATTTTTGTTGACTTCATCAAAGGTCAGATGGCTATAGGTGTGATGTTTTGTTTCTGGGTTCTCTATCCTGTTCCATTGGTCTATGTGTCTGTTTTGTACCAGTACCAGGCTGTTTTGGTTACGGCGGCTTTATAGTATAAAATCAGGTAGTGTGATGCCTCTGGATTTGTTCCCTTTGCTTAGAATTGCTTTGCCTATGCAGGCTCTTTTTCTAGTTCCATATGAATTTTCGAATAGCTTTTCTTTTTTCCTAATTCTGTGAAAAATGACCTAGTAATTTGATAAAAATAGTGTTGAATTTGTAGATTGCTTGGGCAGTATGACCATTTTAATGATGTTGATTCTTCCACTATATGAACATAAAATATTTTTTCATTTACTTGGACCATCTATGATTTCTTTCATCAGTGTTTTGTAGATCTCCTTGCAGAGATCTTTCACATTTTAGGTTAGATGTATTCATAAATATAATTTTTTTGCGGCAATAGTAAATGGAATTGTGTTCTTGATTTGACTCTCAGTTTGAATTTTATTGTTGTATAGAAATGCTTCTGGTTTTTGTACATTGATTTTATATGCTGAAACTTTACTAAAGTTGTTTATCAGTTCAGGAGCCTTTTGGAGGTGTCTTTAGGGTTGTCTAGATATGCATATTGCCTACAGAGAGATAGTTTGACTTCTTCTTGTCTCATTTGGATGCTTATTATTTCTTTTTCTTGCATGATTGCTCTGGCTAGGACTTCCAGTACTATATAGAATAGGGGTGGTGTGAGTGGACACCCTTGTGTTGTTCCAGTTCTCAAAGGGAATGCTTCCATTTTTGCCCATTCAGTATGATATTTGCTGTGTGTTTGTTATAGATGACTCTTATTATTTTGAGGTATGTTCCTTCAATGCCAAGTTTCTTGATTTTTAAAAAAAATATAATAGGGTGTTGTATTTAATCAAAAGGTTTTTCCATGTCTATTAAGATGATCATATGGTTTTTGTCCTTCGTTACATTGATATTATGTATTACATTTATTGATTTGCACATACTGAACCAACGTTGCATCCCAGAAATAAAACCTACTTGATCATGGTGAATTACATTTTTGATATGCTGCTAGTTTGGGTTTGCTAGTATTTTGCTGAGGATTTTTGCATCTATATTCATCAGTGATATTGGGCTTGTGTGTGTGTGTGTGTGTGTGTCTTTGGCGGTTTTTGGTGTCAGGGTGGTGCTGGCTTCCTAGAATGAATTTGAGAGGACTCTTTCCTCCTCAATTTTTTGGAATAGTTTCAGTATAATTGGTACTAGTTCTTCTTTGTACATCTGGTAGAATTTGGCTGTGAATGTATCTGGTTGGAGGCTTTTCTTTCACCGTAAGTTTTTTTTACCAATTAAATTTTAGAACTCAATATTGGTCTGTTCAGGGTTTCAAATTCTTTCTGATTCAATCTTAGGTGTGTTTCCCAGAATTTATGTATTTCCTGTAGATTTTCTAGTTTGAGTAGATAAGGGTGTTCATATTGATTTCTGAGGATCTTTTGTATTTTTGGTGGGATAGGTTGTAACGTTACCTTTGTTATTTCTGATTGTACTTATTTTGTCAGTCATATCTTATTGAAACTTTTGGTTGCAATTTGTTCTTCTGCTAACCTGCTCCTTCAAACTTGCCTTTTATTCAGTTTCTATGACTGTTCCTTCCCTCCAGGGCTTTTTCATGAGCTCTTTTTCCTCTACCTACCCCCAAAATATTATCTCCAACATATCACCTATTATCGTCCAACTTCTATAGTGTTAACTATTTTTAAAATACATTTTTAAATACATTTTTACTCATTGAATATATATTATATATGTATAAATATATGTATGTACTATATATGTATTTTGCTCATTAAATATATGTATATTTACTCATTAAATGTATATATACTTTTAATGAGTAAAATTATATATACATGAGAAAAATTATATATATATTTAATGAGTAAAATTTTGAAATTTATTTAAAATTTAAAAATTAAAATTAAACAATTAAAAAATTAAATTCAAAAAATTAAAAAATATTGACATATACAATATATTCCTAGCATTTAGCAGTTTATGTGTGAATACTCCACAGGCTTCTACACTCTCTAAAGAGAGTCTACATCCTATTTGGTTGATCTTACCTAGCTTCAAGGTTTTGGTACCATTTGTACGCTAATAACTATTGAGGTCACTAGATCCAGGCCAGATTTCTTCTGTGAATTTGAGGCTCTTACCTTAATATATTTAAAATGAAACATATCTCTAACCTGGTTTGAATTTTTGATTTCTAAAAACCAAATTTAAACATTTGATAGTCACCCTACTATTCTATTCAGTCCCCATCCTCAGTCATGCAGACACCAAACCCTGATTATATCTAACATATTTCCCACATCTGTCTACAATCCTATACAACTCAAACATTTTCTTAAAACAAATATTTTTTGTTGTTGTTTTTTGTTTTGTTTTGTTTTGTTTGTTTTTTGGTTTTTTTTTTTTTTTTTTTTTGAGACGGAGTCTCGCTCTGTCACCCAGGCTGGAGTGCAGTGGCTGGATCTCAGCTCACTGCAAGCTCCGCCTCCCAGGTTTACGCCATTCTCCTGCCTCAGCCTCCCGAGTAGCTGGGACTACAGGCGTCCGCCACCTCACCCGGCTAGTTTTTTGTATTTTTTAGTAGAGACGGGGTTTCACCGTGTTAGCCAGGATGGTCTCAATCTCCTGACCTCGTGATCCGCCCGTCTCGGCCTCCCAAAGTGCTGGGATTACAGGCTTGAGCCACCGCGCCCGGCCAAAACAAATATTTTATTCATTTTCAGCTTCACTTCTCACCACTCTTTGCTTCGGATATTGTGCATATTTTTCCACATAAGATGTTATCTCTCCCTTTAATGCTTCATCTGAAGTTACACTTCCTCCCCTACTCATACTTGCAGTCTTATCTCAGGCACTAGTTTCTCCAGCCACTCTTTCCTAAAATTTGGCTTGTTTTACACATTTTATACCAGTGCTTCCAAAATGCAATTTGCAAATATTGGTCACTTCCCATTTTATTCCTACACTGTGATTTCCCTGAGAGTATAAAATATTTTGAACATCTCTAGGATGTTTACCTAGAGACAATTAAAACTTTTGTCAGAAAAAAAAATCATAACAGTGATAGTTATGAATCATAATAAACCTTATAGATGCATCATTTATATGCAGTTTTGGTCTTGGGAATAATACTAATAAGTTCAACACTACAACAAACTAATAAAAGCATAAAAAGAGACATAGGAACATTTTTAATATCTTCAAAACCAAGACTTATAAAATAGGATTCTGTGAAAGTCTTGGCTTCAAAATGACATTAGGAAATTTAATTTTCATGTTAGTTAAAGGGAAATAAATCCATAACCTGTCTTGATCCACACCATAAAATCAGAACCAAATTGCTGCATACTGGTTCTGTGATGCCTGGATAAGCAACTAGAGTTGTATAGTATATGAAATCTTGATTAATATTGTTGATTAATTGTTTGCAAGAGAAGGATGACAAGGACATGAGTCTTTGAGGGGAAGTTTTAATCATATAACTAGAAATAAATCGACAAGCACAGCAAGTTGCAGAACCCCAAACAAAAAAAACTAGCACATAAAACACACTTGCATGGCATATATTCATGAGTTCATTACAGTTAATTTAATATTTACAATTGTTACCACATACTATGCTAATTGTATAGACCTACCTTAAACAAATTGAAAACACAAATACCAAATTCTAACTTGTGCCCTTTCCTATCATTAAATATGCAGATTTCATCTTTTCACATATTTTCACAAATGAAAAGCTTTCAGTAGAAAGATATAATCATCATTAGATTTATACCTAAAAAGTTTAAAGAACTTTAATTTTAAATATATATATTCTTATATGTATACATTGTCCTAAATATATATATTTCTACATTATATATATTCCTAAATATATATATATGTGATGTATATATGGTACTTATAAATACTTATAGAACAGGAAAGTGTCCTTTAAAATTTGCTTCTGAAAAGCTAGCTAAAGTCAACGTTCAATTACTTATTTGTTTTGTAAGACTGTTCTACAGATAATAAAAACATAGTTGGCCGGGCGCGGTGGCTCAAGCCTGTAATCCCAGCACTTTGGGAGGCCGAGACGGGCGGATCACGAGGTCAGGAGATCGAGACCATCCTGGCTAACACGGTGAAACCCTGTCTCTACTAAAAAATACAAAAAACTAGCCGGGCGAGGTGGCGGGCGCCTGTAGTCCCAGCTACTCGGGAGGCTGAGGCAGGAGAATGGCGTAAACTCGGGCGGCGGAGCTTGCAGTGAGCTGAGATCCGGCCACTGCACTCCAGCTTGGACGACAGAGCGAGACTCCGTCTCAAAAAAAAAAAAGAAAAAGAAAAAGAAAAAAAAAATGGTTACACTTTTTTTATCATTCATCTGATTTCCTGAGTGCAGACTAAAATTCATTCATCTTTGTTTACCAAACACTTAATAAGGTGATTTGCTCATAGTCATT
Source organism: Macaca thibetana thibetana (assembly GCF_024542745.1). NCBI lineage: Eukaryota > Metazoa > Chordata > Mammalia > Primates > Cercopithecidae > Macaca > Macaca thibetana. The sequence goes on from NC_065583.1 coordinate 79,808,658, forward strand.
AGTCAAAAAAATCATATTTACATTGAATCGATTCTCAAGAATAAGCTTACAATAACCCAAATACATATTCTAATCAAATGGATAATCTTTGCCTTAAATTTAGAAATAGAATATCAACACTGCAAGTATTGAACTGGTTTTAAGTGAAAGGAATCACCACCTGACCAAGATATTTATGAAAATTTTGTTTCTCAGTGTCCTTTTTTCTCATGATTCTTTTCTTTTTTACTTCTTGCTTACATTGGTAAAAGCTAATGACTTTTATTAAATTTTAATTAAGATAGTGTTTGTTTTTCTTTATATGTACTGAGACTGAAGTGAGTATAAACTCTTACAAATAGTTTGTTTATTTCAGGTCATATTAATAACATTAACAGAGAAGAGCTAAGGTAGTATAAACACAATGGATTTGGTCAAAGGGTGAACGTATCATATGACCATTTCCTTTTGTCTGAATTGTATTTAATATTTCCACGCATATTAATTTCAGGTAATGTTCTTTTGCCTTGGCAAAGAAGTCTATGTTCATCCAAATAAGAGTTTTATCAATTTTTTAAAATTCTTTAGGAACTGTTGACTGTCTTATTAATTAGACTTACTATTTTATTATTTTCTGGTTTGTGCTAATATTGATTTAAGCTTAGAGGAAAGCTTATGATTATTGTTAAAGAGAGCTGCTTTTCAATTTTCAAGATGTAGTTTGATTATATGTCACATAAGAAAATAATAGGCTCTATTTTCACCTAGCTAACAGGTTAAATGTTTTTCTAACCCTCTTGTAAATATATCTTAGCAGGTTACTTTTATATAAAATATAATTTTAAATATTATGAATGGATTTATGCTCACAGAGCCCATTAAATGACTCAAATTATATTTTTTCTGTATTTTAATAAATATATTTTGGATATAAAGAACATTGATTTATCATTAATTTTTTTTGTTATTTATAGCAATATTGTATTACCAATGAAAAGTAGTGATTTAAATGTCTTGGTATAAACTACGAACAGCACAAAGATTGGTGTTGGGTAATTTTGAAGGAAGAGAGAAGTATACAAAAAAAAATATAAGATTACATATGTAAAAAAATAACAATAAGAGATGAAACATAATACCATCATAGTGTATTTAAATAGAAACCTAGAATAGGCAATATAATTGATCTACTATAACATCTTCATATTTCAAATAAGCAAATTCAGGTCTTGTGAGGACAAATGACTTATCCATTACAAAAATATTGGTGATTTACCTGTAAGCCTAGTGCTCTTTTCACTACACCATGCTGCAGGGAATGAGAGAGTAAAATTTTTATGTAATTTTTTTTTTTTTTGCCTAAAACTAGCTCCTCAGTTCATGTATTTGATTTGTAAGTACAGTTTACCCTTAAGAAATGCAAAGTTTGAGGTACGAATCCTCTGCACAGCTGACTATCTGCATGTAACTTTTGACTCCCTACAGACTTGACTAACAGCCTATCATTGACCTGAAGCCTTACCAGTAGCATAAATAGCAAATAAATACATATTTTTTGTGTTATATCTATGTATACTCCATTCTTGCAAAAAACATACTTAGAAGCTGTAATGATCCTCTTTAAGCACTGAATACATACATCTAGAAATAAATCATTTTATAACAATATATTATATATTTTATATATTACATATAAAATATTACAACATATTTGTCATTAATTGCAATGTGTATAAAAAACTCTGTCTTTCTCTTTCTTTCCTTCTATTTCTTTTTCTGTCTTGAAAATATAACACTTCTTGGAATTTATGAATTTAATTTAGCCTTCTTTATCAAAATTATCTTATTTTTGGACGATTCTTGAAATATAATGCCTCTTTCCCTCTTATCTCAACCCCTTAATACTCCTTTTGCATTTTTGTACTGGTACCTAATTTTACTAAAAATAACACAAATATTAAGTTACATTTTAAATATATTATCAAAAATAAAAAATAATGGAAATAATGTCATTACTAATAGTTGAAGGACTCATCTAGAATCAACACATATTTTACAATTTTAACCAAATATTTGTTAAGAATTGTTACTCAAAAGCATTTACTTCAGATTCAGAATTTAGTTCAGAGTTTTATATTTATTTACCTTAAATAAGCTGACTTGTCAATCTGCTTATTAAAAGATAGAAAAATATGACTTCTTATAGCATAAAGTAATGAGACAGATTGCAAAAAATATTTCAAAGATGAGTAATATAGATATACATATAACAATATATAATGTATATTTAGCAGATATTTGTATTATTGAAATGATTGATTTTCATTCATAGAAAATTTATTTTCAATTTATCCTTAGGCAAATATGTAATTATTTACAATGTCTTAAATTGATTAAAGATATCTTTTATTCAGTAAGGTTCCTATATATTTTTCCCATTGTGGAAATTATTTTTCCATTGTTCTTGAGAATTTCATTTCATAGTTAATACAAATTTTCTTTTTTTTTTTTTTTTTTTGAGACGGAGTCTTGCTGTGCCCCAGGCTGGAGTGCAGTGGCGCGATCTCGGCTCACTGCAAGCTCCGCCCCGCCGGTTTCACGCCATTCTCCTGCCTCAGCCTCCCAAGTAGCTGGGACTACAGGCGCCCGCCACCTCACCTGGCTAATTTTCTTGTATTTTTATTAGAGACGGGGTTTCACCGGGTTAGCCAGGATGGTCTCGATCTCCTGACCTCGTGATCCGCCCATCTCGGCCTCCCAAAGTGCTGGGATTACAGGCTTGAGCCACCGCGCCCGGCCCAAATTTTCAATTTGTAAACCAGCAGTTTGATAAATTCATAATAAACCTATTATTCCATGGAAAACACATACCTACTTTTAAGATAATTAAAATAAGTACGTTGAGAGATATGTTCACTCCCATTGTAAGTAAAATGGTGGTGCTTAGGCTAAGGCAGTGGTACAGCATGACACAGCAGGTTTGGAGCACAACACACAATCCCACACAATATGTAATCACATTTATGTAGTCATTTGATATAACCTGTTTGTGTGAGCTCATACCTGGCTTTGAGTCTGTGAAAAATATAAGTGCACAATTGACTCTGTAGGAGGGGAGAGAATAAAGCCATGTCCCAACTGCCTACGGTCTCTTGAGTATTCTTTTTCCTTTTTTCTTTTTTATTATTATTATTATTTTTTTGAGATGGAGTCTCACTCTGTCGCCCAGCCTGGAGTGCAGTGGTGTGATCTCCAATCACTGCACGTTCTGCCTCTTGGGGTCATGTCATTTTCCTGCCTCAGCCTCCCGAGTTCCTGGGACTTACAGGTGCCCGCCCCCACGCCTGGCTAATTTTTTGTATTTTTAGTAGAGACAGAGTTTCACCATATCAGCCAGGATGGTCTCGATCTCCTGGCCTCGCAATCCGCCCACCTCGGCCTCCCAAAGTGCTGAGATGACAGATGTGAGCCACCACCCCCGGCCTCTCTTGAATATTCTTTCAGCTACCTGCCACCTGTCCACCAGCTTCCCTCGGATCCCAGCTTGGGTTGGAACCTGACAGTTGGCATAGTCGGCAGAATCCCAAGGTGTGTGAGCCCGAGGCTCCCGATGATCCTGGGTAGGCCATGTGGCCCCAGCATGGATTATGGTATCCAGTGGCTGCCGTGTTGCTAGGATGTGTCCTGCTGTAATTATGGGTGGCAGTGGACGGGTCCCCCATGAGCATGGAGAAGGCACTGAAGCATCTGGATGCACAGAGAATAAAGAAGGAACACAGTTTTGCCAGCAGAGTTAGATGGACATTTTTGATTGTGCTACAGGAAGTGCAGTGTATGCTCAGTCCCTGTGGGATGTAGCGGCAGGTAAGAGACCTCCAGGTGCAAGGAGAATGCCTGGAGGCCCGGATACACAGCTTGGAATGATAATTAGGGGCTGCAGTTAGTGTGGGTCTGAGCCCACCATCCCGGTCAGAAACCCCTACTTGGTCTAATACCCAGGAGGAAGAACCTCTGTTTCAGGCATGCCCAGCAGTCCATTAGAAAATAGAGCGTGAACATCCATTGGGTCCCCAGGGGTGGGCTCAGGGACCCCTTCCATGATAGAACACATATCATACACTGCCTATATCCCAAGTGAGTTGTGGGAATTCGGTAAACAGTGTCCGCTCTGCTTGCGGGAATCCCTACCCACCTGGATGCTCCCCAACCTTTGGGATGGGGGAGCTGACAGTATTGTCTGCTCTGCCTCTGAAATAGAAAAGTTGGCCTCCATTATGACCCATTCCTCTCTCTATCAGTGATTGCAGGTGAGCAGGTGGTTAACACAGGGGCAAGTTGACCACACCCTGATTAAATGGCTGATAGCAGCCATACGAAGGGTATGAAACGGTCCTGGAGAAATACCAGAAACTAAGTAAACAGCAGTTGTACATAAATTTGGTACAAGTAATTTGGGTGATGGGTATGTGGCAAGCTATGTTCAATCTGAATACCCAAAAGCCAGATGATGAATGCTTTACCTCCTACATGAGGAACCTTGTGTTGAGCTCTGTGACCCCGAGTTCCTTCAGCTCCCTGGCTGCTGTCCTCATTCTGTATGTGAGGTGTCACACACATGAGGTGACTACTGACGTGGTAGCCCTCATGAAAGCAGAGGGCCATAGGTGGGACTGGATGGTCTGCATCTTAAAAAGGAGGAAGACAAAAGGAACGCTGAGCAGGTGACCCACACATAAATGTAGATTGATTTGATTTTGTCTGGGATTGACCAAGAAAATTTAATAGGCAACCCAATGAAGTGCTGTTAACTTTATGGAGGCAATTGTCCCCAGAGCAGCAATTCGAGAAAATGTCCCAAAATGGGCAGGGCAATGCTGCTCAACCCAGTCCCATCTGGACACTCCAGCTCAACCCAGTCCCACCTGGACACTCCAGCTCAAGGACTACTTGCAGATGGGTGGAGGTATAGAGTCTCTTGTGATTAATTAGGAAACTGGCCAAGGTGCCCAGCTTGCAGGAGACACCAGACAACAAGAGGCCACATGTGGAATTGACAACCCACTGGTCCCCCATCAATGTACAGAAAGTGCTGATGCTGTTTGACACTGGCACAGATTGTAGCCTTGTCTATGGAAACCTAGATAAGTTTCAGGAAAGACTACACATATAGACGGCTATAGAGTCCAGTCAGTCAAAGTAAAACCTGTATCTTTGCACCTGGTCATTGGCTGCTTGGCTCCCTGCTTATGCACTGTGTATGTCTTGCCCGTACCTGAATACATTGCAGGGGTAGATATTTTACATGGCTCGGCTTTACAAGCCACAACCACAGAATTCAGACTCCGAGTGCATGTGGTTAAGGGGTACTCCATGAACATATGCATCACTGTCCCCAAATCTTGCCACAACCCTGATGGGTTACTTCCACCTGCCAATACTGCTTGCCAGGTGGGCATATGGAGATAACTGAGACTATTAAGAAGTTAGAGCAGGTGCAGATAGTGTGTGACACCCACAGCCCCTACAGTTCTCTTGTATGGTCAGTCAGAAAGCCTAACAGAACTTGGCGGATGACGGTGGATTATCGAGAACTAAATAAAGTATCATCCCTTTACGTGTAGCCAGTGCCATCTATCAGTGGATTTGTTGGACCACTTAATGGTGAAATTGGGAAAGTACCACTATATGTAGTGGCCTTGGCCAATGCATTCTTCTCAACTGACATTGCTCCAGAGAGCCAGGAATAGTTTGCCTTCATATGGGAAGGGCAACGATGGACTTTCACACTGTTGTTGCAGGGCTATGTGCATAGCCCCACCATATGTCATGGTCTTGTTGCCACAGATTTAGCCACCTGGAAATATACAAAGGGGGTCCACCTATTTCATTATATTGATGAGAATCTCAGATTCTCTTGCAGATTTAGAAGTGGTGGCACCCCTCTTGTGACAGCATTTGGCATCATGTAGTTGGGCTATCAACGAATCCAATTCCAAGTGCCTGAGTTGGCTGCCAAGTTCTTGGGAGTTATCTGGTCAAGTAAGACAAAAGCCATATCAGAAGCCATCATGGATAAAATTCAGGCATATCACCAGCCAAAAACGATGAGGCAGCTACAGACTTTTGTGGGCCTCTTAGGATATTGGCAGGCATTTGATTCACATCCCATTTGGCTCAGATGATAAAACTGTTGTATCAGTTGACAACAAAGGGAACTACCTGGGATTAGAACGATGAGGCTGAGATGGGTTTTCTGGCAGCCAAGAAAGCCATGCAGTAAGCACAAGCCCTACGAGTAATTTACCTGGGGTGCCCGTTTGAACTTGATGTGCATGTGACCACAAATGGTTTTGGCTGGGGCCTATGGCAGTGCACGAAGCACTTTAGAACACCAGTAGGCTTTTGGTCCCAGCTTTGGAAGGGAGCTGTGGTCTGGTATTCACTGATAGAAAAGCAGTTAGCAGCTGCATATGCCACCCTTCAGGCTTGTGAGAGCCTGATAGGATGGGCTATATTTGTCATGTGGACAACTTACCTAATAATGGGGTGGATGCGTTCACAGGTAACAACTCCACAGACTGTGATGGCAAAGACATCCACCTTAGCAAAATGGGACACCTACTTATAAGAGCAGTGTACCCTGAGTACAAGCCCCTTAGCAGCAGTATTACAAGAATTACAAGATCTGTAGTCCTAATGCAAGATAAGGCATGTGTCTGCCTGAGGCACCCTTAAGCCCTGAGTCATTACCATTTAAAGAAGGAGAACCCCCAGTTCCCGATGGGGCATGATATACACACGAGTCCAGCCAGGGTGCTACTGCTGACTGGACCATGATATGGTCAAGATAGTCAATGAGCTGAACTCAGGGCAGTGTGGATAGTGATAACCAAGGAGGAAACACCTATGGTGATCTGTACCAATAGCTGGGCAGTTTATGAAGGCTTACCTTGTGGTTAACTACCTGGAAGTTACAGAAATGATTAGTTGGCCACCGACCCATTTGGAGCCAAGCCATATGGCAAAACCTATGGGAAATGGGTCACCAAAAGAATGTAACTATTTTTCATATGTCAGCCCATATGCCTTTGGCTGCCCCTAGAAATAACGAGACAAATACCTTGGCCAAGGTCCGGTGGTTGAAGTCAGCAGCTACACAAGGTATAGCCCTATGGCTGCATCTAAAATTGGGTTATGTGGGGGGTAAACTAATGTATTAGGTCAATAAGCATTGGGGTATGTCTGTGCCCACACAAGATATCTGCGGGACCTGCCAGAAGTGCCCAGCATGTGCACAGGAATACCCCAGTCAGAGACTGCTGCCCAAGGTGGCAGCTGTGCTCTTTTGGGAACGCAATGTTGTATCTTCATCCCTGACAATCTACAAAACATAACAACAGTTTCGCAAGGAGTTTCCCTGGAAATCAAGGCAGTTGAGAACCTTACTGACAACCCCTACAGACATGGTGGGCATCTCTGGGCTCTGGCCTGTGCTGGACTCTAATAATTATAGGTAGCACAGTGGGAATATTAATAGTGAGTTGTAGCTCCCTGTATTGCTGCTGTGGTCTTTGGCTCCAGAGTTCTGCCCTGTGGGCATGTCTCCACACTAGGAGAACTCCCTCAGTCTAGGGTGTGGAGCGTAAGGAAAATGGTTGCACTTCAGTCATAAGTAGGCTGAGGCAGCCACAGGTACAGCATGACACAGCAGGTTTGGAGCACAGGCGCACAATCCCATGCACTATGTAATCACATTTATGTAGCCATTTGATGTAACTTGTTTGTGTAAGTTCATACCTGGCTTTGAGCCACTGTTCTCTGTGAAAACTATAACTGTACTGCTGACTTTGTAGAGGAAGAAAGACTAAATCCATGTCCCAACTGCCTACCATCCCTTGACTATTCTTTCAGCTACCTGCCATCCATCCAGCAGGTTCCCTTGGACCCCAGCTTGGGTTGCAACCTGACACCCATGTTTCCTGCAGCATTCATAATAGGCAAGATTTGGAAATGATCTAAGTGCACATCAATGGATGAATAGAAAAAGAAAATGTGTCACATACACACAATAAAATACTATCAGTCTTAAAAAAGAGAATTTTGTAATTTGTGTCAACATGGATGAATCTAGAGGACCTATTGCCAGTGAAATAACCTAGACACAGGAAGACAAATACCACATGATCTTAATTATGTGGAATCTAAAATAAGTCAAAATCATATAAACAGAGAGTAAAATGGTGGTTATCAGGGGATGGAGTTGGGGAGGTATTGGTCAAAGATTACAAAATTTCAGTTAGAAAAAAGGAATAAGTTCAAAAACTCTATTACCCATCATAGTGAGTGTATTTAATAGCAACATATTGTATTTTCAAAGTTTTAAAAAATTTTTGTGGGTACATAGTAGGTATATATGTTTATTGGTTACATGAGGTATTTTGAAACAGATGTGTAATGTGTAATAATCACATCATGGTAAATGGATGGGTAAATGGAGTATCCATCATATCAAGCATTTATCCTTTATGTTACAAACAATCTATTTACATTCTTTTAGTTAAGTTAAAATATAGACTTAAATTATTGTAATTTGAAAATTGCTAAAACTAGATTGTAAGTGTTCTCACCACAAAAAAAGATAAGTATATGAAGAAAGATACTTGTTAATAAGCTTGATTTAGCCATTCTGCAATGTGTATATATATCAAAAATGATGTTTTATACCATAAATATATACAATTTTTGCTGTCAATTAAAAAAGGAAAACTATAAAATTAAGCATACAATTAAAATGATTTGGATTATATTATTCTATTTATATGCTAAATAGGGATTTTATATTGCATTATTTTTATAGATATTACAATAATAACATAGCTTTTTTTCTTAGCATTTATGCAATCTAAAATGTCATTAGTTTTTTAAATGGTCAATAATATATTAGAAAGTTAAGAATTTTATAATTTTACAACTTATGCTGTCATCACTGCCTTTCATCAGATACCTTTATAAAATAATTTCCTCAGGATAAATTCCTAGAAGTGAATTATTGGAACAGATATTATGAACATTCAAATCCATTGTTTTTCGAATTGTGAACTGTAACAAGTTTACCAATTTATACTTCCACTAAAAATATATGTATATAGATAGATATAGATATAGATATATATACATGAAAGTGCCTGTTATCCTGCAGCATTTCCAATTTCAGAATCCAACTCCTGAGGTCTAATGTGTTATGTATTTCCTAACCCACTAGCAAGTTGTAATTTCCAGGAATGTTCATTGATGATTTATTCTTTAATTTCTTCCTTATTTGATAGTTGTTCCCTGTATACTCAAATAAGTGTCTCATGGAATATAACTCGAGTTTTATATAGTTTCACCCAGGATTCAGAGACATTGCTTTGTTGTTTGGAATAGCATATTAAATTAACTGTTTGCCATATTTTTGCCATTTATATTATCTTGACTAAAATGTATCTAGTAGCTTTGTTTTTACTTTTGTTTCGTTTTCCAAGAAGGACTTCTGCATGTATAAGGATGCCTGTCTGTTACACATTGAAATAAAACACAGGTTACTTGGGTCTAATATCCCAAGTCACATTTCATTTCTAAATTTCAGAGACTATTTTATGTCTGGATACAGCAATGCTATAGAGAAGTCTGAGGACAGTTTAACTGTTTCCTTTTGTAGGTGACTTGATTTTTCTGTTTGAATGCTTGAAGAACTTGTATCTTTTTATCTTTAAAATCCAATTATTTATCCAGGATAAATTTTGCAGGTAAGAATACTAGAATTAATTTTTCTTTAAAAAGAATGTGTACTTTAGTTTTCTAGAGTCAAATCTTCATTCTGAGGAATTTTTCTTTAATTGTATATTACCTTTTTGCATACAGTTGATCCCTATGAAAAATCATATTTATCTTTTGTTGGGAAACAAAATTTTCCTGTATATTCCAGTGCTCTTATAAAAGCTCCTAATCCTCTTCACATACCATAAGGATTAAATTCATAGCCATTTCTCTATTTAATTGTTCTGATCCCTGAGAGCCAAATGGTTATAGCCCTAATTAGATCCTTAGGTTAAGCCCAAGGGTGAGAGGGAGATTAAAACATTATCTCCCTAGAAGGAAAAAGGGATAAAACTCCAGTAATTGAAGAGTGTTTAGGTCACTAAAGGTCAAGAAAAGCCTTCTGGCCCTTGGAGAGGTTTTATTACCATATCAAATGGTTAGAGTTTAGGAGGAAAGGTATCAGCTTCCTCCTTCTTGCTTTTAGTGAGAAAAAAATTAAATAATTTTTTCTTGTCCCTCATCTTTGGATTGTCAGGTTACTTTTAATGAGATATTTGACCTTTCTTTGATCATGTTATTTTACAGATAAGGCCTGTACTGAGAGTAGGCAAATATACTTATTACCTACTGTGAAGCAGTAGATTACTCATCTATCTCTAATCTAGAACAGTTTGTGCCCATACATATGATCAAATTAGTACAGATGAATATTAAAATCCTGACATTTGTACTCCATGTACCAAATTGGAAGTACTTTTAATAACTATACCTTTGCCCTCTGAAGTGATAAATGGACAAGGACTGTAAAACGTCCAGTTCTTCTTTTCCTGTCTGTGTAACTGGATAGGTGGTATAACAGTCTGTTCCCGCATTGCTATAAGGAACTACCTGAGCCTGAGTAATTTATAGAGAAAAGAGGTTTAATCGGCTCATGGTTCCACAACTTGTACAGGAAGCATGGCTAAGGAGGCCTCAGGAAACTGACAATCATGGCAGAACGTGAAGGGGAAGCAAGCATGTCTTACATGGCGAGAGTAGGAGGGAGTGAAGGAGTAGGTTCTCCACACTTTTAACAACCAGATCTGGTAAGAACTCACTCATTATCACAAGAATGGCAAGGAGAAATTAGTCCCCATGATCAGATTACCTCCCACCAGACCCCTTCTCCAACACTGGGGATTAATATTTTATCTGAGATTTGGATGTGGACACAAATCTGAACCATATCAGGTGGGTAGGTCTCAGACCAGCATACTGAACTGATTTCTAGTAGGGTCCTGCCAAGCGGTTACTGAGGTGGCTGCATGAAGTGTAATGCCTGCTACACATCTACTGAAGCCCAGAGAAAGCACCAGAGAGTAACAGGATTTAACACATAGACCCCACATAGCAACTTTGGACAAGGACATTAGGATCTCAGTCACTAATCAGAGAAATCACTCTTTTATTCTTTGGGAAGCCAGGAAATAGTAGTGATGTTACAAGATTCCTTCAGGGCTCCTTCAGCAGCCTGAAATCTCTGTAGCCACCACGACCTGGGGCCTCACTTGGGACTTGCTCTGTCTGTTCATCCAGGCAGGCTGCATTCTGCTCCTGCCTCTGCCCGGGTCCCATGCCCACCACAGGATCCACACTCCGCCCACAGCTGGACCAGGCACACAATGAGTAGCTTCTGCATTGGGCACCGGTGCCTAGATTAGGAGAATGCAGTAGTGCCTGAAAACTCGGAGAGGCCAGCCATCGCAAAGCACCTAGGGTTGTCACAGCTCTAGCTCAGGAGTCTGGAAGTCTGAGCGCATAAGGAATGTTGCAGCTCTTTATTCCCATAGCTCAGTGAGCAGGTACATGTCACAATTCTTTTATTCCCATCGCCCACAGCTCCAAGAGTCAGCCAGGAGCATCACAACTCTTTTATTCCTGCCGCCTGTAGCTCAGCAAGTCAGCCAAAAGCATCACAGCTCTTTTTGCACCCACCATTCATCAGGTCTGGGTTCTTGTACCACACCAAGAGGAATGAGATACACTAGAGAATGAGCAAGGCAGAGAACAATTTTATTGAGTGACAGAAAAGCTCTCTACAATGAGAGGGTACCTAAGGTGGGTAGCCCTCTCTATGAGAGGGGGCCCAAAAGTGGGTAGCCATCTGTGAGGCTGTGTTCAGGACTTTTATGGACTTGCAATGGGGGACTGCATCCTGAATGGGTCATGCCTGGGTTTGGAAAAGGCACCATTTGATTAGGTAAAAGGCATTGAGAAAGTTCTCACTCCAGCTATGGGCTCTACCTGGAACTGGTAGCTCAGTTTTCAGACTTTAAACTATCTTTGGCTTGAAGATCGGGTTTCACTGGGGACCCATTTCTGTCTGCGTAGGAGGTTGTTTGTCTCCTGTTGCTATCAGTGAAAAAGACAGAATTTTTCTATGGAAAATATTCTTTTTATAATGACACAAGAATGCAAAGAAGATAGTGAAAACAGTATGTCTTACATCTTATTATATATTGTGTTCATTCTAATTGCTTTACTCTTTGGCTATGCACCATTACTTTCCAAATTTTACGGCAAGGTGCTGTGTCTCTTTTCCTGATGAATTGCTCTGGTGAGAAAAGTATTCTGGTGTATGCACGGTGACCATCTCAAGTCTTTATTTCATGCCAGAATTTTGATTTTTTTGCTCTATCATTTCTGATGCATATTGTTTCTAATGTACTTCTCATGTCTTTTATTGTGTTGATACTTATTTGTTTTCTTAGATCAGCATATGTCTTCTCATCTCATTGTGTTGATTTAACATTTTACCTTTTTGTTCACTTTTGTTTGTATTGGGTTTAGGTTTACCTTAGGTGTTTTGCTAGTGAGAAGTACTCAGAGAATATCTTTTCCTGTTTTTTTTTTAAGACAAAATCTTCATCTCTCTTTTTTTTTCTTGATTCTTCCACCCTTCGATTGCTACCGCCTGTATTTACTTACAATAACACAATTATTGCATAGATATTATACCATTTCTCTCCATGTTTCTCATGCTTGAAAGTTTCAGTTCTGAATTTTTATCTGTTTTATATTTTGAGTGAACTGTTCTTGTCTCCCTTATTATCTTTTACATTCCTTCAGTGGACATTTATCAAGCACTAGCTATGTCCCAGTGTTCTAGGTACAAATTATGTAAGGACACAATGGATGATCAGAGAAAGTCTCTCTTATTATGTGTCATTTGAAGCTGGGACTGAGATGATAAAAATGAGTCAGCCATATGATGATCTTGGGAAGAAAACTAAGGGCTCAGGTGCTGGTCTTGGGATGGTGGTTGGAAGGGTGGTTTTGGGGGGAAAAATGAAAGAAGAAAACAGAGGGCCACAGTGAATCAAAAGAGAATTATTTAGATGTAGATCATATAAGTTCTTATGAACCAGTATATTTGTCTGATAGGACTGCCATAATCAAACAACACAGACTCAGTGGCTTAAACAATAAAACTTTATTTCTTATAGTTTTGGAGGTTAGAAGTCTAAGATGAAAGTGTTGGCAGGTTTGTTTTCTCTTGAGGCCTATCTCCTTGGTTTGAAAACTGAATTAGAGGCCTAGACCTCTGATTGTTTAGTCTACTTCATCAGACTCTCCCTAACAGCTGATACCACTCCCCTACTCAGCAAAAGAAAAAAAATAAAAGTAAGAAAGATTTCTGTGGAGTGATGGGTGAAGAATAAGTGACATTGAACATTCCATGTACTTCTCAGCCGCCACCTTCAGCAGTCCACTTTCTTAGAAAGTCTCCTGGTTTCCGTGCTTCTTATTTATTGCCTACAATAATTATCTAGACAGACCTATGACCTATGATAATTTTATTTCTTCAATCCACATTTCTTTCATCCTGAATAGACAAAACAGGTGAAACTGTCTCCTGGAATGTTTATCTGCTTTAACTGAAACCCCACTTTAATGATTTCCTTCCTAACTTTTTCTATATATTACTTCAGTGTGCCATGTCCTGCATTTGTGAGTGCTGCTAAACATTCTCAGAATTTTCTGAACACATTTTCTGCCCCCCTACATATTTTCTTGGGAAAGACTGAATCAGCACACAAACATGTCAGAATTTTTACATGGCTTCCTTTGCACCATTACTTTTCAAATTTTATGGCAATATGCCATATCTCTTTTCCTGATAAACTGCTTCTGGTGAAAAACTATTCTGGTATATTCTGTCTCCCATTGGTATCTGGTGGGAACTGGTCTCAGGATGGTACCAAAATCCATGGATGCTCAAATCTGTGATATAAAAAGATGTTGTATTGGCATATAACGTATGGACATCTTTCTGTATACTTTAAATCCCCTTTAGATTAATTATAATACCTAATACAGTATAAATACTATGTAAATAATTGTTGTAGTGTAATGTTTAGGGAATAATGATATGAAACAGTCTGTACATGTTCATTATAGACAAAATTTTTAAAATATCTCAGTATCAATCTGCAATTGGTTGAATTCATGGATGTGAAACCCATGGATATAAAGGGCTGTTATTATTATTATTATTATTTTGTTTGATATTGGTAGAAGCAAAAATTTGTCATCCGGTTTCAGTCTGCCCTAAAGTCTCTCTTGGCTTCTTTTATACTGTATATTCCTGCAGCTGGTTCACATTTCATTTTGCACTTAATGATTCAGCTACATGGCAGCCGCTTACTCTCTTTAATTTTAGATTGAGTTCACTTGTTATTTTTTAATTAAAAGTGTATATACTGCTGGATTTGTGTTTTTTAATCAAGAAAATGACATTGAGCAATTAGTTGCTTGAAATTACAGGCAAACTAAACCACAAAGTTCTCAGTATGCATTGATTCTGCGCTGACTTTTTTTGCATTGTAAGTGAAGAAGGAAACTCATAAAAGACTCTGCTGTGAACAGAGCAGACTGAGATAAGACAGGCTCAGACACACCGAAGCTAATTACCCATAGTAAGTGATTCGAAGCAGGACCAGTAAGAGATTGGGGAGTAGGCATATTAAAGCCACTATAATAGAAGACATGCAAGGAGACAAAAGAAATAAGGGATGGAAATGTAATGCATGCAAAGAAATTCATACAGAAGATTAAGAAAATTACATAACTATTTTTTTTTATTCTGATTAAAGTAAATGACCTTCACTGGCAATGCTTTTGAATCCAGTATTTATGAAAGAAGAGACTTGTTCGGTAGCTGATGGCATACAGGTTGACGGCATAAAGCACAAATCCTTTTTGTCCTCCCATCTCCACTGTTTCTTCTTATTCCTCCCTTCATTGCAAAGATAATTGGATACATGGCAGAAAATTATATGGACGTGTCAACTCAAAGAGCACGGATGCTCTGGGCTATGCTTATCTAGCTGAAGGCAGGATTTCCCCAATGTCATATCCTCTTCATCAGTCACAAAACTGCTGGCCATATATAGTAATAATTCTTCACTTGATAAAAGGATGTGCTGTCAGAGGACATTTTTCTAACTTGTAATGAATTGCTAGTCCCAGAAGGTCTCTCCCTCAGTTGGCTGGATGTTTCCATAATGGTATAAAGTCATTTTTAAAATAACTTATTATAATATTCTAATAAATATGAATAATATATCTTCTTATCCCTGTGACAAGGTTGCAGTGGGCCATATGGGTGGGTGGAAAAATGGAAAGTAAGTTGGGCAACAACTTGGATTGTGTACTTTTCCCTTGGGTAAGAGGCTTATGGTAATATCCACAGCATTGTGATGAATAAGTACTTGACTTACAAAGAAGGAATGAAGAGACAGGTAAAAATCTCATAACAATTTGTTAATTGGTAAAACTAAGACACAAAAGAGACTAGTAAATTAATCCAGTCAGATAATTTAACATTCTAGTTTTATAGAGATTAGACTCTGGTCAAATAGTTTTCCGTCTATTATGCCATGATACGACTCAGTCATTTTAGCAAAATTGTAAAGCTTAAAAATGTATAAGTATCGACAATTTTATATTTTAGGATTCTGTTGTAAGACCTCTAATTATAGAAATACAGAGACGTTTTCCAATGCTTTGAGATTAATATAGCAATAGTGTTACATTGGAGAGGGTTTACTTTCCCAGAAAAACTTACATTCTTGCTGTTTTAAACAGAAAAGGGTTATTACTATTATTGTTACACAATGCTGAATGACTTAAAGAAGTATTAGACAAGCTGATAAAATAGACTTCAGGCTGAGCACTGAAATAAACTCTCAGGTCACATCATAGACCTGAGCAGCCAAGGAACCCACGATGAGGACAGTGTCTTTTGAGTAAGAAATCTGATGCTCAGCTTCTGCTCCGGGGCATTGCTGACTCTGCCATCATTCATACCAGGAAAGTGGCACCTCACTGTTTCTCTTCCCACTTAACTCAGTTCTGAATTTTAGTTTCAGAATGCCTCTGATAGGTGAACCTAAATCACATTTAGAACTCCAGATTTAAGGGAGTCTGGAAAAGAAACGTTTAGATTTTCAGTTCATGAAGAATAGAGGAAACACTAGAGTTAAATATCTGTTGAATGAGTTAATCTAGTGTTTGTAATTTTATACTATGGGTGTATCACAAAGATCCGTTGCATTTCTATTGCACTCGTTATATTTCAACGCATCTTCAGAGTTTTCAGTGCATTTCATTACCACAAGATAATAATAATTATAGGCATTTATAGGTAGCTACGACAATTTTTTCATACTTGAAAATAGTTTGTGAAAATACTTCTAAGATGTTTATTTGCCTTTGAGTAATATATTTCAGTGGCATCAAAGTATTACATGACATAAATGTATCCCAAGGTATTTAACAATATGCTGTTAATATACATTTATTTAGTTTCTTGTTTTCTTCCACTGTAAATAACACTGCAACAAATATCCCTGATCATATATTTTTGTATGCTATTATTTTTTCTTTTGCTCTATTAAAGGATGTGTGACTTATCTCTTAACCATTTTTGGCTTCTTTCTTAGCAATATACGCTCTAAATATTAGCTGACCATATATTTTGTTATAGATAGAAGTGGCTATGTGACTAAGTAATGTAAGCGCAATTTGTAGAAAATTCCCTTAAAAGGAAAGAATGAGCCCTTTTATGCATTTCTCTTCATATACTAGCTGAAATTTAAATGTGATGGCTGGAACACAATTATCCATCTTAAGTCATGAGATGTAACCTATGGGTTAAGGTGGTAGCTATGGACAGGACCATGATGACTATATGGAGTATTATATTAGTCAGGGTTCTCCAGAGGGACAGAAGTAACAGGATATCTATCTATCTATCTATCTATCTATCTATCTATCTATCTATCTATCTATCTATCTATCTACACACACACACACACACACACACACACACAACCTATTAGTTATATAAGTAGGTAGGTAGGTAGATAGAGCAGTTTATTAGGGAGAATTGGCTCACACTATTACAAGACAAAGTCCCACAATAGGCCCTCTGCAAGCTGAGGAAGAGAGAAGCTGGTAGTACGAAAGCCTCAAGCCAGGGAAGTTTACAGTGTAGCCTTCAGTCTGTGGCCAAAGGCCCAAGAGTCCCCAGCAACCACTGGTGCAAGTCCCAGAGTCCAAAGGTTGAAGAACCTTGAGTCTGATGTCCAAGGGCAGAAAGAGAAGGAGGAAGCATCCAGCACTGGAGAAAGAAGGCAGCTAGAAGACTCAGCAAGCCAGCTTATCCCACTTTCTTCTGCTTGTTTTTGTTCTAGCCATGTTGGCAGCCAGTTGGATGGTGCCCACCCCTATTGAGGTTGGGTCATCATCTCCCGGTCCACTGACTCAAATGTCAATCTCCTCAGGCCACACCCTCACAGACAAACCCACAAACAATACTTTACCAGCTATCTAGGCATCTTTCAGTCCAATCAAGTTGACACCTAATATTCACAAGTGTCCTAACCAGATTGACCACTTCCAGTCTTCTTTTAATTGAGAGAGAAATTTTGCAGTGATGCATCACATAGCAACATTTTCTATCAGCAACAGACTGCGTATACAATAGTGGTCCCAATAAGATCACAATAGAATTGAAAAATTTCTGTCATCCAGTGTTTACTATACTATACTTTTTATTGTTATTTTAGAGTGTACTCTGTGTGTGTATTTAATTATAAAACAGTCTCAGTTGCGTTTTTCAGGAGGTACTCCAGAAGAAAGCGTTTTTATCATAGGAATTGCAGCTCTGTGGATGTCTTTGCCCCTGAAGACCTTCCAGTGGGACAAGATGTGGAGGTGGAAGACAGTTATACTGATGATCCTGACCCTGGGTAGAGCTAGACTGATGTACGTCCTCGTCTTACTTTTTAACCAAATACAATTTAAAAAGAAAAAAATAAGTGCTTATAGAGTATGAATCCGAATAAATAATAATTTTGTACAATTGTACAATGTGTTTATGTTTTAAATTGAAAGTCGCAAAAGAGTTAAAAAGCTTAAGAAAATTGAAAGTTTATCAAGTAAAAATGTTATAATACACTAAGGTTAATTTATTATTGAAGAATAAATATTGTAATAAATTTACTGTGGCCTAAGTGTACTGTGTTCATAAAGTCTATGATAGTGTACCATAATGTCCTAAGTTTTCATATTCACTCACCACTCACTCACTGGCTTACCCAGAGAATCTTCTAGTCCTGCCAGCTCCATTCCTGGTTAAGTGTCCTATGCAGGTGCACCATTTCTTATCTTTTGTGCCATATTTTCATCATGCCTTCTTTATGGTTAGATATGTTTAGATACGCAAATACTTACCATTGTGTTACAATTGACTACAGTCTTAAGTAAAATATTATACTGTGCAGGTCTAGGTATGTATTAGGCTATAGCATGTAGATTTGTGTAAGTATACTCTGTGATGTTCACTCAACAAAGAAATCACCTAATGATGCATTTCTCAGAACATGTCCTCATTATTAAGTGAAGCATGACTACATTTTATTTTACCACTACCATATTAGACTTCTGTTACTTGCAGCCACACGTTTTTTCATTTTAATCATCAAATTGTGTCCAAAAAGGATATAAACTTATTTCCATTAACAGTAAATAAAAGCATTATTTGTCTATATTATGGCTTGTTTTTTGCCAATTAAATAGATTAAAAAATTAGTGTTCATTTATTTTAAATTTCCATAGTATCATGTTTGAGCGTGTTTTATGTGTATTTGGCCAATTGAATCTGCTATTTTGTGAATTTTCATTCAAAAATTCAAATGAAAAATGTCATGTTTGAAGCTGATTTTTGAGAGGAGTGAGCTCTAGGTGCTTAGGACCTCAGTCCTACAACCACAAGAATTGCAACAACCAAGTGAGCTTGAAAGAGAACCGCAAGCCTCAGCTGAGATCCTATTCCAAGCTGAATCCTTGATCATAGCCCTGTGAGATCATGAGCAGAAGACCCAATTTTTTTCTTTTTTTTTTTTTTTTGTTAAGTTTTGGGCTACATGTGCAGAACGTACAGGTTTGTTACACAGGTATACATGTGCCATGGTGATTTGCTAAATCTATCAATCAATCATCTATGTTTTAAGCCATGCAGGCATTAGGTATTTGTCTTAATGCTGTCCCTCCCTTTCCTCCCTACTACCCAACAGGCCCTGGTTATGTTTCCCTCCCTCTGTCCATGTGTTCTCATTGTTCAACTCCCACTTATGAATGAGAACATGTGGTGTTTGGTTTTCTGTTCCTGTGTTAATTTCCTGAGAATGATGGCTTCCAGCTTCATCCATGTCCCTGCAAAGGTCATGAACTCATTCTTTTTATGGCTGCATAATATTCCACGGTGTATATGTGCCACATTTTCTTTATCCAGTCTATCGTTGATGGGCATTTGGGTTGGTATTTTTTGTATAGCAACAGAAAACCAATGCCATATGTGTTTTGATATTTCAAATTCACTTCATGCCCTTCTGTTGCTGTTTTCTATACAACGGGAAATATGCTTTCTAAGGATTCTGGTTTCTGGGTTCCAATGGCTTCTCTAACAGCAGCTACAGCTCCTCTGTGATTCCTAAGTTGGTCGCACAGCACCTCTTCTTTAGTTTCAGTTTGAGTTAAGCTATCCCACTGAAAGTCTTACTTCTGCTTGAGGCCCCAGTTTCTGAAATCTGATAATACCACACTCTAGTCAAGTCACTCTAGTTTGGCTTTAAGGGTGGCAGTGACTTTCTGCTATCATCAATCCTTAGGTTTCTAGTAGGTTCCCTCACATTTTGCTTGTTGGGTCTCAATAAGTTCTAGTAAATTGCCTTTGTTTGAACTATATGGCAGAATTTTGTCTTTACCTCAATAAATCTTGACTGATACCATGAAAGAAAATAGCCTTACATCCAAAGACAACTAATTTAAAACAAATTAAAGAGCTACTAATTTCAGAAAAATAAAAAGTTGCACCAGAAAGGAAGCAATTATATATGCTACTTGGACCAGAAGCAAATTATCATTAAAATAATAGAACACTGAATACGGAATTAACCAAAAATTATATTACTATAATGAGAAGATAGAGGAAAGGGAAGATGTCTACATCTACCCACATAAAAAGTCAAAGACAATGGCTAAAACTGATGAATGAAGAGTTAACATTAAGCATACACTGTTTACAAAGATGGATGTGAAAACAGGCAGAAACAGATATTAGAGTTAAAAGTAGTTAACTCTGGGTGTAGAGATATATATATATATATATATATATATATATATATATATGAGTTAATTTTTTATAAGCCTTTAGCACAATTTAGACTTATGAAACTATGTGCATGTACTATTTAATTAATTTATTTCCTGGTTCATAAATGTAGAATTATTCTTGTGGAAGAATAAGTTAACATAAACATAATTTTTAAATTTATTTAATACAATTTCAAAAGTCTTTCATTTGTATTTCTCTCACATTTAATGACCCTTCCAAGGTATAACCTCCTTTCTCTCCTTTTCTCACATAATAGCTACTAAAGGTGTGTCTACACCCTACATGATGACACAATAAACAGGTAAAATAAGTATTAATATAGTAACTGCTACATGTTTTTACTCATTGCCAGTTTTTCCAAGTTATAGAATACAGCCTCATAATTAGCTAATTTTTCTTATTTAATATTTATTCAAAAAACACTTTGGATGTAAATGTGTTAAAGAACTATTCACTCATACCTGTGGCAACTGTTGGCAGTCACCTTATTCACATGTGCATCTCATAGATCCTAAGTTTTAAAAGGAAAATATTTAATATATTGAGTCTCAGAACTCATGAGAGCATAAAAGTTCATTTTTTTAGGCTCAAAAGAACAATCTTAAATTTTAGGTTAAAAGTAAATGATGTTTAAAATAATCAGAACTTTGTCAGAAATTTAAGCGCTTTGGTATCTTCACACTGAGACATTTCAGAATTCTGTTTACATTGAGAATTATATGAAGTGCTTGCCTTTATTAATCAAATATCTGGCAAGAAGTAACAGTAAAGCAATCTTCTTCACTTGCTAAAATATCACTGAGGTCATTTAGTATCTGGAGACACAAAAGTTTACACCCCAGACTCATAAGGGAAAAAGAGTTAATTATGTTTGCTAAGATAATATGGGAGAACAAATGAATCTAAAGAACATTCCCAAAAGTAATTCATGTTGAGGGCTTCCTAAAATACAAGACATTTTCTGCCTGCTCTAGGCAGAAAATGGATTTGAGACATGTTTTATGGCATCATATTTCAGCAGTCTGCATTAATTGGGAGAGTAGTGTCTGAATACCTAACAATGTCTCACCGTGCAGTCCTATTAACATTTTTGTTCTTTCTGATTTAAGATACATTGAACACTAAGATCATATCAGATAAAAACATGACAAAGTTATGTCCTTTTTGTTCAGCTGATTATCTTATTATGATATTTATTGCAAACTAGCTTTCAACATCATGTTTACTTTTAGTCACTGAGAAGTTATAAAAAAAATCTTTTCTCTGTCTTCATTTTTAGGTATTTGCATTGTGGTTTTCATTATGATAATAATAAAGGCACATTATAATAAAATGTAAGCCAACACATTCTATAACATACATGAAAGAGGTAGCTTTTTGAAAAGCACAACTTACAAGAATTGGTACAAAGTGAAGAAAAAATCTGAATCTACTGAAGTTGAATGTATTACAAAATCCTTCCAACAAAGGAAATCCAAGTCCATAAAGTTTAACCGGTGAACCTATGAAACACTTAAGAAACTTTCTCATAAAAATCTTAAAAACAATAAAGATGGAGTTGCTCTATATTGACCCGAATGGTCTTGAACCCCTGGTCTCAAGCAAATCCCCCGCTCACCTTCCCAAAGTGCTAGGATTACAGATGTGAGCCACCGTGCCCAGGCTTTCACCATGCCCAGCTTCTCTCTTTCAAGAAATAACAGAAGAGGAAATACTTCCTAACTCATTATATGATGCAAACATAAGATTGATACCAAAATGTGACAAAGACATTACAAAAACAAGCAAAAATTGAAAACAACAGAGCATTCTTTCACAAGAAAAACATTCTGAAAAAAATATTAGTTAATTAAATCCACTAATATGTAGAGAAGATAGATAATACACATAACCAAATGGGATTTATCCCAGGAATGGAGTTAAATCAATGCAATTCAGCACATTAGCAGAATAAAGGAGAAAATAATATAAAATTTTCATAAAAACAAAAATAAACCCCTTTTTTTGTAAATTTTAATAGCCACACTCATTTGGTTTTGGGAAGCATAGTTACATTAATATAGGTGGAGACAATGCAGTTTCTAGCTTACAATTGAATGTCAGTTGATGTAAGTTTCACTGATTGCTTATGCAATGATATAGGGAAGATGATTTGAGCTCATGTAAAGATAAACAATATATGCCACATTCACTACTCTTAAGCAGTGGCTCTCATCCCAGGACAATACTGTCTCCCAGAGAATATGTGTCAATGTCTGGAAGAATTTTCGTTGTAACAACTGTGAAGGAAGGTACCACTCATACTTCTTGCATCTATTGGGTCTAAAACTAAGCCAGGGATGCTGCTTAACATCACACAAAGCACAGCATAATCCCAACAAATAATTATTGGGCTCAAACATCAATAGTATCCTGCTCTAAAGGAACAGACCATGTGAAATATTCAAGCATTTTCCTGACTAAATCAGTAGCAAAACTGAAAACACAACCCAATAAACTTGTTACATCCTAGCATTCTCTTTCTGACACTGGTTTGAAGAAGATTCCTTTCGTACTTTGCCTGGGCCCCCATTGGGAGACTTTCTAGGAAGACCTGGGAGTTCTTACAGAACTAATCCTCAGCAGTATCCGAAGTGACTGCAGGATATGGAGACTCAGCTTTGTCTAGGGCAGTGTTCTGTGTAAAATGACCGGACTCAGTCACACAGTCGTCCTTTCCTTCCAACACATAGCTTACCACTGTCAGCCAAGTTGTGACCTTATCTGTACTCTACGGGGCAAAATTACTAGCAGAGCATAGATTAGCCACAATGAATGGTAGCAGTTCTGTAATAAATATGCCACAGAACAAAATGACTTACTATTGATATCCAGTTCAAAAACTAGGGAGCTAGGATACCTAGTCACTTGATTTGTGTGACAAGGGATGTAATTTTTATGATTTATTTAAGACAAGAATTCCTATGTCTTTTTAAAATAAAGCATGCTATACAATGAAGAAAACGTATTTTTATGAGGGCACTTTGGGAACACCTTGGCATTTCTTTTATTTTTTATCCGATTTTTTGAAAGTTTCTCCACGATGCTTCCATAAATCAGTACTTGTTTTACAAAATACAGATTCTGCATACTCCCTCAAATCACCAAAAACTTATATAAGTACACTTGTTTACTATCAGCAAATAATAAAACTGTGTAGTATAACAAAACTACACATGCAAACTTTTTCTCAAGTTATCAAAAGCTGAAAAAGTAAAATTAGGCAAATTAAAACAATTACTTAATAGCAATTTGGCAGATTTCTTCAAGTCTCCCTTAACCTGTACTAATAAGAAATATATAATAAAGTATATAAAAATGCCAACAAAATATATTTTGCAAATTTTCTCAAGATGAATTCAACCTAACTACCCAAAATACCAATCATGGCGACTGCTGTTAAGCTACTAGCTGAGGGCTTAAAAGAAATTGGGCTACATAGGCTTAATACCATTTAAAACAAGAGAACGTTTATTTGACCTTTTTAATCACAATCAACCACTATTCTGCCCTTACAATTAAAAAACTAACAAACAATAATAATTTTTAATAATCCTAAACATAGTTCAAGTTTATGGTTAGTACCTAAGAGCACATGATCCTAGAAAAATAAGTGTGAACATTTTTCCTGGTCTCCGTGTAAAACTTCACTATACTTGCCTCCCAGAGAAACTCATTAGTTTCTCTCACTGACCTAGTAAAATTGTCCTCCTGCCTTTTGTGTCGCCTGTGAACAGTGACATTTCATTATGCACTCACCCTGTGGTGAACAATACGACAGCTCCCAGGAATTCAGAAACTGTAATGTAAATCTGTGTCCAGGCCATCTTCATCGGTTGCAATTCCAGATTCCTCTTGTGTACTATCTCACCCAATCTATTTTCTCAGCGTTCTTCACAACAGTGTAATGTGAAGAGGAAAAAGATAGAGAAAATATTTTTCACAGTTATGCATCATGGCTTTCCTGACAGGCAGAGAAATATAGCATCTGTTGTTTCCTCTTACTCCTAACTCATATTCTATTTCTTCTTTCTCTCTCAACTACCAACTAAAGTCCCTGCATAATGTGTGTGGGGGGGGGCGTGTTTTAATATCCACACTCTCCTCAACAACATATCAGCCTCAATGTCTTGATGTAATGTCTTCAATAAGCTTAAATTATTATCAAACTTCTTTAGGTGTTTGAGTCATGGGAGTGGACTTTCCCCTTGCTTTTCTCCTGATAGAATTTTCATGAGACCTGGTTGTTTGATAAACATATGGTGCTTTCTTTCTCTCTCTCTCCTGCTGCCTAGTGAAGAAGGTGTTTGCTTCCTTTTCACTTCCTGCAATGATCGTAAGTTTCCTGAGGCCTCCTCAGCCATGTGGAACTGTGAATCAATTAAACTACTTTTATTTTATTTTATTTTGTTTTTTATAAATTACCCGGTCTCAGGCAGTTATTTATAGCAGTGTGAGAACAGACTAATACAGCACCCTAATGACCAATTAAAATAACATTCTAGGGACAGAATATTTATATATTAAAAAATCATTTAGAAACAATATGTAAATCATGCCTCCATTTTGAGTCTCATACCCTGAGTTTTCATATATGCTGAGTTATAGGTAAGCTAAGGGCTTCAGGGAGTTACATTCTTCCACTCTCCAAGGATTTTCCATTTTCTCTTTATACCCTGAATTCAACAGACTCTCCCTGATCCTAATTCTAAACTTATGATCTCATTTATTTCAATGAAAAAGGAAATTTTTAACTATAAAAATAGTGGACTTGATAGTTTATTGTCTTTAATATATATTAAGGTAAATGTACATATAGAACAGTTTTAAAATAGTCATATCACCTAAAATAATATTATGTTTTCTCAGTTGTAGACATGCTATTTATTTTGAAACATTGATTTAGTAATAAGGAACAAATCTATTGCACTGGAAACAAATAATTATTTTGTCATTGTAGAATAAGTAGTAGATGATTGTAGCATATCATTCAAAAGATATAAAAGGGTAGAAAGTAAAAAAAATAAGTCTCTCTTTTCTGTCCCTGGATTGTCCTAAGACAACCACTGTTACTAGTTTCCCATGCATGACTCCAGTGATATTTTATATTTATGTAATCCAATGTGTATGTATGCCATATACTCATTGCATTTTAATTATTCTAAGCTATACGGTTTTATTCCACATTTTAGTGTATCTAAAACTGGAAAGTATTTCATCAACAATGACATCTTGCAAACCCTGTTGACCATGTTTTACATGATATGATCATTATTGCTTGCACATACATAAACTTGGATTTCATTCCTCTTAGGCAATCTAGACAAATGTTTTCATTTCTAACCAATAAACTGAAATAATATGAGTTCTGGTTGTGACCTAAAATTATTGCATGACATCTTCTCACCTGTACAATAAAGTACAATGCATCAAATGTGCATAATGCATGTCAGTAGTCAGAGGGAAATCATGGGGAGAGAATGGACTCACATTTTAAAAATTCAGCATATTTGTCCACTTTTTAATGGGGTTGTTTGTTTTTTCTTGCAAATTTGTGTAAGTTTATTGTAGATGCTAGATATTAGACCTTTGACAGATGCATAGTTTGGAAAAATTTTCTCCCATTCTCTAGGTTGTCTTTTCACTCTATTGATACTTCCTTTGCTGTGCAGAATCACTTTAGTTTAATTAGATTCCATTTATCAATTTTTGCTTTTGTTGCAATTGCTTTTGGCAACTTCATCATAAAATCTTTGCCCATTCTTTGTCCAGCATGGTATCACCTAGGTTGTCTTGCAGGGTTTTTATAGTTTGGGTGTTACATTTAAGTCTTTAATCTGTCTTGGGTAAATTTTTGTATATGGTGTAGGTAAGGGGTCCAACTTCAATCTTTTGCAAATGGCTGGCCAGTTATCTCAATACCATTTATTGAATAGGAAAGCCTTTCTTCATTGCTTGTTTTTTTTTATCAGGTTTGTTGAAGATCAGGTAATTGTAGTTTTGCTGCCTTATTTCTGGGTTCTCTATTCTGTTCCATTGGTCTATGTTTCTGTTTCTGTACCAGTACCATGCTGTTTTGGTTACTGTAGTCCTCCAGTGTAGTTTGAAGTTGGATAGTTTGTTCAGCTTTGCTCTTTTTGGTTAGAATTGCCTTAGCTATTCAGGCTTTTTACATTCTTTTTTAAAAGAGGACATACATGTGTCCAACGTCATATGAAAAAAAGGTCAACATCACTGATCATTAGAGAAATGCAAATCAAAACCACAATGAGATACCATCTCACACCATTTAGAATGGCTATCATTAAAAAGTCAAAAAATAACAAATGCTAGCAAGGCTGTGGAGAAAAAGGAATGCTTATACACTGTTGGTGGGACTGTAAATTAGTTCAGACATTGTGAAAGACAGTGTGGTGATTCCTACAGGAATATCATTTAACCCAATAAACCCATTACTGGCTATATACCCAAAAGGATATAAATTGTTATGTTACAAAGATGCATGCGTATGTTTATTGCAACTCTATTCACAATAGCAAAGAGATTGAATCAACCTAAATGCCCATCAATGATAGACTGGCTAAAGAAAATATGGTAGAGATACATCATGGAATACGTGCAGCCATAAAGAAGAATGAGATCGTTTCCTTTGTAAGAACATGGATAGAGCTGGAGGTCATTCCTTAACAAACTAGCACAGGAACAGAAAACCAAATACTGCATGTTCTCACTTATAAGTGGGAGCTAATTGATGAGAACACATGGACACATAGAGTGGAACAGCACACACTGGGCCCTATCTAAGAGTGGAGGCTGGGAGGAAGGAGAAGATCGAGAAAAACAACTAATCAGTACTAGGCTTAATACCTGGGTGATGAAATAATCTGTACAACAAATCCCCATGACACAATTTTACCTGTATAAAAAAACTGCATATGTGCCTCTAAACTTGAGTTAAATTTTAAAAAATTATAAAGAAAAAGAAATTCAGCACCATCTATGTCCTTGAATATGTGAAAAGACACAGAATCAGTGCTTCTGAGGCAAAAGTGACTTAGAAAAAATAGTTCTTTAATGTTAATGTTAACATAACTATTTCTGTATACACAATAGTAATATATAATCAAAATCCACACCTAAACAATCAAAAAGCTGTTTTAGTATGCATTAAATAAAATTTCCAAAAGATAAGAAAGCATTATGTCGTAGTTTAATTGGCAGCATTTTTTTTTTTCTTTTTAGTGTTACATAAAATAATGACTCTCCTTATGGTATTTTAGATCTGTTGAGTGTGTGTGTGTGTGTGTGTGTGTGTGTATATGTGTATTGCACAAGTGGTTGAATCTTATACCCCTAGTATTCACCTTGTTTTATTTTTTCTTTATTTATCTGAGTAATCCATAACACTACATGTAGGATTATACAGAAATCTATGGTAAGGATGTACTATAATATATTTAATCGATATTTTGAATATCATTTTTTATTCCTAGGCTTGTGCTAATAACCACATGGTAGTTGATATACTATATATGTGTTATTTCATAGAATAATAAAACATGAATAGTATAAATTTATAGAAATTAAGTTGTTGGGTCAAAAAAGGGATATACTTTAAATTTTAATACATATACCAATTTTCTAGAGGTATGGTACCTATTTAAGCACCTACAAATAGTGTATATGTTTGCCTAATTTCCTCTCACTTTAAACCCTAAAAAAAGAATTTTACATGTCAGTTTCTAAACAGCAAATGTGATGGGTAGATAGTGATAAGGGTGGAGAAATATATTATATAAGCAGGAATGTTTTGATTGGAAGTTACTGAAACTCATCTTGAATACAAATAAACAAGTAAAACATAAGAAATAAGTGAAACAAAGGGATTTACTGAAATGAATTGAAGGCGCCTCCCTGAATTAAATAAATACATGCTTTAAGTAAGGTATCTCTGTGGTCCCCAGGGACTGGTATCAGTAACATTGTGAAACTAGAATTCTGATTTTGGTCTAATCTCTTCTTTTCTCAGAGTTCCAGATTCACTTCCACCAGCTTCTTCCCAGAAAGGAAATTTGTCTACCATAATTTCTAGGGTCTTATTTTAGTAGCTACAATCAGGAGTGGGCAAAGAGATTCTGGGGCCATCAACTGAAGAAGAAAAATAAGAAAGGCCAGAATGTTTGAGTGTGGCTTTAGTCCCTTGCCTATCTCTTGGCAAACTTCTATAGACAGGAGAGCAACATATATTATTTATCCAGCCCAGATCATGTGTCTCCTCAATGTAGTCAGGGTAATGGGAATCCTGCCACCACAGGGTCATTGTGATTGGTAGTAACTTTATTTTCTCTCTTAAATTAACTATACGGGTAGAAACACCCTATCTTATTATAAGTTTGGTGCTGTTTACTTTATGTCCGGTAGCTAGAGAAAAATCAGGGCTGTGAGCTAGTGTGGGAGAATGTGTTTGAGTGATGTGAGAGTGTGTGTTAGTGTGTGTGAAGCCAAAAGAAAGGAACGAATAGAATAGGGGAAAAGGAGGGAAGGGATGAGAGAGTGAGAGTAGAATGAAATGGTAGGAGGTGCTAACCAGTGAGGAAGGAATAGCAAGGAGAAACTGCGACACAGCAAAGGAATAAAGAATGATAGATCAAACTGCATAAGAGAATTGTGGCAAAAAATAAGACAAAAGGTAGACCAAAAAAGTTTGAAATGATGATAAATCCCAGGTGGGATTGCTCCAAACTGCTTTTTCACTCTGCAGCTTGGTGAAAACCATGTCTTCCTGAAGGGTTATGACATTACTTTGAAAGACACAGCATTAGATAGAAAGTTCTGCATACTTGGAAGGATGGGAATAAGGTTTTATCAACATTATTTTGCAATATTGATACCTGGCTGGATATAACAGAAAATGCTCCTTATCTTATAACTGTGTAGTAATGTACAGGGAAATGTTCCTGAATTCAACTCCTTCAACATAGTATATACATCTCTTAGCTATGAAGAGCAGAGCACTGAGAAAATGTAATACTCTTGGCTCTAAGAACACACAAGAAAGAGAATTGATCTATAGATCTCATTATAGGGAGATCTGAAATTTTGCTCTATGGAATCTGTGTAGAAACTTTATACAATACAAAATAATTACATTCAAACAAGTGAAAGAAAAATAAAACAAACAAAAGCAACACACAGCTAAAGGTCACATCAGGCATTATTTAGTTGATTCCATTTCTATATGTCAATGGGTTTCTTAGGAATCTCATAAGAACAAGCTTTTAAGGTAGCCAATGTGAACACTTGTTATTCCCATAAAATGCATTTTCTTATAACAGACTATGGAAATTCTTGTGTCATGATGGCCTTTTGAAATAAGGTAACAAATTATTTATATAGAAATACTGTAGTTTTTATTTGTGCAGTAATATTTTTTGCAGAAAAATTCTCTCGAATATCCAATATTTATATTTTTAACCTTTTGATTTCAACAGTTTAACTCCAGAATAGACACTGGTTCTCTGAGGCTGATCAATTTACGTTCTAAGCCCTCAAGTCTGATAGTCTGAACCCGTTTTTTCTTGGTTAATGGCTGATGGGTTTGCACACACAATACTTGTGTTTTTCTTAAAAGATTGAATTATTGGTTCTTAGAATATTCATAGGTTTTAGTTTAGTTGGCAGTAGCCAAGAGCTATCAATAGTGACTATCAAAATTTACATGTATACCAACATTATAGGAGAATGAGGGAAGGATGATAGAGATGTTCTGATGCTGTATATTGACAATTGTCTTATTATGATGAGATTTTTTTACAAAGTACAATTGGATAATTTATGCAAACTCATTTGCAGGAGAGTTCAGAGTTAGGGAAACTTGAATTTAATACATTGTTTCTTATAACATCTTTCTTGTATTATATAGCAAAATAGTTTAATTATTTTCATTAGCCTCTAATGAAAGTAAAATAGTTGTATTTCTTATATGATTCTTGTAAATGCATATAGTATTTGTGACATGTGTGTTTTTAAATAACATCTGCTAAAAATTAAAACCAGAATATTTGTCTTACAAATGACAACATGAATAAACATAATAAATATGTGTCATATATTGAGGACACAATAGAAAAAAAGAAACAAAGAACAAGAAAACATTAAAAACACAAGTCATTAATCAGAAAAACTGAAGCCAAACTTAGTGTGGTAATTATAGTAATGAAAGTATGTGGCCCATTTTTTTTCTATCAAAAGATAATAGTCTCACATTTGAATGTAAAAACAATCCTACAATAAGCTGTTTGCAAGATGTGCATTTAAGAAAAGTAATCTAACAATGAAATATACAATGAATTAAATTCAATGTTAATCGAACCAAACTGTGAAAGCATGAATGAAAAAGCATAAGATGAGATAAAATAATCATTGTGTAGTCACAAATGGAATTCATAATGCTGAATAAGATAAAATCAGAATTCTAAACAGTAAAAGCTTATATAAATCTAATCTGACAAAACACAGATATTTGCAGTCAAAAAATAACATTAAGCCTATTACTGACCAGTTAGACAAAACTTAAGTGAGAATATGCCTGATATATGGAAGACACTAAGTCAACACTTGTTGAATCTATGTAATTAAAGTGTTCTAAATATTGAATAAATCAGTAGATACATACCACAGTTTATGTAGTGGATTCATAAACTATTTACCAAAACAATCACACAAAAAAGCATAATAAATATATAAAATATTATTGAAGTAAATAAAATATTTATTGGGAAACAGGAAAAATATGGTGATAAAATACTGGAAATCATATTATTTTAAATATATCATTTTTTTTGATTTTTGATTTTTCTATTTCTAAAAGCATGTCATTGTTAAAACTTTAAATAATAGGATAATCTGATTTCCAAGACTTTCTTTTTTAGTTAATGTTATTTTTAATTGATAAATCATAATTTTATTATATTTATGGAATATAATGTTATATGTTTATAAATGTATACAAATGTAGAATGATTAAATCAAGCTACTTAACATGTTCATCACCTCACTTAACATTTTTTGTTGTGATACGTTTTGTAATTTACTGTCTTAGTTATTTTAAAATATATAATACATTATTGATTATAGTCACCTTGCTGTACAATAGACCTCAAAATTGATTTCTCCTGTCTGACTTAACTTTGTTCCTTTGACCAGAAACTCCCCATTCCCTCACCTCTCCACCTTTGGCCCCACCTTGGGTAATCATTTTACTTTCTACTGCAATGAATCAACAGTTTTCAGATCCTACATAAAAATGTGATTGTGTGGTGTTTGTCTTTCTGTGCCTAGTTTATTTAACTTAGCATAATATACTCTAGGTACATCCATGTTATCCCAAATGATAGAATTTTGTTTGAGCAACAACATAGATTATTAGAAAAAAATATATGTATTTTCTGTTTTATTTTTTGAGACAAGATCTTTCTCTGCTACCTAGGCTGCAGTGTAGTGACACCATCTTGACTCACTGAAACCTTTGCTTCCTATGCTCAAGCAATCCTCCTTCCTCAGCCTCCCGAGTAGCTGAGATTACAGGCATATGTTATTATGCCTGGCTAATTTTTGTATTTTTTATAGAGATGGGGTTTTACAATGTTGCCTAGACTGGCCTCGAACTCCTGAGCTAAAGGGATCCACCTGCCTCAGCCTCCCAAAGTGTAAAATACATTTTCATAATCAATAAAAAGCCATCATTTCCAATTATCAAGGAAGTAGTAAAATTATTTTAAAATATAAGCAGATTCAAAGTTTTGTGTGTGTCTGTGTGTGTATGTATGTATTTCCACCGTGGTCTGTGGACATTTGTTAATTTTCAAGAAGAATGAATTCTCACCCCCATTTCAAATTGGATTTAACGAAAAATATCTGCTTATTTATAATAAAGAGCTGTGAGGACAGGAAAAGTTACTTACTGAGGGAAAGTCAACACATTTTAGTTCAAACCTTATCCCCAGTGTTCTGTATGACTGACACCAGGTTAAAATAAATACTAAGCACAGTCTATAAAAGGGAAGACAAGTACATAAAACAGTCTGGCAAAAACATGTGCCAGATGTCTTCTGTTTACTTGTCTAGATCCATTTTCTACCTCTATCTACTCTTCTCTACTCTGTTTTTCTTCTCAGAGAAGATGATCAAAAAGGACTGCTTCACAGGGCTTCCACATGCTCAGTTTCCAACCGGATTCAGCCACCAGAGATCCCTGGCAAAAGAATAAAGGTAGGCAGGAAAGCAAGGACGAGCTATTTATATATGTATCTTCCACCTGTATGATTCCTTTGGATTGTCTATGTCTTACTTAGAAAGGTTCCTGCTTTCTTCAAAGTTGTCCCT
Organism: Macaca thibetana thibetana; assembly: GCF_024542745.1. NCBI lineage: Eukaryota > Metazoa > Chordata > Mammalia > Primates > Cercopithecidae > Macaca > Macaca thibetana. The sequence goes on from NC_065583.1 coordinate 79,841,584, forward strand.
CTCTACAGAGCTTTCTTGTCTCTAATTCTGGACACCACTCTCTTTCCTTACCCTTTCAAGCTTCAGCTTAGTAGTAGTTACTATTTACCCTGAGTTTACATAATAACCTGTATTTTACAAATATTTTGCCCACATTTAAGTAAAGAGCTTTTACTTTTTGGTTAAAGTTACCTTTACTTTTTTCAAATCTGAGCATGCCGTACATTTTTTCCTAGAATCCTATTACACGCGAGTACAGACGATACAGCTATTCTGTTCACTACTGCACACCGAGTACCTGGCATAAGGCTGAACATAGAGAGTAAACATTGGATTTGTGAATGAATACATGAATGAAGGAAGAAATGTAAAAGTAAAAACTCCCATAAAAGGCAGAAGCACCAGCTGCTTCTTTTTTGTTACTGTTTGATTACTGTCATTTGGTGATTTTAAGGTTGATTGTAGCTGGTCTCTGAAGCAGGCCTCCCGCGTTTCACCTCGACTCTTGCAATAGCTTCAATTGCAATCTTTGCCTCCACTTTTGGTTTCTCCCATCTGTTCCTAACCAGGAAATTGCAACCAGGCAATTTCTTTAATATGCAAATCTGACCATGTTGTTCTTTTCCTAAGCTTAACATGCTTTGATGTCGCCACACGTTCTAGATATACTACAATCTTCGGAATAAGAAATACAAGATGCCATCACTGATATCCACCTCCTTTGGACTCTTCTCTTATAATCCCATTCATAAAAAAGATTAAGAAGTACTGTACCAATTTCCATTTCCATATATACAATGCTTTCTCTTACCTGTGAACTTCTCCATGTTTTGCATAATCTATTTTATCCTCTTGACAGCCAGATCAGCATTTTGTATCAGTTCCTCACAGGTTAACTTAATGAGGGCCTGCATGTGCAGTGGGGTTACATTGTAAGAAAGGAATCGCAAATTGTTAAGAGACTGAGATTTCACAGGACTACTGGCACATCTGCTCATCTTGCCCTCTAGAGGGAGACAGTACTCATTACTTCAGTGTGTAAGCAAATCTCCTCCAGATGGGAGGGGAACGGCATCTCTACATTTATTACACTGGAAACCAAGAAAATGCTTCCAGACTTTCGCTTCAATACCTAGGGATGTTTTCAGGGAGGTACATGTCTATATATAGAGATACACTGTCTCCAGCTTCCAAGATGTTTATTATTCAAGCATTTCCTTTGCTCAGAAGGGCCAGACCATGTAGAAATGCAATAAACTCATGAATAATATTCTCCCAACATTTATATTAACAGTTTGTGAACAAATCAGATATACAAAGATAAATGGTATTTGTCAATATCTATTGAATGTAGTGTAAAATGGCGTTTGTATTTCCTCACCTGTTTCTACAGATCTTTGCACTGTTAGGCTACAGTGTCAGTTCTGTAAAGTTGACTGCCTTCATTACTTTCTACAACCTAAGTGACAATGACAGCTTCTGTGAGTGACAATTTCAAAAGCATTATTCAGCATAAAATTGATATGCCCTATTTTCTGGTCAGTTAAAATTAAGAAAGTAAAATCAATGAGAGACCAAATTTATGTACATGAAGTATATTTAATTATGATCTTATCCAAAAGGAAATCTCGATATTAAGGTAAACTTCTCAAGGGGCAGTTTTAATTCTGGCCAATAAAGCCTACAAACTTATTTCCAGATACATTGAAATGGACAATAAAAACTCCTTTGCCAAAAAGAAAAGGATTCTGAGCCTGATAATCTATTCAAGTAAATTTGAAATTAAATTATTTTACCTTGTTTGGAATGTGTTGATGTCTATGGGACAATTGCTCCTTCATACTTAGTACCCCTTATTTACATGAGCTAATCAGGAAAATTAAGAAACCATAAACTATGGTAAGGTTTTGAAAAATAGTAACACTAGAATGTGGTGATATATTGGAGAAAAACTTAATTGGCTTTACTTCTTGGCTTTGAATTTTGGAATAATCTGGGTCCTAGAGTCTATGCGTAGGGAAAGGGGATAAAGGCTACTTTTGGGAAGAAGCTGGTCCAGTTTTCAGTTGGGGACATACATGTACATAGAAACATTTGGGGAAAAAAAACACATATGTGCTATGCAAATAGAATGTATCATCATGATGATCTGTGAAACAAGTTTTGTTTTTCATTTCAGACTTCTGAAATGGTTACTTACACAAATAATACAAATTCACTATGAAATAAAATAAAACAAAATATGCATCTATACTTAAACAAACCTGAGATAATGGTGGTTAATATGTTGACGGCTATACTCTCGGGCTTACATTACATATAATAAACAGCAAATTCCACTAAGGTCAGCATGTTGATTCCCTTATTTACTATTGAAGGACCAGTGCCTAAAAAAAAATGTCTGGATATATTAGTACCCAAAGAATATTTGAATGAATTAATGCTTATGTTGTTACAACTTTTTTTTAAAATTAATATTCCACAAGTGTATTTACATGTCAGTAAGTATTAAACCATATCATTATTTGAGAAACAACTTTATAGTCTTCCTTCTATAAAGATATTGGAAATTTTAAAGCCCTTTTTATGTTTTGAACTTTTAAATTGTTCCAGATGTTTATGTTACAAACTCCGGTGCTATTAAGCTTTTATCTACTAGTTTACTTCACAAACAACTTTCCATAAATGGAATTGCCAGTCAACGGCCATGTTCTTTTTCAGGACCTGTGACACATATTGCCTTTAGCTCTCCAATTAAGTTGAAAGTTGAAGAGTTCCAACAGGGGTGCTTGTTTCCTGCAGAAAGATATTCCAGTTGAAAGTTAGCTAAAGGTGAAATAAAAATATAAAAATAATGAAGACTCTAACACTAGACTTAGCACAGTATCCTGTTTTGCAGATAATTTATGTGTCTAAGTTGGGGTCTTTTTTAAAAATAGTTATCAGGTTAATTGCCTTGTTCTTTCTTTCTCCTTCAGGGTGGAGACCTAACTACTGCTTTATCATAATAGTCCTTTCATTATTTCATAATAGCTACCATATATGAATGAGAATACCTATTATGTCATAGGCATGACATTGGGCTACCATACATGGAAGCTATTATGAAATAGTATGGTGTGTGTGTGTGTATATATATATGTGTGCATATATATATAAAATAATTATCACAAGAAAAATATAAGATAGAATTATTTCACTAAGTAGAAAATTGAGGTTCAGAATGAAAAAAATAATTTGCTCAGGTTTACTCCGGCTAGCAAGTGACAGAAGAGGATATAAAACAAGGTCTATCAGACTAACTTTGTGCCCTTTCAACTAACCTACACATAAAGAATGTATTGAGCATCTGTTCTGTTACTGTTATACGGGTTTTTATTGAAAATTGTTGATACAGTTAATCAGAAAATGAAAAGTCATTTATCTGTAACAAAACCTACATTTCTCTAATCTATCATATTGGCATATTTATTCTGCTTGTATGATATAGTATCATATAACAGTATATTGCAGTAACAGTATCTGCCTAAGGTGTTGCTTTATGGAGAGGATTATATAGTAAGTGATGTAGTCTGGATTATTGCTCAGGAAATATTTACACTTTCTCACCTCACTGTCCCAGGTAAGTGGAGTACACTTTTCTACCCTACTGACATTGATTTTGGCTGTAGAATTTGCAGTGATCAATGGGTTGTTTGCAATTGTGTTGTGAGCTTAAAATCGGCTTCGGCTGTTAGGGTTGGCCAATTAAATTCCTGTCTTCTATGAGAAAAGTATGTCTCAGTTACTTACTGGTCCAAGGAATATAAGATATACGTAGACTTTATTATTTTTCTCTTTTAATTGACTAAGTCAATAAATTAAGTTTATTGCTTTTCTAATTAAACCACCCTGGCGTATCTGTGATAATACCTACATGGACGTGAAAAATTCTTTTAGGTATTGCTAGATTTTATTTTCTAATATTTCATGTGCCTGAGAGATCCTTGTTCCATAGTTTTATTTTTATCTGTATTATTATTATTATTATTATTTGTATAGTTTCGGAATCATGACAATGCTGGCCTTAAAAAACAAGATGTAAAAGTTTCAAAAAAAAAATTTCCTGCATAAGATTTTTTACAGTTGGTAATATTTTTTCCTTAGTTGATAGAATTTTCCAGTAAAGTCTTTTGGAACTGAAATTTTATTTGTGAAATGTTTATTTTGTCTGTCTGTTTGTTTGTTTGTTTTTGAGACGGAGTTTCGCTCTTGTTGCCCAGGCTGGAGTGCAATGATGGGATCTTGGCTCACTACAACCTCCGCCACCTGGGTTCAAGCGATTCTCCTCCCTCAGCCTCCCCAGTAGCTGGGATTACAGGCATGAGCCACCACGCCCAGCTACTTTTTTTTGTATTTTTAACATAGACGAGGTTTCTCCATGTTGGTCAGGCTGGTCTCGATCTCCTGACCTCAGGTGATCTGCCCGCCTTGCCCTCCCAAACTGCTGGGATTACAGACATGAGCCACCACGCCTGGCCGTAATGCTTTTTATATATGAATTCAACCTAGTTAAGAGTCATAGGTTCATGATGTAGGTTGTCTATTGCCCTTGAATGAACTTTGATAGTCTGTATCATTCAAAATGCTTGTCTTCAAGCTAGTAGTAGAATTTATTGCCATAAAGTTGTTCATAACATTACTTTATTATCCTTTTAATGTTAGTTGGAACTTCAATGCTGTACTTTTTTCATTACTGATACTAATAATTCCTGCCTTTATTTATCTTGCTTTAGATTGGCTGGAGGTCTGTCCATTTGTTTTTCCTTTTATGAATTATTTCACATGGTATTCATAAATAATAACATCACTTTGTACCACATACATATATAGAACTATAATTGGTCAATGTACAATATAAAAATAAAAATTAAAACCGATTCCGGCAATAATGATTTTTCTCTATTTCTATTTGTTTTCAATTTCAGTGGTTTCAGTTCTGTTTTTTATATTTGCATGGAATATTTTTTCCATCCTTTATTTTTTAAAATCACTTTATTGAGATATAATTCACATGTCCTAAAATCCAACCATTTAAGATAGTAGTTTTTTAGACTATTCACAGAGCTCTGCATTCATCACTGCAATATAATTTTAGAACATTTTCATCACACTCCCAAGACCTATCTATTAATGCTTAATGGTATTTTTACTTTTAAATGGTAGTTACATTGTTGTATTTAAAGTGGGTTTCTGTAGACAGCATGTAGTTAGTTCTTTTTTTCCGCCATTCTGAGTTTCAGCTCTTCACTTCATTATTTCCATTCAAAATATTTCTGTCAAATTTATCTATTCTTATTTTTCTTGTTTCTTAAGAAGGTATCATAGATTATTGATTTAAGGTCTTTACTATTTTCTAGTATAAACATTTAATGCTATGAATTTCTGTATAGAGAAGATAATTACTGCTTATCTGCCTCCCATACATTTTTGTATTATATCCTTTAATTTTTGTTCAATTCAAAATATTTCATAATTTTGTCTTCTGACTTGGTCTTTTATCCATGAATTACTTAGGTCTATGTCTGTATATTTTTAATTTGGATAATTTTAATGATATCTTTTTGCTGTTGAGTTTTAATTTGATTTCATTTTGGTTAGAACATTTAATTTGTAAAATTTAAATTCTTTTACATCTTTTGGGATTTTATTTTTCTAAGACTATAGTCCACCTTGGCAAATGTTTCATTTGCTTTGGGAAAAGATGTATAATTTTCTGTTGATATGTGGATGTTTCTACCATTGCACATACTACCATGGCTAGTACATATGAGAAAGTGAACTTTCAATTTTATTTAGTTTTAATTTGTTTAAATTTAAAGTTAAATAGCTGCATTTGGTCAAAGTCTACTATATTGAAGCACAGAGTAATATAATTATTAAAATATAAGAAAACTTGACTTTTATATTTACCTTCATTTCTGAAGTTGCCACAGATCTTTATTTGCCAAAAAAAAAAAAAAAAAAAAAAAAAAAAGCTTTCCATAATATTCTACACTTTCAAAAAGTTAATTATTCACACAAGGGGTTCCTAGGGACAGCTGGGTGAGCATGAGAAAATCCAAGCTGGCTTGGGCTTACTAGAAGATGTGGGTTGGGACTATATAGTGACTGGCGTGGAGGGATAGGACTAGGGAATGTTCTCACTAGTAGAAAGTTTAAATTTCCCACTGGCACTAAATGAGAGTATGACCTAACAGTCTTTCTTATCAGTCTGTCCAGATGTAGGACCAAGAACAAAAAAAGAATTGAGGTTTAAAAAAAGTCAACAATCAAACATCAAAAATGAAGTCAGACTTTACACCCTGTTTAACTGTATTCCAAGAAATGCAAAAATGAATTAATTTTTGACAAGTTTAGCATCATGACTCATTCAAAAGAAATACAGGTGTGAAAAAAATAAGTAAGCAGACACATAAATACATTGAAAAGTAATTTAAATGTTTAAATATGACACTTATAAAAGTAAATTGAAATGGAGATCAGTCACGAAGAATCCCTGAGTCGACAAAGCCAGTTAGGCCTCATAAGTAACCTTAACTTTGCTTGATTTGCAAACAAACAAAACATGAATCGGCTATTTCTTGCAAATGCCAATATTAAAGAAAAATGAAACTTAAGGCTAACCAATCAGAAGTTATCATAGTTACATAACTCAGAACTTTCTAGGAGGACTGACCAAATAAGACAACTGTATAACTGTAACCAATTAAATATTTTATTTGCTTTACTTTTATGTTCACCCTATAAAAGTTCTCCCTTTGTATTAGTCCGTGGAACCTCTGAACCACTGCTAATTTGAAGCTGCATCATTCGTAAATTGCTGTTTGACTAAATAAACCCATTAAAATTTTATTGTGTCTCAGTTTACCAAAGAGGTCACAAAAGAAATTCCACTAGAACAGACATTAAAAAAATACTCTGAAGGCCAGGCATGGTGGCTCATGCCTGTAATCCCAGCACTTTGGGAGGCCGAGGTGGGTGGATCACAAGGTCAGGAGTTCAAGACCAGCCTCGCGTACATGGTGAAACCCCGTCTCTACTAAAAGTAGAAAAAATTAGCTGGGCACGGTGGCAGGCACCTGTAATCCCAGATACTTGGGAGGCTGAGGCAGGAGAATCACTGGAACCTGGGGTGCGGAGGTTGTGGTGAGCCAAGATCGTACCACTGCACTCCAGCCTGGGTGACAGAGTGAGACTTTGTCTCAAAAAAAAAAAAAAAATCTCTGGAATTTCTTTAGCTTTATCTCCTGAAGTCCCACATGTATTTCTCCTAACTTTTTTAAAACTATTTTCCTGCAAAATTGAAGATTTATTCTCTCTCTCTCTCTCTCATAAAACTCTACCTGTGTTAGCTTTCCCATCTACTTTCTCATCTACTTTTGTTCCATACAATGAAGTCCTCTATGTTGTAAGTAACAGCCTATCCTTTCTTATGTTAATGAGTTTCACTCAGTTTAGGCTCTTTTTTAAGTTGTGTAGTATTATAAAGCCAACTGCCAAAACTTGATAATGTAAAACTGTAAAAGCAACAAAAATTCCTTATATCTCATTATTCTGCGGGTTAACTGAGCTTAACTGAGTGTTTCTAACACTGCATGTAGTGTTACCAGGGACAAGATCATTGCAAACTCCATTGAGTAGGGATTTTCAATGAGGCCCATGCACACAGGTTGCAATTATTGATGGATTTATTCTCAGATTTCTGTTTGGGCTCAACCAGGGTGCTTTGATTCTCCTATAGGTACCTTCTCAACACTGCTTGGAGTTCTCACAGCATAGCTGCTGAACTTCAAGAAGCCGCCTTCCAAAATTTAAAGTTTGAAGCTGCTGAACTCTTAAGGGCCCCTCTTCAGAAGTTGTACAGTGTAATTTCTGCCTCTTTGTATTGGTGAAAACAATTTACAAGATAAACTTGGATTCCAGGAAAAAGGAAATAGATTCAAACTCTTAGTAGGAAACATGACAAAGACATTGCAGCCACCTTTAATGCCATATGTTTTTATAACTTTTTCCACAAAAACAAAAATTCATTTATGCTGATTCAAGAGACCTTCCTTCTTTTTCAGGCAAGAAAGTTGAAAAGCAATGGAGACTTAAACATTACCATATGTTGACAATGCTAAAATGTTTATTTTTTATATTTCATAAATCAAGAATAATCTCACAATCAATAGTAGGTAATACTTATAATTGGCAGCATATATTTTCTTTATAAATGATGTATGTGAAGATTTAGTTTACAATTAATAGAGACTTATATTTGATGAAATATATAATTTGAGGTTTGTATGTGTCTACTTTGCACTAATTATTGTCTTTTCAAGCTGCAAATACTCGAAATTTTATTCTATGCCCAATGTTGTTATTCTTTGTGTGCTGCACATGTAGTCTCTGCTACAATAATACCTTTGATAGAAGGAAAAAGAGTCTACGAGAAGACCAACTATATTTGTCAGGGGGTTCGTCAAATAGCTTAGGCTATGCTGCTTTAAAAAAATCCCCAAATCTGTGGTTTAGTACAATCAAAGATATTTTTCTCCCACGTTACCTGAACGTTGCTCGTTGGTGAGGAGCTTCGTTTTATGCAGTCATTCACACACCCAGGTTGATACGGTGTTTGGTCACATTTCATCTAGTATCACATGATCTTATAGCATGGGATCACAAAAACAAGATGGATGGTGATACAGGTACAGACTCTTCTGCTTTTTTCTATTCCTAACTATCTATTCCACAATCTATTCATCCTAATAAAGATGGCTTCACACAAATAGAGAAGGAGCTTGATTTGTGGGACAGCAGATGGAATGTTGGGTGTGTGTATCTCTCTCTACATTGGTCTGCATTTCTTCTAGCCAGTGTGATAAAAGGGACTTCAGGAATTTTCATATTTTAAAAAAAGTTACACTCTAAGTCAATTATTCATGTTAAAATGTCCATTACTAAAGATTTGTTACAGTGGATTAAGAAAGTATCTCTCATTAACACAATTATGTGACTATGTTTTGAATGCTGAACACTTTGAATCATTATTAAGATTAACAGGATGATGTTAATGAAGTTGTGAGAGGTTTTTTACACGTGAACTTAGTAAAAAATCACTTGATATAGGGAAAATCTAGATTCAACTCAGTAAAGTCAGCCTCAAATAAGTATGCTTATATGATTCCTGCAACTCAGGCAAGGATAATGGCGCTGAGCTTTTCAGAGTGACAGAGGGAACACATGAAGAGCATGTCAAATAAGTGGTGGCATGATATCAAAATAAATCTTACTTTAAGTGACTTGCTCCCCACAATAACAACTAAAAGAAAACAATTATGAGAAATTTTGGTGGCGTTATCCAAATATTTCTAATTCTCTGCCTTCAGGGTTCATGCAAATATTCACTTTCTCACCTGTTATTATGAATGGGGCCTGAATCAGGTCTGATTCATGGGCATGTTATCAGTGGGGTCACATGGTTCCCTAGTTAGAACATTCCAGGCGTTTAAGAGAGCCCAGACATAAACAAAAACTACCTCTAGATGACCACACCTGACTACAGATGAGTGAGCGATACCCTCTAAGAATGCTTAACTCCTGCAGAGCTGCGGAGGTTGCCCATCAGCTTATCAGCTACCGAATTTTTGTTATTTGGCAACAATAGCAAACTGATACAAAGACCTGGGAGATGACTGTCATCACAGCACATTGACTGCAATGCCACTTTTTCTGAGCACTGATTATGTGTTCCAGATACTGTTCGAAGCCGTTTTTATTTTATCATATTTGAGCCTTGTACCAATTAGATTGCTATGGTATTATCCTCATTTTACTGCGAAGATAATTTAAGTAGCAGAAAACCAGCAACTCATCCAAGGATTTTAATACATCGTATGGCATAATGGAAAAGCGGGCAGTTTCATATTTAGGCCTGTTTGTATATCACTGCATTATTTTGCTCAAGGTCACAGAAATCTATTTGTATTACATTAGCAGATTGTTTTGGCTGATTGTTAGCCATTATTTTGGCTCGGCTTTCCTCAATTTGGATTGGTGATGTCAAGAGCCTTCCAGCTAAGAATTTAGTTTCATATTCTGCTCTACAATTTTGATTCAGGCTAGGGGAACAGCAAATGTGGTAGATGTAGGTTTCTATGCAACCACATTTTGTCTGATTAAAGGGACAAATCCTTAGGTGTTCTACTGTGACTCTTTATTGTGCAGCTGTATGATGGCTCCCTTCGCTCTCACCCTTTGTCCGAGACCCTGGGCACTCACCCTGATCTCTCCTTTTGAGGTCAGCTAGCGTGTATTCTGTTCTGGGTAGTTTCTCTACTCCAAGCCAGCAAAAGGTGACAAGTAATTTTCCAGAGGATATTTAGTGACAATTACTAAAAGAAAAGATTCAGTGAGAAAAATGATAAACTGAAGTAGAAATAAAACAAAATACAATAAAATGAAATTAAATAAAGAGCATGGAGAAAACTTTCAGGTCTGACACAGGCTCAACAGTTATTCCCCAACTCCTTACTAAAATGGTACCTGGAGATGGATTGAGATTTTACCATAGCGTTATGTTCTCCGGTGTGAGGTTAATCAAGCTGACCTCATCTTTCAGATTCCTTTACAATGACCACAAAAACCCTCTTTTTTTTCTCAGAACTTAGGTTAGAAGACACATGGATTGCCAAAGACTGATACACTCCTGCCTTATATTTTTAAAGCCACCTACAATGGATTGAAAGAAGACCTCTAAGCCAGTGGTTCTCAAATTTTAGTTTGCATCATGATAAAGACTTGTTAAAAAACAGGTTGTGGGATGCTACATGAGGTTTCTTGTTTAATTGGTCTGTGCAGGGCCTGAGAATCTGCATTTTTAACAAGTTTCTGAGAGATGCTAATATTGCTAGACTGGGGACCAATTGAAACCCCTGCTCTTGTTTTTTTTGTTTTTGTTTTTGTTTTTGTTTTTTCCTTAGCTTAGTTAAAATATATTATCTTACAATTCAGAGTCTTTCTCCTGAAATTATAGCTACTGAAAATATAGCTATACATTAAGGAAATACAGTTTGCTATTTCTATTTTCCAGTTTCAAGGGTACCACAGCATTCATAATTGTGGCAAAATTTTAAAGCAGACCTACTACAATTCTAGTTATTCTTTAGATTCAGATACACCTAGGAAAAATTGTAGTTACAGTTTTATAGGAAGAAGATTTGGTACTAGGGTGAATCTCAACTTATTTTCAGGCTATAGTTTTAAAACATAGTACTTCATGTAAATCTAGATGGCTCTGATAATTGAAAAAGGAAGAAAACTACAAATTAATTTGTTTCCTCAATGGCTGTGTAAAAACAGACATTCCACAATGATGTTAACCCCAGGAGATGATGGTGAAAAATAGCCCACTGATGTTTTGATTACCACAATGAGTTTGTGGAGGCATCACTGATATATGGTTATGATTGTATATTTACTCACAACTTTATTGAACTCCATTATGAAAGTTTATAGCAGAGTTACATCATTATAAGTAACACGAGCAGCTAGAAAACCCTGAGGAAACATAGTTAAGTAGAGGAGTAAATAGTTTTTTTAAATGGATGAAATAGTCTAGTATTAATTAGAGAAGAGATTATTTTTAACTATGAAAACCAAGGCTTTCTGTCACTTGTCTATGGGGTTATGGCTCTCTCTGCAATGAAATCAATACAAGACTAGTTTTTGTAAACTGCCTATTTGAAGGACTGAGGAAAACAAATATACAATATTCACAAAGTAATCAAATTGTAGATTGGCATCCTAATCATCTTCTATGGAAATTATTGATCCCAGTGGCATGGCAGCTGCCACCTTTCTTCTCAGTAAGCGACCAGCTGTTACTGTCATTGGACTCAAATTCTCTGTCAAACACTGATGTTGAACACAAAGTTAATGTGTCTCCCAGTCCAATTTGAAAAGTATCTCACATTGGTATATTCCTTTAATTATCCTTTAAAGTAAAACATTCTTTTTATCAAATTCTCTTTTCCCATAGATATATAATCCAACTGGTATAGCATTCATTTGTGAAGGAAAAATTAAACCAGAAGATATAATAGAATCATGCTAGTATAATTAATACCTTAAAATTAATTATATTACATATAATTAATGTTTTTAAATTACTCATTAAAATGACTAAATTAAATGCTTTTTCTTTAATAATATGAGAGGTTGGAGTGGCTAGGAAGATTTATATATGGCACAATAAATAAAAGGTGAAAAAAAGTTAAATAAAACAAAATCTGGACATGCCAGCTTAACTCCAAAAAGGGTACTAGACTTCAAAGTCACTCTTACTTTTTGGTGTTGAGAGAGCAGGTGTTGGGACCGAGTGTGGCTTCTTAGCATGCTTGCATATTCCTTCCAAGTGAGCCAAGAATTCATGGCCCTGATGCCTCTTTTCCCAAGTCATTTCTCAGATTTGTGTCTGCAGTGATAAACCTTAAGGGATGAGGTAATGTGTCTCATCAGGATAAAAAAAGGCATTCTCCATATTCCATTTCTGTAATGTAGTTTGCTGAAAGTACAAACTCCGTCTCGGCCTGTGCATGCCCTGGATATGACTTAGTGGCAAGATGATCCTAATCAAATATACTGACACTCAGCCTGGTTGTTGTGTGGTGAGCAAAAACGACTTTGTCTTTGATCCAGGAGATTCTTACTTTCTGTCATTGACTAGAAACAACAGTAATAGGCAGTTTCTAGAAGTAAATTTGCTAATTTAATAGCTATAGCAATACAGCTATGCAAATGATACAAAACACAGTAAATTAAGAGAACATATATATTCCTACAGTTCCCTGTTTCCGGACACCATTTAATTAAAGTAATTAAACATTGTAAACCAAAAATAAAATCCTAAGTCCCTCATCAACTAAATCCAGAAAAACCTTAAAAACAAAGTTCCCAGCCATGATAGGACAGAAAGTCAGACAGGCTCATTATGCCCCCTCTCTTTTGCAGTTTAGACACAGCAACTAACCTCATGAGACTGACAGAACAGACTCTCTGTAGCAATAAGATATAAAATTATAAACAGGACCTAAGGCTGTGCCAGGCAACGGTTAAGCCATGCAGTACACTTAAAGAATAAACTGTGTTCTGTCTGCGACCAGGTTTTTTTTTTTTTTTTTTTTTCCTTTTTTCTCTAGCAGCTAAACAAGCACTGACCCTTGAGATAAGCAATATTAAAACAATTACAAATCATCTACCTCACAGAAGATGACTAACTGAAACCCTGTTCCACCAGCGATAACTACAACTTTGATTGGACAAGAAACTGATTTCAATAACTTTCTCCAGTTAAGAAGACGACTGACCAAAGATGGCCAAATAGGAACAGCTCCAGTCTGTAGCTCCCAGCATGATGGACATAAGAGATTGGTGATTTCTGCATTTTCAACTGAGATACCTGGTTCATCTCACTGGGACTGGTTGGACAGTGGGTGCAGCCCACAGAAGGGCAAGTCAAAGCAGGGCAAGGCATCGCCTCACCCAGGAAGCACAAAGGGTCTAGGGATTTCCCTTTTCTAGCCAAGGGAAGCCATGACAGACTACCTGAAAAAGTGGGACACTTACACACAAATACTGTGCTCTTCCTAAGGTCTTAGCAACTGGCAGACAAGGTGATTCTCATCCGTGCCTGGCTCAGTGATTCCCAAACCCATGGAGCCTTGCTCACTCCAAGTCCAGCAGTCTGTGATCAATCAGTGAGACTGCAGCCTGGCTGGGGGAGGAGCGCTTGCTATTGCTGAGGCTTGAGTAGGTAAACAAAGCCACCAGGAAGCTCGAACAGGGCAGAGCCCACCACAGCTCAACAAGGCCTACTGCCTCTAGACTCCACCTCTGTGGGGAGGCCATAGCAGAACAAAGGGTGGCAGACAACTTCTGCAGACTTAAAAGTCCCCGTCTGACAGCTCTGAAGAGAGCAGAGGTTCTCCCAGCATGGCATTTGAGCTCTGAGAATGGACAGATTGCCTTCTCAAGTGGGTCCCTGACCTCCGTGTAGCCTAAGTGAGAGATACATCCCAGTTGGGGCTGACAGACAATTCATATAAGTGGCTGCCCCCTGTGACAAAGCTTCCAGAGGAAGGATCAGGCAGCAGTATTTGCTGTTCTGAAATATTTGCTGTTCTGAAATATTTGCTGCTGGTGATACCCAGACAAACAGGGTCTGGAGTGGAACTCAGCAAATTCTAACAGACCTGCAGCTGAGGGACCTGACTGTTGGAAGGAAAACTAACAAACAGAAAGGAATAGCCTCAACATCAACAAAAAAGGTCATCTACACCAAAACCCCATCTGTAGGTCACCAATATCAAAGACCAAAGGTAGATAAAACCACAAAGTTGGGGCAAAACCAGAGCAAAAAAGCTGAAAATTCTAAAACTCAGAGCACCTCTTCTCTACCAAAGGATCACAACTCCTTGCCACCAACAGAACAAAGCTGGACAGAGAATTACTTTGATGAGTTGACAGAAGTAGATTTCAGAAGGTTGGTAATAACATACTTCTCTGAGCTAAAGGAAAATGTTCGAACCCATTGCAGGAAGGCAAAATCCTTGAAAAAAGATTAGACGAATGACTAACTAGAATAAACAGTGTAGAGAAGACCTTAAATAAACTGATGGAGCTGAAAGCCATGGCATGAGAAATTCGTGACACATGCATAAGCTTCAATAGCTGATTGATCAAGTGGAAGAAAGGGTATCAGTGATTGAAGATCAACTTAATGAAATAAAATGAGAAAACAAGATTAGAGAAAAAAGAGGAAAAAGAAGCAAAGAAAGCCTCCAAGAAATATGGGACTATGTTAAAAGACCAAATGTATGTTTGATTGGTGTACCTGAAAATGATGGGGAGAATGGAACCAACTTGGAAAATGCTCTTCAGGATATGATCCAGAACTTCCCCAACATAGCAAAGCAGGCCAACATTCAAATTCAGGGAATACAGAGAACACCAAAGGATACTCCTCGAGAAGAGCAACCCCAAGACATGTAACTGTCAGATTCACCAACGTCTAAATGAAGGAAAAAGTGTTAAGGGCAGCCAGAGGGAAAGTTCGAGTTACCCACAAAGGCAAGTCCACCAGACTGACAGTGGGTCTCTCAACAGAAACCCTACAAACCAGAAGAGAGTGGGGGCCAATATTCAACATTCTTAAAGAAAAGAATTTTCAACCCAGAATTTCATATCCAGCCAAACTAAGTTTCATAAGTGAAGGAGAAATAAAATCCTTTACAGACAAGCAAATGCTGAGAGATATTTTTCACAACCAGGCCTGCATTGAAAGAGCTCCTGAAGGAAACACTAAACATGGAAAGGAACAACCAGTAACAGCCACTGCAAAAACATGCCAGATTGTAAAGACCGTCGATGCTAGGAAGAAACTGCATGAACTAATGGGCAAAATAACCAGTGAACATCACAATGACAGGATCAAATTCACACGTAACAGTATTAATTATACATGTAAATGGGCTAAATGCCCCAATTAAAAGACACAGATGGCAAATGGGATAAAGAGTCAAGATCCATCAGTGTGCTGTATTCAGGAGACCCATCTCACATGCAAAGACACACATAGGCTCAAAATAAAAGGATGCAAGAAGATCTACCATGCAAATGGAAAGAAAAAAAAATCAAGGGTTACAATCCTAATCTCTGATAAAAAAAGACTTTAAATCAACAAAGATCTAAAGAGTCAAAGAAGGGAATTACATAATGGTAAAGGAATCAATTCAACAAGAAGAGCTAACTATCCTAAATACATATTCACCCAATACAGGAGCACCCAGATTCATAAAGCAAGTCCTTAGAGACCTACGAAGAGATTTAGACTCCTGCACAATAATAATGGGAGATTTTAACACCCCACTGTCAATAATAGACAGATCAACAAGACGGAAGGTTAAAAAGGATATCCAGTACCTGAACTCAACAAGCAGACCTAAAGACATCTACAGAACTCTCCACCCCAAATCAACAGAATATACATTCTTCTCAGCATCACAACACACTTATTCTAAAACTGACCACATAATTGGAAGTAAAACACTCTTCAGCAAATGTAAGAGAACAAAATCACAAAAAACTGTCTCTCAGACTACAGTGCAATCAAATTAGAACTCAGGATTAAGAAACTCACTCAAAACTGCACAACTACATAGAAACTGCAAACCTGCTCCTGAATGACTACTGGGTAAATAACGAAATGAAGACAGAAATAAAGATGTATTTAAACCAATGAGAACAAAGACACAACATACCAGAATCTGTGGGATACATTTAAAGTAGCGTTTAGAGGGAAGTTTATAGCACTAAACGCCCATAAGAGAAAGCAGGAAAGATCTAAAATTGACACCCTAACATCACAATGAAAAGAACTAGAGAAGCAAGAGCAGACAAATTCAAAACCTAGCAGAAGGCAAGAAATAACTAAGATCAGAACAGAACTGAGAGAGATAAAGACACACAAAACTCTTCAAAAAATCAGTGAATCTAGGAGCTGGTTTTTTTGAAAAGATCAACAAAATTGATAGACTGCTAGCAAGACTAACAAAGAAGAAAAGAGAAGAATCAAATAGATGCAATAAAAAATGATAAAGGGGATATCACCACTGATCCCACAGAAATACAAACTACCATCAGAGAATACTATAAATACCTTTATGTAAATCAACTAGAAAATCTAGAAGAAATTGACAAATTCCTGGACACATACTCCTTCCCAAGACTAAACCAGGAAAAAGTTGAATCGCTGAATAGGCCAACAGCAGGCTCTGAAATTGAAGCAATAATTAAGAGCCTACCAACCGAAAAAAGTCCGTGACCAGTCGGATTCACAGCTGAATTCTATGAGAGGTACAAAGAGAGGAACTGGCAACATTCCTTCTGAAACTATTCCAATCAATAGAAAATGAGGGAATCCTCCCAACTCATTTTATGAGGCCAACATCATCCTGATACCAAAACCTGGCAGAGACACAACAAAAATGAGAATTTTAGACCAATGTCCCTGATGAACATAAATGCAAAAATCCTCAATAAAATACTGGCAAACCGAATCCAGCAACACATCAAAAAGCTTATCCACCACGATCGAGTTGGCTTCATCCCTGGGATGCAAGGCTGATTCAACATACACAAATCAAAAAATGTAGCCCATCACATGAACAGAACCAATGACAAAAATGACACGATCATCTCAACAGATGCAGAAAAGGCCTTCGACATAATTCAACAGCCCTTCATGCTAAAAACTCTCAATAAACTAGGTATTGATGGAATGTATCTCAAAATAATAAGACCTATTTATGACAAACCCACAGCCAATATCATACTGAATGAGCAATAACTGGAAGCATTCCCTTTGAAAACCGGCACAAGACAAGTATGCTTTCTCTCACCACTCCTATTCGACATACTGTTGGAAGTTCTGGCCAGGGCAATCAGGCAAGAGAAAGAAACAAAGGGGATTCAAGTAGCAAAAGAGGAAGTCAAATTGTCCCTCTTTGCAGATGACATTATTGTATATTTAGAAAACCCCATTGTCTCAGCCCAAAATCTTCTTAAGCTGATGAGCAGCTTCAGCAAAGTCTCAGGAAACAAAATCAATGTGCAAAAATCACAAGCATTCCTATAAACCATTAACAGACAAATAGAGAACTGAATTATGAGTGAACCCCCATCACAATTGCTACAAAGAGAATAAAATACTTAGGAATCTAACTTACAAGGGATGTGAAGGAACTCTTCAAGGAGAACTACAAAACACTACTCAAGGAAATAAAAGAAGACACAAACAAAAGGAAGAATATTCCATGCTCATAGATAGGAAGAATCAATATCATGAAAATGGTCATACTGCCTCAAGTAATTTAAGATTCAATGCTATCCCCATCAAGCTACCAATGACTTTCTTCACAGAATTGGAAAAAAAACTACTTTAAAGTTTATATGGAACCAAAAAAGAGCCCGCATTGCCAAGACAATCCTAAGCCAAAAGAACAAAGCTGGAGGCATCACGCTACCTGACTTCAAACTATACTGCAAGGCTACAGTAACCAAAACAGCATGGTACTGGTACCCAAAGAGAGATACAGACCATTGGAACAGAACAGGGGCCTCAGAAATAACACCACCACATCTACAAGCACTTGATCTTTGACAAACCTGACAAAAACAAGCAATGGGGAAAGAATTCCCTATTTAACAAATGGTGCTGAGAAAACTGGCTAGCCATATGTAGAAAGCTGAAACTGGATCCCTTCTTTGCACCTTACACAAAAATTAATTCAAGGTGGAATAAAGACTTAAATGTTAGACCTAAAACCATAAAAACCCTAGAAGAAAACCTAGGCAATATCATTCAGGACATAGGCATGGGCAAGGACTTCATGACCAAAACACCAAAAGCAATGGCAACAAAAGCCAAAATAGACAAATGGGATCTAATTAAAGTGAAGAGCTTCTGCACAGCAAAAGAAACTACCATCAGAGTGAACAGGCAACCTACAGAATGGGAGAAAATTTTTTCAATTTACCCATCTGACAAAGGGCTAATATCCAGAATCTAAGAAGAACTCAAACAAATTTACTAGAAAAAAAATCCCATCAAAAAGTGGGCAAAGGATATGAACAGACACTTCTCAAAAGAAGACATCCTTGCAGCCAACAGACATTGAAAAAATGCTCATCATCACTGGTCATCAGGGAAATGCAAATCAAAACCACAATGAAATACCATCTCACATCAGTTAAATGGTGATCATTAAAAAGTCAGGAAACAACAGATGCTGAAGAGGATGTGGAGAAATAGGGACACTTTTACACTGTTGGTGGGAGTGTAAATTAGTTAAACCATTGTGGAAGACAGTGTGGCAATTCCTCAAGGATCTAGAACCAGAAATACCATTTGACACAGCAGTCCAATTATTAGGTATATACCAAAAGGATTATAAATCATGCTACTATAAAGACACGTGCACATGTATGTTAATTGAGTCACTATTCACAATAGCAAAGACTTGGAACCAGCTCAAATATCCATCAAAGGTAGACGATTAAGAAAATGTTGCATATATACACCATGGAATACTATGCAGCCATAAAAAAGGATGAGTTCATGTCCTTTGCAGGGACATGGATGAAGTTGGAAACCATCATTCTCAGCAAACTATCACAAGGACAGAAAACCAAACACCACATGTTCTCACTCATAGGTGGGAATTGAACAATGAGATCACTTGGACACAGGGCAGAGAACATCACACACTGAGGCCTGTTTTGTGGTGGGGGGCTGGTGGAGGGATAGCATTAGGAGAAATACCTAATGTAAATGATGAGCTGAGACCTATGTATCAAACCTGCATGTTATACACATATGCCCTAGAACTTACAGTCAAATTAAAAAAAAAAAAAGAAAGAAAGAAAAAAAAAGACTACTGACCATAAACTGATTCTTGTCAGTTCATGGAGGCTGAACACTTGAGTGCTTATGTGTCCTGAAATGATTTTTTGACATATCCAGCCTATTTGTAATACATTTCATGGTAAGTCTCTGCTCCAACGTGAACATGAGTTGTATGTTACATGTGTGTTTGTTCAATTCATATGTGACAGGACCACCTTCAGGAATATACATAGCACCTCCTGTAACTTGTCAAATATGTATCCTTAGCCAACCCATTCAGCATAAGTCTCCTACCCCAAATCTTCTTCTATTTGAAGTGCCTGTTTCTGGGCTTTGGTTGGAGCTTGTGCTTCCTGGCTTGTGGGATAACAAACTTACAGGTTGTAACCATTTATAAAAACTGAAGTCTCCTTTCCAAACTTAGTGTGATTATTAAGCTAATACATGTATTAAATATAGGTATGTAAATATATGCAATAGATCCAAAAATTATTTTCTGCTTTATGCAGTTAATAATATCACATGAAAGGAGTGGTCAAAATGGGTGACTAGAGGCAGCTAGTGTGCATGACTCTCAAAAGGAGGAAAGAAAGGGGCAAGTAAATACAGTACCTTCAACTGGAACATCCAGGTTCTCACATTGGGACTAATCAAGGAAACAACTTGACCCCCAGAAAATGGATAAAAACAAGGCAAGACAACAACCCAGCCAGGATTGACAGGGATTGTTTGTTCTAACTCCCATCCAGGGATGCTTTGAGTGAAGATGTGACCCTGGGAACCCACGATTCTCCCATGAATCTTTGCATCCCTCAGGACAGGAGATCCCTTCATGAACCCATTCAAACAATCTGACACACAGAATGTGAATTCTTGGTAAAGCAGCTTGATAGATCTCATATAGATAAAATGCATACTACAAGTATATCATAATGCAATCTCAAGTATTCATAGCAGAATAGAGCACATGGAGGAAATAATCTCAGAACTTGAAGACTGGCTTTCTGAAATAAGACTGGCAGACAAGAATAGAGAAAACAGATAAAAAGGAATGAACAAAACCTCTAAGAAATATGGGATTATGTAAATAAACCAAATCTACAACTCATTGTATACCAGAAAGAGATGGGGAGAATGGAATCAACTTGGAAAACATATTTCAGGATATATTACCCATGAGGACATCCCAACCGAGCTAGGGAGGCTAACATTCAAACTCAGGAAATGTAAAGAACCCCAGTAAGATATTCCACAAGAAGATCATCCCCAAGACACATAATCATCAATTTCTCCAAGGTCAAATTGAAAGAAAAAAGGTTAAAGGCAGCTAGAGAGAAAGGCCAGATCACATAAAAAAGGAAGCCCATCAGAATAATAGCAGAACTTTCAGCTGAAATCCTAAACCAGAAGAGATTGGGTATCAATATTCAACATTCTTAAAGAGAAGAAATTCCAGCCCAGAATTTTATACCCAGTCAAACTAAGTTTCATAAGTAAAAGATAAATAACATCCCTTTCAGACAAACAAATGCTGAGGAAACTCATTACCAACAAACCTGCCTTAAAAGAGCTCCTGAAAGAAGCACTAAATATGAAAAGAGAAGACCATTATCAGCCACTACTAAAACACACTGAAGTATACAGACTAGTTAAACTATAAAGCAACTACATAAATGAACCTGCAAAATAACCAATTAACATCATGATGACAGAATCAAATCCACAAATATCAATACTAATCTTAAATGTAAATGGGCTAAATGTCCAAATCAAAAGACACAGAGTGGTAAGCTGGATAAAGAACCAAGACCCAATGGTATGTTGTCTTGAAGAGACTCATCTCACATGCAAAGCACACATAGGCTCAAAATAAAGGTATTGAGGAAATTTACCAAGCAAATGGAAAAAAGGAAGAGCAGGGGTTGAAATCTTATTTCTGAAAAAAAAAAAAGAAAAAAGGAGTTTAAACCAACAAAGATAACAAAAATACAAAGAAGAGCATTATATAATGGTAAAGGGTTCAATTCAACAAGAAGATCTAACTATCCTAAACATATACACACCAAAATACAGGAGCACCTACATTCAGAAAGCAAGTTCTTAGAGATCTTCAAAAAGACTTATATTTTCACATAATAATAGTGGGAGACATTAACACCCCACTGACCATATGAGACAGATCATAGAGACAGAAAATTAACAAAGATATTCAGGACCTGAACTCAGCATTAAATCAAATGGACCTGATAGACACCTACAGAACTATCTACTCCAAAACAATAGAACATACATTCTTCTCATCACCACTTGGCACTTACTCTGAAATCAATCACATAATCAGAAGTAAAATACTCCTCAGCAAATTCAAAAGAAATGAAGTAATAACAAACAGTGTCTCAGACCACAGAAACAATAAAATTAGAGATCAATATTAAGATATTAATCCAAAACTATATAATTACATGGAAATTGACTGCTGCTGAATAACCTTTGGGTAAATAATGAAATTAAGGCAGAAATCAAGAAGTTATTTGAAAATAACGAGAACAAAGATACAATTTAGCAGAATATCCGGGACCAGCTAAGGAAGTGCTAAGCAGGAGATTTATAGCACAAAATGCCCATATCAAAAAGGTAGAAAGACCTCAAATTTACAACATAACATCACAACTAAAGGAACTGGAGAACCAAAAGCAAGCAAATCACAAAGCTAGCAGGAGACAAGGAATAACCAAAATCAGATCTGAACTGAAGGATATTAAGACATGAAAATCCATTCAAAAGATCAAATATTATATAAACTTGTTTTTTTGAAAAAAAAAAAAACTAATAAAATGAACCACTAGCTAAATGAATAAAGAAGAAAAGATAGAAGATTTAAATAAACACAATTAGAAACTACAAGGGGCTATTACCACTGACCCCACAGAAATACAACCATCAGAGAATATAATGAACAATTCTGTAAACATCTAGAAGAAATGGTTAGATTCCTTGACACATGCACCCTCCCAAGTCTGAACCAGGAAGAAATTGAATCCCTGAACAGACCAATAATGAGCTCTGAAATAGAGGCAGTAATAAATAGCCTACCAACCAAAATAAGCCCAGGACCAGATGGATTCACAGCTGAATTCTACCAGATGTACAAAGAAGAGCTGGTACAATTTCTACTAAAACTATTCAAAAAAATTCAGAGGAGAGATCCCTCTCTAGCTTATTCTATGAGGTCAGTTTCCTCCTGATACCAAAACCTGGCAGTGATACAACAACAACAACAACAACAACAACAACAACAACAACAAAACTTCAGACCAATATCCTTGATGAACATTGATGCAAAAACCTTCAACAAAATACTGGCAAACCAAATCCAGCAGCCCATCAAAAATCTTACCCACAAATATCAGGTAGGCTTCACCCTGGGATTCAAGGTTGGCTCAGCATGTGCAAATCAATAAACGTGATTCATCATATAAGAAGAACTAAAGATAAAAAACACATAATTATCTCAATAGATGAAGAAAAGGCTTTCAATTAACTTCAACAATCAATCGTGTTAAAAACTCTCAATAAACTATGTATTGAAGGATCGTACCTCAAAATAATAAGAGCACTATATGACAAATGCATAGCTAACATCATATTGAATGGGCTAACCTGGAAGCATTCCCCTTAAAAACCAATACAAGACAAGAATGCCCACTCTCACCATTTTCATTTAAGATAGTATTGGAAGTCCTGACCAGGTCAATCGGGCAAGAGAAATAAATAAAGAGCATCCAAATAGGAAGAGAGAAAGTTAAGTTATCCCTGTGCTGATGACATGCATTTTATAAATAGAAAACCCCTAGTCTCATCTAAAAAGCTTCTTAAGCTGATAAAGAACTTCAACAAGTCTCAGAATGCAAAATCAGTGTGCAAAAATCACTGGTATTCTTATATAAAAGAATGATCAAGCCAAGAACCAGATCAGGGATGAGCTTTTATTCATAATCGGCTCAAAAGAATGAGATATTTAGAAATACAGCTAACTAGGGAGGTGAAAGATCTCTACTAGGAGAACTACAAGTCACTTTTCACAGAAATAAAAGATGGCACAAACAAATGGAAAAACATTCCATGCTCATGGATGGGAAGAATCAACATTGTTAAAATGGTCATACTGCCCAAAGCAATTAATGGATTCAATGCTATTCCTATTAAACTATCATTAAGATTTTTTGCAGAACTAGAAAAAAAACTATTTTAAAATTCAAATGGAACCGAAAAGGAGCCCAAATAGCCAAGGCAATCTTCAGCAAAAAGAACAAAGCTGGAGACATCATGTCGCCCTTCTTCAAACTATACTATAGGGCTAACCAAAACAGCATCATGCTGGCACTATAACAGACACATAAACCAATGGAACAAAATAGAGAACACAGAATTAAGACTGCACATATATAACTGTGTGACCGTCAATAAATCTTGCAAAAATAAACAAAGGGGAAGTATTCTGTATTCAACAAATTGTGCTGGGATAACTGGTTAGCCATATCCAGAATATTATAATTGGACCCCTTCTGTACACCATATAAAAAAATTAACTCAAGATGGATTGAAGACTTAAATGCAAAACTCAAGATTGTATAAATCCTGGAAGACAACTTAGGCAATATCATTCACGACATAGGCACAGGCAAAGATTTCATGACGAAGATGACAAAAACAATTACAAAAAAACCCAAAATTGATAAATGGGATCCAATTAAACTAAAGAGCTTCTGCACTACAAAATAAACTATCAACAGAGTAACAGACAACCTACATAATGGGAGAAAATGTTTGCGAAGGACACATTCAACAAAGATTTAATATGCAGCAACTGTAAAAAACTTAAACAAATTCACAGGAGAAAAACAAACAACCCCATTAAAAAGCTGGCAAAGGACATTAACAGACACTTTTTAAAAGAAGACATACATGTGGCCAACAATCACATGAAAATAAGCTCAACATCATTGATCATTAAAGATAAGCAAATCAAAACCACAAGGAGATACCATCTCACGCCAGTCAGAATGGCTATTATTAAAAGGTCAAACAATAACAGATGCTCCAAGGTTTTGGGGAAAAAGAAGAGTTATACACTGTTGGTGGGAGTGTAAATTAGTTTAACCATTGTGGAAGACAGTGTGGTGATTCCTCAAAGACCTAAAGACAGAAATGCCCTTCAACTCAGCAATCCCATTACTGGATACATACCCAAAAGAATATAAATCATTATATTATAAAGACATATGCACAGATGTGTTCATTGTGGCACTATTCACAAAAACAAAGACATGGAATCAATCTAAATGCCCACCTATATTAGGCTGGATAAGGAAAATGTGGCAGAGATATACCATGGAATACTACACAGCCATAAAAAAATAATGAGATTATGTTCTTTGCAAGGACACGGATAGAACTGGCGGCCATTATCCTTAGCAAACTAGCACAGGAACAGAAAACCAAATATTGTATGTTCTCACTTGTAAGTGGGAGGTAAATGATGACAACACATGGACAGAGGGGAACAATGCACATTTTGGTCTTTCGAGTTTTCAGGTGGGAGGCAGGAGAGGATCAGGAAAAATAACTAATGGGTACTAGGCTTAATACCTGGCTGATGAAATAATCTGTGCAATAAATCCTCATGACACACACAAGTTTACCTATAAAACAAACTTACACATGTCCCCCTGAACTTCAAAAAAGTAAAAAAAAAAATTACAAAAATAAAATCATGTGCCAATACATTAAATTCTATGCAACCTGCTTCAATTTGATTTGCTATTTTTGTTTTGGGAAAGATAAAAACCCTTTTTAATATAAGAGACACTGCTTAGTAACATAGGTAGTCAATCGTATACCCTTCAGATAAAAATATTTTCCTGTTGGATTTATCCTATTGGATTTTACCATTTCCTTATCCATGAGATCTGTATTTTATCACCTTGGGAATTACATTACTGGCTACTAAAATCTCCCAGAGACATATTTTCAAACAATATGTAGTGAAGACAACTTAGCCCACTGACTATAAAGTCATACAAATATGATTATTTTAGATTAAGAAAATATAAAAAGATATGAACTGCATTTGCCATGTATTACTACATAGGTGAGCATTAAGAACAACCCAGGAATAAACAAAATCCATCATCTACTTTTATGCCTTTTATGGGGCATCGATTTGCCTGTCAGTTACTGAGCATGTAGCATGTGCTAGTTTTTGTTAATAGCACTTTACAGATTATCCTTTATCCCTATAATATTATTCAAGTTAAATATGTTCATGCCTTATGAAGCAATTTAGAAATATCTATCTATAAGCAAATGCTCATATATATATATATACATACACACACACACACATATATATATATAAAATTCTATTTCATTGCAGGTATTTGGAAACTGTATAATTATATTAACGGCAATTTATATACTTTGCATATTTATCCCTGCTCAAATCTCATGTTGAATTGTAATTCCCAGTGCTGCAGGTGGGGCTTGGTGGGAGGTTTTTGGATCATGGGGACAGATCTCTCATGGCTTGCTGCTGTCTTCATGATAGTAAATTCTTGAGAGATCTGGTCATTTAAAAGTGTGTGACACCTCCCTGCCTCCACTCTCTCTCTCTCTCACTCACATTCGTTCTCACCATATTATGTGACTGCTCCCACTTTGCCTTTCACCATAACTGGAAGCTTCTTTAGACCTCTCCAGAGCAGATACTCCTATATATATTTCCTTTACAGATGGCAGAACCATGAGCCAAATCACCCAGTCTCAAGTATTTCTTTATAGAAATACAAGACCAGCCTAATACAGCAACAAAGCCAAGAACCAAAATAGTAATTTTGACAGTACAGTAAGTACATAATTATCCACTGAACATAACTTCATGCTTTGTCCAAATATTAATAAAATTAATAATATAATTGTTATATTATTAATAAAATAAAATTGTATTATATTATTATTTTACCGGTCATATGGGAGTGAATATATCAGACAGTATATGATTTCTATTTCTAACCAACAACAATTTCTTTCCTTCTTTTTTATGAACTGAATCTGATTTTGTTCACTTATCTACCGTAAAAGCATAATAACCCTGTCCTAAATTTAAAAGTAAATCTGCTTTAGTGTAAACTCATCATGGAAATCTCAAACCATTTATAGATGATTAATGTAGAACTGGCATGTGATAACAGTTCCGTCCAATTGGAAGTGAAGAAATGTCAGCTACAGGGTTTCTTGGAAACCTGTCTGTTTTTTAAAATAACTAAATTGGAGGAGGCTGCACCTTCTTTTCCCCACTGGACATTATTGTGTTTTTGTGTGATGCATGGAATTGCAGCACCCAGTGTGTGACAGTAGGAGAGTTAGAAAGAAGACAAGACCAATGCTCTGAGAATGGCAGAGAGAAAAAGGGTTCTAAGGTTCTTAGTCATTTTTTTGAATATCTGGGGTAATATTTCATAATGTTCTACTATCAGGCCTTTTCATTATAAGACATAAAAATTTAATTAAACTTATTTCAAGTTAAATACTTTGTTTCCTGTAGCTGTGGGGCATTCTATTTGTTACAATGTACAAAGCATGAAGTCTAAATGAACTATTTAAAGGAGAAATTGATTTGATCTACGATTTGTTCTACATATGCTCTTTTTGGGATTTGGAAACCAATAGTATTTCATTTGCTTACTAAATAATGTATTCTAATAGTTCTCAAATTCAAATTATAATACATAAAAATATATACTATCTCAACCAGATAAGATTATTTTAGTATGTAAATAATTTATGTCCAGGTATATTTTAAAAGTTATTTTTTTCCTGAGGATTTTCTGGTTATCACCTGTAGGTTTCCATAAATATCCCAATCAATGAAATTCTTTAAAAATTACAAGAATCAAATGAATGTGTTAAACTTTACCAAATATAGAAATAACTTTTCACATTTATCTGATCTGAAGTCCTTTAGGATATATGGGAAAAATCTTTTGCAAATTCAATGGATAATAAGTCAAAAACTGGGCAATTCAAAGATAAAACTGATTTGTAAATATCAAAGATGACATAAAAGCACAGATGTGAGAATTTACAAGGCCTTTTATAATCTAGCTTCTTTTCACTTTCCTTCCCTTGCCCCAGGCAGTATTTCATCCTCATCTCTCCCCTCACCCATTATCTGCATCAGAATTATTGAATTTCTTTCCATTTCTCATTGAAGCCAAAGTTTCTCTCAACTAAAAGTTATGTTTTAGCTACAGAACCTTCTTCTGGAAACATTCATTCTAAAATCTCCATTTAACCAGCCTCTATTTCATTCACTTCTCAGATTAAATACCTCTTTCTCTTTGGAGCTTTTCCTGACATAATGCAACGTGTTTAGGCATCTTCCTATTTAGAGTGTACCCTCTACTATTCCCATGATACCACTAATTCTATTATTTTGAATTTGACTGTTTTAACAGACTGTGAGCTATAGGAAATTGAGTAATTGAGTTTGTGTTTGACTTGTTTACCTAACATAGTGCTTATTACTTTGAGGATACTTAATAAATACCTGTAGTTTTTCTGAATTAATAATAATTATTCTCAGTAATGAGGCTGGCATTTTGGAGTTCATAGGAAGAGAAAAGATTGCACAGAGAATGGAATCACACTCACTGGCAGATCATTGCAATGTTTTCAGGATGAAGGACCCCACAGAGTTGGAAGCTAATTTTATAAATACCAAAGCTATTCAGTATGTTATTTTAACTTTCTACCATATGTAAGCTACCATGCTAGGTGCTGCTTAAACAGTGATGAGTAGGACCTTGTTTTCTCTGCCTTTAACAAACTTACAATCTATAGAATGAATGTATGAATAATGTGTCATTGTTTCTGAGCAGGAATTGTTTAGGGTAAAGTATTTGTAGTTAGTATAATTCCTCAGATACTCTTTTTCTTTCCCCAACCCATTTCTCTTCCATTAATAACTTTGTCCAAGGAGTTTACATTTAGCTACCTAGAGCATGAACTTGGCTATCATGCTCATGGCTACATGATTTATCTGTTAGTTATGATGTGGCAAATTTTCATGTGTTCCATCTTAAATTTTTTACCTTGTGATGGATTTACAAACAGATAATGAAAGGGGAGAAATGTATTAGACCCTTAATTAAAGGGTGGTTCTAAGAACCATGTTGTAAAACACGAACATGTTATACAACTATTCAAAAGGTTTTCTTTCTTCATATCCTTGTTTTATAGGTTTTTCTCTATTCTTTGAAAATAAAGACTGGCTGAAACAGTAGAGCAATAACATAATTGAACCTCTCTTGGCACAAATATTCAGAATGTTTTTGTTAAATTAACATTGGCCCAGGTAATATAAGCACTACTTGACATATTAGATAACAATAAAAATAGATGCTTTATTACTAAGAAAAAAATGTTGTATAATGTTAAAATGAATTACAACTCTGTAGAGTAATGACCATTCATATTATGAATTCCCATCTTCTGAAAAGCCGAAAATGATTAATCCTGGCTAATACAAAGTGAAAGAATAAGAAATATTTCCACATTATAAGCTGCATTCCATTTTCTTACTAGTGAGACTTAAATCGGCCTTTATATTGAGAATAGAGACTGAACTCTTCATGTCCAGAATTTTTTTTTGGGGGAAAACAAGTATTTTATTTAGGACACACATCAAATAAACCAGAACAAATAAAAAGAAATACTTGCCTACTTTAAAAATTAGGAATATATATATATTTTCTGTTTTGTTGTGACTAAAATCATTAAAATAACTATTTATAAAGAACCTGTGTAATAACAAAAAATGTGTATCACTGATAATGCTACTATACTAACTAAATTATTGTTCTTAATAACTATATTTGTTTCTCTTTCCAGGCTTCTAAGTTTTTAAAAGTATCATTGTTTATTTCTCAAAAATCTTCAGAGAGAGAAAGAGAGAGGGTCACACACACACACACACACACACACACATAAATAGTCATATGCCACTTCGCAATGAGGACACCTTCTCAGAAATGTGTTGTTAGGCAATTTTGTCATTGTACAAACATCATAGCGTGTACTTATGCAAACCTAGATGGTATAGTCTCATACATACCTAGCTGATTGCTAAGTGTGATAGTTTATTGCTCCTAGGCTACAAACCTTTACAACATGTTACTGTATGGAATACTGTAGGCAATTGTAACGCAATGATAAGTATTTGTCTATCTAAACGTATCCAAATATAGAAAAGACACAGTAAAAATACATTATAAAAGATTTTAAGAAATGGTACACCTGTGTAGGGCACTTACCATGAATGAAGCTTGCAGGACTAGAACTTGCTTTGGGTGAGTCAGTGTGTGAGTGGCGAGTGAATGTGAAGGCCTAGAACATTACTGTACACTACTGCAGACTTTATAAACACTGTATACTTAGGCTGCACAAAAATTTAAAATAAATTTCTTTAATAACAATGTGTTGTTATTGAATGTTAGCCTACTGTAACTTTTTTTACTTTATAATCTTAATATTTTAAACTTCTTTACTCTTGTAATTACACTTAAAACATGAACATGTTGTACAACTATTCAAAAGGTTTTCTTTCTTCATATCCTTGTTCTATAGGCTTTTCTCTATTTTTAAAGTATATTTATTTGACGTTGTGAGTTAATTTATTAAAAATGAAGACACAAACACACACATTAGCTTATGCCTACACAAGGTTAGGATAATCAATTTTACCATCTGCCACATTCACATCTTGTTTTTCTGGAAGATCTTCAGGAGCAATAACACACATATAGCTGTCATCTCCTATGAGAATAATGCCTTTTAAAGCACCTGCTTAAGGTTGTTTTACTGTTCACCTTTGCTTTCATAAGTAGAAGATGTATATTCTAAAAGAACAATAAAAAGTATAATGTAAATACATGAATCAGTGACATAGTAATCATTATGATTATCAATATTATGTACTCTACATCACTCTATGTGCTACATTTTTATATGACTGGCAGAGTGGCAGATTTATTTACACAATTATCACCAAAAAACATGTGAATAATGTATCGTATTACAACATCACTAAGTGAAAGGAATTTTTCAACTTCACTATAATCTTATTTGAACTGCCTTCATATGTGTCTTGTAGTTGACTAAAACATTATTATGTGGTGCATAACCCTATTTATTATTTATTTATTAATTCATATATGTATAATGCTTGGTTTTTCCCTTCATTTGGGGCTTATCCTGTCTCTTGGAATGTCTGGTAATTTTAGGTTGATTATAATTTTCTATTAATCTCATTAGAGGCTCCAGATGATATTTCTAAGGGAAAAAAATAGACAACTGGAAAAGACTCAGATGATCCAGCTGTAGGAGTTTATAGCCCATAAGTTTAATAGAGTTGCAATTACCATACTTATGAAAATGTAAAAAAAATGGAAGAAAAAGAAATGATTTGGAAATTTATTAGATTGGAACATGGAGAGTACTTGAGAGAGTCTGATATACCCTGTGGAGTTTATTGTTGCACTTGAACATAGACCGAGTGAACATAGACACTGACTATTTTCTTATGTTTAGTTAATTTTGAAAGTAGGAAAGTGGCTAGAGGAGTCTGCCTCTTTAGGAATTAAAGACAGGGCCAAAATAAGGCATCTTGTACTCCTCTATGGAAAGAAAACTGGAGTTTGCCAAATGCATGCCACTGTAGGTTGTTGGGGTCAAACTGTCTTTAAGCGAACTGTCCCTGCAGATGAGAGTAAGTCTTCTTACGTACCTTCAGAAACAGTAATTATGCAAGTAGGAGTCTAAAAGTTTCATGCAAGAATATTGGAGTTTGCCAAATGTATGTATGCATTATTTTTTCAAATGGGATTTAGAGATTATTGTTTGTAATGAGATCTCATAATGATACAAAAAACTGCAAAAAATTAGTAGTTAATAACATTATGGTTATTTCTGCAAATGGTAAGGGTTACTGACTTCCCAACCATATTATAAAAAACCTATTTAAAATAAATTTCTTAAAGAAAAATAATATAGCATATAAATTTGTATATGAATATAGTACATAGCACATACAGAATTTTCCTCACCATAATTTTCATAACTTAGTTCAAGACAAGAGCTGAAATATTTTTCCCCTGAAAAAAATAAATAAAATGAAATGCAGTAACATAAAGCAAAACAAAGAAAGTCATAGTAGTTTTCAACATAATGCAAACTAATGTCACAAGAATAATTTTGGGTTCTTTGGAGGACCTATGGAAAACTCAGCACTTTCTGTTCACCTGATAGATGTATTTGAAATAGCATTCACTGATGTCAGAAAGACCTAGACTAAAAGTAACTTCTTAATTCTAGTAATTCAAATCGTTGATACTTTATTCTGGGTAGTCACATAACATATCTTGCATTAATTTCCTCATATGTCATAGAAAATAAGATTATATCAAGATTAAATATTACAAAATAACCAGAAAAGCCAATAACATAGTGCCAGAACAGATTAGCTAAGTAGTACATATGTATGAGTCCATTTTCATGCTGCTACAAAGAACTACCTGAGACTGGACAGTTTAAAAAGAAAAGAGGTTTAATTGACTCACAGTTCAGCACGGCTGAGGAAGCCTCAGAAAAATTACAATCATAGCAGAAGGCAAAGGGGAAGCAAGGCATCTTTTTCACAAAGCAGCAGGAAGGACAAGTGCCTAGTAAAGAGGGAAAAGCCTCTTATAAAATCAGCAGATCTCATGTGAATTCAGTCACTATCATGAGAACAGCACGGGGAAACCGCCCCCCTGATTCAATTTTCTCCACCTGGTCTCTCCCTTGACACATAGAGATGATGGGGATTATGTGGTTTACAATTCAAAATGAGATTTGGGTGGGGACACAAAGCCTAACCATATTAGTATAGGAATCTTCTTATCATCATCAGTTCCCTTTCCTAAACTTTTTGTTCCACGTTCGTTTTTATTTCCAGCTGCTGAAATCGCACACTGACATCAACTAAACTCAAATTCTGCTTCCCATATTTACCCAATTGTAAATAATAATTTCCACTAATATACTAAATTAATTGAAAACTATAAATACAAAACTAATAATTAGAAAAAAAGTCAACACCTTTTAAAGTCTTTATTTCAAGATACAGGCTCAAGTATTAAGAGAAAAATAAATGGATGGCTGATATGATTACCACATTACTTGCTTTCACAAAATGCTTATTTTTATGAAACTGATATTTTAATTTTAAAAATGAGGGAGTTCTACTTTACATTTCATGATTTTTTTCAAGGTTTTTTGAAAAATACACTCACCTCCTTATACACAGCACACAAATATTGAAAATAATTCAGTGTTCCATACTTAATTTTTAAAGGGAGAGGGAAAAGGTTGGTATGCCATTTTGTATAACTAGAGTGTTTCATACTTATAATAATAATAATAATAAAAAACTTCTCATATAAAGGACAAAATTAGCTGCACTTGGAAGACTTGGGAGACAAGTGATCTATAACTGCAGATGTAGCTGCCTCTCCAATTCTAACTCCTGGTAACTTAGAAACTGCACTTGGCTGCATAGTATTCCATGGTGTATATGTGCCACATTTTCTTAATCCAGTCTGTCATTGATGGACATTTGGGTTGATTCCAAGTCTTTGCTATTGTGAATAGTGCCACAATAAACATACGTGTGCATGTGTCTTTATAGCAGCATGATTTATAATCCTTTGGGTATATACCCAGTAATGGGATGGCTGGGTCATCTGGTACATCTAGTTCTAGATCCTTGCAGCCATCAAAAAGGATGAGTTTGTGTCCTTTGTAGGGACATGGATGCAGCTGGAAACCATCATTCTTAGCAAACTATCACAAGAACAGAAAAACCAAACACCGCATGTTCTCACTCATAGGTGGGAACTGAACAATGAGATCACTTGGACTCGGGAAGGGGAACATCACACACCGGGGCCTATCATGGGGAGGGGGGAGGGGGAGGGGGGGGGGGGAGGGATTGCATTGGGAGTTATACCTGATGTAAATGACGAGTTGATGGGTGCTGACAGGGTGCAGCACAGCAACATGGCACAAGTATACATATGTAACAAACCTGCATGTTATGCACATGTACCCTAGAACTTAAAGTATAA
Organism: Macaca thibetana thibetana; assembly: GCF_024542745.1. NCBI lineage: Eukaryota > Metazoa > Chordata > Mammalia > Primates > Cercopithecidae > Macaca > Macaca thibetana. The sequence continues at coordinate 79,875,277 of NC_065583.1, forward strand.
TAATAATAATAAAAATAAATTAAAAAAAAAAAAAAGAAACTGCACTTGGAAGGTATTACACTTTGCCAGAGTAAGTCCTTCTCCCTTTTGATGAGGTGAAATATATTCTGCATCTGTACAATTGGATAAATTCCTATCTGGACAAGAAAGGGCTATTAAAGAGGCCAGAGTGTAGCAAAAACTTGAATAATGTTAAATAATAAAATCTTCATGTACATAATGATTCTTCCTGACATTAATGGATTTTAACGAAATATATGGAATCAATGTATCTGTAATTATTATTCTTATTTTTAAGAATAGATGCATACATTAAGTATGAATTTTTATTGTTTTATATTAGAAACCTTGAATATTAAAAATGTAATAATCAAACATTGTTTTTGTTCCTACAGTAAGATCAAAACAAACAAATAACATAAGAACTTGGCACCACTAAGTTATAAAGGAATAAGTACACAAAGAAGAATGTATCAAATGTGTTTTGGAAGTATCAGAAGCCATTTCAGAAAATCCTTTATTCTTAGTTGCTAACGTTTTCTTTACCTTTTACTCAAATCTTCCTTCAATTATAATGGAAAATTATGATCATTATGTCCATAAGCAGCTATAATCACTTGAGAAATACAAAATCTAGCAGTTGGCAATACTAAATGATTGAACAGTTTCCTGTGGCACTATTTGTCTCAGGTAAAAGGATCTGGAATTTATAGAAATGGAATGCATTAATAAAGGGAGGGTGATGAAAGGCCTCATCTTAACATGATGCTGGCAACCTTAGCAGTGATAAAATATTTTTTATTTGCATTAGTGGTTTTCACGGAAATGAATAGTTCAACTAACTAAAAGTAATGCTATTTTATATCCAACTAATTACTCATAAAAAGTCAAAATGTCAATATAATTTGTAACAGCAAATTACATCAAAATATGAAAGATTTGCTTTTTCTTTATAAATGATTGGATAAAATGCTTTTGAAGACAAGCATTTATATTCCAGAAATGGGCTATGTGGAGAAGGCATTTAACAGAATTTGAGAAGATGAGAAAATTTGTTAAGTATAGTGATTCTAAGTTACCAAGAGTTTGAACTGGAGAGGCAGCTGCATCTGTGGTTATAGATAAGCTCCTTTAAGGTTCTTTCAGGGACTGAACTTCCCCTTCTAACAGTGTGGACCAAGGAGAAAACAGATACTTCCTTTCATAACCCCGTGTAAATCTGAAGATAGTTTAAGATCTAAAGAGCCTGAGAGTAGGCCGAGCACAGCAGCGAATGCCTGTAATTCCAGCTCTTTGAGAGGCCAAGACAGGAAGATTATTTGAGGCCAGGAGTTTGAAACCAGCCTGGGCAATATAGACCCACGTTTCTAAAAATACAGAAGTTAGCTGGGCATCACAGCACATGCCTGTAGTGCCAGCTACTTTTCAGGAGACTCAGGTGGGCGGATCACTTGAGCCCAGCAGATTGAGGCTGCAGTGAGAGTTGACTTCAGCCTGGTGACAGAGCAAGACCTTGTCTCATAAAAGAAAAAAAAAAAAAAAAGGAGCCAGGGAGTAAGATAAAGAACATGCATGAGTCCTGAGATTACAAAGAAGCTGAGAGAGGTCTAAAACATTACCAACTTTTTAGGTTTGTAACATGTTAATAATGAAGAAATCCAAACAGAATTATAAAATTGCTGTTCTTTAAATGTATTATAAACAAATTTACATCTTAATACCTAATACATAAATATGACTATCGCATATATGGCATTTTTTAGTTTGTCATTCATAACCAAATCATTAACTTCCTTAGGAATATGAGACATGGGATGAATGTCCCATTTTCCTGCTTTGTGTAGGTTCTGGATTACTTTCCAGATTTTTTTTTTTTTTTTTTTTAGAAAGAGTCTCATTCTGTCGCCCATGCTGGAGTGCAGTGGCATGATCTTGGCTCACTGCAACCACTACCTCCCAGGTTCAAATGAATTTCATGCCTCAGCCTTCAGAGTAGCTGGGACTATAGGAGCGTGCCACTTTGCCCAGCTAATTTTTGTATCTTTTAGCAGAGATGGGGTTTCACCATCTTGGCAAGGTTGGCCTCGAACTTCTAACCTCAAGTTATCCATCCACTTCTGCTTCCCAAAGTGCTGGGATTACAGGCATGAGCCACTGCACCTGGCCCAGAATTTCTGCCTTGTTGCAAATGGATCTTAAGAATAGAGAGATACTCAGTGCATCTCTGAAATGAGTGCCTCCATGGGGAAGACACTATCACACTCATTACAATTGAACGTCTTGTATTCACACTTGAAATTTTCTGTGCGTGAAAGGATGATTCCCTTTCTTTCTTCCCTATTACCTGTATCTAATTTGTGGCAGAAAAAAATTTTTGAATGATTAAAAAGCCCTAATATCATGCACAAAACACAAAGAGAGATAACAAAAATAATAGGGTCATTTGCAGGCTAGCAAATGAGAACTCTTTGCTTTTATAAAGCTAATAAGTCTCAAGTGCTAATAATCTGAAGATTTGAACTTTTGGAACTTAGAAGGTTTTTTTTCTCATTTTGTATCGAAAACTCCTCAACAGTGTTATAAATTATTTTATTAATAATTGTAGATTACCTCTATCCTGGGTCACATTCACTTTGGTGTAAATTTCTGTACCAGATCCTGCTATCTAATTTGCCATATTCACCACCTATTATTTATAATGAGGAATTAAAATAGAGGTATGTGACAATGTCAAAATATCATTCGCTAGTAACTTATGACATATATGCACGTATATATATTTGCACAAAGATTAACTGGACCATTCAGATTACTCCCTTGAGCATTTGTAATCGGGCATCATTCAGTGACTGAGGTAGCTGGTATTGTGTCCAGAAGCTAGTCTAACTGAAAAAATTACTTGATTTAGGAATAAGATTGAAAATAAGATTTAGGGCTGTGGGAAAGCATATGTGATGAGGGAACAGACCCATCAGTAACCAGAAGAAGCTGGCTTATAAAGAGAACCAAGCACAGGAAGAAAAGATGCTATCTAGGCCCTGAAAGGGGGAGTCTTCACAATTTTTGACATTTTTTTCTGGTCTAGTCATCATGGATTTTGTCAGTAAACACTACATTTTTCCTAAGATGACTTGAACCTGGGTCAGTGCTAGCTTCTATAGAAACCTAACTAAATCATTGTCGGTTCATATTATTTACATAGACTTGACTAAACAACATTTTTAGTAAATCCTGTAGGGGTGATTAAGATGAGTATTCTTTGTTCTCCACCTCATTTTATGACCAGGATTCCATTGAGGTCACATTTAGAAACAGTCGATACAAATTTGAAGTCGAAGTCCTTGGTGATTGAGCAACTTTAACTTCAGTGAAGAGATTAGAATTTTCAGCAGCTTTGATGAGGAGATTCAAGGTTTATGGGTATCAAACAAATTGTTTCATAAAAAAAATCTGTAAATTTGTTTAACTTCTTGTAGATTCTGCATATTAGCCCTTTGTCAGATGGGTAGACTGTAAAAATTTTCTCTCGTTCTGTAGGTTGCCTGTTCACTCTGATGGTAGTTTCTTTTGCTGTGCAGAAGCTCTTCACTTTAATTAGATCCCATTTGTCTATTTTGGCTTTTGTTGCCATTGCTTTTGGTGTTTTGGTCATGAAGTCCTTGCCCATGCCTATGTCCTGAATGGTATTGCCTAGGTTTTCTTCTAGAGTTTTTACTGTTTTAGGTCTAACATTTAAGTCTTTATTCCACCTTGAATTAATTTTTGTGTAAGGTGTAAGGAAGGGATCCAGTTTCAGCTTTCTACATATGGCTAGCTGGTTTTCCCAGCACCATTTATTAAATAGGGAATCCTTTCCCCATTGCTTGTTTTTGTCAGGTTTGTCAAAGATTGGATGGTTGTAGATGTGGTGGTGTTATTTCTGAGGCCCCCTGTTCTGCTCCATTGGTCTGTATCTCTGTTTAAGTACCAGTACCATACTGTTTTGGTTACTGTAGCCTTGTAGTATAGTTTGAAGTCAGGTAGCCTGATGCCTCCAGCTTTGTTCTTTTTGCTTAGGATTGTCTTGGCAATGCAGGCTCTTTCTGGTTACATATGAACGTTAAAGTATTTTTTTCCAACTCTGTGAAGAAAGTCATTGGTAGCTTGATGGTGATGGCATTGAATCTATAAATTACCTTGGGCAGTATTTTAAACAAATTTACAAGAAAAAAATCAAACAACCCCATCAAAAAGTGGGTGAAGGATGTGAACAGATACTTCTCAAAAGAAGACATTTATGCAGCCAACAGGCACACGAAAAACTGCTCATCATCACTGACCATCAGAGAAATGCAAATCAAAACCACAATGAGATACCATCTTACTCCAGTTAGAATGGCAATTATTAAAAAGTCAGGAAACAACAGGTGCTGGAGAGGATGTGGACAAATAGGAACACTTTTACACTGTTGGTGGGACTGTAAACTAGTTCAACCATTGTGGAAGACAGTGTGGAGATTCCTCAAGGATCTAGAACTAGAAATACCATTTGACCCAGCCATCCCCTTACTTGGATATACCCAAAGGATTATAAGTCATACTGCTATAAAGACACATGCACATGTATGTTTACTGTGGCACTATTCACAATAGCAAAGACTTGGAAGCAACCCAAATGCCCAACAATGATAGATTGAATTAAGAATATGTTGCACATGTACACCATGGAATACTATGCAGTCATAAAAAAGGATGAGTTTATGTCCTTTGTAGGGACATGGATGAAGCTGGAAACCATCATTCTGAGCAAACTATCGCAAGGACAGAAAATCAAACACTGCATTTTCTCACTCATTGGTGAGAACTGAACAATGAGACACATGGACACAGGGTGGGGAACATCACACACCAGGGCCTGTTGTGGGGTCAGGGGAGGGGGAAGGGATAGCATTAGGAGAAATACCTAATATAAGTGATGAGTTAATGGGTGCAGCACACCAACATGGCACATGTATGTATACATATGTAACAAAACTGCACATTGTGCACATGTACCCTATAACTTAAAGTATAATTAAAAAATATCTGAAGAATGATTGATGTAATTGGCAAGTAATGGTTTGTCATAAGCTGTCCTATCCAGGCAGCTCCAAACCTAGGCAAAAGTAGCTTGAGTAAAACCATGAAAGGAGCCCAGTACAAATGCATCTTCTAGTTTATGTTCATCAGTAATTTACTAAGTACCTGCTGGGTACCAGCCACTGTGCTAGGTGTTACGCATTCACTGGAGCAAAAATAAACAAACAAACAAAAACACAAGCAAACAAAACTACCAACAAAGAATATCAGGTTAATTTTGATTAGTTTCTTTTGTTGTTGTTGTTGTTGTTGTTGTTTAGAGATTTGGATTTTGTATCATATCTGTTGAAGTAGTATTAAGTGGTAATTTTGAAAATCATTTTGGTTCACAAAGGTTGTATGAAAATAGAAAATGCTTTACATGGCAAAGTTAATATATAAAGTCACTAATTGTCAATAATTTGTTAGCAAGAATTAATTTAGGTTAGTAGATTTGAGCAAAGAAAAGATAGTGCTTTTGGTAACATTTTCGGCCCACGAGGCAGAGCACTGGAGAAATATTCATGACAGGGACCTTACCAAGGGTCACAAATCAAGAATCATAGACGACTCTTTTATTTTTCTTTAAAGAATAAAGCAGACTTGAATTTGGAGTAGACAATAATAAGCTTATAGTTTTACACCTCTATGGATAATTCTCAAAAGTGAAGAAACAGCTTGAGGGTACTGAGTATTGGGCAAGGGGAGGCATGAAATGGTGGGGAGGAGTAAAAGAGAAATAAATGCTAAAAATGAGTACCACTTAGCAATACAGTGTCAGTGAGAAGCCAGAGGTGTAATGCTGAAAAACTGGTTAGTATTTTGGCTTCATTTGATGGTACTAAGATTCCATAGACTATTGTGTTAACCATGCTTCCTTAAATTGTGTGTCTTCATGGAAACACTTTTAAAGCCACATGTTGACCCTGGGAATCACTGGGGCAACATATCTTCCCATGATGAGAATTAAAACTCATGAATAAATTTTCCAGTGTCTTTTACCTTATGTCAGACATAGGACGAACCAATTGTTTCTCAATGTAAGAAATTTAAATTAAAAATAATGTTATCATGCTAATAATTATCTTCTAGTAAAATGATATCCAGAATTGAAACTAGCATGTGCGTGCACGCACACGTGTGTGTGTGTATATATGTATATATGTGTATATATATGTGTATCTATATATAAGCTTTTTATGGAAGAAAGCAGACTTTCAAACTCAGAACAATGTATAATTTAATTCTCCAATGAGCATCTTAGGCACTTATTGACTTTGAAATTATTTTGCTTTTAGAAAGAGACCTTGTTGAACTCTTACCTCATCTGATAAAACATGCATTAATGTACTGAAAGTAAAGAGAATTATGGCATGTTGTGAATATAAAGAGCAATCTAAATGCTGAATGACAACAATGCCTTCTCTACATGACACCTGCTGAGTCTTTGTGGTTGGAAAAGTTCTGATTGCATACTAGGTTACTATTTATTTTCTTTCATATTAAATAAGTGAAATGACAGTATTTCTGCAAGAAGCAGAAAATGAATAAATGCAGAAGAATTAAATTTATATTGAATATTTAATATATTAGACATAATTGCCAGAAGTGTTATCAGCTGTAGAGTTGTAAGAAATACATACCAGTAGTAAGTCAAGTAAATATGGTAGAAAGAAGACAAAAGTGTAAATATGGAAAGAAGTAATGACACAAAAGAGAGATGTCTAAACAATTAGCCATATGTTTGTGAATCTGTGATTTTATGGGAGCCACCAACATGGCCCTGAATTCTGCTGGTGGTCACAATAGAGTTCTTGTTGTGTCAGGATTGTGTCTAGCACCTGTGAAAGGAGAAATATTACACATGCAAGCCTTTATATTGTAAATCAGAGAAGTGTAGAGGGCAAGAAGTAAAACTGAAACTTTAATTCAGAAGAAGAATAATAGATGCATAAGAGGAGTAAGATCAGTTCTTTTCTCTTCTTTAAGGAAACAGACTCCAATTAAGTCAAACAGGCAAAAAGAATATATTGGCTCACCAACTGGGAACGTCAAAGGGGTAAATGGCCTTAGATATGACTGAGCTCAGCATTAAAACTATGTGATTAGGAAATTTTCTCTTCCTCCATCTCTCAACTTCACTTCCATCCACGTTGGCTTCATTCTCAGTGTTCTGTTCAGAGAAATAAAGAGAACCACCACCCAGTGGATTAAATTGTCTTTCAACCTGGAAATCTTAGTGAAAGGTTATGCATCTTTTCCAAGAGTTTCAGCAAAGTTTCAAAAAAATTCTGATTTGCCTGGCTTGTATCATGTGCCCATAGATGATCCAATCAGAGTCTAAAGAATGAGGACTCTAATTGGTGGACTTGGGTAATGTTTCAACCATTATATAGGTGAAGGGTTCAGGAGTGAGCAGGTTATAGTCACACACAGACACAAAGTGCTTTTTATAAGAAAAGGGACCAAAAAAGAGGAGCAAAATGCATGATGGGTAGATAATAAATACAGCTATAACAGTTCATTACATCCTGTTTCCCAAGGGGTGGTATATTAGGTCATTCTTGCATTACTATAAAGAAATACCTGAGACTGAGTAATTAATAAAGAAAAGAGGTTTAATTGGTCCACAGTTCTGCAGACTGTACAGGAAGCATAGCACTGGCATCTGCATGGCTTCTGCGGAGGCCCCAGAGAGCTTTTATTTTTGGCAAAAGGTGAAGCAGGGGCAGTCACATCACATGGCCAGAGCAGGAGCAAGCGTGCTGCCACACACTTTAAGTAAGGGTGGCAGGGAGATGCCACGCACTTTAAATAACCAGATCTCATGTAAAGTGAACTCACTCACTATCGCAAAGACAGCACCAAGCTAAGAAGGATCTGCCCCCATGACCTAATCACCTCCCACTGGGTGGGACCACAAATGTTGGAGATTACAATTCAATGCAAGATTTGGTGGTTACACAGATCCAGGATGTAATAGGTGATGTTTAAAGGGGCAGTGTCGATATTATCTGGGAGCTCTGTGCAAATGCTGAATTGCTGTGCAGACTTTATACCTACTGAGTTAGAATGTGCATCCTAAAAAGATTCCCAGGTGATTTGTATGCATACTAAATTCTGAATAGCATTCATTGAACTTTCACAGAGAATTATATCCGTATCCAGTCTTTCCAACACTGCCTTTTGCAGGTTCATATTACGAATCTTTTTTCCAACCCATATCCCCAACTTGATGGCACAAAGATCACAGAATGCCTGATACCTTTCTTCTCAGGATCTCATATATCAAAATAGTAGAAATAATCCTCATGCAAAGTGACACTTGGTGACCAGTTAGTTTGTTCATAGGATTATAAATGTATATCAATTCCTTTTCCTAGATAAATTTTAATTTAACTCTATTATTTTACTCATTACTCATTTCCATTTTACTCATTTTCTTTTGCTTTGTGTTAGATTATTTTGTAGTGTAAGCAGGTGTAAATTTAGAAGGATTATATTCATTTTACTCATTTTCTTTTGCTTTGTGTTAGATTATTTTGTAGTGTAGGCAGGTGTAAATTTAGAAGGATTATATTCATTTTACTCATTTTCTTTTGCTTTGTGTTAGATTATTTTATAGCATATGCAGATATAAATTTAGAAGCATTATCGGATGTCCTTTTAGTCACAGTCTTTACTCGAACCTTGTTTAAGTCACTTGATTGGCAATTGTTTTCTCTACTATTGTCTGGATAATACCAAATACCCAGACAGGGATTGTCAAACACATTCATTGTTCTTTCTCTTCCTTGGCCTCATTGCTGTGCTACTGCACTTGCTCTGTGTTAATGTGACATTGCTGTTAGAAAGTTTTCAATTTGTCTGTCACTAAAAGTTTCACTGCATTTTTCCGTGGCAGCTTAATCACATGCCCTGGGATGCCTTGTCACTTAGTTGTAATCGCAAGGCTAAAGTGATTTTGGCATTTCTTATCTGTAAGTTTACCAAAATACACTGCAGCCATTCTTGCATTAAATATGATATTTACTTGTCCTTAACTTTAAGGAAATAGTAAAGTGATCACTACTTTGTTTCTATTTCTAAAGCTTAACTACTCCCATTAGCTACCAATGTCCTTGCTTCCTGACTCTTGTTTCCTGGAAGATATTTTGCTAAAATGTGACATTTTTGGAAACCAAAAATAGCCTATTCACCCAAATAGAATGATTTTTGGTGTTGTCATTAGAAAAAATAGAGAATTAGACATTTAGCCTCAAAAAGTTTAACATGGAAATTTAACGTTTATGTAATTACCTCCAATTTCCCAACAATCAGACCACTTTAATAGAAACAACAACAGCAGAATCACATGGAAATCATCATGCATTTTTGAAGTATCGTGAAATGGGATGCTTCTGAAAGGGTCAAAATTTGAAATGACTATTTTATGCATTTTAATACATCCTTTTACACAATGAAAGAATCATTACACCTACCATGTGTAGGTCTCCAATCTCTCTCTCATTCCATGGGATAACATTAATTTCTGCTCCTATGATATTAGTATAACTACTTTGTGGCACAATGTGAAGACAAGATAAACGTGCACAAAGTCATGCAATGATTATCTCATCTCTGCTTGGAGGTCGTTTTATCCTTTATGGTGATGAGCAAATACAGGCCGAATGAATAAACATAGAACACATTTTCCTTGGTAAAACATAAAATAGCTTATCAGGTTTTAGAATACTAACCAGCCATAATTTTAATGTAATTTAAATTGTAATAAAATATTATATATAATGGAAATAAAATAAAATATATTTTAGTGAAAATATATAATAGAATATTATTCAGCCTTTAGAAAGAAGGAAATACTGCCATTTGTGAAAACAAAGATTTACCTGGAAACCTTCATGGTAAGTGAAATAAACAAATACAGAACGACAAATCCTGCATGACCTCATATGCAGAATCTGAAAAAGCTGAACACATAGAAATAGGGAGTAGAGAGGTGGTTACCAGAGGTTGGGCAGTGAAGAAAATGGGGAAATTTTGGTCAAAAAGTCCAAATTTCTAGTTCAAATATGAATCAGTTCTAATGATTAAATGTACAGCATTGTGACTACAGTCAATATACTGTCTGATTGACATTTGCTAACAGAATAGATCTTATTCTCACCATACATACACACACATACTACGTGAGGTCATAGATACATTAATTAGCTTTATTGTGATAATAATTTCACTATATATAAATATATATCAAAGTATCACATGGTGCACTTTGAATATATGCAATTATTTGTACAATTTATGGCACTTCACTAAAGCTGAAAAAAAATATAAATACTACTGTTTGTGATGATAGATCCCATTCTAAATCATACTCTAATCTGAGTTCAAGGGAAGAAGCAAGAAAGGGAATATCAAATGCTTGGTATATGCTACGCAAGTGAAATGAGAGAAAAGTGGATTAGATAATAGTCATCTTAAAGTAATTAAAGGGAATTCCTTTCAATATAAGCTGTTCTTGGCTACGATTAAAATTAGGGCTATATAAACAGGGATGGAAGGGCATGATGTGAACTTTTCAAGCCACTCACTGAGTCAACTCTCAAAACTCATGGAAGTTCCCTAAAAATATATATATTTTCCATGAATTGCTTAGGCTTTTGGAAATGATTGAGCTTTATGAAACTTTATTAAAAATTTTATGATCTTTCATTAGTCGTCCTGGGGCAATGAGTCTCTGTTAAGATAGATCTTGGCCCTTTACCCTTGAAAACTCACTGATCAATGTGGTAGCCACTAGCCATGAGGCTAATAAAAGCTCTTGAAATGTGAGTAGTTCAGATTAGAATATGCTGTAAATGAAAAATACCTGCTAGATTTTGAAAGTTAATTTGAAAAAAAAAGTAAAATACATTTTGAATGAGCTTTATATTGCTTATGCATTGTTAACAGTTTGCATTTATTGGATATTTATTATTAAAATTAATTTCAACCATTTTATCTCACACTTTAAGTGTGGCTACTAGATAGGGTAATAAAAAATTACCTACATGGCTTCTATTTGTTGCTCACATTATATTTCTTTTGCAATGATGATCTAGATTCTTACTATTTCTGAAAAAATTTTAACTTGTTTCAAAATTGCTTAATAATACTTAAGTTCTTAGTTAATTAATGATATATGTTTATCTTAAATATTTCTAGTGAGAATTGAGATGCAAGGACATACACATACCTAATGCGATTTGAAATTAGGAGAATATATAATGCAATATATTTGATGGTGCAGTGCTTTTCATTTACTGTTTGAGCTGTCAAATAACTGAAATATGGAGAATAACAAAGGAGTTAATGTTTAAAAGGGAAAGAGACAGAAAAATGTTTCCCCTAGGTACTCTTTGGAAATACGAATAACCTTTGCATTCGCTTACCACATCTGTGGCTTAGCTAGAGATAATGTTTTACATGTATTAGAAGGAGATACAGTTAGACTCTCAAAAGGAAGATTAAAAATAAGTCAATGGCATTCTCAATTACATTATAAAGGACAAATCTTTGTTAGTTGTTGAATGAAATAGCCAGTTTATAAAAACTGAGTAATAAGAGAAGACCTTGCATAAGGAAAAAAGCAAAACAAAACAATAAAACAGTTGGTTTCCTAGGAAGTAATTTGCATAGGTATTCTGCAAAGTTAAGAGTTAGTATTGAATCTTGCATTGTTAAGTAGTTTTGCTCAGGAATTTTATCGACATAATTATGATGTATTTTTCCATTAGAAAACCAATTTTCACTTAAGTGGTGAAATCAAGCTCCAGCTTGATTGTTATGATGAGAAGGATTATGCTGTCAAATCAGATGGATCCATGTAAAATTGATGTTTTTGTTTAGACAAATACTGAAAATTATTTGAGTGCAAAAGATTAGGACAACAATAAAATTCTAACTTCATCCAAAAAACTTTAAAGGAAACTTTTCTTTCTTAAATGGGTTTAAAATAGACTACAAAATGTTATGAAGCAGAATTTTGTTTTTCAGTTTGAATTCAAAAATTTGATTTTATTTATTAATTACATGGAAGACTATATCGATAGTGTTTTTCTTTACGTATATTGTTAATATTTTGTACACTTCCAATATTGCAAGGAAGACCAGACACTCTGATCATATCAGCCTGTTTCTACTAGCACTGCTTATATCACACAGGGAACCATCAATCCCTTTCCCTCTGTACTGAATGGTGCCTCTGAAATAAATGGGTGAAATGTCATCCTTTCTTTTTGAATATGGCCTAACTATAGTGACTCATTTCTTTTTTTTTTTTTTTTTTTTTGGTAAAACATGGCAGAAGTCACTTTGTAGAATGCCTGTAGTTTTATAGAATGCCTTTGATTTTATATGATGCTTTTGTTGTTTGTAAAGTACATCATGAAACCAGTAGTGGTCAATGGGACGAATTCATATCCATACACACTTTGCTCTTGGACCTTTATTTTAATTCTACCCCAAGATCACTAAATTTAGTTTTGACACTTTTTTCTTTCTGGTATTCCATCCTTGGATTTTTACAAGAAACTTATCTTGATTCTTTGGCTGTGGCAATTCCAGGCTCCAAATCTGCCTCTGCAAATGAAGAAAATACTCGCTAGATGTTTGCTGAATAACTGGGCATCCTAACCTAGAGTTTTTTGAAAGGATATTGTTATTAGTGAGATGCGATTTTCCATAGTTCCTGTGAATTACGGAATTCTGGGAGAACAGTATAATTACTCAACACAACTGAATTCTGTGATGGAAAATAAAGTGAGTTGGTTATGTTGTTGGTAGGAATTGTGTGTTGGCAGCAATATGGATGCTCTTTGAGGTGACTCCCATTTTACGTAATCAAAAACTAAAAGTTGGGCAGTGTATGCATTACACAGATGAATTTGAAATTGGAGAGCCATGAAGAACATCCTAAAATCTGGCATCTCCTTTAAAAACAATGAGGTTCGAGGGCTTGGGACAGTGGCTCACGCCCATAATCCCAGCACTTTGGGAGGCCGAGGTGGGTGGATCACTTGAGGCCAGGAGTTCCAAACCAGCCTGGCCAAGATGGTGAAACCCCATCTCTACTAAAAATACAAAAAATTAGCTGGGCATGGTGGCTTGTGCTTGTAGTCCCAGTTGCTTGGGAGGCTGAGGCATGCCTTGTTTGAACTGAGGAAGCAGAGGTTGCAGTGAGCCAAGATTGCACCACTGTACTCCAGCCCGGGCAACAGTGGGAGACTCTGTCGGAAAAAAAAAAAAAAAAAAAAAAAACAGAGAGGCTTGACAATCCACAGAAGTGGAAAAGCACATAGACAAAATGACTGGCAGAAGCTGTTTTGTGTGTGTTTGTGTGTGCGTGTGTGTGTGTGTATGTGTGGTGGGGGGGCAAATGCATGGGATGAAGGATATTAATATATCAATGCAAATAAAGTATGTAAGAGAGTAAGGCCAGGTGGATGATATCATGGCAGTATAGGTATTGGGAAGTATTCAAATATTGTTCTACTGAAAATATGTGTAGATCCTTCCAGCATTTTGAGTTGTTGTGGTTGTATGACTGGCAGGGACATCACAACACATGCACAGCACGAGGCTAAATTGCTGGTGGAATGTAGTGTCACTGACAATTGGTGGGCACTTATCTTTCTGAAATTGTATGAAGAGGTAGGCACCACAGAGATATAATTTTTAAAAGAACCATACTTTAAGATTTGGGAACCACTGGATATTAGTTTTTATCTTGACTTGTAGCTGCACTGAGCCCACAGAAATGCAAAAGTAGGAGGAAATTTTTTTTTCCCATGTAAGGAATATTGTGTTTTTCACAGTGGAAGAGGAAGCTTTGATGAATGCCTGACAAGTTGATCTCTCTAAACTAGTGCGGATCTTATATCAGACATGGAGAGTTTATAGACCTGCTTTGAAGCACATGGTCCCTAGGAAACAAATCCTAGTTGTATATAGATACATTGATCATGATAGCGCACATTCTCTGCCTTGTTATTGAAAATAAATCCTCCGAAGTAATATTTTTGTTCAGTGCTTTGTGTTAACTAAGTTTGCATAACTGACCACCCCAAAACTTTCTGGCTTTAAATGATAATTTATTATTATCTTCAGTACTGTGGGTTGGCTGGACTCAGCTGGGCAAATCTCACTTGGGGCCCCACATACTTTTACAGTTGGACGATGGCTAAAACAGGAATCACCTGGAGGTTCAACCGGGCTAAAAGCCAAAGATGACCTCTTCATTTCTATATTTGTCACCTCTGCAGAATTGGGTGCCACACCTGGAGGATGGCTGGGCATCTAACTCTCTTTCTACAGTTTCTCCGCATGTCTGCTTCAGACTTCCTAACAGTATGGCAATCCTAGGGAAGCCAAATTTCTTAGTGCTGGCTGGCTTATCCTGGAATAAGTTTTGCAAAAGCGAAAGTCACAAAAGACATAGGCAGAAGCTGTGAAACGTCATATAATTTAATCCTACATGTCCTATAAAGTCACTTCTGCCATGTTTTATATGAAAAACAAGTTACGTTTTGGGTAGGCCATATTCAAGGAAAAAGCAATGAGATTTAACCTCTTGATTTCAGGAACATCATTCAGTATGGTGAGGAAAGGGATCATTAGTTTTCTTTGTGAGATAAGCAATGCAAGTAGCAGCAGGCTGATATGATCAAAGTGTTTGGGTTTCCAGAGAGATTACTGGGTAATGAGTTTTCAGATTAGACTCGGGAGAAAATTACCAAAACAAAAACTTCTTAACAGTATCCACATATAACTTTCCATCCTGTTCCCACAAATTGTAAAAGTAGAATATGAATAATCTTGGGTATCATCGGTCACATAGTAAGGGACATGCACAGGGGGTCATCAGCACAACCTTGACTCCTTGGGACTACTGGACAGGAGCTTGGCCTGTGAAGTGATGTAATGTCCTCAAGACCTTCATGACTTTAGTTGGCAGGCAGGAACTAACCTTCCTGCCACTTCTATTTTTCCTTAGTTCCATTGTCTACTTTCCTTATTTTCTTATGTTTATTTTTCCTTTCATCCTTTCTTTCTACTCTTACTTATTTTATTTTAATTCAGTGTCTGTTATGTACCAAGCCCTATGCTAGGCATGCGTAAAACAATAGTTCAAAGAATCAGACATGTTTCCTGTTTTCGTGAAGTTAACCTCTTAATGGTAAAGCAAAAAACACACAACAACAACAAGAAAAAACACACAAAACAAAACAAACAAAAAAAATCCTTAAATATAACGTTGAATTTTATTTATTTATTTACTGAAAGGGAGTCTCGCTATTCACCCAGGCGGGAGAATAGTGGCGCGATCTGGGCTCACTGCAAGCTCCGCCTCCCGGGTTCACGCCATTCTCCTGCCTCAGCCTCAAGAGTAGCTGGGACTACAGGCGCCCGCCATTACGCCAGGTTAATGTTTTTTTTTGTTTTTTGTTTTTTGTTTTTTTTTTTAATTTTTTTTGTATTTTTAGTAGAGACGGGGTTTCACCGTGTTAACCAGGATGGTCTCAATCTCCTGATCTCGTGATCCGCCTGCCTCGGCCTCCCAAAGTGCTGGGATTACAGGCGTGAGCCACTGCGCCCAGTCACAACATTGAGTTTTTAAATAAAATTGGGGTTTGGGCTCAACATGGTGGGCTAGAAATAGCTAGTGTGTTCTGTTCTCACAGGCAGAAAACAAAGTGGTGAGTAAACACTAACTCTGCAAGTGGACCACCTAAGAAAGCATACTGAGACCCATCAAGGGAGGGAGGCAACGTGAAGAAAACAGAAGAGCCAAACCGGGCAGCCACCCACCCAGGACTTTTACGGAACCAGGAGAAGCTCTCTAATATGGAGAAAGAGTGTGAAAGTGAGAGCCCTCAGAAAATTCATACTTCTCACAGGAACCTGTGCAATCCTGGGACGAGGAGAACCCCTCGCCCCAGCCACCCCACCCCAACCCTGGACCGCTAGACTGATACAGAGAACCACCTGGAGTTGACGGGCAGGTAACACTCAAGTCCACGGGGATCCCCACAGGCCTTCAGTCCCTGAGAAGCCCAGTGACAACTGCATAGCCCCAATAGAAGCCTCAGTCGCAATGCCAGGGAGCAGCCAAACTGCTGTACTCCTCCTTGCCAGGCAACACTTGGTGCTAGCTTTCAGAATGGCAGTCCAGCCTCTGCCTGAATTATGTGGGCCGGCATGGCTGCGGACTGGGGAGGTTTATAAGGTATGTGGTTTTTACAATTTCCTTGTTGAATGATCAGAATCACTTGTTATTCTCTTTTGCAGAGGTTTTAAGTTCAATCTAACTCGCTCAAGAAGCTAAGAAAAATGAGTTATAATCTCACAACTTATGAAATCTGTAATTTCATAAGTTCATGGCAATAAAAGTAATCTCTGCGGGTGGAAGTAATTGTTGAAGGATCATAGGAAGACATTGGGGTAAAAGTTAGAAGACTTTAGTTCTTGCCCAGTTCTGCTATTTAATAACATTATGACCTGGGGTCTTAGTTTATTCATCTGCAAAATGAGGTAATTATCACACCAGGCCTTTTCATTAAAACACTGCATAACTCTCCAGCAGACCATATGGATTTGTTGTTATACTGGAGGTTTCAAACCCAAGCTGCATACTGTGTCTTCACTTTTACTTACTCTAATATATATTTTTGTGCTATTTCATTTTTTTAAAAAAATGAGGAAGAATATATGTGTAGTTTTTGGTAGCCACTGGGCTT
This sequence comes from Macaca thibetana thibetana, assembly GCF_024542745.1. Classification (NCBI taxonomy): domain Eukaryota; kingdom Metazoa; phylum Chordata; class Mammalia; order Primates; family Cercopithecidae; genus Macaca; species Macaca thibetana. The sequence continues at coordinate 79,892,154 of NC_065583.1, forward strand.
TATATCAAGTAACTTGATAGTTTTATACCTAGAAGGTAAAATAAATCGAAGGGATGATCCACTTGGTAACTCTTGACATATTTTATGTTGTCATTTGGATGCATTTTTAGCTACCTATGCCAATATTAAGGTTTTACTCAACATCTTAGTGTATATTTTGACTTTTTAAATGAAATTGAGTTTTCTGTGCCTTCTAGTATTTTGTACGCAAAAAAAATAACTGATGCGGGGTGGTGGTAGTTAAATGTTGCTTGTAGTGACAGAAATTGTATTTCTGCTGGTGAAAGAGAGAAATGCTTAAAGGTTGTGTAAGTGTGTGGAGATATATATATATATGCACATTTGAACAAACTATAATTCCCACTAGCAGAAACAACACAAACATGAATAACTCTCAGTAATACATTTGAGTAGAATTGATTTGTTTTGTGAATATCCAAAAGCTCTGTGTTATACAACCAGTCGGATCCTAAACCAAGTATTCCATAAAGTTGGTACTGTTTTGTTAGCCTATTAAGTACTGTAGACATCTACTAAGAGTAAAAGTGAGGAAAGGCAGCCTGTTATCATCTTTATTATGCCCCTCACAAAAACATTGCTGTATTTTCTTAGAATCTAGTTAGTTAGAAGGACTTTTGGAATCATCCATGGAAATAACTTATATTTTAGTCAAAGAAAAATATATTTTTCTCTACGTAGCAATACACATTTCTTTTATGCCAATGACTCAAGTGAGGAGCTGGCCAAGAAGTCAGAAATTAAAATGAGCCATGATATTTTCCCTCTGTTTCTCTCTTTAAAGCTTGCTTTATTTGTGGAGTACACAGATAAGTTTTCAAATCAAAATTGACTATATTATCAAGACAAGAATAGGGATTAGCCAAAGAACCACCTATGAAGAGGCTGGGCATAGTGGCTCATGCTTGTAATCCAAGCACTTTGGGAGGCTGAGGTAGGCAAATCACTTGAGATCAGGAGTTCGAGATCAGCCTGGCCAACAAGACAAAACCCCGTCTCTACTAAAAATACGAAGAAATTAGCATGCCTGTAGTCCCAACTACTCAGGATGCTGAGGCAGGAGAATGGCTGGAACTCGGGAGGTGAAGGTTGCAGTGAGCGGCGATCATGCCACTGCACTCATGCCTAGGTGACAGAGCAAGACTTTGTCAAGAAAAAAAAGAGAGAGAGCCAGGAGAGAGAAAGAAATAAAGAGAGAGAGAGAGAAAGAGAGAGAAAGAAATGGAGAAAGAGAGAAAGAGAGAGATGTATGAGGAGTTGTTACTGGTAGACACATATAAGTACGTTTTCTTCCCATCCTAACTGATAACTTATTATAATAGTATTCCATAGTGTTTCACTTATAGAATAGTAGAGATCACATAGTCTAAAGTCTTTATTAGAATGTCTGTGTTTTGACTTATTTGGGGTGCTTGGACTCTTTTTCCTCTGGCCATCTGATTGATTCTATACTGTCTGATATTGTGATACGATTGTCAACAGAAAACACATGGGGTTTTCAACCAAGTATGAGTGAGGTTCTTGGGTTTGTTAAGAACCCTGCGGAAGAATGGAAGTAACAAAAGGAGTAATGCCTCAGCAACTGTACTCAGGGCCAAAGTCTTGAGGCTGGATTACAAACAACTGTTTATGCCATCTGCTTATGGCATATTCTCTAACTCTCTCTAAGACAAGGGACTGGTCTAGGCAGGTGATTTTACATACCAGACTCTTCATGTTTCCCGGGTATATGAGTTTTGGAAAGTCACAGGACTGAGACATAAAGGCATTGAGAATTCTGTCAGGGGAAGTCTGTCTCAACAAGAGCTTAGTGTAAGCTGTAACATAAAGACTGGGTCTTTCTAGCTGATTTTTTTGGTGGATGATCCTCACAAAGAGACAACCTCCTCGAAGTCACATAGTTAATAACTTGGACTCATTCCCAGGTCTGTCTTACTTTAGAACCTGGGCTTTCTATCCCGTCAGTGGCTGCCATCTGTGCTTTGAGACATTCCTACAGCCCCAGAGAACTCCTGAGAGGTCTGGATAGGGTGGAAGTTAGAAACTAATCTAAACTTTTATGTGATTCACATATTTGATTTTTAGATAGGGTGGCTCTTAAAAAATGATACCATTATTTTCAATACTTTGAAAACCTAACAATATTTTTTTTTCTAATATTGCCACTGCTGCATTTAAAAAAAAGAAGTAGATATGTGGATATATATCTATTCAATTCATACAATTGAATTATCTTCTTCCCCCAACCATATATGCTCTGGTTTAAAAATATATGTGCATTTTTATGTATACATACATGCAGAAAGAGAGACAGAGAGAAAGAAAAAGATACATTCTATGTTTTTACCTACAACCTTAACCACCTGCTTTAATTGCCCAGAAGGTAATATTTGTAATATTTTGCGTGAGTATAGAGGTGACATTGTTAAATCTGGTGGCATTTTCTCTTCTCGTTTTCATTTTATTAACAAGCAAGCTTTGGCGTTGTAGCTTTCTTTCCCTTGAGATCCATTTTAATTCTAGCTATGAACACAGAACATGCAAAACTGTTTTGCACTTATGTCATATGAAATTTGGAGTGGGGGCAGTGGTTATGGTTTTGAAAATACCTGGTGATAAAACAGAAATCCCAGAATTCTCTGGGAACTGAAAGTTTGGTAAAGGGTCAAAGTCCATCCTTAATGACTGCCAACAGTGCCAATAAAAAGTGATGGACTTTGTTTTGCTTTAAATATGAGGAAAATTGGTTGGCAAGTAAAAGATTTAATGAATCTCTATAGTATTAATTACTGTGTAGTAGAGCGTCCCAGAGCAGCTGAGGTAGTACTGCATTTTGCCCCTAGGTGGCAGCAGAGCACTCCAGGATTGGTGGAAGACTGTGGTTTGAGACCAGGGAATCAGGGAATTCATTGAAAGGGTCTGAGACCACAGCCATAATCTGTGAAAGCCAAGAGGACGGCTAAGGACTAAGGAATTGACATTGAGCCCGAACTGGCAGAAGAGACTCAAGCCCCAAATCGTGACATGCACACAGGTACGGAACTGAAGGGGGTCGGAATGCAGAATCTTTTAGCCATCATGAGAGATTAAGAGAGCAGCACAGGTCTCTGAGTAGGTACTTCAGAAAACGGGAATGTTTCAGAGCAACTTTCTTCCTGATTTTAAGACACTGAACCAGAAAGGAGATCTGGATTCAAGCTCTACCTTTGCCACTCATTATAGTGCAACATGAGGGAAGAGTGGGCTTCAATTTCACATTTAGAACAAAGGCAGCTCAAAGGTTTTTCAAGCTCCTCTATTTTACAATTCCCCCAGTCCTGGCTACTCCTGGATGTTAAATCCTCCTCTCTCTTTAACTGGATTCACCTGACTTTGTGGATTTTGTTCGTCAGCCTCCATTTCAGGTTTGAGGGTTTCATCTGGTTCCTTGCTTTCTGGCCCTCATCTTGCTCCACCAGCCTCTGGATTATCTTTGGGCTTTGATCTGGGTGTGCTTTGGTTTGTTATCTCTTTTCCTTTGTTCCCTGATGGAAACCTGTCTCAGGACTGATTTAATCTTGTCCTTCTTCCACTCCCACAATCATCTTCCCAACCCAATCAAATTACCAGGGTTTAGGTATTGTAACTCTGAAGGAGGACAATGCTGAAAACAATTGCTTGTTTGTTTTTTAGCTTTAGGTACACTGAATGGCTATAGAATACAAATTGAGGGAAAACATGAAAAAACATAAGAACTCTGGAAAGTCTTTTTTGTTTAACATAAATAAATTATGCAAATAAGTTAAAGAAAGTATGAAGAAGCATTTGGCATGCATTGAAAACATCTGGGTTTAACTGAAAAGAGAAAACAAAACATTTCATAAAACAAATATTTGAATTTAAACAATGAATTTATTAATTTTCACGTCCTAAGTTAGATTTTGTGATGCGTTCTTTTTCCTAAGAATGGCAAAAAGCATTCAGAAATTAAATAAATCAATATATATGTATATATACATATGATGTGAATTTACTGGGAAGCCTTGATGATACAAACAAAATCGGTCATCACCAGAATTCTCTATGTGAAACCCATGACAAGTTCTTTGGAATCCTTCCCTCAACATCCTCTGGCTCTTGCTATGGCTTAGTGACTTCTACTGTGCTTGCAGCCTGTACTCTGGTGTATCACATTCTTTTTTTCTTTTTTTTTTTTTGCCATTTTAACAACATAAAATTTCCATTGTAGAATCATTTCTATCCATCAATTATGCCTTCTTTGACACATCTGCATTTTGTAGATGGGCCACTATGGCATGTTCAAGTAGAAATTTGTAGCCAGAAGCATCACACATCCACCTATGTGGCAGATTGCGGCGGACTTCTGCAATGATTACAGTAATGTTATTTTCGTATTGGATGACAATTATGAAAACTGTTCTCTTGACATAATGTGGTTTGGGGTGTTTAGCAGTTAAACAAATACTGGCTTTAACTTGCGTGTTTCCTTACTGGTTTCCCGAAGCTCTAGGAAGCTACATTGCCCTGTGGAAAGAGACTGGACTACGAAGTTAGGTAAATCTAGGTTTGAGTTTATGCTCTGCCCTTTATAATCTGAACAAAGCTAGGCGAGCTCTTCATCACTTCTCAGCCTGTGTTTCCTCTTCTATTAAATGAAGACAATACTTTGTAGTAGGGTTTCTTAACCACTATTGACATTTTGGGCTGGATAACTCTTTATCATAAGGGCTGTTCTGTAGTTTATAAGGTTTTGGCAACATCCCTAGCCTCTCCCCACTGGATGCCAGTAGTTCCTCTCTTGTTATGACAAGCAAACATGTTTCCAGACATTGCCAAATATACCCTCAGGGGTAACATTTCCCCTGGTTGACAACCCCTGCGTTATAGGATGTGAGAATTAAATATAATGATATTTGTGAAGTGCTCAATGTATGGAAATACCTAATTACTTACGCTCTCATTTGAATTTGTATTTTGAATCCTGAGAATTAAACTACACAGAGCAGTAAGACAGGATCCAAGAGCCTGATGATCATTAGAAGGGATTTAAAGGGTCATTGAGCTGGAATTAGGCATGAAAGCAATTTGAATAATATGTTTGGTGGCATATATTATAATGTGACACTGAACATCTGAATCTCTAATGTCTCCATCAACCTCTCTTAATTAGGCAGACATGAGGGTAATGCATTTTTTATAAGGGGGTAAAATACTTAATTTAGGGACACAAAAAGCCATTTGGGCATATAACATTAGCCAGTGGTGATCCTGGCAAATGTGTAAGAGTAATAACAACAAAACAATACCCAGAGCCATCCAGGAGACTGTCTTCCTGAGAGAAATACATTTTGCCATCCAGAATCTGTTAGTCTTTCAGCAAGATCTTAAAAATGTCTCTCAAGAGAAGATTTCAGTTTTCAGTTGTCTCTTCTCTGTTATTGTTTTATTGTGTAATATGTGATATTTCATCATGATTTACAATGTAGCATGTGAATTATTAGTTGAGAGATCCAGAAACCTGTACCCATATTCTCCTATGCAACTATAAATATTGCCTTGGAAATCTTTGTGGCAATACACTATATACTCTGGGTATTGCTCGATGTAGTGTGGACAGTTCTATAAATTAGCTTGAAAGGAAGAGGGTAGTAAATGTGAGTCATGGTACTGCATGCTGCCATAAACAAACTGGGGTGGGCCCAGTGACATTTTGAAGTCATTCAGAAGTGTTTTGTGAGGTCACCTGTCCTATTAGATGCGTATTCTTATTAATGGTTTCTTTCCTTTTTTTTTTTTTTTTTTTTTTGAGAAGCGACAAAGAGGAGCTAGGAAAGGAGTAGAGGCAGGTGGGAGGAAGTGTCAGGACTTGCAATTAAATTTATTAACTCAATTACCTAGGATACCAATAAAAGCTGTAATCATGAGGCCATCTAAAAGGCATTAGCTGTTTTACTGCTAATGGAGCCCTTGCCAACAGGAAATGGAACCAGATGCTCTTGTTGGGTGCCGGCAGCTGTTTGGTAGCACAGCATCAAATAGGTTGGACTGTGATAGGGCATATGGACTAATGACAAAAAACATTTTGTATTCATACAGTATCTCCATTCAAAAAATAACAATACATAGTTTGCAAAAATGAGCACATGAATCCTTACAGGACCTCCTCTGGGGAGACAGCCATAAAGGTAGGATGATGATTTTTATGGATGAAAAGAACTATAAGCAGGAACACATTGGGGTATGCCTTCCCAGGCCATCTGCGATGGAATGAGCTGTAAAATCATAGCCGAGATATGCCCCAGGTTTTCCTTTTTCTTCCCAGCTCTCTAGGTGGGGATGCTCTAGAAGTTTTAGTGTCCACTTTAAATCTGTCAACCTAAGTAGCCAGTGAGCTGCTTGAGAGGGGGCATCGATTCTACATTCTGAGATCTGGAATCACTTATTTTATGAACAATTATAGCGTGGCCCTTGGAACGCTAAGATATAAAGCATGGCATCTAAATATTTAGATCCTTTATTCATTTACTATATATTTATTAAAATATGCTAAGTGCTAAACATTGGGTTGGATAAATGAAGTCAATGAAAACACAATGTTTTTTCACACAGAGCCCTCAGGACAGCCTACAACGAGGGACGTTAATAATATATTGAGGCAATTATGATGGATACATGTAGTCTGGTACATTCATGGATGGTTAGGGGAGACTTCGTGGCAGTCATGAGAAAGGCATGTCAAAGCTAGATGAGAAGGAAGAACAAGAGATATCGAGGTAAAGAGTGGAGAGAATAGACAATGCCTTGTAGATGGCTGAGCATGTCAAAAGCCTGATGGCAAAAAAAGCATTTTCTGTTCCAAGAATAATAATGAAGAAGTTAGAAGTTAGGAAAGGAAGTGAGGGAAGGAAGGAGAATGATGGAAGGTGAACTGAAGAATTATTCATAGGACTAAATTATTACAGGCACATGAAGAATTCAGATGGTGAGATCAGTTGGAGAGGACACCCAAAGGTTATTCTGCTGGATTCTGGAAATGAATAAAATTGGAGACAAGAAGACTAACAAGTGGTGGCTGTAATAATCCAAAAATGAGATCATGAAAATCTGGTAGTGTGCAAGAAATAATGGAAAGTTTCAACAAATACATAGCAAATGGAATCTTCAGAACTTGGTGATTGTTGGATGAGGTATATTTCTGAGTCTCCCGTACTCTGGGGGGTAGCCATCAGGTCCTAATACAACGTGACTTGAGTGTTCCAAGACTCTGCATCTTGAACTACAATATTTCCCTCTAGCTCACTGCAGCTGGCAAACGCAGAGCCCAGATTCTGTCACACTTACAAATTCAGGAAAGGCATTTTCTCTCCATTTCTTGGAGATAGAAAGCTCCGTTTTGATAATTACCAGTTAAAATAGCTTTGCAGATTTTTCAAAAGCTTAACAGACTGTAATACCAATTTACAGACCTAAAGAATTTCCACATGGTTTTCCTACTCCAGGTACAGTGCAGTGATAGTTCTGATGGGGAAATGGAGAAGATAAATAATGACTGACATTTTTTGCCTCTGTTTTCTATAAAGCAAGGACTTTTACAAATGGTATATGGAAGTGCCCATCTTGTTATTCTCCTCTGAAAAGTACTGAGTACTACATTAGGATTAAAATTAAATAAAATTTTCCAATTCATAAGATTTAGTTGTTGTGATTGATTTAGTTGTCATTATTTTGTTAATGAATTGGTAATGAGGTGAAGTACATCTTTTTTTTTTTTTTTTAAGACAGAGTCTCACCCAGGCTGGAGTGCAATGGTGTGATCTTGGCTCATTGCAACCTCTGCCTTCTGGGTTCAAGTGATTCTCCTGCCTCAGGCTCCCGAGTAGCTGGGATTACAGGCACGCATCACCACGCCTGGCTAATTATTGTATTTTTAGTAGACATGGGGTTTTGCCACGTTGGCCAGGCTGGTTTCAAACTCCTGACCTCAGGTGATTCACCCACCTTGGCCTTCCAAAGTGCTGGGACTACAGCGGTGAGCCACTGCACCCAGCCCATATTGGTATTTTCTCCAATCATTATGTTTGTTCTTTTATTTGTGGTGATTTCTACTTTTAAAATTTTATTTAAAAATTTTACGGTGGCATACCTTAAGGTGAACTTTACTAAATCATGCTCTTAAGAAATTCCCTCCTAATAGAATATGACAAAGGTGGTAGAAGTATATTGCATTATATAAGACTTCACCTTAGCAAATAGGAGTGAGAGCTTCCCTGTCACTTCGAAGTAAGCTGCCATGTTGTAAGAGAGCCTCTTAGAGGAACACTTGGGGAGGAATTACTACAGGCAGGAACTTATGTCCTACAATCAACTGGAACTGAATTCAGCTAGCAACTGCGTGGTCTGAGAAGAGCACCATGAACTCCAGAACACAACCAATATGACAACTTGATTGCAGCCTTGTGAGACTCTGAACAGAGGAGCTGTTTTATGCCTGGACTCCTAAACAATGAAAACTGAGATAATAAATGGATGTTGCATTAAGCTGCTGGTGGTGATTTGTTACACAGCAATAGATAACTAATACAGTTTTCATCTGTCCAGATCTATTTTTGTGTGACTTTTCCACTGTTTAAATTCTGTAGAAATGCTCTGCCCACATCAAGATCATTAAATAGTCTTCTAATAATGACATGTGTTCAAGTTCAGATTGAATGCTGGACATTCACTAGGAAATAGGTTAAATAGGCTCTATGCTTCCAATTCATTCATTCATTCTTCTTTTAGTTAGTCATTAAAAAAAATGACCTCAACCTCAACTGTATGCAAAGCACATGAGGAATAAGCCACAGTTCTTGTTTTTGAGAGGTTCTAGTCTGGTGCAGATAGAGTCTGAACATAGACAAATATTTTCTCTATAATAGGGGGAAAACTACAAAAGAGGCATATGCAAAAGTTAATAAGAATACGTACAGAGAAATTTATTTTTTTAAAGGATTATATAAAAAGTCTTCAAAGAAGAGATAATCCTGGCCTGCATCTCAAGATATGCAGATGAGATTATCAGGTAGAAAAGAAGACAGGAAGATATTTCAGAAAGAGAAAAAAATGGTTTGAAGAGACACTGAAACATTTGAAATAGGTTTTAGGCTCAATGAGGGTGGATCCATTTCTGGCTCTATCACTTTTGTCCTAGCACTTAGCACTTTTCTTTGCCTAAGTGAGCTTTTAATATGCTCTGGATACGTGAAAGAATGAATGCGAGCAATTTTGCAGGAAATAATGAGAAGTAGTTCAGGAACAGAAATTTTTTTGCTATGGCTGGAGCACGATGTGGGCTGGTAATGGGATGTGAGAGGGAACGGGAATGGGAGATAAAGGGCCTCGTTTATGGAGAACCCTCATACCTGACACCCATTCAGGTCTGAATGAAATGACTGGGCACTTTTATCTGATAACAGAGTAAAGTTTTGTGATTTTACACAAGAGCTTCTTAATGTGATAATGATTAAAAAACTAAAGCTCCTAATTTCTTTGGCTTTTCAAACTTTTGAATTCAATCTATTAATTGTTTTTGTTTTCTGACGATAATCCAAACATATGATTAAGATGGTAGAGTATTGAAAGCATTGGCAGGGATGTATCAATTTATCTATGCTGTAGAAAAGAATGTGAAATCACTGTCTGAGTAACAAGGTTGTTTGTTACCTTGATTTCTGCACCGTGAAGCAGATTTTGTCCTTTCCAAGTCCTGTTGGTTTTCTCCATGCCAGCAAGCCTGATGACTGTCTCTATGTAAACCGCTGACGATGTTCATGACCTCTCTTACTGCAGTCTTAGTGTGATATAACTTCGTGTATGCTGCAAATTATGCCCATAAAATTTGGAGGCTGATTTCTGAAGTCATTAAAGTGCACCTTGTGATGTTGTTTCTGATATTATTTCTCAAGAATATAACTACCATAATTTATCATCTTCTCAACTTCCATAATCTGGAGTTGAGAAGCCTTTTGAGTTTAACACATTTTGAAGAGAGAGTTAAAAGGAGTTGGTGATAATATGATTTTCCCTTTTTATGCTGCTCTAGGAATTTAGTTGACGAAACACTTCCTATGCAAGGAAAATGCATTACTGAATAAAATTTCCAAGGATGCTTTCTGACCAGAACTGCTTATAATGAGATAAGATTGCCTGGCTTAGATTGAGAAGAAAATAATATATCAGACAGACACATAGATGAATACACACACACTGTAAATATAGCAGCTTTAAAGAGATTTTGCTGAACTTGTATCATTTAAAGAATCCAGTGATCATTTTTGCAGTCCTTCAGCACCCCCAAGAAGCACTCCTGGGTCTTCAGCATTTGATGATAATAAAAATATGTTTGCATATCTATGCTTATTATTGGAGGCATTCTGCCATTGGGAAATATTGAAATTTCCATAAAAATGCAATGATTCTGGAGCTGACATGGACATATGCGTGAGATAACAAGTTACAATCACTGCCTTCTTAGATGTAGCTGTGATGGTAGTCTCCTATTTATTAATTCTAGCAGGAGGCCATATTAACTACTCATTAATAATTCCCCTTTCGATGAAATGACTTTTGAAATATAACAGGTCGTAAATGTATTTGTTTTTCCACATCATGTTTGGTAAATACCCCAGTTTTGAGTGTCTTTAACTCAGCATTTTGATGATGGATTTGCACTGGGCTTTGTCTTCTTGTCGTTCTCTGATCCTACTATGAGGGTGTTTTCTCTTACTTGAGGAATTTATAACTGTGTAATTGTTAACCGTATGATTATGAAGCCCCTGGTTCAATAACTTGCAAGTTTGTTCAGATGAGATTTTCTGGAAGTCAAGAAGGTCTGTGCGAAATGACATGAAAGGCTTGTTATTTGAATACAGATATGGCAACAGGGAATTATCTGGCTGTTTGCAAATAGGCTTAAGTTCTGTATATGCTTCATAAAAATCACTAACATAGGTTCCAAATCCACATACTCATAAAAGCCCATAGGATAGAAGCACAAAATGTGAACATAAGGGTGATTGGCTTGAGTTGCTTATGCTTTTGGTTCCTTGCAATAAATTTGTATATGTGTTGTTTGTGTGCATTAACTATGGAATAAGGGGCAGCAAGTTCCCAAGAGTTAAGAAAAAAATATAGAAAATTTTTAAAATGATATGCATTAAATTAAAATAATAATTAAAATTTAATTAATGTTAAAATTAAATGCCATCCATATATCGTCCTAAAGAATGTTAAAATACCACTAATCTGTTATATTAGCCATGGTTTACCTCACTGCAGCTGCCACAGTTTTGAGTATGACAAATCTACTATTCTAATTTGATGAACTTCTGGAATATGTCATAATAACATACAAAGCAAGAAATAACAACTTCTATTTAATCTGGATGAAGATAAATTCTGAGAAAAGGAGTTGACACAAAAGCTCATGCAGGAGAATAATAATTATTATACAAAATAGTTACCTGTGAATTCTCTACTGAATAAAGTAAATAAGGCACAAAGCACTGTTGAAAACATCTGTCTCAGACTGAATCTTGGTAGGTAAATAGCACAGTCAGAGCGAATTTTTAAAATGAAAAACAAAATGAAAAAAACAAATGAAGTTTAATAAATTTTCATATGTAAAAAGACTCTATGGGCTTCTGATACCTAGTCCTGTTCTAAATGTCAAATAGATACTTGAATAATTGTTTGTCTAGAACATAAAAAGGAGTTGACATATTAAACTATATTGACTTACATTTGCCTCGTGAGTATGACTTGGAGAATAGTATATATCTTTAGAATTTTTATTATTGTTTTATAAACCAGCATTTTATGATTTAAACATCAGATTGAGAGTTGACTAGTTACCCTAGTTGTGCCACATTATACCATGAGTTCTATGAATCACTAAAAAATTCTTATCTGATTTATTTAGTGTATCTGCGATTCTGTGGATTTGTTACCTAGGGATGATCAATTAATGTATTTACTACAGTCATATCCCAATTTACCCTAAGATTACTGATATGTGTTTAGAAAAGTATTTATTATATTTGCATCTTTGCTTATTTAATGATGTGATCATTTTGCTATTGTGCTTCATTATGAGTTCTGAAATTATGCACTCAGTACTTATTTGTTGTATTATGTGGAGATTAAATCTATTACTTCATATTTTCAACTATTGACTCTTAATTGGTATTTCATCTATAAATTTAGTAACAAAATTAACACTTTTATTAATAAGGTAAGAACTCTAACTTCATTAAATATTAATATATACATGCAGATTTTATGTGGTGGTCAGATTTTATGCAGATTTTAATGTCTTTTAAAACCAAATTTGTTGGCCGGGCATGGTGGCTCATGCCTGTAATCCCAGCACTTTAGGAGGCCGAGGCGGGTGGATCACGAGGTCAGGAGATCGAGACTATCCTGGCTAACATGGTGAAACCCCGTCTCTACTAAAAATACAAAAAAAATTAGCTGGGCGTGGTGGCAGGTGCCTGTAGTCCCAGCTACTTGGGAGGCTGAGGCAGGAGAATGGCGTGAACCCGGGAAGCGGAGCTTGCAGTGAGCTGAGATGCACCACTGCACTCCAGTCTGGGCAACAGAGTGAGACTCCGTCTCTAATACTGCTCCTTGTATATCATGCTGCATATTGAGAGACATATGGCCCAGTCAGGCCCCTTGCCCAAGCTGACCGGCAGCAATCCCTGAGTAGAAGAGCTGCCCAGATGACCAGCATCTGACTGCAGATGCATGAGAAAGCACATCCAATACCAGCAGAAAGATCACCTACCAGAGTCCAGGCCAAATTCATGACTCATGGAACTGTGAGCTAAATATGTCTGCTTTTTTTTCTGCCGCTAAAAGTTAATGTGGTTTATTATGCAGAAACAAAAATTCTAATTGATGTAGAAATTGTTACCAGAAATGAAGCACTGCTACAAAAAGGCATATAACATTGGCTTTGGGACCACGTGACAGGTAGTGGCAATGAGGAAAGTGTTCATGAAATCAGAAAGAGTAGTGAGAAAACTTAGTAAAGGCTGAAAAAATTTGTGGAGGACATTGTTATTGGAGGATAGAAAATGGCAACTTGTATTAGGCTGTCACAAAGAATTGGCAAACTGTCACCTGTGGCATTTTGAAATAGTGCCTGTTTTTGGATATGGTTAGAAAGAATGTTGAAAACATTTATTAGGTACTCCTAACCACATAAAATAAGATTCTACACCAGGTAGTTGAGTTAAAGCGGTAACTATTTAATGTTTACAGAAATTTTAGCAGGTAGACAAAGGAACAGGACTTACTGCATTAAAAAGTAAATCTTGCTCTCAATTCCATTCTCCCCAGCCTGTAAATGATTTCAAAGAAAATGAGGTCTGAAGAGATTTCTAGGCACAGGATAGCTGTGAGTGCCATAAACTTCTGTAAATAAATTTAAAACTTCAAACTTAAAAGCCATAAAATTTCTAAAATATTTAAGTCAGTGTCTAGTAGACCTTATAAATGGGACCACGGTTTGCTAACACTGGAACCTAGAGAAGTCTTAGTTGTGGGGAGTGTCTTGTATGTTGAAAGATGTTTAGGGACATCCTTAACCTTCACCTACTAGATGCCAAAACACTGCACCCATCCCAACTGTGACAACCAAAAATGTCTTCAGGTATTGTCAATGTCTCCTGAAAGGCAAAGTCATCCTCAGTTGAGAACCGTTGAGTCCAATAAAATAAATTCTAAAGATCTTTATGACATTGTCAGTGGAAGCCCAACTTCAAAAAGAACTGTTGGTATATCTTTTATTGAATAGAATGGGCCATAATCTGACACACAGAAATTATACACATTTTGAAGGTAGTATTTAACAAGTGGCCCCACCCAATTAGGGATGGATATTGCTCATGTTGCAAAAAGACTTCAGGATTAAGAAAGCCACCATGCTACAAACACAGACCCTTTTTTTTCATAAAAGGAAAAAATATATCAGTGAGTGAACCCAAGAATCCAGAGGGAAGAGCTGAGGGAAATGGAAAGGAATGGTTTGGGGAGTTGCAGCCTTAAAAAGTGGTTAAGTTCTGCTCCTTAACCTTTATGGAGAAGTTTCCCTGTCCCCAGTACAAAGGGCTTGACAACAGACACCATTCTAGACTTCAGAAAAGTCCTATGGCAACAGACTTCATATGCTTCCTGTTTTTCTCCCTTTTGAATTGGAGAATTTTTGTGATTATCTAGGTCCAATCTCACTGTTGGGTGTTGAGTGTGAAGAGGGCAGATACACTTGAGGTTTTATTTTATAGGTTTTTTAATGAAGAATAATTATATCAAAAGATTCCCATTAAGTTTGATTGTAGATTACATTGTCTTAGATTTTGAGGTTGACACTGAGGTTATTCATGAGATTTCTTGAGATCTTGCTAAAAAATGAATGTGCTTTGTGACATCAAGGAAATGAATCAATGTGTCTCAAGGCACATTGTGGTAGATATTGTTAAAGTTCTGGCTCCTTATTTATTCATGCTTTGCATATTCGTGTCTTCATGTGGTGTCCTTCAACACTGAATCTTGGCTTAGCCATATAATTTATTTTGGCCAATAGTACAATAGCCCATCTGCTTGATATTAACAAATAAGTGAAAAGAGTTTGCCTATTGAGATTACCTCTCTCTTGATGCTTTTGACCCTCTAAATTTACACCTTGTAGGGATGCTTGAAATAGCCTTCTAGATGAGAGAGACATGGGGCCCAATCACCCTCATTATTTCACTTGACAAGCAGTCAAACCCCAGAAACAAAAGCAACCTAGAAAGAGAAACATCAGCTGAACACAGAAGCATAAGTGAACCTAGCCAATATCAGCAGATTAGCATAGTTAAGTCCAAGTGAAATTAATGGAATATAGACACAATTTTGAGCTAAATAAATAGTGTATATATTAAGCACTAAATTGTTGAGTGGTTTGTAGTATAATCATCAAATAATTATTCCCAGGTAATCTGTTGCTGGTTGTAATTCATGTTAAAAATGCTGCAAGATGTCAGATTTCCATATCATCTCTATTTTGTTTTTACTGTTTGTTACATGCACAATGCCTACCCATAGTAGATC